>NW_026087631.1:46769676-47369676 GCF_022539395.1 Myiozetetes cayanensis
AAGTCCTAGCTACTAATAACTGACGGATACTTGTTCCCTACTGTAAGCCTCACTATACATAATTAAGGCCTTAAAATGTCAAGGAAGATATACAGGTAACAGGATTGTTGCATTCCAAATAAATAGTAACAGAATTTAAAATCTTGCCTATACATTTTCATTCCTATTCACAAATGTTATTATCATCTTTAAGTATGCAGTCTAAACAAGCATTACTAAATGCAGTTTCTCTAGATTACTGGAAGAACTCTATATTTGATCATGACATAGTGGTGATCCACTCATTACCAAGAAAGAATTCTTGTTGGCAGAAATAAGCTGTATTCCTGTTCATGAGAATAAACTTTGTGGCAATACTCATCTTTTCTAGATCTGTCAAACACCTCATACTGACTAAACTGGCAGAGGAACGTTGACATTCTTCATGTTGGCAAGTACCAACCTACATTCAAATCATCCTATCTAATGACATGAAGTGGTGTTTGTCTAACACCTTTCCTTCATGAAACTCTTGCCTTTCAGTAGCAAAAAATTCAGTCTTGGAACTTGTCCGTCAAGACAAACTATTTAGTGGTCTAATAGTATTGCCTTGCTTTCCTGTATGTTCCTAGCTTCCTATTACATTTATAGTTTTAACACATCAATATAATCTCAATATAATCCTGCTAGCTCCAAAGTACTCTCCAAGCAAAGTGCACCATGTAGTTAAAATTATTTAATTCCATTTAAGATTAGTTTTTAAGAAACTTACTGTTTTACACAAAATTTCCACCTAAATTACTCCTCAGCTGCACACCTTGTGTCTCCACACGTTTAGAGCGTCAGTAGAGTGCAACTGAGCTGACACCAAGAGCCTATGTGCTCAACAGACAACTCTACTACTACTCAAATAATGTTACTATATTAAAACCTCTTCTAAAAATAGGAATACAGTAAACAGTTATGTTAATAATTTTAAGGTAGAACTTCATATGGCTATGTCAAAGAAAAAGTGTTTAAATCCTGATTATTCTCTGTTTGATTATGAAGAGATTATCCTGCTAAATTACCAGATCTATACTCACTAAATTAAAAATTTGAACCATTCATTCTCAGCAACATTCATAATAAAATATATTCAAATATGTGAATTTTAGAAGTATGAAAAGAATTTTATTCCTATTTTTCAGGTCACACAATTCTAACAATCAAAAAATGCAAGTATTTCACAACAAGAAAATAACACCCTTACAGTCACTTTGACAACATTAGACAACATATGTTTCTTATTTAATTTATCTCTATGGACAATTCACAAAAAACATTAATTCAATAATGTTTACTAACTTTAAAATGTATTTGTGTTTTTGAGGGAGACATAGCATATGCCAATTATCTTAACATCTTGGATGCCAGTACTACTTAATAGTAAACAAAGAAATAATACACTGCCAAGTAAACAAAAAAAAAATTAAATTAGACATTACTACTAATATTCTGAGAGCATTATATGTGAGCCTGTAAGTTGGAGAACACTCTTCTTCCTTTCCCTTAATTTGTATGATAGACCAAGAGCAGCCTTCCAAACCAAACAGGAAGAAGGAATGGGGTTCAGGAGGGAAAGATGTATGCATTTTATTGGAGAACAAAACAGATATTTGCCAAGATTTGCAAATATTTCATTATTTTTTCAGGGACTCTGTAAGTAGACACAAATACTGAGGGTTTATCTATCTAAATGATTACTGTGGCATACAATATTCTGGACTTCAGAAAGTCAAGACACAAACACACAAAACTCATTTCTGCTCCTAATTGAGAATAAAGCCTCTGGGCAATTGAAACATTATGCTGCATTCAATTTTGAATATTATTTTGGTTTATTTACAATTAGAGAGTGGTATAAAGGCAAGATTGACACTTCAAGAAAAATAATCATACACTGGAGCAATCTCCATTTGTAAGCAATGCAGTAATAGATGTTACCAGGTTAGACATAGTCCCATAGAAGAAATGGAAAGAGAGCAAGTAGATTTTTTTTGACAGCAACTAATTTTAATGGTCACTTATCAAAGTAGGTTTTCAAATAGACAGCAATTGGGAACAAGCACAAGGATTACTGGATTGTAAAAGACTAATGTTTCCTCACTGTTGTGCAGTAGTTTGCATATAAGTATAGACGAAAAGCTGATTTCATGAAGAAGCCTAGATCAATACATCGAGATAAAATTTACAGAAGACCTATTGTAAACTAATAATGATCTGTGAAACCTGATTAAAAGAAGTCAAAGTTCTACGATATTAGGATTTATTTTAAGGATACAACATCCTGGGAAATTCCTCAGCTACTGGAACTAGGACTGGTGGTGTTTGTGCTCTATTTTTTCCAGTCTGAAATTTCAGTAGTGAAAAATAGAACATAGAAAGACGATACGGCAAGATGATTTAACTGACATATGACTAATGGCCTTTAAAAATGCTAAGTTTTTTTTAAACAACTAAACTGTGTATATAGACCATGCAATAATGCTAGTAACGTGCAAAGCACATAGAGGTGCCTGCAATTTCTGAACATAACCAGAACAGCTTCATTTATTACACTGAATGTTTTGCACTGTTGATTGGAAAATTATTTGAGTTGAAGTATTTATTTCCCAATTCTGCTACTACTATTTATTATTACATAGTACCTTTTATTCTATGATCTTTAACATGAACCTGGTTTGACTTTACATGTGAGAAAACATTGTTAAAGAGAGATTAACTGACTTGAACAAGACCACACAATAAACAACTGGCAAAAAAAGCTGATCGCAGATAGTGCCAGCTATCTTCTTGGATCCTCTGGCTTTTGTATAGCTCTTATGTATATGAATTCAAAGCACTTACCTTCTTATTTGAAAATTCGGAAATAATCTTGACTTTTAAGAATAGTCAACGATTTTGATACAGTCTTCTGTATAATAAAAGAACACCGTATTCCTTGAAGGAAATATAGCTCTGTACTAAATAAGCTGTGTAGACAGTTACTGATGGTCACAAAGAAACAGAGAAAGTACTAGAAAGATTATAAATAATACTTAGTATCACAAACTACAATCACATTTTGTTTTTCAATTTGCTCTATTTAGAATCTTTGCTACTTGATCTTGCCTTTTAAATGTTGTCACTTCAGTTTGAACAATAAAGATATACTAGTCAGTTCTAAATCAAATTTTAACATATGTAATATCTTCTCATTTCTTTTGAAAAATGTAACTCTTATATATTTTTAAGTTCTCTGCCAAACTTAAAATAGAAAATATTTCAAAACTGTATATTTGACTTCTTGAGTGTTCCATTATGGCTTTCATCGAGGTTTTCAGAATTATAGTATCTTTAGAGTGAAACAAAACAAATCCTGGAGAAATAATTTCATAGATATAATTTTTGTACATTTGAGACATTCATGTTAATACTATCCCTAACACCAGATGTGTTTTTCATACTTCTATACACAATTTTCCCCAGTTCTATTCAGTTCCATACACAATATTCAGAGCAATTTAAGATCTTCTGAAAGACAATCTTGTCACCCTACACCATGATAAATCCATGGGAATCCATTCAGAAATGGTTTTTTGGAAATAGTTTAAATAAGGGAGAAATATAAAGAAGCCTTAATATGAAACGGGGAATTGAAATACTTAAAAAAGGACAGGTACCTTTCACAAAAATATTGGGGTTTTTTGCAAGTCTCCACTTTTACAATAACACTAAGAAGATGTTTTGATTTTCTTTTTATGCAAAAAACCACAATCAAACCAGGACTTGATTGAAAAGTTGGCATTAAAGTCCTGGAAAGACCAGCCTTTTCTGATATTTCTTGAACGTATTTGTAAAGCAATTTGTTACAGTCTGCTTTGTGTTTCCACACTATAGCTGTTTGTTTCATTTCATCATGAGAATTTATTCTAAGAAACTCATGGAATGGTGAATCAGATTGGGCAATTTTACTCTGCTTTGCTTTACTACTTCTAAAAAGGAAGAACGTTTGAGGCATATTTACCAATCCTATAGAAATAAAATAAAATCTACTGACCTCTCTTAATTTTAAAGCAGCATGTCTTGTCAAAACATTTTTGCACTTATAAAAAGAATAAAAGTTTAAAAAAACAAACTATGTTCATACTGAATTTTTATTTCTTACTTAGGCATCATATGAATTGTAATTTAAAATGGCCCTAAAATACTCACAAAAGTATGTGTACTCTCCCTTCCCACCTGGAGTTAGCATCCCCTCAGTAACTAAATCACTTACAGAATAATGTTGTATATACTCAAACAAACCAATATAATTTATAAAAATTAAACTTCTTGGTATTTAAAAAACAGAAATGCATTCAATCTTAAAGGTCAAAAACCCTAGACACTGAGAGGGTTTTTTATATAAAAGAAAGAGGAATGTATTGAAAAAAGCTTTAAATGGAACATTTGTTCCTTTTTGAAGCATATGATTTCTGTTTTCAAATCTTACATGGTGAAAAATCATTAACTTCAGACAAGCATGAGTTCACACAAGTGATATAAAGGTGTATCAACAGAATGGCTGCATGAAAATCAAAGATATTAAAAGACATATTTTAAAGACTACTGATTTGAAAATACAGTTCTAATTTACAATTGCCAAATCTCTCTTTATTTCCTAATTATATATGAAGTGGGAATGAAGTCAACATTAGGTAGAGATAGATCTAACAGAGAATATTGAAGTATGTCTTGTTCAGATTTATGGTCAAGGCTCCATAATAAAGAATACAGTGTGCACCACAGAAGCACACAAAGAAATCTTTGTTTAGAAAGGATTCTATTACTTATTCATCAAGCATATCGCACTATAAAAATCTAAATATCTAGGAAATCAAAAATCTATGGAGTAACTCAGTATTAAGTATTGCTCCTCCGCCCGCCATTCTCTCCATGAATCCTTTATTCACAATGTCTATTTAAAATTCAAGTGCAAGCGTGTGGCTTTCCACTAAAAGGAAGTGGTTCCAGATACTAAAAATGATGACCGAAAAATAAATTGATCATTCAAATATGACATCCTACAGATTTTGACAGAGAATTTCATTTTAAAACGGATGCCTGTAATAGCCATCAAAGGTAAAATAGGCATTGGTGAGTTACACACTGAAAAATAATTCACAGCTCATTTAGAGGGGAACAATAGACTAGTAGATGACTGACTCCTCCCTCTGACTAAGAAACCATTAGCTTATTTTCTCAACTAAACCCATTCAAACTAACAGGACCCTAACTCTGCATTTGCCACACTGTCTCCCAGCTCCCTGAGCTCTCATTATTTTAACTTTGTGCGAACATCACACGAATAGGCGTCCTTCCTACTCGGCACCAGCACTGAGGGTTCCCAGAGAGCGCGGGCAGCTCCAGCTAGGAGGGGCAGCCGGGGAGGCAGCGGAGCGAAGCAGCTTCCTCCTCGGCCCGCTCACGGCTCTGTGCTAGCACAGGCGCCGTCCCGCTCCCACCCACGTGTTTCGCGACCGCTTTTCCACGCACAGACAGGTATGTACGGGACGACACGGTGCAGCCCGTGCCCGGTAACTCCCGTTCCAGGCGAGCCCTGCCCGAGGGGTGCCCGCAGCGTCCAAGCCCGGGCTTCCTGGCAAAGCTGCCCAGCCCGACCCCACCTCCCTTTAGGAACCTCGGCAACTGCGAGATGCCCCTTGCTTCTCCTTCCAGCCGCGGGGAGCGAGGACGGTCGGACGGGGGATCCCGTCGTGCCCACACCTCGGTGGCCGCCGCCCCCGCTCCCCGCGGCCCGCAGCAGCCTTGGGGAGTGCGAGAGCGGCCCCTCCGCCGCGCCCCCACACCCGCGGCCGGAGCGCTGGGCCAAGCCCGCTCCTACCGTCTGAGTCCCTGGAAGGAGGAGGGCCAAGACATCCGCGATTTCTTCAAGCCGGGACGGTGGCCGGTCTCCATGGCGTAGGAGGCGCGGTCCATAGCTTGGCAGTAGAGGTATCGCTCCGTATCGGAGTAGCCGCGGTGCCTGACGCGAGCCCCCGCCAGGCAGAGGCCCCGCGATGCGGTCGGCGGCGGCGGCTGCCCGGGGTGCTGCTGCTGGTGCTGGAGGAACTGGTGCTGCCGCAGCTGCGGCGGGTAGTGCTCGTCGTGTCGCCACAGATGCTTGGGGGCTTTCAGACTCCCGCTGCCCCCGCCGCCGTCGCTGCTGCCGTCGGTACCGCTGCCGCCAGGCATCGCGGACAAGCCGCTGCCGTGCTCTGCCTCCATGCTGCCGCCGGTCGGGTCGGGCCGCGCTGGGCGGGCAGGGGCGGTGGCCACCACCTTCCCTGGGGGAAGCGCCGGGGAAACTGTGCTGAAAAGTTGGACAGCTCCTGCCGCGCCACCCCTCGCCCGGGTGTGGGAGCGGCTGGGGCCGCCGCGCCACCGGGTCTTTCCTCTCGAGAGGGGAGGCGGGGAGAATGGGGCGGAGGGGTTGAGGAGGAGGAGAAAGAGAAGGAGGTGGAGGAGGAGGAGGTGGTGGAGGTGGTGCAGGAGAGGGGATGGCTTCCCTCCAGGAATATTTAAAGCCAGGCGGGAGCCAGGGCGGGGGAGAGTGGAGCCGGTATCGGGCCGCGGACGGAGCACAGGGCGCGCTAGAGTGTGCAGAAGGAGGGGCAGAGCACGGCCCGGGTGACGGCAGGGCTCGGAGTTGGGAACAGAATCAGACGTGAGTGCGGAGGGGCTCTCCCTGCCACTGCTCATCCCGCCTCTCCCGAGGCGCACCTCTAACCTCCTCAGGCCGTGGCTGATGGCCGGACACAATTTCCCCCAGGGGGACTCTCACTGCCAAGAGACGGCAGGTAGCAAATTTACACACACCCCACTTCACCGAGAACTTTGAGGTGGGTTAAAAATGGGTTCTTACTCCCTAAACTCCTCCACTCCCCACCCTTTATTCCCTATATCGTGCTTCCAGTCTTTGCCATATCAGGTTCAGAAATCGTCTTTCCCAACTTGAAACCTTGCCCTGGTCTGCCATCTTCATCGATGAGTAAGCTCCCTCCCAGCAAGGAGTAAGACTGGCTGTAAATCAAGGCGAGAAGGGTTTAATTATAGCGATGCTGAGCCTACTGCTACAGAGAAGCTTTTTGATTATATTCCACTAGTTTCAGGACTTTATAAATGCCGCAGGAAAAAAATCATTTAAAGTTAAAATTTACAGACCAGGAACTTCATCATAAGAGAGTTTTAAAATTAGTTTTATATTGCAAATTCTTTTGTATTCATTTAAAATTAATAATTCACAATGGCAGAAAAATAACAAAGTATCAAGTTTCTTTATTTTTTTAAGTAGAATAGGTATTTGGGGTGTGTGGTAATATTCCAAAGTCTAACACTTCTTGTTCACAGCAAAATTCTAATCTCTACACTCTTGATAGCATATGGAAAAGACAAAAGGAAATACTAATTTCAAAACTACTAATATGTATTTGTATCGTCCTTTTATTCTGTTTGCCAAGGTATCAGAACCAAGCAATAAAGAATGGCAAAAATATCTCTACTACATTACCTTTACAAAACTATACATTTTCTTGCAGTCAATGTTCGTCTACTCATTAGACTGTTCTGATTAGCTTCATGCACAACTTCTACTTCCTCAATCATAAAATTGGTCTTGTCATCCCTTTTCTCTTTCCATTACTGATCTGCAATAATTTAAAACCTCATCAATTTCTCTTGGAACTTAATTTCTTCTTTTCTTAATTTCTTACTAATACAAAAGCACATCTCTGTGAACTCATAAGTGTGTTGATCCACTTTTTCCATTCTCCATCCTAAAGCCAGCCTTTCTTCCCACACATACAGTGCTCCTAAAATTAAGATTCACCCTCTAACCATGTGCATCCAAGCTTCTGTTGGGTAAAACTCCCAGTCTGGGTTTCTTTGAGCCAACAGTACATTCCTAGGTAATCCTGGTGATCATCCACCATCCATTCATTTCTTCTTTCCTGCCATAATAACTGTTAGCTTCAGCAAACAATTTCAGAAAATAGTAAGTCATAATAAATATTGTAAATCCTGGAAAAGAGCCTAAGTAGTACTTCCATTGAAGAAAGTTTGAGCTTGAGCTCACATTTATGAAATTCGGATTCTTCTGCTATTTATCCAGACATACAAGACTATTTCCAAGCCAGACATTTTAGATGCTACTACTTACCTAGCTGTGTAAGACTGTGACAGTTTTGACAGCATGTGCAGGACACATAAATTGGAAGAAGATGAAATGACTGAAGTCCGACAAGAGGAGAGAATTATATCCAAAATATAACAATGGGGATAATTGCAATGTAGGACATAGGATGCAAACCCATTAACTCAGAGAAGAGGAACTACCTTTTATCCTCATTAATCTCCACTGGAATATTGCACAGGGACTGTATCTCAAAATTGCTAGTTCCTTCTACTCTTAAAATTAGACGAAATTTCTGTGATCAATCTCTCTGTAATTTCACAGAGTCAGAGAAGAGCATTTTGGAAGGGCCTTCATAAGGTTGTCCAGTCTAACCTCAAGCTCAAAATGGAGCTATTAATCAACACTAGATCACATCAACCACAGCTTTCTCTGAATCTCAAAATCTTCCAACAACAGAATTTCACCACCCTCTGTGGATAACCTACTGTGGTGCTTCACCGTATTCCTAATGAGGACAATTTTCCTGATGTGAACATTTGAACCTCCCAGCCAGGGACCCTTGCCCCTCCTTAAATAGCATGGTACCACTGTCAAAGGTTTAAATTTGTTGTCTTTTGCTACTAATCTTCCCAGCTGCAGGATGCCTTCAGATTTTCTCTTACCTCCTCCACACTAGACTCAGCAAGCTCAGCCCCCTCAAGCTCTCATCAATGATCATGTTCTTTAGGCCTGAGCCATCTTCCTGGTAGCCTCCTCTGGGCTCTCAGCATTCCAATTCATTCATTACCTACAGTCACTTTGGCACACAGTTTGTTTTATTTATGATGAAGACTGCAGTGTTAGCTGTTATCCATGCCACAGTCCACCGAAGCTCCCACGTCCTTTCCAGCATGGTTGTGACCCAGTCAATCACTTGCTGGCTTGAACCAGTGCTTCAAGTTGTCCTGTCTGGGTGCTGAACTCTACACTTCAACATGGGCTCTAGTAGCAACCCCTTATGGTGATGTCCTTGACACCTGCTAGCTAGATTCTAAGAGACCATTCTCTGCATTTCAGTCCCGCCTAACAGTCAGTTCATCCAGTCCAGATTTCTACAGTTTCCAAATGAGACTGTTTGGGGAGATTATTTCTACTAAACTGAAGGTGTGCTACACCCATTGTTCTCTATTCCAAAGAGTCTTTTCATAAAGGAATACAATTAGGTCAACGCCAAAATATTTGCCCTTGGTAAATCTAAATGTTGAGTAGTCCTGACTACCTTCCTGTCTTTTGCATGTCTGGAAATATATTTAGAGATGTGCTTGGACCTTTCCACCAAATCATGTGAGATTTTTAAGTCTCTAGTACTTTTAATTTTCTCTTTGCCTTTCTTAAGAATGAGGGTAGCATCAACATTTTCACAGCTGTCAGGGACTTCCTTAACCATTATGACTTTCCACAAAGTAAAAACAGCAGCCTCATGGATACCCTTTGGATTGACTCTGGCATTGCCCTTTGAATCAGTCTTATCTCATCTTGTGTGTTTGAACTTATAAGGGCACTTTTGATATTCCCCATTCAATCTTATATTTTCAGAGTACACCTAATGTTTTAGACACCAAGTTCAATTTGACAGATAGTCAAAGCATATTAGCATTTTAAAATAAAAAAAATTAGCTCTGAGAAACACAGAAAATGCAGCAGATTTACAAATTTATCTGCATTACAATGTCAATGCTTGTACAAGTAGAAAAGAAAGTACTACATTAGAATTAACCTAAAAAACTACATTAATTTTTTTCCAGACAATTTTGGTTTGGGATTTTTATTGTTGTTTGTGTGTTTTCTATCTTTCTTTTTGGAAGAGATTGTGTATGTGTATTTTTTTCTTGTGCAGAAACCTTATTTTACTTTCATGCCAATGAGACTTCTATAAAAGTTGTCTCTTTTTTTCAAATAGCATTGATGTATTCCATTTGAATACCTGTTTTATACTTAGTAGTAGTGTTATGTTGTTAAGAATAATGCAGTTTTGCACTTACATAGTATTTTTCAACTATGTAATCAAAAAAATACAAATATAATGTTGCTACTGTATTTTACACAAACGGAGTCTTAACCACAGGGCCTGAGACATGGCACAGTATAAAGGCAGATGTTCAGGAACAGTAAAATACCTGATTCCAATTTCAGTCACCTACAAATCCTTGTATTTATATTTTAAAAACAACATGTGTATGACAAGTTTTATTTACTACACCAGTGTGCTAAGACACCGTCAGAACATTTACACAAAATATTTGCCCTTCCCTGCAAAATACAATATCAATGGGAGCTCAAAGCTTTATCTAAAAATCAAAAAACACATGCACACACACATACAAAAAAAAAAAAAAAAGCCAAAAAAGCCCCAAACAAAATAACCCCCAAGAATAGCATATTTTTTGTCAATATTTCCTATATGAAGTCAAGACACTTTTTTTTTTTACTTGCTTAGCTTTTTTCACACAGAATCCTCAAAAGTACTAAGTATGCTGAAGACTCAATCACAATAGAACATTCTACATTTGAGAGTTGTAACTGAAAATGATCTAGAAAAATACATTTCTTTTTGTTTTCCTGGAAAAATAAACCTCCTCACGGGAAATCAGAAACTCCCAAGTGAGTTGAGGCTTGAATACGAGAACTACTGTTCTAGATGTACCCATCTACTAGCATTGCATTATCAGAGCTGTCTGTGTACATGACACCAAAACGCAGAGAGGTACATAAAATGAAATATAACCTTCTACCCGTCTTAAGTTAGCTAGGATTCTTAACCTTTCAAATCTCTTTTTAAAAACATGTCATTACTTTCAAGAAGTACTTAGAATAATGGAAAGAATAGAGCTCAAAAAAAACAAATCCCTTTGCTTTTGTAGCTTTATTTACAAAGGTTTTGATAATATTTTCAAGGGTCTCTCCAGCTGATAGTAGTAGTGTTCACACTGTACTATATAAACTGCTGATCTCTTACTCCTTCAGAATGGCACTGCAGCTCTCAACAGCCATGTGCGATAATAATCCACTGAAGATAAGTAATTCTGACACACAATAAATAATGGGGACCCCCTTGTAGTAATGATGACATGCAATCCTTTGGCCAGAATATAAAGGAAGTATATTGTCTAAGTGCAACAGAAAACATTTAAAATTGAGATAAAAACATAGCGTTGACAGTCAATACATTAAGGAGATAACAAGTATAACTGGATTAGAAATGAAAATATAGAGCTATTTTATTAGAAAACTAGCAATGTCCACCCACTTCATGTCAGAGTAAATACTTTTTTAGTAGTTTAAAGACCTTGCAAACAGCGGTAAAGGGAAAGAAAATAACTTGCATTGTCTCTACAGCAAAAGAAACAATGGGAAAACATACACATTAGATAATAATAAATTTTTTTCAGTAGTATTCACTACTGACTACAGCACTGATACTAGTCTTGTTATAATTCAGCACCATGGCACTTAAGAGACTACTATTGTGCATTTCACTGGGGGCTTTTAAGTTCAATAAGATTGAATTTCAGATACACTGAACAGTCACTAGCTCTTCATACACATTTTTGTATCACATCTGACTCACGAGGTAGAAAGACATTGCTGCTAGCAGTGAAAAAAGAATTCAACAGATCATCATTCTATAAATCAACTGAAAGCATGAATTATTAACAAGGAAAAAATCAGTGTTTTAGAAAATAGGGAACTGAATAAATATAGATTGTGCTGTTAGGTATAGGACTTCAAATAATAGAAAAAAAGAAAATATTACAAGAATATATCCTTATAGGTCTCAAATAATCTACTAGTAGAATTTACTGACATTACATGAACTTCTTTACCATTGCAAACAAGGGGTAGTTACAGCAAGAGCACTCTGTATGTTTTAATTTGAATTTTCAGAAGGAAATTAACAATCAATAGACTTTTTATTTTCCTGAATGTCTTTTGTAATGTAATGACTGCATAATCTAAGTTTACTAAAATTACTATTAATATGATAAAAAGGGGATTGATCTAGAAATGTATAATTATGTAGGTTTGATGCTTGTCACCTATTAGGAAGGCTCCTTTTCCAGTTTGCAAAAGATATTTGTGCAGGTAACTCCATGGGAGTTTATTTTTTATAGAGTTTTGTAGTGAGGATTAACACTTTCCAGTTTTGAAAAAGAACTAACATTGTAATCTGGTTAGCTATATAATCTAGAGTCTTCTTTAGATAAGCAAAGTGAAAGTGCTTACTTTACGGATGACATCTTTGAGTGCTCTTTAACTTTCCCTGTGTTCAGTCACAATTTATTCAAAGATCTCCTTAAAATAGGTGATATAGATACAAAGTTAATTTGTAATATAGAGTAAAATGGAAATAATATCCATTTAAGTGTTTACTACAATAGAGACTACTTCATGGCTTTCAAAATCTGAAGCCCAAAGCTAACAGTTTGTTGTGACCATACAATTTCTATTTCTTACAGAGATTACGCATGCCAGAAGGATGTTTCTCTGAAATTATCAAAATTCTAGTTGCAAAAGCATAGGGCTTATGTATAGATTGTATTCTTGCTTCTCAAAGGGCTGAGTTCAGTCCTGTGGAATACATTCATCACAACCCAGCTGCAAAGACAAATATCCTGGTATACAAAGCCAACCTTCTCCATTTACCCAGGTAGTTTAAAACATCTCACAGATGTAAGAACCATGTGTTTGATACTGAAGCTACATGGACAGGCACAGCTAAAGCATGAGCTTTGACACCCCCAGGCTGATGCAGAGCTCTGCTGATGAAAAACTGAGCTGACTGGGATGAAAGGTATTTTGCAGCCACTAAGTTCACAATTTCATGTAACCTTCCACTTGGAGCAACAAGCAAAGACAGTCTATTTCAGAAGCACACTAAAAATCATAAGCTAGATTTTTGCTAGCACTATGTAATTACTGAACGTGAAAGGAAGCAAATCTTAAAAATATTTACAGGACTGCCTTGATTTGCAGCTGGAGTAGGAAACAACAACAGTTACTACTTTCCTGGTTGGAAAAGAGCAAGAGAGAAGGGATTTAGCATAGTTAGTGCTCTTCTCAGTACCTCCTTTTCTCCACTGTAGCACAGCATCAGATTAAATGAAGCATAAACCCTGGGACAGGCTCAGTGGAGTTTCTTCTTTTTTGTAGCAATAGGGGATGGTTCTATGTTCACTGAAACTTTGTTTCCGAAGTAGTTCCCAAACAATACAACCACACATCCACCATTGATAGCAGGGAGAAAAATCTCTAAGTGAGCATCTAGCCCATTTTGAACAACTTCTCCAGCTTCTTTTCCATTCTGTCAGTTAAATTATTGATCTGCTCACTTCAAGCAGAGGACCATGGGTGGCATCCAGGATATTGTTTTAAGTGTACACTTGCATGAAACATAGTGAGTTAAGGTTTCATGGGTTTATGAGCATTTTATTCCTACAAGACATTATTGCACAGCATGAAATCCTCTTGATTTTACTCTGAGTTCTACAAACAAGAAAGTCTAGGAGTTAGAAAAAACAACTTATTTCACTCAATTCTCAGCGAGAAAGCATAATAGTTTGTTCAATAACAAACACTGGGGAAAAAAATTAAACAAACAACAACAACAATAAAAAAGAACTGGAGCATTTAATCAAACTTGAAGGCAGGTGAATGATTTAAAGTTTTAATCGATCTTTTGTTAAAGGTGCTAGAAGATTCAAATCTTAATTGGTAAAGATTGAGCTTTTGAATAAAGATTGATAAACTGTTTATTTAGAACTAAGCACTATAAGTCTTTGGGTCCTTTATATTACTCAGGTTATATATGAAGCCTTACTGTCTCCATTAGTTCCATAATTTCTAATGAGAGTTAGAATTACTGAGTAATCAACATCTCCTATTTCTCCTATTTAAGTTCTGTTAAGGATACAAAAATAAAAGGCTACTAGGTATTCCACTAATTCAACTGAATTAACATTTTTTGTAGGGCTAACCTTGAAACAAGTCTTTTTTAATTAGAAATGTTTCCCTCTACAATCTCTTGATTTCGTCAAGCTCTCACATCAGCTTTAACAATTTTCTCCAACTTTATCAAGCAAGATAGAAAGTAAAAGTAAAAATATTTTTTAAATGAGCTTTAAAATAGTCACTTTGCAGGAAGAACAATACAGTTGTTTTGGCTGACTGTTCCTATGTAATAAGAAGACGAAGGAATGGAAAGGTTTATGTCAATATATTCCAGCTAATTACACTTAAGCCTTCCTAAAAAGTAATTTTTATTATTATTTATTTGTATTTCTAAATAAAGCAGTAGATTCTACCACTATAATTAGAATGAATAATAGAGTTCATTTCCTTCTTCAAAACAGCATTCAAAATAAAATTACATTCATCTGTATCATTTTTTTTACTGCTGGTGAGCTTAATTGACATGTACCTAATCTTAACTTTGTCAGACACAGAGAAAAATTTTAAAATATAATACCTTGAAACTAATTCAGTTGTCAAATTCTATAATAGAGGAGGAAATACATATTTTTAATTATATACTTAGGAATCGCTATCACTCGTTTATTTCAATAAATTATTTTTAAACAAATAAATCATATAGATGTAATTTATCTTAACAAATTTTATTTCCAGTAAAAACTTTCCTAATGACTTGCTTTTGGTGAATCAAAAATGTTAACATTTTGAATAGTAAAATTTAATTTTGCATATCAGTGGATTTCTTGTTATTTAAATGAAGGATAGAGGGTAAAGTAGCATCCACTAATGTGTGTGAGTGTAAATATTGCCAATTTAATTTCTCATTGGTAACTCTCCAAAGTAAAGGTCTTTTTTGAAGGATATTAACTTGAGATCTAAAAAAAGGGTTTAAAGTGTTATATTTCAAAATTGTCATTTTTTACTCGTTCATCCCATACTTGCTGAAAATACCCCGATGATATTAATGACTTTATTTTCTGACCTTAGGTCATACTGGTTTGATAGTCTCCAGCTAAAACCACTAGGAGGTTTTTCTG
This sequence comes from Myiozetetes cayanensis, assembly GCF_022539395.1. NCBI lineage: Eukaryota > Metazoa > Chordata > Aves > Passeriformes > Tyrannidae > Myiozetetes > Myiozetetes cayanensis. The sequence continues at coordinate 46,784,899 of NW_026087631.1, forward strand.
CTGTCTTCACTGAAATTTGGATTGTACAGCTGATATTTGAGCTACAAGTGAACATTATTTGAATTGCAGTACTTGCCTGAAGTCTGTAAAATGTATCAGGTTTAGTTATGCTCTGAAAATGTGAAATTCATTGGCTGAAAATTCCTTCCCGTTTGTCAAATAAATCAGTTGTATAAGAGGAGTACTGCCCTCCAGAGACAAATATGAAAGATCTCATAGGCAACTGTTCACACAGTAAAATGCCATGTTTTTCAAATTACTTCTTTTACAAAAATGGTGGAATGCTTTTATCTGATCTTATCAGTTCAGGTTGCACCCACACCATTCTCTTTAACTCCCTTTTTCCCCTCACCAGTATTTCAAGCAGAGAGAAATAAAGATTGAATTATTAAAACATACTTTCCAGTCCTTTAAAAAAACAACCAAAAAACCCAACAAAACAAACAAAACCCAACATAACAAAACAAACAAACAAAGCCAAAAACCAAAACCAAACTCACACAAACAAACAAGAAAAAGAAAACCAGAAACTTGAGCTTCTGCTTGATATTATTGGGATGCTATTGGGATGATATTATTGGGATGCTAGCCAGATTATGACTATCCAAGGTAGCAATCACAAAGAGAGAAACTCTGAAACGTTCCCACATGCTTCTCTCCTGGGTCACTGTTCTCTGAAGTACTGTTGCCCTGCTTCTCCTCTAAGTCATCAACAGCCTTACAGAGCAAGAATAGTAGAATTAGAAACTATTACCTCTTTTAGAACAGTGTGACTACATGCTACTTGTACTAACATGATCCAGTGCAAACAGAACATGTAAAATTTGTACTCAAAAATGGACGAAGAAGAGGTCACAGACACTGGAAATTATCAGTGCCTAGCTGCTAGTGTACGAATGTTATTAACACCTCAGAATTAATGGGGAACTCTTGTAAGATTTTCCATTTCATTGTTGTTACTGGTGGTTTGGAGGTTGTAGGTGTCAATTTTTTTCTTAATAGTGAACAATTCAAAGAAAGAAATGTTCATATATTCAGTATCATGAGGGTGTTAGGAACAAAAGAGCAGCTTTGCCTACACATACAAAGTTGGTCATGAGTACTAACCAAAAAGTACACATAACCTTAATTGTTGTAGGAAGCAACAAATACTCCAATATCTACCTACAGAATAAATTAGGTACCTGTTTACTTTCTTGCAATCTGTTAGGTATCATAAAATATGAAGCATTAAGTTCTGTCCTCAGGTTTTGCATACAAGCAAACATCTTCTGCTTCAGGGAATCAGGACTTTAAGTATCACTGATCACTCAGGCAATGAAATCATAGGTTCTCAATCTTATGGATATACTAATAATAATTTATGGATAGCTAATAGTCATTTAATGTTGAAGAAAAACCCACCACCAGTAGCTCAATACTCATGATTTCTCTGAGATATAGTACTGGCTAAGAAATCGTAATCCACTTACTGCTTTTATTAGTGAAATAATTGCCGACAGTAAATGCTGTCATTAAATAGGATTGGACAATTCTAGTTGAAATGTTTGAGATAAAACTATGTCTTCTAAGTGGGTTTCATATTCTTCAATCTCTTACACCACAGTACTGGTAGCAACAATTTTCCTGCTGTTTTCCAGTATTTTTGCATTTTTCAATAGATTGTGGCATACTCTCTTAATTCTTAGTTAAGCATATCATATAATAGATATGTTTGTGTTTAAGTAATTATGTAGCTATTAAGCATCATACATGTCTTCATATTTTATATGGAAAATGCTATAAAAGAGAGGAATTATGTTAATTTAAGCCATTTCAACAGCATCATTTACTAATTCTCATCACAGGTCCCTGGTACTCTGTGTTACTTCAGTAATACTCCAGGCATATTTGATTAGTCTTGACAAAATGCTAGCAAAACTGCTAGCATAGCTTTTCTGGGAGGTTTCTTTGTTTGTCTTCACTTTGCTTCTTGGGAAAAACCTTACCACAGTCAAACTTTGCTTATAAATTTAATTTTCTTTGTTTTGTAGAGTAAGAAGATTTCTCTGAATACCTTAAAAATATTTATGAAGTATAAGCTATTTATCTAATAACCCTTCTAAGCTATCTGTACTATTTAAAGTTATGGTAATTTATAATTAAATGAACCAGTTAACAGTTACTGAATTCCCTGTGTTAAAGCTGCCAGTCCTACCACATGAATTATCAGAAAATTTGGTTTTATTGGATTTCTAAATTGGATTCAAGGTCAAAAGAGAATACCCAAAAAATTCCTCTCATTGTCATGTTAATAACATGTCATGAATCAGTGCAAAAGAGAGTAGCCATTGCTACTGCTACATTGGAGGACTATCATGAATATTACTTCCGTTGTCCTGCACTACCATCAAAGCTTGTTGGAAAACATTCTACAGAGGCTTTGCAAATTTTTTTATCTGATCATACTGAAACTCTGAGACTGAAAAATAAAGTTGTATTGCCAATTGAACTGTAGTTATTCAAAGGTCTAAATTAAAATGGATTAAAAAAATTTAATTAGGCTTGGATGTCTCTTCTCTGACATTCTTAGTTACATAGCTGTCAAAAGAATATATTTAAGCAAAAAAGCAGAAACCACAAATGCTCTCAGAAAATTTTAGCATCTACCCTTTTATTTCAATTATTTTTAACATTATGTTCTCTGACATTACTATCCTGGTTATCTAAGGCTACTTCCACTCAAGACTTAAAATAACTTGAAAAGGTTAGTGTTTACATTCCTGCATTTTTTTTTATCACAGATCTGTTGTTTATCTTTACTTTGTCTTCTTTAAAGTGTTCTCACTGCTATTTTTAGCAGTTTTTTGTTGTCGAGTTTCTGTTGTTGGTTTTTTCAAAATTCAAGGTGTATCAAAGTTAGGCAGAATAACCTAATATTGAAGTGACTGTCCTTAAATCTAGGGAAAACTCTTCCATCTAGCAACTCCTAGCAATTCCTCACCTTTCTTGGAAATTTCAGATTTCACATCTGTCAGGAGGTTTTGTGTAAGGACAACCACATTTTCTAAGATCATCAAAGTAATTATGGATCCTCAACTCAGCCTGTAATTGAAATGCCACTTACATTTGATCTGAGGTTCAGGATTTTCAGGTTCTATTCATGTAATGGACATACAAAAAAAATGCAACAGTTGCAATTCCATTACTCACTCAAGCATTTGGCAAGAAGAGAAAATCTCAGAGGTACGTTGTCAGAACCAAAGAAGATCTTCTAATACAAATTCAGTAGTAACTAATGTTCATAGAAATCTAACTCTCAAGTATATTCATTTGTAGTAATGAAGATGGTTTTCAGGGTGGCAACTTATACTTTATTTTGTGTAAATCTTCTCTAAAATACTATAACAAACTACATGTCACCTTTGCTTTGTCCAGGAAATCAATATCAATCAACTGAAATACAAGCATGTTAACAAAGAGTTTAAGATTTTTAAACTACTAGAGAAACGAATTTTGTTTATGTTGTGATCTTAATGTTGGGATTTTAAGGGCTTTTTCTAAACCTCCTTAATTTTGTGTGTGATTTCTTCCTTTATTACATAAAAGACATCGTAATTATATTGCATTTTTAGATAATTGCTATTCACTTTAACCTGGCATGTAATTTTTACTTAACAGAGAAAATCTTAAGATCATTGTGTTCTCTGTTTTCAGTTAAGGCTAAATTTATGGAACTATGTCCAGAGGGTACCCTAGGCTACCGATGTCTTTATTCACATTTGGTGCAGAAGAGCAATGGTTCATGCATACATAATACATGAAGCATTTCAAAAGCAACATTTAGGGCTTAGGATTTTTTCATACATTTTATTTTTTCAATTATAAAATCTGATTAGACCTTTGACTCAGAAAAATTGCTAGCATGACATCAAGTTTTGCTACTTTTTATTGAGTATCTTCCTGTAGTTGTCTCCATGTATAAAATGGTGCAATTTACATTTGAACTTACATTACTCATGAAAAAGGTGACAATTCATTTTCCAAAATTGCACAAAGCATTCATTAATTTAATTGACAGAAAATGTCTTAGAAACCATAACTGAATAAAGTTGTATGTAAGTTACTGTATGCAGTCTACTCAGTGGACTCTATCAATCGTGCATGAGTCCAGTGGTGATAATTTCAAAACACACTGAACTCAGGTCTTCTGTTGAAGATAAGGAACAATTACAAAAATTATGCACAATGTGCAAGAGAACTATCTTACGTTGTGGCAGGCCAAGAAAAGCAGAATATGTATAACTAATAGAAGTTTTAGACAGTGAAAGAGATTAAAATAAACACTTGTAAACATGGAAACATCTGAAGGAGAAAGAGATATGAGCCAAAATAGGTTAACAAAAGGAAACTAAGGAAGGAAATACTGCAGCAAGTTTGTAGTCTAAGAAACAACTCCTTCAAATTTTTCAGACAAAGTTTCCATAAAAAATCCTATTGCTGGTATGTAAAACTAGATAAAAGCAGCTGAAAATCCAACTACTGACTTGTCTCAATTGATATGTCTCAATTCTGCTGTTCAATAAATTTCAGGACTTACATAGTTATCAAAAATTATCTTATCACCATACATTTATTTGCCATTATGGACATGCAGACATGTCAGACTTCTTTGACCTGATAAGGCCATTGACTGTCTTAACGAAGCCTTTTATTGTGAGGTCTGTGAGGTTCTGCAGCAACCTAATCACACTTCTCTCATCATCGAACTGCTGCATTTAATAACCATCTCACTTATACCAGAAAGAAGAACAGAGTTACCTTTGAATTAAAGAAAATTATGGTTGAAAAGGGATGTCACAAGAGAGAACAAAACAAGACCATTATATAGCCATTACCTTAGATTGCAGAGAAAGTTACTTTTTGGAAAATAATAGCAGTCAACCAGATCTTACTCTATCACATGGAGTAGATCATCTGTACTCAAAAGTTCAAGAAACAGACTTATGACAAAGGTTTCATCGAATTGATTCACTTCTGGAAAGAGATAAAACCAGTCACAGTCTTTCATGGCTTAGCCCTTCTATTTTCTTTGCTTTAACAAGAACAAAAAATTATCTGCCCATACATTTTTGCAAGATAATTTTGAAGTCCTTTCTTTTAATCTCCATTTTATAGACTTTATGTCTTTTAAAGAAGACCATTTTGTGGAAAGATAAATTATGGTATATTTAAGTCTGAAGAGGAGCTAATCCACTTATTTTTTGAGATGTAATGTCCTGTCTTTGCCAGAAGTTAAAGAGGAACCAGAAGATAATTCAGAGCCTTAAACTAGAAACAAAAAATAAAGTCCACAGATGAGTGAATGTACTTCAAAAACTCTTCTCAAAGAGTATACCTAAGGTAAATTATGTGTGTGGAAATCATTTTCTATGCTTAATCACTTCAATGTATCCTTTTGATTACAAACGTGAAGAAAAGAACTTCTTGTTTCTAGAAAATTCCATTTATTCCCCTGTGTTCTAAACTGGAATATTATTTATTTCCTGCACTATAAATTTTCCACTTTATTTTTTTAATGGGAATCAAAGCATGAACTCAATAAATTCAAGTCTGACTTTCTCCATTTAAGCTTTCTATTTAATAAGAAATTATACTATTCAAATAAAAAATGATCCATACTGAAGGGAAAAATTAAGTTCCATATGTAAGATTACAATTTTTTTTCTTTAAATATATTTTCCAAAAAAAAAGTCATTTAATTTAATAACACTTCGGTAAAACTTTTACATTATGAAAATGTTGTTTCAATTGAAACAATATATAATCCTAGAAATGAAATGTCTTATCACCACTACCTCAAAGATTCTATGCATACTTGGTGGTTATATTTTACACTATTTAAATATCAACCTTAAAATCTTTTAGATGTTCAAATTCCAAAGTCAGACTTGGAATCTAGTTTAACTGTATCGTTTGCTAGTAAGGTGAAATGTTAGTGAATATGTTAAAAAGACAGAACTCATAAAACAAATGAAGGCTTTGCTATGCACATGTACAAATAAAACTTTATTAGTAAAGTTATGGTTACTAATAGTCTGAATATGGATGAAATTTCTGCAGAACCAAGTTGAAGGAATACATATTATCAACAGATGACAATGATCTATAAAACCAAAAACTATTGCAATCTATTTTATGAGAGAATAGCTACTCTTAGCCAGACCAAGAGTCCTTCTAGACAATATCCTCTAATATGTATTGTCCATAAGCAGGGACTTGACAAAAGAAAGAACTGGACAGCCATAATTTACACACTTAATGAGGCAAGTCTTTTCAAGTAACCTCCTAAAAGTACAACCAATTTTTTTCTCGGAGGATTGTTTTAGTCAGGTGTGGTTAAAGTTATAAATAAAATAAGGCTATAAAATAGCATCCAATTTTATTATTAATTGTGTGTACTAATTGCTAGGTTACATGATCAGCTACTTTTCTCCTTACATGATTTTACTAAAGTAAGGAAGGTAAGGAACACTGATAACATCTTGATTCCCTACACAGCCTAGATCCTTTCTTTGCCTGTGCAACTCCTTGTCACTGCTGCCAAGTTAGAGAAAGGAACACGTGAAAAAAAAATAAACCGTGTAAATTGGTCTTAATAAAGATAATACAATAGTGACTCTGCATACAGACCTGTGGAAAGATTGGGTCACATAAATGCTCAGAATTAATATGCTTCTAATTTGATTCTCTCTCCCAGGTGTGCCTTGACTGCACAGAGATTAGGCGCTGTTCACACAATCATATCAGGTGCCTTTCAGCTGTTCTGTGGTCTTGTTCAACAGTCCACTTTATCCTTCTAGGACAAAATAGCTAGGATGAAACTGTCCCAAAGGTTGGATTAACCCACTGCTGCTGGCTGGATCACTCAAAGTGATTCCTATCTTTCCCTCAGCTTTATGTGCTGTGACAGTCCAGTTTCTTGCTTCTTTCTTGCAGTATTTATATGCTACTGCTGTGAGGATGATTGAAATGTCAATCAGAAAGAGCCCAAGACTTCTTCAGTAGTGAAGCTAATCTAAAAAACCAATTTCCAACATGAAAAATCCTCGTGAACAAGACACTGTGTATTCCTCTGACTGGATAAGCTTTCTGATTTCTTTTGTCATCTCTAAATTGATGTAAATATGACATAGTAAACAAGTATCTATTAAGATATTATTGTGTTATGCAGTACTCTTCACATTGCATTATCATTGGTGAATCACTATTTTCAATTTCACACAATTTTTGAATAGTGTGTGGGTTTGGGTTTGATTGATTGTCCAAAGTATTTTAACAAAATATCTGCTTTGTTGATTAACTACCCAAAAAAACAGGCAATACCTGAAAAGTATACATCTTTCAAATAACATGGATAGAATATCTCCACCATTTATGATAGAGAAAGTAAAGCTCATCTTAATGAATTCCAAACCTTCTCTTGCTTCACCAATTAAAATCAGAAGTAGTGTTTTACTTTTGAGTTAACCCTTTGCAAAGTGGGCCATTGTAGCTGCAGACGCTGGCACCAATAACTATGTAAGCATACGACTGTTCAACAGACTAAGAAGACTCATCAGGAAAAATCATTTAAAGAGGTCATTTTTAGCAAATGACCAGTCTCTTTAACCAATAATCAAATAAACTATGGAACAAGAAAACATTTCCCCTACTCTGTTTAAAACAAAGAAAATTAAGTTAATGCAAAACCAGAGTGTAGTCACATTAAAAATTCTCCATTTTAATGGAATGCATATAGGAATTTAATAAAAATTGAATATTAAAATAATATTTTAATCATAAAAATACTTCATAATCAGCCATTGAGTCACTTTTCTGTAATATGATGGATAAACTGATTAAGGGCTTAGAAACAATAGTTAGGACACCAAACTGGCTGCAAGGGGAACCTCTGATAATAAAAACAGAGAAGTACAGGAGATGGAAGAAGAAACACATTTCCAAGGAGGATATCTGAAGTACTCCCTCTTTTTTCAGGAGTGGTATCAGTAAAGTCAAAGCTCAACTGGAGATGAACCTGACAACGGAGATGAAGGGAAACAAAAAGGTACCTTAAAGGCAAAAAGAAGAAAAAGAAAATGTGGGCCTGCTGCTGATGGACTAGGAAACCAGGTGACAAAGGAAATGGAAAATCATGAAGTATCCAAACCTTTCTTTGCCTGATTTTACTGGCAAGGTTAGCTCTTAGACCTCTCAGGTCACCTTGTCCAGAAGGAGAGTCGGAGAAGTAGAAGGTACCACCGACTGTGGGGAAAGATCAAGTTAGGTTAACTTTCTGGGACCACGTAGGATACATCCAACTCTGCTGACAAAGCTGGTAAAGGTCACTGTGAGGCTATGTTCTATTTATTGTCTTTGAAAAGCTGTAATAATCAGAAGAGGTTCCCAATAGCCTAAAATGGTCTGATGGCACAAATGTCTTTAAAATGGAGAGGAAGGGGACCTGAAGAACTACAAGCAACTCCAGCCTCATCCTAGATCCTTAGAAGGTTACTGGGCTAGGTCTCTCAGGAGAAATTTCTAACCATATGAAAGATAATAAGAAACTGGGAATAGTCAGCATAAATTTATCAAGGACAAATCATATGTAATGAACTTAATTCCCTTTCACGAAGAACTTCCTGGCTCTGTAAAAGACCAGAGTAGTGGCAGCAAGGTTTTTGACAAACTTTCACCAAAACCTTTTAGTTGAGTTGCAGACATGTGGACTAGATGAGTGGACTGCAAGGCCAGCAATAAACTGCTTGGATAATCAGGGACAAAAGCTAGTGGGCAAGTGGTTCCAAATGTAAGCAGCAGTTAGGTGAAAACAGAGTTCCCTAGAAGTTAATACTAGAGCCAAGACTGATTAACACCAATAACTAAATGGACTTTAAGATGTAAATATGACATAGTAATTAGCAAATTTGTAGATGACACCAAAACAGTAGGAGCACTTGATATTTCTTGGAGGGCTACCATACACAGGGCCTGGGCAAATTGGAGGAATGGCATGAGAGGGGAAAAAACTCAACCAACAAGGAAAACAAAAAAAAAAGCAACCAACCAAACTAAAAAACTCAGCTCAGACTATTTAAGCTTTTAGCTTGCTTTTAAAAAGTCTGTCTCAAAATTTATCTGCTAATTATATGACCCTGTAGTCAAAGAGGGATATATCACATTTTGGATTTTTTCAGATATATCTATTGACTGAAAGTAACTGTTTCAAAATGGCTATTTTAAACAGCAGTAGTCTATTATTTCTTAAATTAGAAAATACATGCACACATATGCTATTCATCCACAGTTCATAGTAACATCTCTTTCCAGTCTATGTTATGTAAATAATTATGTCAAATTGAAAAATCAGAAATTTTACCACCATTGAATAAAACAGTAGCATTTGATCAAAATTCCAATTTTTAAAAAGGATTTCAGAATAGCTTATTAATGGCCAGTCTTCGCAAGCGAAGATCTGGGGAAGGTCTTTACACCTTCCAGCCTGCGCATTGGATTTTTTAGGTGAGACACAGTGTGCACGGAACTGAGCCCACCCTTTAATCCTAAGGTTCATCTGCCGGGGCCAAGCGAACTTGGACGGTGGCAGCGAGGTCCTTAGGACGTAGGTGGGTTGCCTTTAAGGGCTAACGAGCCCCACCTGCCCGGGAGTGGCCCTGACCGGGAATCGAACCCGGGTCTCGGCAGTGATAGCGCCGCGCCTTTACCACTAGACCACCAGGGGCTCCTCAGAATAGCTAATACTGGAGTGGACACAGTACCTGCTGTCCTCCATGTCCTCTACCTGTGCATCAGATATAAATCATTCACAATACTAGACATAAGTTAAAACAATCCCTTTTTTTGGGGGGGAAGATGAGGGGTTGGAGATAAGTGTGACATCTGAAGTTATCCATAGGTACTAAGAAATGCTATTATACAAGTGTTTTAGTATGGGGCCTGCCACTTTCACAGCTTCCTTATCTCTCTACAGCACCTGGTCAATGCAAGTCTTGACCAACAGAATTATTTTTGTATTGTTCTCCAAAATTATTCCATATATATATAGTGTGTATATATATATATATATACTATATATAGAATACATATAGTAAATACATAGAAAATTGTTGACACTAAGCAGAAGACTCTCTTAAAAGCCAGCTTGAATGCCACAAAACATTAAGGCTTCTAGTATCCACTTAAACTCACAAATTCCCGCTACTTTTTCCCACTGAGAAATCTGTGCTTAAATGTTGATTCAACTTTGCTTTCCATGGTAGTTAAATATATGGTTTGCTTTGTGATAGAGGCTGCAGTCAGATAGATGTGACTGAGCTGATAAGATAGAAACACAGGTTCAGTGTGAGTCTGGATGCATAGCATGCACCGTGCTTAACTCCTACTACTAACAATTTAAAATCTTCCAAGACCTTATCTTTGACACACTATGTTTAGTTTTAAAGGTTGAGATAAACTTGAGGCATACTTTTTTTCCCAAGATCTATCCTGAGTTTTCTAACAGGTAGCATAAGGTAGACACAAAACCATGAGTCAAAACCTCTTGAATTCTCTTCATAGTTTCATTACCAGTTTGTTCTGTAGCCCTGGCCAGTTGAATTACCCCTTTATGTGCAGGTGTTCCTATGCGTAAAATGTAAATAACACTGCTTTTTCACTAACTGATCTCCCAAAGGTATTGTGAAGATTTTCTCATGTTTATAGTACTTCTAAAATTAAAAAATATGCAATAAAAGTACTAAGAATATTATGCTGTTCTTCATTATTCTTAACTGGCAGGTGAGACAGGAAACACAGCTACTGTTGAAAAGAGCCTAGACCCATGAGAAGCTTCCTGAGAAGAGTTACAGCTTTGCAGGCCCAACATCATAATTCTGAATTTAAAAAAACTGAAATAGCAAAATTTCCTTGGTTCTATCTCTCTCCTTTAGAACTATGTAAATCATAGTTCACATGTATTTTCACTACATACACTAACCTACTGAGTTGCAAATAAATAAACCTGAAGAGTAGTTTTTCCTAGCTTTTATTTTTATTGCCTGTTGCACAGCTAAGGTCAAATCTCCTTGCTTTCATGACCTCTGTCTAACACTCATTTCCTTAATAAATAATAAAATGATCCAAATTTAGAATCCTAACTGTTGTTTTAAAAATACTTTGTTGGCATAGTAGGTGACTAGCTGCAAAATTATGGCTCAAGATTTACACATTTCAGTTGTCTAACATATGAAAAATCTTTTCTTGCCCTGACTACACAAGACAAAATCTAGCCTTTGAGGTATTACTCGGACAGGGAAAAAGCAATGAGTATGCACATGGTGGGTATTAAGACACATTTAGTTTGAAACTAGATTCTCATTTATAGTGCTATAGTATCAAACTTACAGTAATGATGTTAATAAAAATTTGCTAATATTTTCTTTCAAAAACAGATATTAAAAATTTGAAGTGCCTGGGGATAATTTTAAAAGAAGTTTTTATCTGATTGATTCTTTAGTGGATAAGAAAACACAAAAGTTTTAAGCAGCATAGTGACTATCTGATCCATGTAATTCAAATTTAGAAAAAAAAACCATAAATCAGGATAGAAGAAACATTGTAAAAAAAATACTTCAGAAATTAGCTGCCATGTAAATTGTTCTTGTAGTTCCTTAGAGTTTCATAAACACAGTAATATACACACTCTCAGTTGTACATAAGCAATACAAAAGCAATTAAAAAAAGATTTTATGTTTTACAATTATAATAATCTTTCCCGAGTGATATTTGAGCAAAGATTAGGATAAATAGTTAGAAGAAACACTATATATACCAAATTACAGACAACTGAATGAAACACCACATTATGTTTTGTTCTGAAAGTCTTCCTAAGCATAACATTTTCCTTTCAAATAACCCTTCTAATGAAGTCTTCAAGTATTTTATATACTCTTGTATTTCTGGAGTTTCCCTGCAATGAACATGACATTTTTCATCCTATGAAAAATGATGTATTCCATCACATGTGTTAAGAGGACACAAGTATCACAGCAACAACTGAGATAGACCTTTGTCACTGAAAAAGCTATTCTTTAAAAGGAAAATAAAAAATATGTCAGTGCCTGATACCTCACTGTACCACTGAGAGTTAGATAGGTATATGTGCCATCACACTTCACAGTGTTCAATAGGTATCGTATCCTGTCCCATCTTCTCCTAACCGTCTCTTCTTATGAAGTGAAGCAAAAAAGATGCAAAAAGAGTTTTCAGAACAAAGGTAACTGAAGAGACTTCCATCATATTTCACAGAGCTTTGGACAAATCAATACCATCATTACTCAAAGATTTCATTGACTATCCTAAGTCAATTCTTTGAAATAGCTATTAGAAAGGAGGTAAGATAAATATCTTAAATCTCCTCAAACAAATAAGTTTCCATACATAACAATCCCACACAATTTTAATACCAGCTGCTTTAGAGAAAAGCATTCTGCTGTCAATCATTTCTTATTTGTGCATCCCATCTTAAATGCTATCACAGCTTTACCTACATCAAAACTGATGGTAAACTTAGTTAGTTATTTGAGGAAAACTGGCCGAAACATGTGTTCACATGCACATCCCAAATAGCCAGGCTATCCTAGCTTAAAATAAAATACCACATTTAATATTCTATGTATACGGAATATGTATATTGCTTATTAAATAACAGTAAAAATAAAGGAAGAATTAAAATATCAAAAGCAATTGTCTACCAGTTTCTAATGTTTCCCATAGAAGGTCTGGCAATTGTTATATTCCATAATTTTAATAGATGCTACCAGCTCAGCCTACCAATTTGCAAGCTCTTATATTTATAGCATCTTAGCATTTTTGCACATGAAACTTCAGTAGTAGACATGAATTACTCATCTTAACAATGATCTTTATTATGATCTCAGTTTAGCCTGGATGAAAAGAAGTCAGAATCAGAATCTGGCTCCCTACATACATGCAAGGAAATTAGAAGGGCAAAAGGAATGGCAAGACAGTGTACTGTCCCCTTAGTCAGAAGAGTTTATAAAGAGTGAAAGATTAAAAAGAAATCATTGCTGAATATTTGCTTTCTAGTTTTTCATCTACTCTGGGTTTTTGATTTTGTTTTGTTTTAAATATAAGCTTTGTTTGAATTCCCCTACAAAGCTAACATACAACCAGAAACAATCCTGTGACATCAAAAAGATACAAAAAGAGAGAAAAAGGAAGAGAAAAGAAAAATGAAAAAATGAGTTTGGGGTTGCGTGTGTGTGCACATGCATACATATGTGTGCGTTTAGGAATAGAGCACATATTTTATTTTAAAATCTACATCCACTGTCATTGTTTTTAATTTTGTGCGTTTCAGTCATTTAAATCACAGCATAGGATGCTTTATAACGCTATTTTTTGAATCATTTAGCCTATTCCTCCAAAAAGAAACATTTGTAATTTAGGATGTTTTCAGCAGTGAAATTCTTCTGCTTTAGAATGAGTTTCTCTGACCTGAATGCTTTCTACCTTTATTTACCCACTGAAGACAAAGAATCCTCAGACCCACACTTTGATTTCCTTTTCTCAGCTTCACATTTCAAGGGCAGGGAAGGTAAGCTGCATTTCCACAAACATAATAGGACCCCTAAGTTTGTGTACTTTCATGCACACAAGAAGCCAGATAAAAGGATAGCTTTCTTCAGCTGCTGACTGGCATTATAAGCGTGTATTTGGGAAATGCACAGCTGATTGAGAGACAGAGCTAATAAACTAAAAATGGCACTAAACATCTAGAGAAATTTAATTTCCTGAACAATCTTCCTGTAACGCTGTAATTGCAGTTTAGCTAAGAAATGATCATAAAAGCTAAAGACTTTATATTACAAAGAAATATCAAAATTATGATTGCTTCTGCTGTTGTGTTCAGTTTTGGTTTGTTTGTTTAAACAGCCTGGCATCTCCGTTCAGCAATCTGTAGGTCTGCTGCTTCCCTGTCGTTCTCAGGATAAATCTTGTTTTGTTCAGTTTTAAAACACATTCCTACTAACCGCATGAGTAAACAGCATAGCCAGGATACAAAGTTATCTCTTAATGCTGAGGAGAGATTCTTACCCGCAGAGAAGTCTCTCACAGAAGAAACCAGTCTCTGAGTATAATAGATAGCCACCCATAGTAACCAGCATGTTTTAGATTTGTTATTTAGTTGAATAATCTTCAAACTCTCTTTCTCTAATATATTTGAATCCAGCCTAGAAAATAATGCAGTCCCCAGAAATTTATAATCACTTAGCTGTTATCATCAGTCAGTTTCTCATTCTGCTTTCTGAGCTTTCTGACCTTCTATCATATCAGGAGCATACTTTTTTTTTCCCAGTCAGTGTTAATATAAGCATTGCACCTATACTTATTTTCCTTCCATATCTCAAAGCACTCTTCTCTCCAGACCCATGGATACAAAACAAAAAAATCAAGATTCCAATCTATCGTCAAAACTTTATTAAATTTCATTTTATTTACCTCTCTAAATAATACATTCATTTATAAACAATCTAAATGTTTATATGCTTTTATGGATGTAGTCAGTGTTTCTATGAGCATCTTTCAAGAACTGGTCTCCCTTATCCCAAAAATAAAGACATCCAAATGGAAATAAGATATGGGAGGTGATATTGGATTTAATGCTAATATTAGCTAGTTTTTGATTATGAATCCTAATGAATACTTATGGGTTTCCTCATGTACTACAAGTCCTACATTATTTTCCTAACTATATAATTCAAAATACAGTATTCTCTCTGAACTTATGTCCAAAAATTTTTAAGTACTGCATTTCAGCTCTCAGTGTGTTCACTTACCTTGTATTTATATATCAGGTTACCAAAATGCTGCACTGCCTTCACCATTTCATACTAAACAATTCATACTAAATTTCATACTGAACAGTTCACATTTTGGAAAATAAGAACAAAAATTAGGATGTAATCAGAAAATTTAAAAACAGTAAAGTTTACTCTAGAAAATATGTATGATAAAAGAAGTCACAGATGCAATATGAAGAAACTATAATGGAAGTCACTATAACCAAATAAGTTCAAACCATTTACATAACTAATAATGTAGATATACAATAGCAGGCTAAATCCTCTCAAGATTCCTTGAAACTCGTTTTGAAACTGTATCATCTAAAAAGAAAAAGCTGTGCATGAAGAAGCTTCTATATTCGTCATCATCATCAGGTTAATCATGCCTCCAGAATCTTTCTTTCAGAATATAAAGAACTAATAATATTCAGAGAAAATATTTTCTAAGGTTTGTTTTACTAGACATGACCAAGAAATTTTCAAGCAGTATTATGAACTTTCAGGCACAAATTTATATACATTTTATTCTTCTTTTTCATTTAGGGGATTTAGAAAAGGAATACATTTCTGTCCTAGAAGCAGCATCTGATGTCCTGCACCTGCCAGTGGGAACGTTGAATCAAGAACAAGTTGCTGTATCTTACCTGTTGGACTCAGCAGCTGTAACAGCAATCAGAGGAGGTATCCTCAGTGGAAGAGTTGTGGGTCTTGGGATAGTCTCAGTATCATTCTTTTTATCCCAGTATGCCTGTTCTAACTGCCTGAAAGCTAGGGGGGGAAGCTGAATGTTACGGGACAGTAACCTCCGCACAAGGTACGGCTCCATTCCTTGGGAAGTGTCCTCATCCTCAGTGTTGTGGTACAGAGCCTCTTCTGAAACCTATGAGGAACACAAAAAATAGGCATCATATGAGAAAATACTTACTAAACTAATTTGATAACTCTTCTAATTCCATTCCATAACCTAGTTTCTTATAAATATTATTTGTACTTTAATGTAATTATTGAGAAAATGAAAAAGAATTACAAAATATAGTAAAGCATGTCAGGGGTTTAAATAATTTGGGGTTTTAAAAACAAAGAAAAAACATTTTTTATGATGAGATTAGCATACTGATATATAAAATATTTATTTATACCTCTACAGGGAAAAAAAGTACTCTGCTTTAGACAAAGTTCTTTACTTCAATATGTGTGCTTACCTAGAAGTTATCTACCTTTCTGAAGAACTGAGGCTCCAAATAGTGATAATAAAATTTAAAAATATTAGTAATCAGAGATTTGCAGCTATAGACCAAAACCAAGAGAAAATTCAACTTAAATATTCTCAGCTGTCCCAACTCCTTTTTTGCTCTTGCTCACAGTAATTTCATGCTAGTAATAAGAGATGAGTATTTAAAACAACCATTGCAGTGCTTAGAAACACTGAATAATTAGAACCTCTGAAGGTCAAGCCCTAATGAAATCTTAAGTTTAATCATTAACAAACGTTAACTCAATTTAATCATTTAAAGCTATAGTAACATTCTCTGGGTCATGGAAGAATGATAGATAATTCAGTAAAGAAAACTCCAACTGATAATGATTTTAGATGGGAGACAATTTGTTCTGAAAGTTTTTGGAACTTTCAGGAAACAGCTAAGCATTGTGAGAGAAAATTCTCAAAAAATTACTTTTCTGAGAGAACTGATATTCTGAAAAGGCTGCTGTAATAATGAGAAAATATTGGCTTTTTCCTCCATGTCCTATACAAAGTCTTTTACCATTACCTGATAAATTACCCAGCACAGATACCAGTATCTGCACCTTTTGCCTTGAATACTTTCCTGTGAAGAAATCCAAGTTCTGACCAAGTCTAAAGATTTTCCACACCTAAATGAAGAATTAAAAAGATAGTGTATATAGCTATATATTATTACACCTCTGTCAAGTCTGAATAGCTTCACAGTCCTAATACAATACTTGAGACTGCTGCACCAAGTATTCACCTTTGCCAAACTGGAGTTCCCATATACATTATGGTATACATAGTATACAAAATAAAGCAAGTTAGACTATGCCCACAATTTACAAGCACACCTCCAGTTATAGTGCAGACATTGCCACTGTTTTGACCCGTTTCCTGAGGACTGATAGTCACCTGAGAGAGAAACTTGCACAGCAATGTTGTTATTCTGTGTGCCCAGGGAGAGCCATTTATGAAACAACTTCTATGATGAGTAATCCTACTGGGTTTGCATAGCCAGGTTCTGGTAGTGGGGAAGCTACAGGGGTGGCTTCTGTAAGAAGATGACAGAAGTTGTTCCCATATCTGACAGAGCCAATGCCGAACAGCTGGAACATAGACCCACTGCCAAGCCCATCAGCAGTGGTGGTAGCGCTTCTGAGGTAACTTGTTTCAGAAAGGGAGGAAAAAAATCTGTGCAATCACAGACAGAGAGACAGTGAGAATACGTGAGAGCAATAGCTGTGCAGTCACCAAGATCAGTGAAGAAAGAGGAGGAGGAGGTCCTCCAGGGGCCAGAGGAGAGACTCCCTTACAGACAATGGTGAAGACCATGGTGAGGGAGGATGTCCCTCTTCAGCCTATTGAAAACCATAGTGGAGTAAATATCCACCTGCAGAGCATAGAGTGCCTCACACCTGAACAGGTGGGTGCATGAAGGGAGGCTGTAACTCCTACTGGAGCAGGCTTCTGGCAGGACTTGTGGCCCCATGAAGAGAGAAGTCCACAATGGAGCAGGTTAGCTGTCAGGACTTGTGACGCCATGGTGCATCCATGCTGGGGCTGCCTGCTCCTGAAGGACTGCATCTTGTGGAAGGGACCCACTCTGGAGAGTTAATGAAGAACTGTGTCCTGTAAGAAGGACTCAGGGTGGAGACCTTTGTGGAGAACATTCCTCTCTGGGAGGGATCACAAAGCTGGAGCAGAAGAGTGTGAGGAGTCCTCCCCAAGCTCAGGAAAGAGCAGCAGAAACAACATGTGATGAACTGCCATCAGTCCCTGTTCCCTATCCTCCTACTCCACTTCGTGAGGAGGAGATAGAAAATTTTTGAGTGAAGTTAAGTCTGGAAAGAAGAGAAGGGTCGTGAAAGATGTTTTAAGATTTAATTTTGTTTTCCTCGTTAATCTGTTCTAATTTGATTTGTAATATATTAAAGTTCCTCAAGTCAAGTCTATTTGCCCTGTTACATGGTAAGTGATCTCTTCCTGGACTTATCTTAACCCATAAGCCCCATCTTACTTCTCTGCCCTGCCCAGTTGAGAAGGGCATGGGTTTAAGCTCTGTCAGGGGAGGTTTAGGTTGGATATTAGAAAGAAGATCTTTACAGAGAGAGTGATCAGGTATTAGAATGGCCTGCCCAGAGAGGTGGTGGATTCACCGTCCCTGGAGGTTTTTAAGATGAGGCTGGATGTGGCACTGAGTGCGATGATCTAGTAATCACAGTGGGGTTGGATCAGGGGTTGGACTTGATGATCTTGAAGGTCTCTTCCAACCCAGTTAATTCTATGATTCTATGATAGAGTGGCTTTTGTGGACACCTGGCTTCCAGCCAAGGTCAACCCCCTACAGTAACATTAATAAGTTCCATTTATGCTTGGACCTTGAGCAGTTGCTGTAAGCAAGCTATTTCTAATTCAATTTTTAATCATTCAATCTAAATTAATAATTTAACTGTTTTTCTTAATCCAGATGCAATGTAGTTAAAGAAATCAAATACTGTAAAATGGTATACATTAATGTGTATACTCTGAGGCAAATCAGCAGTAAAATCAATTACTATGAAAATACAACAAGTATTAATGTGCTATTGTCATCCAGGGAGAAATTTAACTTCATGCTTGTATTTTTAGTCTGTGCATAGTGGATATTTAAGACAGCTGAATAAATTAAAAACAGTAATGAAGTTAATTATAGCTCTACAAGAAATGAAAAAGGTTGATATCAAAGCTAAAAATAATCTCTCATGTGTGGGTATTTGATCCATTTTACCAGTTGAGTTTTTTTTTTTGTTTGTTTTTTTTTTTTTTTTTTGGAAACTCTGAAAATTGTAAAAATCTTTGAATTGTAACCACAGATAATCAGAATGAGATAGCTGACCTGAGAAAATAAATTCACTAGGCACCATCTTCAACTCCTATTCAAAAATTAGAGAGAGAGAGGATTGTGACCTGAAGAAAGCCACAAAGAAATTGAAGAATTCCAACAAAAATATTAATGCCAGGCTTTGGAGAAATGAAGCAATAGGCTCCTAATGTTCATTTTGGTGACCATGAAAATTAAATCCATTTGTGGAAAAACTGGCCACGTACTCTGGTACAAATACACAGGCATCTAAACAAGGAAATGCTCATCATACTGATTTTATCCACCTTGTCAAAACAAAAGAAAAATATGCTTTTTAGTTTTGCCTTATTTTTTTACCATGGTTTTAAGAAGCATTATTTTTACTAAAAGAATTGTAAGGAATTTATACCAGTATTAGATAATGAAATTTTGGGGCAAAAACCATTGTTGTCATTACTACAAAACCGCCAAGAATGACAAGCTTTGGAATGGTGGGTATGTGAGTTGCTACATAAAATGATCTAAGGTCATAACTGTTAATGAAGAGAAAGTAACTCCAAGAAATAGTGCTGCTCCTGACATTTCTTACCTCTCAGAACGTACACAAGAAAAACAACGTTCCTGTAAAATGACTGTTCATTAAATCAGTTAAATGGAACATATTAGGCTCCCTTTTTTTTTACCTAAAAGGTCTGGAAGACTCTCTGTTAATCCCTGCCCTGTAACCAATTAACTGAATGTTAGTACATGACAACCTTTCAGATACCAATTAACTTACTTCAGCTCCTTTTGTCTAGGGCAGACTCTGGGCTGGGACATTTAAAATGTCTTTTTCCTTATTCCATTTCTTTTGCTGATTGGTTAACTTAATGCTTAAGATATCATTTGCTACCCTTCTAATTAGCAACCGTGTTTCTTAGTTCTTATCAGCTCATTAGGAGGCATAGATTTTTGTGCAACAATAAAGGATTGTAACCCAAGGAACAAGAGTCAGCCAGATATCACAAGTTTTCTTATGATACAAAAACAGCCTGAGCGAAGTCAAAAAGTAAAGAGCCCTGACACTGAAATGAAGACTGGTTTTTGTCATCATTTCTCTAGAGACTTCTTGAGAGACTGTCTCAGTTTAAATGAGACACAGGTGTTTTGCTGAGGATGAGTTATAAGGAAGACCCAAACTCCTCCCTCTAAGTAATTGTAGATCCAAAATTAAAAGGCTCCCATTGAGGGGGAAAAAAAGTGTGGAAAAAGGAAAAACAAACAGCCCTTTATGAAAAGATATATGTGTATTGGTAGAAACAACTAAAGAAAACAAGTAAAACAACCAAACAATACTCCTATACCCACAAATAATCCCCTTCAAAACAAACCAATAAAAAAAGAAAAAAGGTAAACAGTTCAGGTCACGCTCTTTGGTGCAATTCTAACTACAATCAACAGGGGGTGCTGTTGGATCACTGGAGATGCAGAGCCTGCAGTGCTTTGTGCTGGTCGGCAGGGGGCACTGTTGGATCTGTGGTCACTGCCATGTGGGGAGACACCCTCCTGGGTGTATTGGAGAAACAGAAAATGGGTTTCCCTCGCGCACACACACTGGGAAAGGGGAGAGAGAGGAGGGAGAGAAACAACAAAAAAAGTCCTCCCCAACGGGAACTCACTCTGTTCTGCTGGCCGAATCATGCAGTATAGTTTTTCCCTCTCCCTTTGATGTGCACAAGAACCGCTACCAAGAAGGAAACAAATGGGAACAGGGAAGGAGAAAGCCTCCCAAAATAGTTCCTCTCTGATGAAAATCCAAGCAGAATCCACAGATGGCAGCCAGGCTGAGAACAAAACCGACTCCAAGGTCCTACTCCGACCTTGTTCCAGCTTCAGCAGCTACCTATACTCCTCCCCAACGTTTCCCAGGAGATGAGAGGAAAAGAAAAAGTAAAAAGGAACTCCTCAACCTTTCTCAAAAACAAGATTCCGAGGGTCATTAACTAGGAATGTGGCCTTACCTGCAACTTCTTTTGTGTTACTTAACTGCCCATTTA
Organism: Myiozetetes cayanensis; assembly: GCF_022539395.1. Lineage (NCBI taxonomy): Eukaryota > Metazoa > Chordata > Aves > Passeriformes > Tyrannidae > Myiozetetes > Myiozetetes cayanensis. The sequence goes on from NW_026087631.1 coordinate 46,805,893, forward strand.
ACATTCTCTTCATGCAGTGGGCAGGGAGGAGGGAAAAATTCCTGCTTAGTTTCTAAGAACTAGCAAAACCATGACAGAGACCAAATAAAATTATCTGTTTCTCACATTGCTTAATGTTTCTTTGAAAAACACTTTTAAGAAGTATCACAGTGTACATCTCTAACAAAGTACTTGAGAAGTGTCAGTTCTTGAATTATCTATAACCAATCCACCCGGCACACCTTCCCATTCATTTCAATTGCAGCTCAATCTTGTGACAAGGATCAAATGACTACTGATATCCTAACGTTTATCCTTTCTCTTTAAAATGCTTGGAAAAAACACGATGCTAACAACTTTGACATGCCACCATGGTGCTCTTTGAAAGAATACTAATCAGGGAAAGAAAAAGGTACAGAGCCTCAACCTCTGTGTGTGTTCTTGCATTACAGTGTCACGGTATACATCATGTCCTCACAATAGTACAACTGAACCATAAGGTATCTGAAAAATAAGTAAAAATAATGACCTCATTTGTTTATTTGCAGCCCAGAGGCATGATGAGTACCAAAGAGCCAGAGGCTACAAGGAAAACTCATTTTGGAGATTTGACATGAGGCAAACCATTTGTCCTAATGAATGATGGGGTTGCTTCTAGCCCACCTATAGAACAACTTCTTGACTCAGTTCTGTGACTCTAGACTGTCTTGAATCAGAAAATAATAATCTCTAATAATTCTAACTACTTTCGTACATAAAAAATCTCTTTTGCACCAGAATAGTTTGAGGATACAACATATTAGTATCTGGACTTTCTTCTCTGTTCAACTCTGAATGTTATTTATTACACTGGCAATTCTTTCACCATCACCATGCCTGAGTTTCTATACCTGAATTCCCTTCTAGCTATGAGTGTGCTTGTGATCCACTAGCACTATTTATTAGCATAGTTATTTGAGATACAGACTAAATACACTACCATTCTTTCATGTAATTTCGTAGTTTGGATCCCTGCATTCTCTTGACTTTTTCACCAATAATCATTTTAGTACTTTGAAAATATAACTCAAGGAAACTATTAAACCATTAAATGTTCTTGCTCTTGGACTCTTTATTAAAACATAAATGAGACTATATTATTCACAGACCATTTCAGTGATTCATTTCACTGTGACTAGATTTATTGTTGTTCATTATTTGCACTATGGAAAAAGAAAAAACAATGATGATTCATACTCTCAAAACCATAGTTAAATAAAATTAACTTCTATTCAGTCAGATAATTCTTTCCTTTTTTTTCCTATGGTGCAAATATTTTTAGTGGGAAAAAACCCTCTACACATGTTCAGAATAATATTTTTTTGCTATATCTTGCTTCAAGTGTTATAAAGTAATTGCGCCATTTAAAATGCAGTTATGTATCTCAGCACAAATTAAGTACTAATGTACATTAGAAAATTAATAGGTATCAGTGATAATATAGTTTATTAGATGGAAATGGTGGAATTGTTAATAGTGCAAAAAACACCCATGTTTATGTCTGTTATGTATTTAGAAGGATGAAAATTATTTACTGGAAGCAAATGACAAGAAGATACTTTGCAGACCATTAATATGGAGACTTTTCTATGGGGGAAAAAAAATGTTTAAATTCAGCAAAATAACTCCACAACATTTCCCCATAAAAATTCTGGAAAGCCTGTGAGGACTGGAAAAACATCTCTTCTAAGAGAACAATGGGTAATGGGCCTACCAACCTCACACAGAAAAATAAATCATATTACTATAAAGATGTAAGAATAATCCAGTGAATTTGACTTTACAGGAAACATCTCCTCAAAAAAAAATTGAAATTTTTGTTGTACATACAACAGAGTTTTGTAAGGCACCAACGTGAAACTGATGACAAAATAAATGTTATACAAATATGTCTAAGGCAGTAATTTCCTGGGAAATTTCTACAGGACTTTCAGGTTCCCAGACCCATTTGCATGAGGGTATGAACTTCTTAACTTAGTAGAAAACTGAGCTCTGAATTAGTAAACACTCCTTAGCCTCAAGTTAGATTTCCAGAATCAGAGAATCATTTAGGTTGGGAAAACTTTTCAGATCATGTAGAACTAGCACTGCCAAGTCCAAGTCTAAGCCATGTCTCTAAGCACCCCATCTACACATCTCCATCTTTCAAATACCTCCAGTGATGTTTCCTGGGCAGTCTGGTCCAATGCTTGACAATACCTTCAGTAAAGAAATCTAAACTTCCCGTGGTGCATCTTGAGGCTGTTTCCTCTTGGCCTAGAAGAGGTAGCTTAGGTCTATCTATCCCAGAGGTCCAAAATCCAAAGCTCCAGAGTCAGAACTGTTGTGTGTGTTTCCAGCGTCTTCAGTGATTTATTAGGCTTTCTTGGTCCTACACTTCTTCAAACAGAAATTTCTAAAGAATGTTGTTTTGTTTTTTTTGTTTTTGTTTTTTTTTTTATCTCTAGCAACTGTTTTTCTAACAGCACAAGTTTTTTGAAAGAATGTCTGCAGTTACAGAGATGCTCACCTATGAAAAAACATCATGTCAAAAGTAAGGAAAAAAATAATTAAAGCAAGTTATTCAAAGTCATAGATTTGAATTTCTGATCTGTTCATATATGTATATAGGACATTGTGCCAAGAGTACTCTCTGCTGCATTCTCTGCTGATGAATGAAAAGGCTGTAGGTATACAGACTGGAGTTTTGTGGGCTTCAGTATGGCAGAACTACACTCACTTCAGCTTCATAATATATTGTCAATTGCATAGGAGGACCTTGTTCAGTAATAATCTCAAAACTATGGAATTCATAACTAAGCTGCAAACGTGTCACGCAGCTGCTGACATACTTGTCAGAATGTCACAAAAATGTTAGTACAAGATTTAGCCTCTTAATGGTGGTTGAAAAATCAAGAAACAAAGGCTCACCCTAACTAACCCTAATTGTTTGGTAACTGTTGTTATTAAACACCCAGTTTGTTTACTGTTGTCTGGAGTTTATCTGAGTGTACTCAGATATACTCCCCTCTGCATGGGAAGGAAACTAAGATGGGCATATGCAAGAAAGTAGAGTTCCTAACATGGAAAAAATCTTGTACTTCTTTTCATAAAGAAAAGGGTTATGTGGTATTACAGATGTCAAATCTTTCAGGATAAGTGAAAGCTTTGAAATAAATACTTTAGTCACTGCTGTAAATCTACCTTTGTGACAGTGTCATACAAAAGGAAGCTGACAAAATATTCATGTCAACATTTTTCTTTCAGATTCTGAACAAGTTAATTGTATTTCCAGAAGTCCCAGGACGAAGACCTTTCACTGATCTCATCCAACTTTTGGAAATAAAGCTATTCATTAGTAAATTTTTTTCAATAAGTGTGCTTAAAGAGAGTCACAATATTACAAGCACATTACAAAATGTTGGGAAACTCTTGCAGTGGAGCTTGACTGTGTGACATGACCACAGCAAACCAGTGGACAGAGATCCTTCTAGGTAATTTGTTTTCCAAAAGGGAAATTTTTTCTTTTTCTAACGATAGTCCAGTTGCAACTCTGAGTGTTGAGCTTTACCTGCAAATATTTACCTCCTGTTTTTCCATTCTAAAAATCACAATTATCTAACAGCTCATATGATTACTGAGGCACACACATTAAAATAGAGTTTTGGCCTCTCTGGGTTTGCAGGATTTATTTTGACATTTTTCAGGCTTAGATATTGCCAAGTTTGCAAAATCAAATCCGTTGTAGTTGAACACTGAGCAGGTTATAAAATTCTAGTCATTGAGCAAATTTAATATCAGAAAAAATGTGATAATTCTCTAGTAAACTTCAGGATCCAGGATCCAATATAGTCTTCCACTTCAGAATCTGTTTCTTCACAGCTATGTAACTACAAAGAGGTATTTATTGTGTGCTTACACACTATTATCCAAGAATTTAGAAATATCTTTAGTACACTTCCAAGGAATGAGTTTACCCAGTTTGGTCAACTAGAGGATTGAGTCTTCCTTTCTAATTTGGAGAAAATAAAGGGCTTCCCTTGCTTATTAAAAAAGAAGGTTTTGGACAATTAAATAATTTTTAATATAAAGATTTCTGAATTATAGCATCTTCCAACCATCCAGCTATTATAGCTCTCATGTAGGAAGAGTATGTTAGCCTGATTACAAATAGCTGGTATGGCTCCTTTACTTTAGCTCTACATGTGTTTAGTTTTGCGGCCAGCAGGAGCAGGGCAGTGATTCTTCCCCTGTACTCAGTGCTGGTGAGGTCACACCTGGAGTGCTGTGTCCAGTTCTGGGCCCCTCAGTTCAGGAAGGACATTGAGGTGCTGGAGCAGATCCAGAGAAGAGCATCCAGGCTGGTGAAGGGACTTGAACACAAGCCCTATGAGAAGAAGCTGAGGGAGCTGGGGTTGTTTAGCCTGGAGAAGAGAAGGCTCAGGGGAGACCTCACCACTCTCTACAACTCCCTGAAAGGAGATTGTAGCCAGGTGGGGGTTGGTCTCTTCTCCCAGGCAGCGATCGGTAAGACAAGAGGGCATGGTCTTAAGCTCCGCCAGGGGAGGTTTAGGTTAGATATTAGGAAGAAATTCTTTACAGAGAGGATAATCAGACATTGGAATGGGCTGCCCAGGGAAGTGGTGGATTCTCCATCTGTAGAGGTTTTGGAGATGCGACTGGATGTGGCACTTAGTGCAATAGTCTAGTAACTGTGGTGGTAGTGTATCAAGGGTTGGACTTGATGATCCCTGAGGTCTTTTCCAACCTGGCTGATTCTATGATTCTATGATCATTGAGTCAACTCCTGACCATGAGCAAGAGACCGCAAGTATCACACCATGTACCTGAGAACATTTTGCAAACACTTTTTGAACTCTATCAGGCTTGGATTGTGACCCATTCCCTGTGGAGCCTGTTCCAGTGCTCAACAACCCTCTAAGTGAAAAAGCTTTCCTGTTATCCAACCTAAGTGATTTCATGCCATATCCTTCCTCTCCCTGTAATGGGCCAATGTTATTTCTACACTGTTTACTACCATAAATGTACCTGAAAAAACTCTTTCTATTGTTTCCCCAATTTCCAGCAGCTTCAAATCCTGCTGAGCTTTGACTGTACAAATTTTCTCCCTACTGGAGCAAGCAGCATCTCTGTATTCTTCCCTTATCATCTGACCTTACTTCCACTGGGCATACACCTTCCTTTTTCATCTTATTTCCAGGAGGAGATCCCTGTTCAGCCATACTGGCCTTCTGCCTTGTCTGCTTGACTTTCAGCATTTAGGAATTGCTTGCTCCTGTGCCCTTAGAAGGCAATGTTTAATGAGTGACCAGCACTGATGGACACCAACACTTGCAAAAATATTTCCTTAGGGGACTTTACTGGCTAGTTCCCTGAGCAGTCTAAAGTCTACTTCCCTAATGTCCAGAGTTCAGCTTTTGATGGCACTTTCCCTCAGTAGAGATTTTAAACTTCATCACCTCACGCTCACTGTGGCCAAGACAGCCACCAATCTCCACTTTGCTCATGAGATACATTTTGTTGACAAGTAGCTGATCAAGGAGGGCATCTTTCCAAGACAGGTCCCTTAAGACCTGTTGCATAAAGTTGTCATACAGGTTTTTTAGGAATCTTTTGGTCTGTGTTGTTCCAGTGATACTCCCAGTTAATTTCTAGCAAATTGAAGTCGCCCATAAGGACAAGGACAGTTGACTTGCAAGCGTCCCTTAGTTCCTCAAAGAATAATTCATTGATGTCATCATCCTGGCTGGGAGGTCTATAGCAGACTTCCACAATGACATCCTGATTATTTATTTGCTCCTTGATTCTCACCCAGAGGCTCTTGACTGTGCACTGCCAACTCTCAGTTCCTTGCATTACAACCCTTCCTTTACATACAGTGCTATGCTTATGCCTCCTCTACCCTTCTGAAAAGCCTGTAACCATCCATCGGGGCACTCCAATCACAGGATTCATCCCACCAGGTTTAATTTATGTCAATGATATCAAATCTCTGGGACTGGGACAAAGTTTATATATACTCTTATATTTTCACAAAAGCAAAGTAAAACACATTAACCTCAATGTCACTAAATAAAGTAAGTTTTGTCTTTTTTTTTTTTTTTTTACTGCAGACACTACCTCTTTTTTTTTCCATCCTTGCTTCCATATAAAAATTACAAAACTGATTTTTTCAGGATGCGCATACATCTGAAAGAATCCCAGCTTCCCTGTTGCCACAACTAATAAATAATTTTGTCAAAGATTTCCATAACAGGATGAGAAACTAGCATGGTCTAGAGAAGTCTGCCTGAAGAAAAAATTTTCTGGCTGAAAAAAAAAATCTTCTCTCCTTCAAGAAAGGAATAAAAGGAAGCTAGTTCCATGATTATCCATTACACACAATGCAAGCTTAGGAAACCTAGCTTGGACAAAAGGTACATTTCACATGGAAAAGCTACAGATTCATTTCTGGGAGTGAGTTTTACTAGAAAATGCTTTGTGACTTACCTGAGCAAATCTTTGTTAAGTTGAAGAAAAAAAACATAAAATGCACCAGTATCATGCTTCCAAAAAGTTCTTTTTTAATGTTCTGAGGTAGGGTTTTTCAAAGGCTGAGTTCTGGATAGCCTGTTTCTTTATCCTCTCTCTGAGAATGGACCTGAATAACATAATAATCTTCCTCACTTTAAGGGAAAATAAATTTTAGAGAAATAGGAATGATATGGAACAAAATATCCTATCCTTTAAAATAAAGTTTTAGAAAAGAATATTACTTCAAAATTTTAGAATGTTGAATAGAGACCTGTAAATACACCAATAGAAAAAAACAATAAATTCTTATCTAGACATAATCCATCTTAGCTATATCTACTCTTGTTATTACGATGCTCTAGGAACTTGCAAATTAAAATTTATTTTCATAAAATTTTACACTTTTATAAATTTTAAAAGGCTTTAAAAACCAAGAAATTACAATTTTCAGGTAAGCAGATGAATATCTAGCATTAGCTTGCTTAAAATTTAAAATTTTCTTAGGGAAACACCTATCAGAGTTAGTTGAATTAAATAAAAAAGCAAAATAAAATAATCCTCTATAATAATGCAATTATTCCTTGCTGTGCTTTTACAAGTATTCCTGGCAGCCACTGTGCTGGTTTTGGCTGGAGTAGAGTTAATCTTCTTTACAGTAGCTGGTAAAGGGCCGTGGTTTGGATTTTTATTGAACACAGGTTTGATAATAGAGATGTTTTTGTTATTGCTGAGCAGTGTTTACACAGAGCCAAAGCTTCTTCTGCTTTTCGTACTGCCATGCTGGCAAGGAATTTTTACCATTCTGATTCTGTTTCCCAACCCACTGGTGAAGGAGTAAGCAAGTGTCTGCATGGTACTTGTTTGCTGGGTGGGCTTAAACCGTGACAGGTGTGAAACCCTATATAAAGCGAGAAACTTCTATATATCAAAATTGGGGTTTTTTCAAGTGCTGTTTTCCAAGGTATTATTTTATTATAATCTTTTTATGATAGGGACTGGAGCTGCTTTAAAGCAGTCCAGCTATAGTTTAAAAGTGAAAACCATGTCATCATTGTTGTTGGGATATACCTCTTGTGTTTCAAGCTGTTTCTAAGCAACTTCATCAGCAGGGCAATACTAAACTTAACTCTACAAAATTTTGGAGGCATGACTGTTACTTTAACATTTAAACATTAATACACAGTTCATTTCATGCAGGAAACAGTACAAGATAAAGATGTTTCTGCATTTCATACTAACAGGAAATACATTAAAGAAGCTCCTGAAATCTTCATAATATACTTTGAAATGACTCCCAAGGTACAGAAGCCATATCCTTTTAGTTTACTGATTTGAACTACTGTGTGAACAAGACTTTTAGATATTCTTTTTTTGCTAGCAATGGCTTCAATTTTATTAGGGTGTTCTGTTAACCCACAAATAGTAAGCAATCAACACAAGAAAGTCTTCAGAACAAGTAAGTATTTGAGTCTATATTCAGAATAAATAGATATGTCCAGTTTTAGTTCTACAATTAAAAAAAAAAAAGAAATTGAGAGCTTCTTACCTTGTTTGACATGGCAAGAGATGACCATACATATTAATTCATATTAATTTTATACCTATCCCAGTATCCTCTCTGATGACACTTTGATGGACATTTTTAGGAAAATTGTGTTAGAAAAAGGGCAGACTAAAAGTAATCCACCTGTCACTTAGCTAGCTTCTGTATTCTTTCAATCAAGCCAAGTTTAAGATTTCCTTACATAGGGGTTTCATTGGGACTGTAGCATTTAAGTAGGCATCAATAGAAACTCACAGTTAATTCTATTAATTTATGCATCTTTTTTGAACCTACTTGTATGCTTTCCTTTTACATTTTGCAATTTTCATTTCTACATTTGATATTTTCTGCCAAAAAATTACTTCCCTTGCCTTTTAAAAAGATGCCTGTTCTCTATGCCTTTCTGGAGAATACCTAATATTCTATTTGACGTTTCAACCACTGCTGATTATTGAGCTGATTTTTGCAAATAAATATCTGCAAAAATGACCAAGGTCTCTATTCTGAATTGAAATAGATCACTTAAAAACCCTTATTACAAACTTACAATTACTTTATATTTCCCATGAGCATTTTTTGGTACTTGTCAATACTGCTAGGTAAAGTATAGAATCTTTTGAAGTATCTGAGAATCATAGAACCATACAATGATTTGGTTTGTAAGTGACCTTAAAGGTCATCTAGTTCCAAGCCTCCTGCAATAGACAGGGAACCATCCATCAGACCACATTATTTAGATTCCCATCTCTACTCGCCTTAAGACTAAATCAGTGGAATTATTAGCTTTAAGCAGTTTAGATTTTTTTTTTTTTTTCAGGAAAAGAACAGCTTTTACTTTTCAGTACATTGCCTTGCAAATAGATATCTATAAACTTCCCAGATAAAGATATTTGAGGCCAGTCGTTGACAAAGAATCTTCATTTGCACCTATAAGTTCAGACTAATTTCTCAAAGGAAGGAAACTACAAAGCCAGGAAGATCTCTTATTTCTTATCCACAGAACAATAGGGAAATAGAATGCCTATAGTTGTACTTAGGAAAGATTTTGTGCAATGTTGTTGCAGGAAGACACACTGGGGAAAAAAAATGGCAATTTATTTCCTATGGAATTACCTGCAGTATGACAAGAAGCAACAGCTGGTGATTTGCTGAAACATGAGCTAGTAACATATATCCTACTCAAGTTAGATGTTTATATTCTATTAAGTAAAAATGATGAAAGCCTCTTTATTTGTAAAAAACATAACTTGACAAAAGCAAATAAAACAATCAGTGCACACTACACAAGTCATAATTTCAGGATGGTTATCCTGTGTTTGGAAGTCATGATTTCATTTAAAAAAAAAAAAAAAAGAAAAAGCCTTACAACCTACTGTGTCACTAAAAGTATACTGCTATATAACAGAAAGTTCTGCTAAAGGCTTGTGTGATAATTAAAATGGCACACTCATATCTAAATACTCAAAACAGAGAAGACAGAAAAATGAAAAATGAAAGAGGAGGAAAAAATCTTAAAGTCAATAACACTGTGGAGCAGAAAGCCAAACAACCACACAAATACAAGCCTTTTTGAATAAACTCAAGAGTACAAATTTATTACTATAACCATCTTCTTTCCACAAACTCTTATCTTCATTACAATCAAGATACAGTTTAAATACAGTTTATTTAATTAAAGACACTTCCATCTGCACATAAAGACATCCATCCTGAGTAGAAGAATTATTTAAACTCAGTTTAGTTGAACTGCCAAGGTATGGATAGAAGTTCAAATGATAATAGCACTCAAGATTGTGATCTTATGAGGAGACAGGCAATGCTGCTACTTTTCTGCGTTCATGCTTCTGCACATGACTACTATTACTTGAGTTAATTCAATTATAACTGAGGCTAAAAACTCAGTAAAAAACAGTTACATAACAAGGATGTCATAACGACATTTTACATAATATTGCACAAGTGTACTTTCTTCTAAGAAAATCCTATGTCATCAGAGTTAAGTAGGAAATTGTTTTTCTACACTACCTAACTGTTCAATTTCAGAAATCTTCCTATTGTGTGACATATGGAAAGAAAGATTTTCAATATTTTCATAAAAACAGAGTTTGAGATCTGTATTTTCTTACACTTTTCTCCTCATGTAGTCCAGAACACAGCACAACCTCCCGGAAACCAAATGAACCAACAGGAATCACCTAATCACTGAGCCTGGAAAGGATCTCTGGAGGTAATCTAGTTCAAACTCTGTTCAAGTAAGCTCACATAGTAGATTGCTCAGGACACTGTCAAGTCAATGTCTGGACCCCTCAATAGGAGACTGTACAGTCTTCCTGGACAAACTTGGCTCAGTGTCTGGCCACCCTCTCAGTAAGAAAAAAGAAAGTGTTTTGTTGTATTCAGATGAAATTTCATGTGTTTTCATATTTAATATATGCCCATCGCTTCTTCTCATGTCACTGACCACTACTAAAAACAAACTGGTTCCGTCACTGATATTCTCCACGAGACATTTATACAGACTGATGACACCACCCTTGAGCCTTGTCTTCTCCAGGCTAAGCAGTTCCAGCTCTCAGCCTTTCCCTGTTTGTCACATGCTCCATTTCCTTAATCGTCTTCATGACTCTTTGCTGCACTCAGTCAATGATTCATGACTTTCTTGCAGTGGAGAATCCAGGACGTGACACAGCACTCCAGATCTGCTTTCACTAGGGCTGAGCAGAGGGAAAGTGTAACTCCACTTGATAAAATGGTAGTGCTTTTACTAATACTGTTAAATATGCTTTTGTCCATTTTGCTGCAAATACACATTGCTGTCTCGTGCTGACCTTGTTTTTTACCAGGGTACCCAGGCACTTTTCTGCCCAGTTGCTTTCCAGGTGGAAACCTCCACTGTATAATTCAACTAGTTTGATGTTTTCCCTGTCATTTGTCATCAGATCCCCTGACCCATTCAGCAGCAGAACCACACTTTCCTTAGCCTTCTTTTCATTGCTGATGTACCTATAGAAGCTTTTCTTGTTGCCCTACCCATCCCTCTGCATCCCATTCAACTGCAGATGAACTTTGCTTTCCTAGCCCCATCCTTGCACACTCAAACAGTATTTCTGTATTTTATCTGGGTCACTTGACCCTGCCTTCACTTCTTGTATGCTTCTCTTTAATATTTGACCTTTATCAGGAGTTCAGGAGTTCCTTATTCTGTGCAAGCCTCCTCAAACAGCTACTTGTGTCGGGGGTGGACCAACGGAGGCCTACAGAGAATGGAGAAAGGTGTAGAAAGACTGCGAGGAAGCTTCAGAGGAAGAAACTTATCTGGAAGTCCTCTAACAGCTGCAGTTACGAGGGGTTGCCTAGAGACCCAGCTACGACGTGTAGCCTCACAAACCTCTGTAGAACTCCCCTGTTTGTACCCCAGACCACTCCTTCCCTTCCTCCCCAACTCCCAACTCTCCCTATATGGCTGGACATATTCCCTGCGGCCAATCCCTCCATTTTCCCTTATCACTGACCCTCAGGATTTGATGCCCCTGGCAAAAATCCCACCCTTTTTCGAGACCCTTCCATATTCCACTGTATATAAATTGGCATCTTGTTTAAATAAACACCATTTTGTGGGTCACCACCCGTGTGCCTGTCTCCTATACAAAGTGTGCCCTAGGGTCTTTTCCCGGGGGACCATCCCCCCCCCCACGATATAATTGCTTTTCGCTTTGTTAATATGCAACGTTTGTTAAGCTTAGAGAAGGTGATCCTTGGAAATAACCAGCTGTCCTGGTCCACTCTTCCTATCAGAAGTACATCCCATTCCTAGGAGACTCCTTAACAGACCGAAGCCTGCTCTCCAGGAGCCATGATCCTGCTATTTCTCTTTGCCCTCCTTTCATGATCCATGAGCTCCACACATCTCACAGTCTTTGCAGTTAAGACTGTTGCCCACATTCAAGTCCTCTACAGGTCTTCCTTGTTTGTTAAGTATCAGATTCACTTGAGAGCTTCTCCTTGTTGATGCCTTGATCATCTGCATCAGTTTGTCATTACAGCACTCCAGAAACCTCCTGCGTTGCGTGTGCCCTGTCATGGAGTCCTTCAACGGGACTAGAACCTGTAAATGTGAGACTTCTTCCAGTTCATCTTTGGTCTTCTACCTCTTCCTGACAAGGACATCTGATGGGCCTTACCACAACAAACTGATGTTGGTCTGCCCACTAACCCCAACCCATAAGCTCTCAGCTGGCTCATCATGTCACCATATGCAGATCATCTTTTATTTTTCTCAGTTTCTATCTTAAATAAAAGTAACTACCCTCCTCACTTTCCTTCTTAAAGGGTCAGTATCAATCCATCACAGCATTCCAGTCATAAAATTCCAGGCCTTCACTCCCATGCTGTCCTGTCACTGAAGTATTTGTTGTGCTGGGGTAGGTCTTTCTCAATTTGAAACAAATCATTACATACAACTAATTCCCTATAACTAATTAATTCTTAGGTGGGTGGGAAGAGACTTGCCCTTTGTCTACATAGACCAATTACAGGCTACTTCTTGTTTAAATTAATTATAAAACAGAATAAGATAATACATATTGAGAGAAGAGCAAGGAATTGAATTATTTTAATGAGAAATCCAGTTCTGTATCCAGGGTAATTTTCAGTGAATGACTCATCAGATCTCTCCAACATTTGTATGGAAAGTTTGTCTTCACAGATTACTTTCTTTTCTACTGGTAAAAGTCATTTAAAAGTCTAACCACATACACGTTATGGGACACTGAAAACAGAAGCTGATACAGTCAGTGCCTACAATAATAAAACAGAGTGTTATAATGCAGGACATACTCTGATGCAGAGTAGGTTAACCAGTTTTGAACTAGGCTGCAATGACCCAGGAAGGGAGTGGAAGTCATCCATTGTCTCCAACAGCAACTAAAGCAAGGCTCACCAGAGACGATGACTCAGCAGCTGCTCCCCGCAATCGTAATTTCTATGAGGAAAAAATTACTTTCTTGGTTTGTTTGTTTGTGTGTGTATGTGTTTCAGTTTTTTGTTTGGTTGGTTGGTTGGTTGGTTGGTTTGCCTTGTAGTATTTGGTTTGGTTTATGATTGGGTTTTTTTGAGTTGAATTCCGTGAGGAAGGATGCTACGCTGTTCATTAGAATCAATTTTCTAAGACAAGCAACTAAGATAATCTGCTTAATTTATCATAAAGTGATATGCTTTGCAGTTCTGACGTACTGAGTTTAGTATTATAAAACCACAAAGATTGGTTCATATTGGAGTGCACTGGAGCCGCCAATCATCCAGAATGTTTGTAAGCAGGAATGACACAGTGATACAGGGAGTGTTTCACTGGATATCACTATGGCAAATCCAATCACTTACGTCTCCTATGGCAGCAGAAAGAACATTGTACAGTCACAATAAAACTACAACTTTCACCACTGTCCAGGCAAGACTGGACTAGAGTACACATTTACAGGCATCAATTTGCAGATGCAATTTGCAGGTAGTCTATCTTGCTATACTGCAGTTGTTAGAGGCCAAAACAGGATAGGGAAATAAAGAAAAAGTAGCAAATATGATATAACACTGCTTGAGTTTTGTGCAGGTTGGGGATGGCAGCATTTTATAAAGGCTGTCTGACTTCTGGGTGAGCAATCCTCCACTTCCAGCATCTCTTCAGTGCATTTGAACATGGCCTAGTCACTCAGGAATGGAAAAGTTTTGGAATAGAATAGCAGGGATTTTTCCTTGTGATATGTAAGCACATACCAGAGCAGAGCCTCTAGTGAAAAAAAAGGTTCAGCTTTTACATATTAGACTAAGTGACTCATCTCAACATGACTCCAAATAATATTGCTACTCTGTCATATCAAGGTATTAAATTTTTCATCACTTTATGTGGTATTACTTTAATATTTTACATTAGACTGCAAAAATGCTTTTATATCTCTTTTGCATCTACTGGCAAAAGTACTGTGCTCTTTAAAGATCATTTATAGTCATTTTCTGAATAATCCCATTCATTTCTTTGGGGTTGCATAAAGATCCTAATAACCCGTCCTCTCAGGCAGCCTTGTGCATGTCATGCTTCCTGTTGTTTCTAATTCATATTTTCTTCTGAGAACCCTTAAACCTAAAATGAATCAGCCTGCCCCTGCTGAAAATATTTATAATTTTTCTCTACCACAAATCTCTTTCTTCACATTATTCCTTGTGCTGATGCTCTGAATTCTGAAGCAACATAATAGATGACTAACCTTCAGCTATCGGTCACTGTTACCTATTCACTTATTGAATTTTGAGGTTCTTATTAGAAATTCACACTTTGCCTCCCATTTAATCCTAATTCATATTTTAAATTGTTTCTAATTGATTTTTTGTATTTTCATTATTAAACTATAATACTTTAGTGACACTCTACTTACTACATAAAACCACTAATATCAAACATTATTACTGTTTATTCATAAAAGACAAATCACTCATGTGCATTCATGCTTTGAATGCATTTAGTATGCAGGAGTACTCACAAGATACCCATACCACTGGGTAATCCTTCTGTTTCTTCTGTATACATGTTCATCTATTGATTTTTTTTTATGGTGAACTGTTTTGTTCTAAAACTATTACACATTATAAAAGCCCCTTTCATTTTGTCTACTCATTGAATGTTGTTTTTTATATGCAAATAAAGTGCCATAAAGTGGCATTTCCTGATCTTGATTTAATAACACACACGAAAGTATATACACATGTATTTTCAGGCCCTTGGCCCTGTCTCCTCTAAAAATCAATTACGTTCCTCCTCCATCTGCACATTTTTAAAGACATGATATATTTTTCTTCCCACCTCCCATAGTAAATATTCTAGTGGGAGTAAGTCTTATACACCCAAAATTATTTTGTCATATATCAGTGAATTACTAAAATTAGCAAAATTATAGCTTATTGACACTGTTTGAAATTACTGACATTCCAGAAAACAGTTTCTTTTCACTATTATATTTTGTGAAAAGTTTCTTTCTTCACCATTCACTTCTTCAGGGTTATACAATTTATTACTTATGAATTTTCATGCTTGCTCTTTGCTTGGTTTCAAATGGAGTACTGTCACACTGATTCTAGCAAAAGAATGAGATTCCATAATCTTTCTTTTCTTTCCTGTGCAATAATGTGAATTCTTTATAGTCTCAACGTTTTCTCTACCTTACTAAAATATTTTTAATTATTACTTAATTTGTTTCAAGTGGTCTTCTTATTAATTTTGTTTAACTTTTTCAATTTACTTTTTAGACCTTCATTTGTTCTGCAACCTCTTATCTTCAGACTGCTTCCATACAAATTGTAACAATATGGGACTCCCAAAAGCATCTCTAAATGATGTATTGGTAATTTCACAGTATAATAGGCATTCCTTGTTTTTGATTCAGCAGCACATTTATGCTATTGGAGTATTTTATGAAGAAGAAGATGAAATTATGAATTTTCATGTTAGTCTTTCTTGAGAAAAAAATAGTAGGGGGTACTGATTTTTAATTTAAAATATTTATCCCTTAAATCTTTTTCAAGCCCTGTAATTTCTTATCTGTGTGTTCTTTAATCAGTTATGATCTACTCTATAACCATACCAGCAAAAATTTCCTATAGCAAAAATCTTTAGAACCAAATAATTTATTACTGTCACTGTTGTTACTGGCATTTCTGTAACACCTGTGACTCACAGGAGAAAAAAATTTAAAGTTTTAAATGTACTAGCAGAAAAGCATTTACCTTGGAGAAGATAAAGCACTGGATCCTGCACTTGTGTCACAGCACCACCACATGAAGCACTATAGGTTTGGGGTAGTGTAGCTAGAAAGCTGCCTGGTGGAAAAGGACCTGGGAGTTGAAAGGAGATGAACACGAGCCAGCAGTGTGCCCAGGTGGCCAAGAAGATCAGTGGCATCTTGGCTTGTATCAGAAATATTGGCTTGTATCAGCCAGTATGACCAGGGAAGTGATTATTTCCTTGGCACTGGTGAAGCCACACCCCAATTCTGTATTCAGTTCTGGGCCCATTCACTTCAAGAAAGACAATGATATGGTGGGGTATATCCAGAGAAAGATAACAAAGTTGGTGAACACATCAGGAGCACAAGTATTATGAGGAGTGATTGAGGGAGTTGGGGGTCTTTTGCCTGGAGAAAAGGCTCAGGGGAGGCCTTATCATGCTCTACAACTAACCGAAAGGAGGTTGTAGCCAGGTGGGTGTCAGTCTCTTCTCTCACGTAACATGCAACAGGACAAGAGAAAATGGCCTCAAGTTGTGTCAGAGAAGGTTTAGACTGGATATAAGAAAAATTTCTTCATGGAAGCCTGTCAGATCAGGCTGCTCATGGAAGTGGTAGAATCACCATCCATAGAGGTATTTAAAAGACATACAGATGTGGCACTTGGGAACATGGGTTAGTGCTGGACTTGGCAGTGTTAGGTTTACGGTTTGACTCAATGATCTTTAAGGTCTTTTGCAACCTAATTGATTCTGTGTTTCTACCTTCTTTAAACATAGTATAAAGCAAAACTCCGATAACAATCATAGCTTTGGTCTTCACAAACAGCAGCAGTGCAACAAGAGCCATTTCAGTTAGAACAGAAATATACCAAAAGGAAGTATATGTTCAAATAATAGTAAGGTATTTTTCTAGGCTCATATGAGGCATTGGTTAGTGGATTACTTAAAGATTAATGGAAAAACATTGGGATATCATAATATAATTTTCTTATTGCATAGCCTACGATTTGGACTGTAGACACCCATATATTTGTAAACTCCTCACTGGTGATTATGAATTGTGTATAATTCATACATATACATACACACACAGAGGAAAAAATGGAAAACAAAAGCAGAGGAAAACGTGGCAAATGTAATCTTATTTTAAGAAATCTACACTAATATTTGACAAATAAATATAGAGACAAACCATTGCAAACTTCAGAGTGAAGAAAATCTGATCCTTATGAATTCTCATCTAAACCAATTCAAAATAGCTTAAACACAGACTAGCTTACTGGATTAGACTGCCGTGGAACTCAAGCCAAAAGGAGTACTGTAGAGTCTTCTGATGTACCAGATTTCCAGAAGTTTTGACTGAGTTATCATGTCCATTACATGATTTTACTGCATTTTTAATACCTTTGGCAAACTATTTGGAGCACAAGACTTATTATGAGGAGTGTCTGAGGGAGCTGAGGTTGCTTAGCCTGGAGAACAGGAGGCTCAGGGGACACCTTATTCCTCTCTACAACTTCCTGAACAGAGGTTTCAGTGAGGAGAGGGTCTGCATTTTCTCCCAGATGAAAGCAATAGGACAAGAGTAAATGGACTCAAGTTGCACCAAGGGAGGTTTAGACCAGATATTAGGACAAATTTCTTCATGGAAAAGGTGGTGGAACAAGCTGAGCAGGGAAATGGTGGAACCATCATCCCTGAATGCATTCAAAAAACATGTAGATGTGATGCTTAGAGACATGGTTTAACCTTACCCATTCTATGATTCTATTTCACTAAAAAGCATTTACCTCACTGCACTCTGAGCATAAACTGCCATGTAGTGGTTTCGGGAATGCTCATTCATAAACGAACACTCATTTCCTGGTGTCATCCAAAATAAGAAGAGAGAAAAATTTTAATCAGCAATACCCCAGTCGGTTTTCTTAGATGTTCATGTAATTATTTAGAGCCCTCTAAGATCTCTAAGTACTTCAGTAAACTTAAGCTAATGAAACAGTGGAGGAAAATAGGCTTTAATAATAAGCATCACTTCAGAGAAAACAGTGTCTCAGGAAAATATCAGATACTTCTGTCTAAGAAGTCTCCTGTTGTGAAGATAGGTCTAATGAGTTTATAACTGTATATAAAATCCCTTAATGCTAACTACATCATTTAATAAGTATTCATAACATTAATGCACTGGAACCAAACATCTTTTTTGGAATAACTGTGTCAGCCTACTAGTATATCAAAGGTTTATAGAAATAATAGAAATTCACACAGAAAATAACATCCACGATAAAACAAGAGACTGGATCAAGTGTAGAAGTCCCAGTGGACTGAACATTCACTTTGTATCTGAGGATTAAAGTTTTTTTGGCATATCAAACTATGTTCTATTTTTAGGCTCTATACCTTATACCTTAGCTCCATGAGACAAAAATGTGTGCATTAGAGGTAACATACTGTTTTGGTCAAATTAATGTGTTCACGTATGCTACAGAGTTTCCTTTCTGTCCTATATATATTTTCCCATCTTAGTTTTCAGTTGCCTTGCGCAAAGACCTTTATAGTATTAGGAAGAAAACAGAATTCACCACAATTTTTTCCTGCACAGTGCCTATAGCATGTATCATGACAAGTATGAATTAAGGCATTGCAGTGTTGGCCTAGGACACAATACACAGTATTGTGTAAGAGGTCTTACACAGTAACCTCTTTCTTTTCCATTTATCCATATTATAATAAGGCTTTTATATACTTTCAGTCACCCAAGTACCCACCAAAATACTAAAACCAGCACAGGGTTATCTTAAACTGCTGTTCAGATACTGTGACCCATGAAAAAAACCTTAAGAAGTTCTTAGAGCCAGTCAAAACACCTAGAGTGATATATCAACATATGTACTGTTAAGGAAAAATTGATGATGCAAGCATTTCTTCCATTCTATTGAACTGAAGCTGGTGAAAGGGCTAGAAGGTATGTCCTATAAGGAGCAGTTCAAGATTCTCAGTTTGTTTAGAAAAGTAGGCTGAGGGGCCTCCTTACTGTTCTTCACAGCTTCATGTGGAGGGAAAGTAGAGAGGGAGGTGCTGATCTCCTCTCCTGGGTATCCACTGACAGGACACGAGAACAGTTCAAAGTTGTACCAGGGGGGTTCTGACAGGACATTAGGAAGCATTTCTTCACTAAGAGCGTGGTCAAACACTGGAATAGATTTTCTAGAGAGGTGGTTGATGTCCCCAGCCTGCCAATGTTTAAAAGGCATTTGGACAATGGCCTTAACAACATACTGTACCTTTTGGTCAGCCCTGAAGAGGTCAGGCATATTGGACTAGATGATCGGTATCTTCCATCCAATTACTCTATTCTATTCTATTCCATTCTATTCGATTCGATTCAATTTGTTTCGATTCAATTCGATTATTTCTATTCTATTCTATTCTATTCATTCAGGTAGGAGACCTAGGGTTCTGCCTGTGCTGTTGAACTCCATGTACAACAAGGATTTATGTCAAAGGCAATCTTAAATTCCTAGAGAAAAATTTGAAAGATTATTCCAATTCTTGGGTTTTGGATTGGGGGGAGGGAGGTATTTGAGTTTTCTTTGAAAGTGAGGAAGAACTAGTCCATCTGCTAATCAACAAGACATAGTTATTTAACTAATTGCCTTCTGTTAGAAAAACAACTTGATATGAAAAGCCCAAGGATGAGGGGAACTGGGAGTAGGATTCCATAACTTGAGAATGTAACACTAAACTCTTTCCATTTGGATGAACATAAAAACTGGGGTGTCTTAGTTTAACAAGATTACAACTTAGAAATTAAGAAACTTCAGGTGGAACTGTGGAAAAGGAAAAGAACAGGTTTTTATTAACAAAATCTGAATAAACAACAAATGGTGCAATCAAAAACTTTTAGAAGAAACAAAACAGAGTCCCAGTTCCCCAGAAGATGGGGCAGGAAGGGGAATGCACGGCAATCAGGAGCAGGAGGAAAGGGAGTGGGGAAGGCAGGACTGTCCCAGCAGTTCAACAGCTGCTCGTAGCCATGTGCACCCGCACCAGCCAGCAGCCAACGGCTTCACAGCAAGCTATGAAGGAGTCCTTTTTCCCACAGGCAGTCCCAAAAGCAGAATACCTTGCTCTGAGATGGTATTCTCTCTCTCTCAGTCATCCTCCGCGAGGTGTCCCGTGGGGAAAAAAAACACTTCCTCTCAGGAAAAGAAAAGGAGGCAGACGAAACCAGGCAACCCCTCCCCCCGCCCTCTGTTGGGTCTGCTGGCAAAACCAAAAATCTCTGAACAAAAGACTCCCCAGACATGCCTCCACCAACCATGCTTCCTGGGAACCTCCCCCTTCCCCCACTCCCACGCTGCCCAACGCGCGGGGCTTCACTCTGTCCCCCCAACTCCCTGCATTCTGGAAAAAAACAGATGGGGGAAATGGGGGAGGACAGAAACAGGACCCTAGGGAAAAAATTCCAACATCTCTTTTCCAGCCTATGACATGGGGGAAGAAATCAGTGATTTCTACTGACAACTTTTCTTTATACCCATTTTCTCAAAAGGTTTCTTAAACATGAAGTAACTGCTGATGAAACAAAGTGGTCTCTGTCTCTACTTTCTGGGACTTACTACAAGTTCACAGAAAAGATAGAAATTCTTAATAATTTATGCAAACCCCCCAAATAATTTAGAAAGGAATGTGAAAGAGCTATGCTTAGATCCTGTGCAAAACAAAAACGTTTGTAAAAATGCAAAAGAGCAAAGAAACAAAATTTTATTTCCTACTATATTATTAGTATTCTTGGCAAAACTAGAACCTTGACTTCCAATTGCTACAACTCCTTTGGTCTAACACATAAACCAGAAACAATCTACATACTACTCCGTAGCCGGGAACTACATTATCATTTTGAAGTATATTGTTTCACCATTAAACAAAATATTTAAGTGTATGCTTGCATGGGAGAGGAAACTCCCTTTTGTTCTTTACCACAGCATGATGGTTGTTCTCTTCTCCATCTAGAATTTGAGTGTTGGGTTTTTGTAATTTCTCTCTTTACACTTTGTTTCTACTCAAGTTATAAGGAGATACAGACACTGTAGCTGAGTCTATTGGTCAGCCTTAGGTTTGTACAGCTATAAGACATTGCAAAGATGTGAATGTGAAGAATTCTTGAAAACAAGATTTCAGACAGGTTTGACATGCAACAGGCTTGTTGCTTTCAGCAAATGCTTTCAGTATTTTTCATGCATATATACAGTCCGGCAAAAAGACTATGCATGTCCTAACACTGGAGCAATCAGAAACCTATTAACACTCAGTAACTGTTGTCAATTGATTCTTAAAGCTTTTCTGTGCATCTTTTGAGGTTTTCCATCTTTCATCTTCCTTTTCCTGCTTCCTAAGTTTTGACTAATTGTCACTTTTATAATTTTGACTTTTTAACCTGAAGTGTAACATTTGCAACAAGTATGTACATGTAAGTTAGATACAAAAACTAAACCTCCCATTTGCACTTTACTATTCCAAATACTCATTTTTCTTCTTGCCTGGTACCCATTAGAGGTGAAAATAGAACTCAAGAGTGAAATTTTTGTCGCAATGTTTATAATGTATGCTTTGTCAAAATATTATTTTCAAGGTCATTCATAATAAATGAATAATAAAATTTGAGCAGGTGCAGTAACAGATTGATTCAATTTTTGTTTAGTAGATCCAGCACAATTGCTGTCAAACACAGCAAAAATATCCCACTACATTTTCAATTTTAATTAATTTGGTCATTAAATAATTAAAAATATGATCAGGTTTTCAATTAAAAATATGACTATGCTGACTAAAACAATATAAATAGCTACTTCATGAAGAATTAGAAAGTAAAAGGCTTCAATTATTTTCTTAACACAAGCAGTGGCATACATTAAAACAATATATCACACAAAAGGATTTACATCTGTTTAAACAATTTAACAATCTAGCAAACATAGCAGTAAAAAATAAAAACAAAAAACCAAAACCAAAATCAACCAACCAAACAAAAAAACTAAATCCCCAGACTGTTTTTGTGATATGGTAAATAGAGACCTGTTCAATGCTTTCAGCAACTAATAGTGAAGTATGTGTTCAGTATCTCTCTCAGAAAACTTGTAGAATTGGCACATCAAGTAACCTATTAAACAGCAATTTGCCTATAAGGCATGAATGCAGTACTTTCATCAAGAATTGTTCTGATTTTTTCGTTCAATCCTTCACCTTTCATTTCAAGAGTAGAAGGCCCATTGATCTGCCTAAAGGCCAGGGGAAGTCAGGCTTGAATATAAGCAGATGAATGCAAAGGACATCCATCAACCCCCCAACTCACAAGTTTAAACAAAGTTACTGCTAAAATTTCTATCATACTCTGAGTCATGCAATAAAAAAACCAGCAGACAGTTGCTACAAAGCATCGAATAGAGACTAAGTCAGAAAGATCACCTATTTTCATTTCCACTGAGTATGGATTGCCTTTGCCAAACGGTAGTAGAAGACAAAGCAAGGTGCAAGTCCTTGGCTTCTACACAACATGAACTGAAAAGGACTGTTGTGTGTCTTCTCAATAAATACCTTCCCTTTTTTGGCTGCTCTGCCAAGAGAGTAGACATTTCTGCCAGTTCACATTCTAAGTATGTGTTTTCCTGAGTCCTTGTACTTCTGGAATCGCACACATCAGTAAATACTAGCAGCAACGCCTGCTGTCCATTATGCAGGCAACACAGAGCAGAGGGAGATAAAACAATGTGAATGTAATGCTTATCAAGATGCCCTTAGATGTTGCACACAGACATTTTCCTTCTCTGCAAAAACATCATGTACTCTGCCCTCCCACAAAATAGTACCACCCACAAAATAACACATCTGAGCATACATATGTACATCCTGCATGCTCAAGGCTGAATTCAATATGATTTATTGTAATTGCTCCTCCTGTTATGACTTGATGTTATAGAAGCATATTTACAGCATCTCACCTTCCTATGCTTCCTGAATGTCAGAGGAGATGACACTGAAATTTCCTTCTCTTCAATGACAAATACTAGAAATAAAATAGCTTTATATTAAGGAATTGTCCTTAAAAACCAAGACCAAACCAAAACAAAACCCCATATTTAAAAAAAAAGTAAATGCTCTTACAATAGGAAATAATTGTACAAGTAGGCAATATACTTGTTTATCTTGAAAATTTCAGAAGCAACATTTACAGAATCTTAGCCTCTGTTCTAGATTAGTTTTTAGACCAGCATACTTAAGATCGTGTTTGTAATCAAGGGGAGCCCAAAATACTAAAGTACTATGAGGAAAGCTGTCCAAAGCAGTTGTAAAACGGAGTTCTACAGTATGACATCAAATACTTAAAGAACTGACTACACTCCAAGACAACTGGAATCTCAGTGGAACAGAGACAAGTGGAAACAAAGGTACTAAAATGGACAAATCATATCCAAGGTAACACTGTAATTTTATGTAGGTCAAATAAATCATTAATTCAGATGGAACTCAAATTTCACGGATGGATAAAGTAATGTAATTAGAGGAACATATTAATCTCTAGAGTCAGTCCCCTGAAGTAAAGTAAGATAAGAAAAATCTTAGTTTATTTTGGAGAGAATCAGTAGCAGCTGAAGCTACACAACAAGATTAGCTCAGATACTTAGAGCATGGTGCTAACATGGCCAAGGCTGTAGGTTTGATTCTCTGTGTGGGCCATTCACTTAACAGTTGGACTTAACAATTCTTGTGGGTCCTCTCCAGTTTAGAATGTTCTGTAATTCTTGTCTGTAACTCTGTACTGCATTTGATAAAATCAGCAAACTTATGCTCCCTTTCCCAAGAAATCAGTAGAGGAGGCCTCTGTTCAAAATCCTCACCTATTCACAATTCCAGTCAATGGGAGAGGCAGAGAGTTTTCACATTCCCCAATATTCACATTAATTCTGTAGACTTGGGGGCCTTTTTTTTTTTTTTTGATCCTTCCTTTGTTAAAACACATCCAAAGAAATCATAAATTCTGCTCCTTCAGAGAACATGCTCTATTCCAGCAGAAGGGACACAATACATATTTTGCAATCTTCCCATTGTTATGGCTATATGAATTTGCTTTTATTTTACTTACTACAGAAAATGGGGGGAGAGAAAGGTGGGAAGGAGGGCAGGAGCAGGAAGGATATTAGCTGATTTTTAGAATGACGCATTTATTTCTTGGAGAAACGGCGGTATATGAACTCAGCATTGGCCCTCAACTAATATGCACTGATGCAACACCATACAGTAAGGTAAAGAGTTGGAGAAGTTACTCTTCCTATTTCTGATGTTGCAGAGGGAAAATTGGATGAGCAGTTGGCAGAACTGGAAAAAAGAAGCTAAACAAAGGTAACACTCCCCCCTTACATCCACTCTTCCTGATGAAAGTCTTCAGTTTTAATATCTTTTCTAAGGTTGTGAAATACACTCTCTTGGAATCTTAACTAGTAAATTTTCTTTAGCAATATCCATATTAAGCAATGCAATCAAATTTATGTTGTATTTTAACATATATATGCAGGTATGTAGTAATTCTAATGGGAATAGCATCTGGGTAGAACAGTAATTAAATGTAGAGTTTAAAATTCAGCTCTTAACAATTAGTGTTATTGAATCAGCTTCTGCACAGGAAATTCCTAGAAGAAAAATCTTTCTTTATATGATGAGCTGTGGTCTCATGTCTCTGGTGGTCAGTCATAACTAGTTCATTCCACTGATAATTCATAAGCCTGCGATTTTATAAAATATTTCATTTTCACAAAATTGTACTACAGAAAGATCACAGACCAACATATAAGAATTTGAATATTTGTGAATACTTCATATGTGTCATATACTTATTATATTAGATGAGACAATCTAATTTGTAACACTTTCTATATATTAGCTCTTCATTCACACTCCAATCAATTTGTGTCTTATTTGAAATTATATTTTATTTCTGCCTTTTCTTTTACCTACCTGAATAATCTTAGTAAACTAATTACATATTTTCTTGTTGCTGTTGTGTCACAATTTCATACTTGAATAAATTTATGTTCAAAATCCCTTTATGTTGCATGGATCTTTATCTATCACCATGTTAGAAATAAGGAACAAAGGGGCAAAAATTGCAACTATGCCCTTAAAAGAGCCTATGTGTGTCAAAGACTTCCAAATTTGTAGAGAGATTTACTGGAAAAGAAGCAGGTATTTATAAATTATTGCAATATGCAGAATCTTCTTGCTTACGTTATAAAAACAAATTTGGTAATGTGAAAGCTAAGATCACATAATAAAGACAGAAATAATGTTTTCAAATATTGAAAGTACTTTATTTTTAGTAACAATCACTTCCAAAGTGAAATGAATCTTACCTAACAGATCAATTTCTGTAGCAGCTAAACCAAGGGAAAACCCAGAATCCACCAAGTGTCTTGCTTTCACGGAATATTAAATTGATATAAATGAACACTATTTCACAACCAACAAGTTCTTATCAAGAGTTTAGATATCGCTAAATACATCAGTAAATGTATAAAAAGTCTGAAGGCTATTTCAGTTTAAATTATAGAAGATACATTGGTAGCCAAGGATGCCAATGACAAGAACTTTTTCCAGTACATCAGTAACAAAAGTAAAAGAAGGTATAATGTAAGCTTGTTACTAAATGGAGGGGGAAGAACTGTGGTAAGAGGATGAAAAGAAGGCAAAGCTACTGAGTGCCGCCTTCGCATTACTCTTCATTGACAATACCAGCACTAAGGTTTTGATCTGGGTCTCTCTGACCCATGAGACCAGGGCAAAGGAATGCTGAAATAAAGATTTTGCCCTGCTTGAGGAGTATTGCATCAGAGAACACGTGAGCAAACTTGTCATCCACAAGTCCTTGGGCTGTGATGGGATGCAGCCACAAATGCTGAGAGAGCCGATGGACACCATAGCGAGGCTGCTCATGATCACCTTTGAAAGGTCATGGTGATCAGGAGAGGTGCCTGAGGACAGGACAAAAGCAAATGTCATCCCAATCTTCAAAAAGGGCATGGGGGAGGACTGAGGTGACTAATGTTAGTCAACCTCATCTCAATCTCTGGAAAGGTGATGGAGTACCTGGTTCTGGAGGTCACCATTGTCCACATGGATGACAAGAAGATGATCAGGAGTAGTCAGCGTGGATTCACTAAAGGTAAATCAACCTTCAAAGTTGCCTTTGATGAAGAAACAACCCAGTTGCCTTTGGTGAAGAAACAACTACCTAGATGGATAAGGGGAGAGCAGTGAATATTGTCTACCTCTACTTCAGCAAGACTTTCAACACTTTCTCTCATGACATCTACAGAGGCAAACTCAGGAAGTGTGGACTGTATGAGTGGACAGAGACATGGATTGAGAACTGAATGGTAGATCCCAGAGGGTCCTAATCAGTTGTATAGGGTCTAGCTGGAGATTTCTCACTAATGGTGTCCCCCAAGGTTTGATACTTGACTTGGATGAAGGGACAGATGACTCGTTAGACATCCTTGGTGTTGTGACACTTCCCTGGGGAGCCTGTTCCAGCACCCAACCACCCTATGCATCAAGAAACAAATTCTAATATTCAACCTAAACCTCCCCTGACTCAAATCCAAGCCATTCCTTTGGGTTCTGTCATTGGTTGCCACAGAGAAGAGATCAGCATCTGTCCCCCCTCTTTCCCTCATGAGGACATTGTAGATTGCAGTTAGGTCTCCCCGCAGTCTCCTCTTCTCCAGGCTGAACAGACCAAGTGACCTCAGCTGCTTCTCATAGGGCTTCCCCTCAAGGCTTTTCTCTGTTGCCCTCCTTTGGACACTCTCTAATAGCTTAATATCTTCCTTATATTGTAGGGCCTAAAACTGCACACACTATTCAAGGTGAGGCCACACGACTGCAGAGTAAAGTGGGATAATCACTGGCGATGCTTTGCCTGATGCCTCCCAGGACCCAGTTGGCTCCCAGGGCACTACTGACTCCTATTCAATTTCCCATCAGCCAGGACCCCCAGTCCCTTTCCACAGCACTGCTTTTCAGCATCTCATTCCCCTGTTTGTCTGTATATCTGGAGTTTCCCCATCCCAGGTGCAGAATCTGGCACTTTCCCTTACTGAACTTCATGTGGTTCATGACTGCCCAGTGCTCTCATTTGTTAGGGTCTCTCTGCAGGGCCTTTCTGCCCTCAAGGAAGTCAACAGCTCCTCCCAGTTTTGTGTCATCTGCAAATTTGCTTCCAGTCCAAGTCATTAATGAAGATGTTAAAGAGCACTGGGCCCAAGATGGAGCCCTGTGGAACCCCACTAGTGACAGGTCACCAATCCGATGTCACCCCATTCACTATTACTCTCTGTGCTCAACTCATGAGCCAATTTTCACTCACCACATGATGTGTTTACCCATCTGTGAGCTGGACATTTTGTCCAGAAGGACACTGTGAGAGGCAGTATCAAAAGCCTTTCTGAAGTCCAAAAAGATTAAATCAACTGGCTTTCCTTGATCAACTAAGTGGGTTACCTTGTCATAAATCAGGTTGGATAAGCAGGACTTTCAGGAAGTTGTGATCAATGACTGCATTGTCTTTCAGGTGTTTCTCAATATCTCCCAGAAAGACTTTACCAGACACTGAAGTGAGACTGACAGGCCTGAAGTTTCCAGGGTCCTCCTTGCCCTTCTTGAAAACTGGTACAATGTTCACCAGCTTCCAGTCAGCTGGGACCTCTCTGGATTCCCAAGACTGCTCAAAAATCATCAGAAGAGGTTTTGCAATGACAGCTAGTTCTTTGAGTCAAAAGTACTCTAACCTGTAAGTGATAAAGATATTTTAATAATTAAGTTATGCCATGAATTTATTATATAACTGGCATATTAAAAATATCCCTCATGGCAAAATTACTTTTTATCCTATATGAACTACTTGACAATTGTTTTGTGCTGCTTTTAAAGATGTTTAATATATTTTTATTATACATTAACAATTAACTGCTGTTGAAAGATAGTTTATGTTTAGCGAAAGAGACAAAACTCAATCTCTTGCTATCTGAGAACCTGAAAAATTAAAGAATATTGCCAAAATATTTAATAATAAGTTTTAAAGACAAACACAATGCACAACACATACGTTCATTCCACTGGTATATTTCATAAGCCCCATCATCGTTTCCCCACAGTGAGAATCTATCAATTGAAAACCATCCCCAGTTGAACAACCTTTAAAAAAAAGTTAACACCACAAAGGCTTTAGCATTGTTAGTTAAAATCAACAGGATTCCCCAAGGAGCTCCTCATTTTAAATAGTAAAGTTCACATATATCTCAAGCAGAAAGGGGGAAAAAAAAGGTATCCTAAAATCTGAAATGCTGAAATGAACTTCTTCCTATGCTATGACATTTGTTCAGCTTTCCCTCATATGAAAAACATACTGACTTCATGACAGCCACTCTAAAAACCTTGAGGCTCGGGGTAAGGCAGGCAGGCAGGCAATGTGGTGACAACTTGGATGACAGAGCTGGCTGCCTAACTTAAAAATTTAAAAAAAACCACTTGGGCAGGTATCCAAAGAAGAAGTAACTGCCAGAAGTTAAAAGTATTATTTCTCTTTACATCCTATTTGCTGAGATTGCTACTCACAACGCTGACATATCAGCAGAAAGGAATTCGTGTTGGGATACAAGCTTCTTCAATTAAAAATTTAGAGGTTTAAACCATAGTTCATTGTAAACTGATGCTCCTTAGAATCAATAATTTAATTTTCTTATAACTAATCATTGTGCTGAGTATGATGCAGCACATTTATCTTACAGAGATGTGCCAAGGGCTTCTGAGGTGAAAGAGCCAATTGGTGAATATCAGTGAAAAATTTCAAGGAAGTTAAGGTGTGTTCTTCTGAAAAGGTGGCATGGCCAACAGATCAGCTGAAGCACCCCTACATCCACACATGCAGCGTGTGCAACAAAAAAGGAGCTGAAAACCACTGTCATGCTGAAAGGCTAACAACTAGTAGCCATTACTGAAAGTTGGTGGGATGAATTTTGTAACTGGAGGGCAGCTATCAATGGCTGCAGGCTGTCCAAAATGGACAGACAAGGAAGGAGGGGCAGAGGGATTACCCAAGAAATGACTGTGAAGGGCTTCCTCTGAAGAGCATCCACAATCAGGTCATAACCTAATGGATGATAATCAGAGACTGAGGCAACAAAGAAAACCTTGTTGGCTAATGTCTACTAAAGGCTACTTAGTGGTGACAAAGCCTTCTTACTCCAGCTACAGGAGGCATCAAACTCACCAGCTCTCATCTTACTGGAGGATTTCAGCCACCCCAAAATGTGCTGGAAAAGAAGCACAGCAATCTGTAGTCAATCAAGGAGACTCCTGGAAGGCATGGAGGATAACTTCTTAAGCCAGGCAATAGACAGCCCTACCAGAAGAGATGTGTTACTGGGCCTCGTGGTCACCAACAGACAAGTGAGCTGATGGGTGTCGTTAAGACTGTAGGCAGTCAGGGCTGCAGTGAAGATGCACTGGTGGCATCAGCAGTCCTGAGGGATATAAGACAGGTAAAGAGTAAAGTCAGGACCCATCCCGAAATTTGGAAAAGGAAACTCCAGCTGCTCAAGGAGTTAATCGGTAGGAACCCCTGGGAAACTGGCAAGGACAAGGGAGCAGAACAGAGCTGGTAGGTCTTTGAGGACACTTTCCTTAGAGCACAACAGCTGTTGATCCCTAGGGATAAAAAATTAGGAAAACAGAGACTGACATAGATGAGTCAGGACCTTCTAGTTAAACTGAAAGGCAAGGATTCACAGACAGCAACAAGTATCCTGGAAATAGTACAGCAATGCTGCCTCGCTGTGTAGGTACGGTGTCAGGATGTCCAAGGTACAGCTGGAGCTGAACTTGACAAGGGACACAAATTAAAACAGAAAGGGTTTCCTTCTACAGGTATGTCAACCAGAAAAGTCAAAGAAAACATACCCTCCAGTGAAT
Organism: Myiozetetes cayanensis; assembly: GCF_022539395.1. NCBI lineage: Eukaryota > Metazoa > Chordata > Aves > Passeriformes > Tyrannidae > Myiozetetes > Myiozetetes cayanensis. The sequence continues at coordinate 46,835,760 of NW_026087631.1, forward strand.
AAGGCTGGCAAACTAGTAAAAACAGATGAGAATGAGGCTGAGATATTCAATAATTTTTTGCTACACTCTTCACTGACAATCTCTCTTCCCACACCTCTCCAGCTGGTGAACCTCAAGGCAGGCACTTGTGCAAAGTCCCTTCCACTGTAAGAGAAGATCAGGTTTGTGACCACCTGTGAATATACATAAATCTGATGAGACACATGTTAGACTCCTTAGAGAACTGGCTGATGTAGTTGTCAAGACATTCTCTATGATATTTGGAAAGACATGGAAGTCAGGCGAAGTCTCCAGTGACTAGAAAAAGACACTGTACCCATCTTTGAAAAGGGTAGAAAGAAGGACTCTGGGAACTACAGACCTTTCAGCCTAACCTCTGTGCCCACAATGATCATGGAACAGATCCTCCTAGGAGCTATGCTAAGGCATATGGAGGACAGGGAGGTGATTCGAGACAACCAGCATGCCTTCACCAATGGCAAGTCCTACCTGAACAACTTAGTGGCCTTCTATGATGGAGCAAGTGTATCAGTGGACAAGGGAAGGGATGTCATTTACCTGGATTCTGTTAAGCCTTTGACACAGTTCTCCACAACATTCTTTCTCTAAACTGGAGAGTGATGGGTTTCATGGATGGACTATATTTGGCAGACAAGGAACTGGCTGGATGGCTGCATCCAGAGGGTATTTGTTAATGATTCCATGTCTGAATAGAGATCAGTGATGAGTGATACTGGGATTGCTTAATATCTTCATCAGTGACATCAATAGTGGGATCAAATGCACCCTCAGCAAGTTTACAGATGATATGCAGCTGAGTAGCTCATTTGACACATTTGAGGGACAGGATGCTGTCCAGTGGAGTCTGAACGAGCTTGAAGAGAGTCCATGAGAATGGTGTTCTAAAAGCCAAGTCCTGCATCTGCATGAGGACAACCCCCAGTATCAATAATAGCTGGGGATGAAGGATTTGAGAACAGCCTTGCAGAGAAGGAACTGCAGATACTGGTGCACAAAAAGCACACTGCCATTCTCAAATTAGTAGAGTAAAATCCTACCACTGGGAATATGCGTGCAAATGGCCTAGTAGAAATAAGTTGTGTGAAAAAAGCAGGATTAAAAACCAGCAACAAGAGTTTCATGAAACTCTATGTTTTTCCTTCTTACAAATTTCCTTAGAATAGAGTGTATTTTTCAAGTTACTCGGTGAACAAAATTACATACTGAGTAATTTTTGTGAAGACATATTGAACCGGTGTTCAATACAAAAGCAGTTTATAGTCAGCATTTGTTGCACTGTGGTTATAGTGACTACAAAGCATGTTACGATTCCTTTTTTGTAGATGTTAATTTTAACATTTTGAAGTTATTAATTTTATTTTAGTGTAAATAAATGTCCTAAGTATCTGTTGTTTCCTGCTAATACAGATGTGAAGATCTGTCTCATTTTTACTCAAGCATGAAAGTGACTATGTTCTTCAAGAACACAGAAGGATACTTTTGCAATATAGAGTAAGTTATCTCATTGTCTACTGAAAAAGGAATTCTGAAATGGAGGCAAGTATGCTTTTTCTTATAATATTAATTTTCTCCAGGAAAGGTTTGAAAGAAATGAAAAATTATTTTTTGTTCAGCATGATAAGGCAACTCAAATGTAAGATTCCAGTCAGGCCTTGCAGACCAGATGGCTTTCAATTTTCTGGCAATGGTGTTAATTGGAAGTCAAGATATAAACTTAATCAACTTTAGGCAACTGAGGTTTTTTCTAATCTCAGAAGCAGCTGCAGCCTGGAAGCATCGCAGCATTAGTATTACATCATACAGTACACATTAACAAGGACAAATAAAATTATAAACAATAATCTTAAGTGAATCTTACCTAAGTAAAATAAAACAATGATGACTACTTCAAAGTCACCAAAAATGAAAATTTGGAATTTAATGAATGCCTTACTTCTTCTCTTTCCATTTATGCCACAAAATTTCTAAAAAACACACAAAAAATTGTGACATTGGTTTAGTCACTAGAATTTTAAGCCCCTAGTTCAGCATAAAAAAAAAATTTAAAGTCTCAGATCTCTCCTATAAAGCAAGAAGGTGAGAACTTTATGACTTTCCCTTTCTGGTACACTTTTAATAAGGTATATACATAAAATGTTATTTTTATTAATAAGTTTATGATTTCTCTATTCTTTTCAAACTGAAGGAAAACCAGAAGATCTATCTTCCAGTAAAAATTATGTTATAATATCAGATTAGGAATTGATCATAGAAGAAAGAAAAACTATGAGTGCATTTCAAAAGCTAGAAATAGGTTTTTACAATCAGAAAAAAAATGGCATAATTCCAGGGGTTATTAATTAAAAAAAAAAAAATTGAATAACTACTATCGAGTTTTGCTTTACCTCCTTTTTTATCCTTGAAAGCCTGAAAAACCAGAAAAAATATCCTAGTTTGCTTAGATGGATTATATTCTTTGGTAAACTTTGCACTTTACTGTGGTAATTAATGTGATATGGGACAAATATTTGACATGCTTGCAAAAATGATGAGTACCATTTGAAGATGTATTTAGTTTATCCTCATGCCTAAGATTTTTTCTCCCATATAGTATTTTATATTTTTTTACAATAGCACAAAGAACTCCCCATTCCTAATGGCTCTAAAATAAACACTGAATATACACAATGTAAAGAAGACATTGTTTTTGTAAGCATTAGCAAATATATTCCATATTTCATCCACATGGAGCATTTTCAATGCACATTATCTTATGAAAAACATGAAAAATAATTCAAAAGAGCATTCAGAATGAAAAATAAAAGATGCATATGTATTTTGCTTGGTGAAAATAGAAACATAAGAGAAAGTACCATTAAAAGCTAAAACATTATCTTTTACTTTTTCCCTGCAACTTCCAAGTATTAAGAATAAACCAGTATTTATAAAGAAAAAAAATCAAAGTATGTATCATGTTGCCTGTATATACATCTGTGTCTCTGGCTCTGTGCACATCTTTTCTCTCCCCTCTTTTCTACCCAACAGTGTTAAAAATTCTTGATTAGCATCAAGAAAACATGACTAGACTGTAGGTACTTGGAATACAAATTTTTGACATTTTTGTGAAAACATCTGAGTAGAGATGAAACATTCAGCAAGTGTCCTAATTAAAAAAAAACAAACAAACAAAACCAAAAAACTAAACAAACAAACATAAATAAGCTATATTTTATAAAACATGCAAAGACTACCAAGCCTAAATAAAAATTGAAAAAGCAAACTCATGTTCAATAGGTATGGATGTTTCTTGGAGTTAACTTCAAACAAATACCAGGCTGTAAGAGCACAATCAGCAGTCAAGGGAAGTGCCTAGTTAGCTCTTCTCAGCACTCATGAACCTGGATCTGAAATAAGCTGGACCAAGTACAAGAGGGATAAGGATAAAACATGTCCAGCAGGGGGAAGGCCACCAGTGTGGTCAGAGGCTGGAGCAAATTCAAATAATTCAAAGCATTCAAAGGGGAGGCTGAGGTAGAGGGGCTGTTTTGGCTTGGGGAAGAGAAGGCTCAGGCGTTGGGAAAACTCGTATCAGTCTTCCACAACCTGGAACGTGGTTGCAGAGAAGAGAGAGACTAATTCTTCCCAAGGGTCCACAGTGAAAGATCAAAAGGTAGCAATCATAAATTTCACTGAGGGATAACTCATTGGGCTAAAGGGAGAAATTCTTCCTGAGTGGGTGGTCCAGCACTATAGAGAGATGTTTGTGCAGAGTCTGGGGAATTTTTAAAGTTCCAAATTTCAGAACTCATTGGACATCCAGTAAGGCTAGAAATGCATATTATTTTTGATTTCAGTTTCAAATCATTCATTATTTATCAATGCACTACAACAGGCTACTCAGATTGAAGTGGCACAGGCGGATCTGGATTGGCAACATAAGGTAAATTATTTATAGCTTGAGGGGTTCATGACACCTCTGGTCATCCAGGAAGAGAGCAGCATATAGATGGGTTCATGGTCAAGTGGTGAACTCAACCATGAATGCTATTGCACAGGTTATTCATCAATGTGAAACACATATTGCAATTAAGCCAAGCTTGGAAATGGGGAAAAAAGTAGCATATCTCCATTGCTGGAGGAACTTGTATAGAGCCTGTTACTGTTTATACAGATTTGGGGCTATTATGTGCAAGGAAGGCATATTGAACTACATACTACTATATATTTCAAAAAGGACTTGGATTCTTCTTCCTAGATGGCAACTAAATCTCCAAACTATGGATTATCCTCCAGTTTCTTTGTTTGTTAGGTAGAAGAAACATTAGCTTTCCAGTGTATTTTGGAGTTCTGCTACACAAAAATTGTGCACTAGACACTAATCCACAACAATCAGTTCAGCTTAGGTTAGAAATTTACATTCATCGAAAGGCAACACTGTAAGTCCACCTTGACTGGATACATGCTAGTGAACTGGAACTGAAAGTATTCAATAGTTCTCCAAAAATATTAGGTGTTATTAGGTCTGTCTTAACAATTTCCAGTCCCATAGAATGCGTTAGCAAAAGAAATAAATTGTCAAACTTATCTGTGAAAACTATCTATTTTAGGGTTATAAGGAAGAGAAACTTGATTCCCTCATCTCCTCACTCTGTTCCAGGTACTAAGGGCTATATTGAACTGCTTTTCAGCACTGGACAGAAAAGCTTAAGTCCTTCAGGCTTTATCAAGCATGAAAACAGCATTCCAGCCTGAGCTTTGCCATTTTGGGCTACCACGGACTAACATAAAACAATTCAGTTCTTGTACATATTTTTAATGCGTATCCTTTCCTCTTCTTATTTCCTACTTGTATTCATTGTGTTATGCTAAATTACTCTACAAACTCTGTGAGACAGTGTTGGTCTGTTTACAGTCCATCTGCTACCTAACCAGTACATATGTCAGATTAAGTATAAAATATGTAAATAGTGATTAATTGTATTATATTTTTTCATACAAAACCTGGGTTGGTTGGTTAGTCTATGTGAATGTAGTATCACTTAAAAAGTGTCATTATGCAAACCCTAGACTATTGGCAGAGTTGAAATTAGTCACAACGAAGAATAAGGGTCAGATTCTGACCTCAGAACAGAGAGAACTCTAAAATTGTAGGGAATCATGTTGACATAAATCTAGGGAGTACAGACTGTTTCATTGAGTTTGGACTGAGATCTGACAAAGGAGTAAAATACACTACTTAACAGTCACTATCAAGTATGCTCTTATATACTGTCGTGGTTTTGCTCTGGGTCGATTTGCTTTCACATCTCCCACACAACTACTATTAGTTGAGACAAGGTTTATGCAGACAAAAGAGACTGGATTTGGGGAAAATAATATGAACATTTATTAGTAGTAAAATAAAAACTACTAAAGAACTACATCTATAACAATCCTACTTAAGTAAAAGTGCTATGTATTTACAGAAAATACTTCTCCCCGCTTTTTATCAGTCCAAGGAGGAGAAGCAGCCTCTTTCTCCATTCTCGGAGTTCCAGGTCTCTTCAATAACTCTGCAGCATTCTTGTCGCAGCTGGAACTCTTTCTCTTTCTTTCTTGCTCTGTGTTGGCCTCCAGGGCTGGGCCTACCCTCCTCCTTGGCTAAGACCAGAGGCTGGGAGTTACCCAGGCCCTGAAGGTTTTTCTTCCATGGTCTTGCAAGGGGACACTTGCTTACCATGGATCTTCTTCCATGAGATTACAGGGGATAATGGCTTATGAGTTCATCCCTGTTTTTTGTGGAGGTCCCTCCCCACAGGAGAACAGCCCTTGATAGACCTCTCCGACATGGGTCTAGCATGGATTCCTTACTCGGATCCCAAAATCTTCCCCTAGCCGTTTGCTCTGGCGTAAGGCTCTCTCTCAAGGTCACAAATCTTCAGTAGCAGCATGGATCCCTCACTCGGATCCCAAGCTTACCCAAGCCGTCTGCTCTGATGTAAGCCTCATCCCTTCAGCGTCATAAATCTTCAACAGGACTCTGCCTTATCTGAGTCCTTTTCATGAAGTCTCGGCTTCCTCATGCAACTTACTCTAGTGTAGGCTCCTCCATGAGCAACATGGGGTCTCCTCACCCCAACAAACTCCTACAGGTGGTAGGGATTATTTTTCAGTCTTTTCCCTGTTGAAGGGAGAGAGCGAAAGTGGGGAGAAACAAGTCCCCCTTTGCACTTTTCTTCTCTCTCTTGCAGCTACCAGCTTCAACCTTGGACACTTTGTTATCTCTTTGTTGGAATTTCTTCTGCAGTGTTTGTCATCCAAGCAGTCAGTTCTTCTCTAAAGTGTTTTTTTCTCCACTCCCTTACATGAGAGAAGGGGGGCTTCAGTGCTACACCTGCCTCCCACCCAAGCCGGGGGAGGAGAGGGCCTGGCCCCCACCTGGGACTTGCTGCCTCTCCCACATGGCTGCCTAATTTCAACTGCACAAGCCTTCTCTTCCGTTTTTCTTAAATATATAATTAGCAAAGGCATCACTAAGAGTTTTGATTGGCTTTTTGTCCGGAAATCCACCTGGACAAAACCATCCTCAGCCCTAGGGGTTGGCTGTTGGGCAAAACCACGACACATACCGAGATTGGTTCACAGTAGCATCTATGCTATCACTTTCTACTCATATGTTTAAGGTGAAAAACTGGTGATTGATATCACACATCTTTCTCAGTGCCCATTAGGTTTTACAACAAAAATGAAAACAGGAGAGAGTTGTATTTTGTGCTGAATTAAAATACAATACCTGAAGAATCAGATGGTAAACTATGTGTGTTTTAATTCTAAAATATTTCACATTTTCCCTATTTTTTCCACAATTTTTTCCCCCAATAAAAATTCCCCAATTTTTTTCTAAAATTGAGTACAGCTCTGAAATAGCTACTGCAGCCAGAACAGTATTGCAGTGCAAAGCAGTGCAGTGACCTAAGGAATATCAGATGCTCCTGTCAAGCAGGAAATGTGTAACTATAAGAGCAATTGCCACACTGTCCTTTCTGTTCTTTCTGGCAAAATCAGGAGGAAGAGCGTCATAATCTGCTGTAACACATCTTGGAATAGCACTGTTCAATGACAGCTTTAGGGGAAAAAATTTGGAAAAGAAAAAAAAAACACACCAAAAAGTATGCCTAACATTTACAATAAATAAACTACAAAAAGGGAGTAAAATAATTAAAATAGAATGGCATCAACGTCTGTATTTTTCTGTCTGTTAACAGAAAACAAATATTTGTTTCTTGGCTTGGTATCTACATTTCATCCATAAGCTCTTGACCTGTGCATTGCTCTTTTTCATAGATAGCTTCATGCATTCAACGACATTTTGAGCAATGAGAGTAACTCCATCATCTCTCCTTCCTTGCCTGTCATTTCTGAATACTTTGTAGCCATCTATCTGTCTCAGTTTAATGAGACTTAAGTGTTTGCTACAGAGGATGAGTTATGAAGAAGACCAAGCTCCTCCCTTCTAAGCAATGGTAAATCTGAAATTAAGAGGCTCCAGTTGAGGAAATATGGAGAAAAAAAGATAACGGCCCTTTATTAAAGGATATATATGTATAGGCAGAACAACAAAAGAACACAAAACCAACTAAACAATAATCCTGTATCCAAAGTTCTCTCCAAGAAAAAAAACGTTCAGTACTTTCCACCTTTTGGCACAATTCTAACCACAATCAGCAGGGTGAGCTGTTGGATTACTGCAGGAGCAAAGCCTGCAGTTGCTCTGTGGTGGTTGGCAGGGTTGGGCTCTAGTGGTCTCCACATGGGGCCCCAGGACATGGGAGCCAAAAAAATGAAGATCTTCCCCCCCACCAAGAAGGGGAAGGGGAAAAGAGGTAAAAAAAAGGGCTCTTCCCACAGACTCACGCTGTCACCAGCTGGCTCCGGCCAGGACTCCCCCAAGGGTTCCTTTGCAGAAGGGTCAAGCATGTCCTGCTGGGGGCAGGGCAGGGCACAGGAGAACACAGGTGAAACAGGGTCAGAATCAGCCAGGTGACCTTACCAAAAAATAAAACAAACCCCAGAATCCCTTCACACACACCTCCTCCCTGAGTCAGGGCAAACGTGAAGTGCCTGTCATTTCCTGAAGAGAGGAAAAAAACTTACCTCCCCACCACAGTCTTCTGAGGGACATCAGTCTGGAATGCAGACTGTGGCCAGTTCTTTCACGTATGTCAATCACCCTAGCCAAAAGAACCACCCTCTCCCTCCCTCATTCAACATCCCTCTTTTATAATGATGTGGGGGAAAGAAAAAAATTCCCACTTGTTTTTTTAGAACAAGTAAACCTATGACACTATCACAGCACTCCAATCACACAATTCATCTCACTGAATTTCTGTGTTAGCAATCAGCTCATAGTTTTTCACCTGAGCAGCAGCTACCAGCTCCTCATATTTGTTTCCCATGCTGAGTGACTGGTACAGAAGCATTTAGTTGGGCTATTAGCCCCACACCCTTTTGAAAGGAACTTATCTTAATTCTCTTGAGGCAGTTCTCAGGGTCTCAGGAGTCCCTGGCTCTTCCTGAGTTCTTAGAATATTAAATATAGTTTAATTCTTTGCCTATAAGTCCAGACAGCTTATTGTCTAGTGCATTCTTGCACATATTTGGTCAGTTGAGCCCTGTCAACTGTAAACAGGTCAAATTTCTCAAAGGTGTACAAAGATCATAGAGGCTGAGACCTTGAGCATGGCACCAGCTATGCAGACAGCCATTCACCTGTTCATCTCCTTTTTCTCAAATCCCCTTCTCTGACTGGGAGGGTTTGAGGAGAACAATAGCCAAGTGACTGTTCCAAGGAACTTGAAGTACCAAGGCACTAAAAGTCTCTTGATATTTCTGAGTCACCTGGTTGCAGCATCATTCAATTCTACTTAGAATGGGCTCACAGGCTTTACCAGACTCAGCAGCCTTTCTGTTACACCACAGATGCAACCTCCTGGCAGGCAGTAAATTTCTCTAGAGATACTGTCTGGGTGAAAAATGTGCACTTCGGTGCCCCTCATGAAGGAGCCTCCAGTTGCTAACACCCTATGTATGTTACTGATGGCACTGGTTCTAACAAGGGCAGGTAGTTGGACGAACTTTGCACAGCCAGTCTTTCCAGGGTCTTGTCTAGTACTCCTCTCTCCATTCTCCAGGCTCACAAGAAAGAAGGTTTCCCCTCGGTTAGTCAGAAATTACATTAACTCCTTTTTTACTAAATTCTGGTATTATTTGCCACACCAGAGGTAAATCCTATCTCCAAAGCTGACCTGATAAATAATTTACCAGATTGAAATCAATAACTAAAATAATAAACCCAGTAAACAAATTATTTTTTTCCCAAATCTCTGCACTAAGGAACAAATCTCCAATATGTACTGTGTAGCAATATGTACTGGAATATGTAACTTAATGTCCTCCTATTGAAGCCAATGCCAAAAGTTCTCTCCCTTCAACCTCGCTAGAATTTTAACCAAATATTAATAAGAAATTAATTATTCTTCAGAAATTAAGTGAATTCACTTGATGTTTTGGAGGCAGAAGGAAAAAAAACAAGAGAAACAAACTCCTGGCAGTTGGAAATTCCTTAATCCCTGTATTTTTTTTCTTTCAGGAAGAACAGGATACATGAGAGATTAGACTAGCAAGTCCATTTAAAGCCTTGCTGGAATTGTTTACATGAGGAAAATGCTAAAATACAGAGTCAGTGTTCATGAACATTTCAGGAATTGCTTTAATAAAAAGTTTAGTTTATAACCATGTACTACAGTATAAAGAACCTAGGCACTGGACGTATTTTGAAGAAATCCTCCCAATATTAGGAATGGGACATGGCTTCTTTGCATCTGACATATTACATTCACAAATAGATTTTCCAGCCAAAAGGAATGACAAACAATCCATGCATGTTTATGATTTTATCTTATGAATTTATTCGGTTTGGTTTTGCTGACACTGATTTGATGAAATCATCCCTAAATTTCGGGGGGGCGGGGGAGCAGTCACTGTAATATTGCATGTTATGGGGATTTACAATACCACATATTCCAGGTACAGGCTTCAGCCTGCTGCAAACATTTCAGCAAGGAATTCAATTTGCTTTTTTATTTCATAATGTTCAAGACAGATAGTGTTGCTTCATGAGGAAGAAAACTATTTCCAGTGGGCACATATCTTTTAAATAGTCTATAATTTAATCTTGTTACTTAGCATTCTTACCACTTCTTTATTCAAAGGAAAAGGTTCTATGTCCTTGGTACATGTCACAGGTTTACTTGTCCTTAAAAAACCCACCTTGGAATTTTTTCCCCTGCACCACTGTGAAAGAAAGGTGTCGAACCAGGGAGAGGAAGGGGGGTGGCTAGAGTGATTCACACACACAAAAGAACTAGCCAGCAGCCCCATATTCAAAGCTAATGGGCCTCAGAAGGCTGTGGGGGGAGGTAAGTCTTTTCTCCTCAGAAAACGGCACCCTTCTTCATTTTTGCCCTAACTTAGGGAAGGGGGATATGTGGAGGTGTGGGGGGCTGTGTGTGAAAACTGTGTGTGTGTTTTCTTTTTGGCTGGGTCACCTGGTTGCCTTTGGCCCCAGTCTGCCTCTTTTCTCTCACATCCTGTTCTGCCCATGGCCCAGACCTGCCTCAGATTTCATCAGAGAAGCGAGAGCCATCTATGGAGTAACCTTTGAGGGAAGAGGCCACCCCTCCCCTCCTCCATTCCTTCCCATGTCAGCGAGCAGCTCGTACTCATTGATGAAGGGGGGCAAATCCCAGCCCGAGCCAAACATCAACAACAGATCCAACAGCACCCCCTGCTGATCATAATTAGAATTGCACCAAAAGGAGTAAAGTACTGAACTGCTTTTGGTGGGAATATTGGGTGCAGTATTGTTGTGTGTGGTTCTTTTTGTTCTTTTGTTGTGCTGCCTATACACATATATCCTTTAATAAAGGGCTGCTTTCTTTCTCTATATGTCCTCGACTTGTGCCTCTTGGTTTCATAGCTACAATTGCTTAGAGAGAGGAGCTTGGTCTTTTTCATAGCTCATCCTCCTTAGCAAACACTTCTGTCTTGTTAAACTCGGACAGTACACTGTGTTAGCAGTTCCAAACTTAATTTAACCCAGCAATTATCTACAGATGTATTCTGTATAATAGCTCTATTTTAGGAATTAGTATTTAAGGCTAAACAAAGGTGATTATTACCATCAGCAGGGGCCGTCAGGTAATAGGACTCTGATGGTCTATATAGTCAAAGGCTAGAGCTAAATTTATAAGAAATGAAAATCACAAATTGATTTTTAAAGGTTAGTTAAATAAATTCCTGCTAACCTACATTATGTTGTGCTTATTCATAAACCTTTTCCATTATTCTATTCAAATTCTATGCCTCAGAAAATCTATCTTGGTGAAAAGTTCCTTATGTAGTCATAATTAGCTGTAAGACTAATAAAAACAAAGCATATATAAATCAGCAGCCAGGACTTATATTATGGAAAAGATTAAAGATGAGATCAGAGTGAGGCTGAATACAAGGCCTTGGAACTTCTGCTGACACTACTGGACATGGTGAATTTTTATGTGCATTCAAGGGAGAGAGTCAGCATATCCACTCACAGAAGAGTAATTCAGTGAAGCTTTCTCATGAATGCTTAGGAGACACAATATTCGGCTAAATAAACCCTGTTCTTGCCTCACATAGCTATTCTTACATTAATGCTCCTTTAACCAACAGTTTTTGCTAACACATAACCACAATTGATGGGTTTCAATTTTTCAGATCAGTTTTTCTCCTTATTAATTCTATGTTACAATAACCCATCTGTCCCAGAGCTTGTTTACACGATGGTGTATCAAACAAAATTCTTCACAGTTTTAAAAATCTTGATTCTACAATCTACCTCTCACAAACTCTTATATGCTTGCCAAAGACCCAAAGCATCATCACTTGCAGGCAAGCGAGGATTTATCAAAAAACCATCCAGGCTCAGGAAACAATACACATAATGGTTCTGATGGGCAAAAAGCCTCCTTAAAGAGTGCTAGGCCTCATGCTGTTATGGAAGCAGATCTCAGTACTCTTGAACACTAAGGATTAATGTTACTTGCTACATTCAAAGTGCTCCTAAAATCTCCCTAAAGCACATCCAGCAGTGCACTTACTGCCTATCTACAGCAGTACATCTCTCATTTGGTACTAAACTTCTCCTCATCATATTTTGTTGATCATTAAATATTGTTCCAAATGTCCTGTCTCATACTTTGCATCAACCTACTCCAGAGTGTAAGCTCATCTGTGGGGAAAGGGGAGGGAACAAAGATAAACTCCCCAAACAAAAACATTTTTAAAAAAAATCAAAACTGAAGACTGTAATTCTCCATTTCATAGAAATTTTGCTATTTGTATGGTTTGCTAACGAAAAATGTATCTTGAAGTTAAAATTTTTAAGTTAAAATATTTTATCAAAAGAGCCAAAATATGAATCTTTTTAACTGTTTTAAACTGACATCTGTTTTTATGATGAATGACATTAATAGTTCTTTTATTTCAGATAATAAATCCTAAAGAACTAATCAAATGTGCAAAATTAAGCAAGAAAATAGCACAGGCATAGGGAAAGACAAATCTGGAGGAGCATTTGTAGTTGAGAAGAAACCAGTATACTGTGCATAGTCCATGAAGGATATGGTTATATTTACTGAGCTGGATGTTGACATTTTGGATATCATGAACATAAAGTGCTATCTGAATTTCACATTAAGATGTGATTACCTTTCCCAAAATATATTTTATTTTTATCAACTTAAATCAATCCTAGAACTTGCTGGACTAAGAATTACTTCAAAGATGGAAGTATACTGAATATACTGAAATACTGAAACCTGGAAAAGGTTTAAAGACTAAAGAAAGGGAAAAGCTGTTCAGGTCATAGTGAAAGGTTACAAAGTATCTGTATAACCTCTTGGGGGTTTGATTTGGTTTGGTTTGAGGTGACGGAAAGAAGTATAACTCAGCAGATAGAAACATGCCAGAGGTAACAACATACTAGAAAATATATCTCCTTCCCTGAAGGGGAAGATTATATTACATTGTCCTAATTTCACTTGGTTGAAAAGTAAGTCAGAAATTTTTCTTTTGAAATAGAGAAGAGACGTACTTTCTAATCTTACCAAAGATGTTTTTCAAACTATATTTGAATGCTACACACAATGCTAGAAGCTCCACAAATTCTTTCATTACATCAGTCATCATTCATTATATCATTTCAGACCAAACAATACTGAAAAGAATTGTCATATAAAACCAAACACATCCCAGCAGAGTAACTTATGTAATAGGAATCACCTCCAGATTCCCAAAGGTGAATCATCAAATTTCATTACAAGCAGGAGTAATGCTAATATCGTAAAAGCCAGAGCATGTAGATGTGTGTTTGCCTCTCTCATAAACTGTATTCTCAGTTTAAATTTACTAGATTAAAAAGATTTTTTTTTTTTTCAGACTAGGGCCACAATATCACATTGTTTTACCAGTTTCAAGACTACTTTCTCTCCAAGACTAGATAGTACTAGAAGAACTGTACAGAATTATGTAAAAGCAAACATATTTGATCAATACACTTTTCTCCACAACATTTAAAATCTGAGTGTGCAGAGTTTGCTGGAAAACTAAGTGTTTAAGTAGGCAGGAAGAAAGAAAGAAAGAAAGAAAGAAAGAAAGGAAGGAAGGAAGGAAGGAAGGAAGGAAGGAAGGAAGGAAGGAAGGAAGGAAGAAAGAAAGAAAGAAAGAAAGAAAGAAAGAAAGAAAGAAAGAAAGAAAGAAAGAAAGAAAGAAAGAAAGAAAGAAAGAAAGAAAGAAAGAAAGAAAGAAAAAGAAAGAAAGAAAGAAAGTAAGAAAGAAAGAAAGAAAGAAAGAAAGAAAGAAAGAAAGAAAGAAAGAAAGAAAGAAAGAAAAAGAAAGAAAGAAAGAAAGATTTTTGTCTTAACATCATTTCTTCATCCTTCCCCTCCCAGTAACTTCTCAATTACTTGAAAATAAAGCCCAAAGTGGAAAGAAACTAAGTCAGGAAGCTGACAGGAAAGACAGACAAACACAGAAGTAAGGATCAGTTTGTGGATATCCATTGTCTGAGTGATGGAATGTAAATTCAGTCAGGAGATTAGATCTTTTACCTATTCAACAGAGAAAAGGGTGTACTCCCATCTTAGATATTCTGAATTGCCCTGGAGATTCCTTAGTCAGAGGGAAACAGAAACTCCCAGCCTGGCCATCTGAAGAGTACATCCAGTATATACTGCCAGTGACCCTCTTCACATCCCAAAAGCAACTGTATGCCAAGAAACTCTTTTGACACCTAAAACTTCTTTTTTATTTTTTCATGGAAGCCCCGAACAAAATTCTATCATTTAGACATATTACTTCAAGAAAAATTGTAACTCTAACTAGCTTGTCAGGTTGTCAAATGAAACTATATTAAATCTATCAACTACATACTTTGTAAACCTGGAAGGCCTAGCTGTCCATCCACCAACAGAACCCCAAAGTAGAAAAGGCTCCTTAATTTTATTTTACTGTTAAAAATTCTATAATTCTTGCTCTATCACCATATTAAGCCTTCCACTACCACTGCAGACATATAATTCCTCTCAAAAAATAATCAAAATTAATTGTTCCAATTCACCGAGCTGAAAGTCTGCTCTGAATCCTCAGATCCCTGACACCTTATACGTGAATATCTAAATTTCTTTCTGGCCACCCCAATTCTTTTTAATTTTTTTAGTACTGATATTTCCTTCAGTCTAAACAAGATCCTAATCCTTCCTGATTCCCAAACTTTATTTATCCATTGCTATCATTTTTAATGTCCTCTCTAAGAGGCCTCAGCAGCCAGGAGGACCAACTGTGTCCTGAGGGGCATCAGGCAAAGCATCGCCAGCCAGTCAAGGGAGGGGATTGCCCCACTTTGCACTGGTAAGGCCTCACCCTGAATATTGTGTGCGGTTTTGGGCACCACAGTATAAGGATATTAAGCTATTGGAGAACATCCAAAGGAGGACAATGAAGATGGTGAAGGGCCTTAAGGAGACACTATAGGAGGAGTGGCTGAGGGTACTTGGTGTGTTCAGCCTGGAGAAGAGGAGACTGAGGGGAGACCTCATTGCAGTCTACAGCTCTCTCATGAGGGGAAGAACTGGGGTAGACAGTGATCTCTTCTCTTTTGTGAACAGTGACACACCTGAGGGAATGGCCTGAAGTTGTGTCAGGGGAGGTTTAGGCTGGTTATTAGAAAATGCTTCTTCACCTAAAGGGTGGTTGGGTGCTGGAACAGGATCCCCAGGGAAGAGGTCACAGCACCAAACTTGACAGAGTTCAGAAGCATTTGGACAATGCTCTCAGGTACATGGTGTGATTCTCGGGGATCATCCTGTGCAGGGCTAAGAGTTGGACTCTATGATCCTAATGGGTCTCTTCCAACTCAGCATATTTTGTGATTCTCTGATTCTGTGACTAGTCTACATTGTTTTTCTCCCAATATGGATAAACCTTTCTAAAACTTGAGTGATGAGAAATGCATACTATATTTCAGCTGGATGGCTTTCCATTATACAGTACAATAGTATTCATTTCAGTAGTGGCAGGAGCTTGCCTTATGTGTACTAGAATTCCATTTTTCCATTTCACAAGTTCCTCATGCTCTTAACTATGTTAGTCTATGTTAACTATCCTGCTGAGACTGAAGTCTCTCTTGTCCTCTGTGCTTTGAAGTTGATAAGCCTACAACTTATAGCACAAATATTTGCAATTAAGTCCCCTATGTGCGTTACTTTTCTCCCAAGTTATTAAATTTCTTTATATTTCAGCTAGTCCTCTAGGTAACTAAGATCTTCACAGGACATAATCACAGACTTCCGTCTATAGATGTTGTCTCATGACTTGAACTAAATCAAACTGACCAAGCCACAAAGGAAATCTATGTGTAACCTCCCACTACCATCATAGATATCACTCCAATAAAATCTGTTGGCTATCCTTTAGATAATTCTTTGTCCATCTTCCAGTCCTTAAACTGATCATTGCCTTCTCCACATTAACTAATCAATACATTCGGGATGTAATATCAAATGTTTCAGTAAAGCCTGACTAGATGGAAGTTGATGCATTTTCTTATCTTGAACATGAATTAGCAGAGACATTATCTCAAAGTATCCTATTGCAAAGCAGTGACGCATTTTAAAGTTATTTTCTTTTAAACCACATATTTATTTTTTTGTTCTTTAAAATATATTCAGTGAATTTTTGGACACCATAGTGGCCCCATCCTAAATAACAGTGAGTGATAACATTTTTAAAGGTTTAATTCATAAGGGACAAAATTTTCAGGCTCAACAAGAAAAATTACCTTTTTTTTAAAGGAATAAACACATACACATTGGGCAGAACCACTTGGTAGAAATGGGAAAAAACCAAAGTATTATAGGAAAGTAGGGGTATGATTCTGCATTTTTAAACACTTTAAAATGTCTTAAATAATTATTTAAGAATTTTATTGTAAAAGAATATTTTAATTCACAATTTGAAATTATTTTATGGGGTTTTTTCCTACTAAACAATATTCTTCATAATTTAAAATTTTCTGATTCAACTGAAATAATAATACATTTCCTGCAACAAAAGGATTAAGAGTACATTTTTCTGATTCTGACATTTTATGACCTATGCGCAAAGTTCAGATTTGAATTACTTAAAAAATAGGCTATGTAGTCTTTTTCATTATTTTTCATGTGGTTTCCAGTACATTATAGCACTCTTTGCATGCTACTACTAATTGAAGTGCCCTCCCGTGCCAATATAAAGCCTTGGTTATTTTCAGACTGCATTACCTGTCACCTTTAATAAAAGCTGGTCAGTCAGGGAGCATTACAATATTTGCTTAATTTGGCAATGGCATACCAGCAATTTATCCTAAGACCTACATAAGTGCAGGACACAAGGAAAGCTTGCTCCAAAAACAAATTTCCAAATAACTTCCACAGTGGATTCCTTTCTGCAAATATTAAATATTTAAAAAAGGAAAAACTTTCTCTGAAGAGGGTAGAATCAGGGACATACTGTTGCCACTGTGATCCTAGATTCTTCATCTGTTTAAAAAAATAAAAGATAAAATGAGGTGTGAATTATGGGATCATAACCCCCAACTTTGCACATGTGCAAAAAAACCCATAAGGATCTTCATCTAAACTGTGGAATCACTTCAAATCCTAGACATTTACCTCACTGTTTTCCATTCTTCTTAACGGTGCCTATCTCATTGGTCATATACAAATCTTTGAACACAGAAGTATTACATTCTTTGACTGATATAGTGAAAGTGTAACAGCATGGAAAAAAAAAAGATTTTAACATTGGGCATATGTACAGAGGTATCCACTGTTGAGCACCAATCAAATCCACACTCCTAGTGTCTACTTGTAAAATTTTTGGCAGCTCTTAAAACACAAATTTACTGCTTGGGCTCTGAGTCTCCTGGAGCACTGGACGATCATATTTCTGTGACAGCACATTTCACGTTTTAGATAGCGTATTTCTGGCACTACATACAGAGCTGTAGACACATAAAAAGTGGCTGTTGCTCAGCACATGGGCAGGAACATCTCCTAAGCTTGCTGTCTTCACCTGAGAATCTGGCAATTAACTACTATCATGCAATTTCTCACAGACAGTAAATCAATGTACCTACAAATATAATCTATTTTACATCCATTGAATCAATTTCATACAATAGCACCACAAATTTATTTTATCTAGAGATTCATTATTTTAAAAAACATTATTAAAAAAAAAAAGTCCTGTGGAGAGAGAAGGGTGAGGAGATTGCTGGTTCACCATTCGACGAGGCATGAGATAAAAATGCACAAAATAAGGTTGAGTGCCTGTGGATCAGAATCAGGAGAAGGCCAACAAGGCTGACATCCTAATGGGAGTCTCTTATAGACCACCCAACCAGGATGATGAAGGGGATGAATTATTCTACAAGCAGCTGGCAGATGTCTCCAAATCGCCAGCCCTTCTTCTTGTGGGCAAATTCAACCTGCTGGATATCTGCTGGGAGCTCAACACGGCAGAGAAGAGGCAGTCTAAGAGATTCCTGGAGTGTATAGGGGATAATTTCCTGATCCAGCTGGTAAATGAACCCACCAGAGGTGAGACCCCACTAGACCTGTTGTTTACAAACAGAGAGGGGCTGGTGGGAGATGCAGTGGTTGGAGGCCGCCTGGGGCACAGTGACCATGAAATAATAGAGTTTGCAATACTCAGGTATACAAGGAAGGCCACCAATAAAACCTCCACACTGGACTTCCAGAGGGTAGATTTGGGCCTGTTCAGAAGACTGGTCCAGAGCACCCCCTGAAAACAAGGGGGTGCAGGAGGGATGGACGTGCTTCAAGAAAGAAGTCTTGAGTGCACAGGAACAGGCTGTGCCAGTGTGCCAAAAGGCAAACCAGCGAGGTAGACAACTAGCTTTGTTGAAGAGGGAGATTCTGAAGGAAACCAGGGATAAAAAGAGAGCTTACAGACTATGGAAAATAGGGCTGGCTACTCAGGATGAGTTTAGGAGTATAACTAGGTCATGCAGAAAGAAAATTAGAGAGACAAAAGCACAATTTGACGTCAATTTGGTTACTTCTGTTAAGGATAAAAAAAAGGGCTTCTATAAATACATTAATAACAAAAGGAGGGGCAAGGAAAACCTCCATTCCTTGTTGGACTGGGGGGGGGAACATAGTTAACAGGGATGAGGAGAAGGCTGAGGTACTTAACACCTACTTTACCTCAGCATTCACCAGTAGGACAACTGTCCTCTGGAGCTGGTAGACGGGGACAGGAAGCTGAATAGCCCCCCTGTATTCCAGGAGGAAATAGTCAGTGATTTACTGAGCCACCTGGATCCACACAAGTCCATGGGACCAGATGGGATCCATCCTAGGGTGATGAGGGAGCTGGCAGAAGAGCTCGCCAAGCCACTCTCCATCATTTACCAACAGTCCTGGCTCTCTGGGGAAGTCCCAGATGATTAGAAGTTGGCAAATGTCACACCGATCTACAAAAAGGGCTGCAAGGAGGACCTGGGAAACTCCAGGCCTGTCAGCCTGACCTCAGTGCCTGGCAAGGTTATGAAGCAGATCATCCTGAGTGCAATCACACAGCACCTACAGGATGGACAAGGGATCAGACCCAGCCAGCACAGGTTTAGGAGGGGCAGGTCCTGTCTGACCAGCCTGATCTCCTTTTATGATCAGGTGACTTGCCTGGTGGATGAGGGGAAGGCTGTGGATGTGGTCTGTCTGGACTTCAGCAAAGCCTTTAACACTATCTCCCATAATATACTCCTGGAAAAGCTGGCAGCCCATGGCTTGGACAGGGGCACTCTCTGCTGGGTTAGGAACTGGCTGAAGGGCCGGGCCCATAGAGTGCTGGTGAACGGGGCTGCATCCAGCTGGCAGCCGGTCACCAGTGATGTTCCTCAGGGATCAGTGCTGGGCCCAGTCCTGTTTAACATCTTTATTGATGATTTAGATGAGGGGATTGAGTCCATCATTAGCAAATTTGCAGATGACACCAAGTTGGGAGGGAGTGTCGACCTGTTGGAAGGCAGGAGGGCTCTGCAGAGGGACCTGGATAGGCTGGAGAGTTGGGCTGATTCCAACAGGATGAAGTTCAACAAGGCCAAGTGCCGGGTCCTGCACTTTGGCCACAACAACCCCTGCAGCGCTACAGGCTGGGCACAGAGTGGCTGGAGAGCAGTCATGTGGAAAGGGATCTGGGAGTTTGGATTGACAGAAAGCTGAACATGAGCCAGCAGTGTGCCCAG
Source organism: Myiozetetes cayanensis (assembly GCF_022539395.1). Taxonomy (NCBI): domain Eukaryota; kingdom Metazoa; phylum Chordata; class Aves; order Passeriformes; family Tyrannidae; genus Myiozetetes; species Myiozetetes cayanensis. Next base: position 46,855,645 of record NW_026087631.1, read on the forward strand.
GTGGCCAAGAAGGCCAATGGCATCCTGGCCTGGATCAGGAACAGTGTGGCCAGCAGGAGCAGGGAAGTGATCCTCCTCCTGTACTCAGTGCTGGTGAGGCCACACCTTGAGTATTGTGTTCAGTTCTGGGCCCCTCAGTTCAGGAAGGATATTGAGGTGCTGGAGCGGGTCCAGAGAAGAGCAACCAGGCTGGGGAAGGGACTTGAGCACAAGTCCTGTGAGGAGAGGCTGAGGGAGCTGGGGTTGTTTAGTCTGGAGAAGGGGAGGCTCAGGGGTGACCTCATCACTCTCTACAACTCCCTGAGAGGAGGTTGTAGCCAGGTGGGGGTTGGTCTCTTCTCCCAGGCAATCAGCAATAGGACAAGAGGGCACGGGCTTAAGCTCTGTCAGGGGAGGTTTAGGTTGGATATTAGAAAGAAGTTCTTTACAGAGAGAGTGATCAGGCATTGGAATGGCCTGCCCAGAGAGGTGGTGGATTCACCGTCCCTGGAGGTTTTAAGATGAGGCTGGATGTGGCACTGAGTGCCATGATCTCGTAATCACAGTGGGATTGGATCAAGGGTTGGACTCGATGATCTCGAAGGTCTCTTCCAACCCAGTTAATTCTATGATTCTATAATTCTATGATTCTATGAAAATCTGGACACAAATTTGTAGTGCCATACTGCAGATCCCAAGATAGCTAAATTTCTTCTCTCTGTCCATACAATCATTCCATATATTGAAAAAATTTTCACCCACTATGAAACTGGCACTATACAAACTAAAAATATTGCCTTTTTATAAAATTTAAAACTTCTTTAGCAATAGTATGCAAGCTTCCAGGAATTAAACTCTTAGAAGATCTTATTTATCCATTTATGTACAGTTAAAAGAGTTGAGGTAAGGTTCTCTAAAAAAATTACACAGAAGAGGAAACATTCTACATTTTTATTCCAGCAGAGAAATATCAACCAACTCTGGCAGTCCTCACCTCATAAAGGAATTATTATTTAGATTGTTGTTTTCATATAATCAACTTTTTTGGCAGTTTATTTCATGTTTGTATTCCAGTAAGAAATCCAAACTTTCAAGATTTCTGTCCACTCTTCTGCTTATAAAATATTATACTGAGCTAGGTATCTTACCTTGTCTGACTTTGCTCAAGGTACAGCTTCCTAGATTCTGTGTACTTTGAAACTGAATTTTGAAAAACTTGCACTCTTTAGTGCATGAATAGAGAGAAATGGTTAGAAATACAGTATCTTGTTTGAGTTTTTCCCTGCTCCTGTTTAACCCAGGCAACAAATTAAAGTCTTTCCTCCACAATCATTCCATGTGACAGCCTTTTAGCCTCTAACCACCCGCTAAACAACATGCACCTCCAAACACATCTTCTGGCATTACGGTGCAGTTCATAATTTCAGTTTCTCACACCTTTAACAATAGAATGCTCACAATGTTATTTCTGAGTTGCTTGGGTGATGTTATTAATGAACCTTTGATTTTATAACACCAAGAAATTAATTCTTACAGCAGAAGTAGATTTGGGGTTTGTTGTTAATAACGCTGGATGTCTGCAATAGACTGCTGGAAGGGAAGAGCACCAAAACCTCATTTTGAGGAGATATGTGTAAGCAAGTTTTTATTAGGTGTTCCTCTGATTTCCAACACCCAAACTTTTTACCTGAGTTTTAACTGCATACCTTACATCTTCACCCTGGCTAAGACAAATTGCACAATTCCTTCCCTTTATCATTTCCTCTCTGAAAACATTTCTGCAACAGGAGTATTTATTTTAAAGCCACTTAAGGAGCTGGCTGGGGGAGAGGCTCATGTGCTATCATGGACAGAAAAAGGTAGAATGGAGTGCTAGTGTTTGAAGCAGTTGCCAGTATCCTTGACACACAGGCTGGGGTACACACCAATGTATTGGAAGTAAGTGTGTCTTAGCAAATTGTTGTTCGCTATAGGATAATTCAAAAGTTATTATACCACCATTGTTTCGTTTCCCCTTCCCAGCTCTTGTTCCAAGAAGTAAGGGGAGTATATTGAAACAACTGAAACAACCCCATCTATAGCTTTCATATCTACATCAGGTTTTTTAGATAGGAAAAAGATCCAAAGATTGTGATGCTAATTCTCCTTGTAATGCAACTGTTTTCTTTCTGGTTCATCCACTATCTTCAAAATATTTTCAAGTAAGACCCCACCTGGAGTGGTGCATCCAGCTCTGAGGTGCCCAGAACAGGAAGGACATGGACCTGTTGGAGGCCACCAAGATGATTAGAGGGATGGAGCACCTCTCATATGAGAAAAGGCCAAGAGAAATGGGATTGTTCAGCCTGGAAATGGGAAGGCTTTGGGGTGATCTAATTGAAGCCTTCCAGTACATGAAGGGGGCCTACAATGAAGATGAAGTGGGACTTACAAAGACATATTAATGACAGGACCAGGTGGAATGTTTTTAAACTGAAAGAGGGCAGATAGATTAGATATTATAATTTTTTTGCTGTGAGGCTCGTGAGGCACGGGAACCTGTTGCCAAGAGAATTTGTGGGTGCCTCATCGACAGAGCAAGGCCAGGTTGGATGAGGCTTTGAGTCCTCATCTATTGGAAGGTGTCCTGGTCCATGGCAGAGATGTTGGAACTGGATGATGATTAAAGTCCCTTCCAACCCAAACCATTCTACGAAAAGATTGTCAGTGTATAATTAACAAATCTGCAGTCACTGGCTGAGAAGATAGTTTTATTTATGTCTTTGGTCTCAGCAATTTTATTATTTAACTTGCACCAAGATTTTCCCTTTCATATTGTCTCACATACGAAACTAGTAAGGGAAAAGATAAGATTGTGTGGACATGGCAGTCTGTTCTGTATTTTTCTTTAAGTAAGCTACATAGTGTCCCACCATCTAGACTTCTTTGAGTGAGACAGCCCTTGACTAAAAGCCAGGATGCAGGAACTGATTTTAGATAGAGCACAGTGATTAAAAAAAGCTAAACAATCATACCTAAGTGTGAAAGGGAGACCATTTTTTGGCATCAAGTATATCTCCACTCTACAAGTATGAATTAGGTATTCAATTGCACATCTTCTGTTTACCACAAACCAGATAGCAATAGTTAGAAATAAGGTATTTTTGACCTCTCAGAAAGAAGACTCTAGTTCTAAAACGTTGTTAGTCCCAGCAACGGACACCTGTGAAAAGCTGCATAGGGGTTTTCAAGGCACATGAAGTGTACCTCTGTCACAAATTGCTCTCTTTCTTTTCTGTGAAATGACAGCTAAGGTACCTTACCAGAGCCATGGCAAAAGAAACAAATCAATTTTTAACATATTTTAAATTACATTTTACCAATCTGAGGACTTTTTCACAGGACCTTCAAGGGATATTGTTAAGCCAATAGATGCTTTTCTTGAGGGAGTAGCTCTCTTCCAGAGGAAAGAATATAATTTATCTCTGTGAAACTAGTATTTTGGTCTTCTCAGGCATATGATAGTTACTTTACTGCATTGTTTGGGTTTGTTGTTGTTTTTCATTAGTGATGCTGTGATGAGTGAATTGTATCATATTTATTCTTTCAGTTTATGGATCACAGCTAGTTTTCAATGGGTTTTTTAGCCAGAATAATATTCTCTCCCCAACTCACTTCTTTTACTGTAGCTTCTCAATTACATCTCTATTCATTGATTCAACCTTAGAACAATACAGTAGAGTGTGTTTTTTTAGTTACTTTGCATTTACCATTTAGAGGGATTGTTCACAAAGAAATACAGCCAGGGGAGAGGTTAAAGTTTAAATGAAATCACAAACAGAAACTAGAACAGTAGAAGGAATTATTATGCACTGAGGAACAGAAAAAGAGCATATAGTTAACTAAGGGAAAAATGAACTGACCTAGTACTTGTGAACACTGGTGGGGAAGAAGGGGAAGGCATTTGCATCCCATTTTATCCTCACTATTCTGATGACTGATGAATTTCATTGGACAGCACAAGCTAACAATCAAAACATGGCTTTCCCAGGGAATTATACAAGTCGCACATCACTTACTGAGCAGAACACTTGAGACTGATTAATTTGCTATGACAATATAAAAGATTTAGAGGTTCCAGTCTCCACTTCTGCTGCTGCTAACTCATAAAAGAGCATAGTGCTATGAATTATGTAATGTAAAAACCCCAGGTATGAAAGAAATAATGGGGTACACTGATATTAGGAAACTAAAACAAAAGGCAGAAACTGCATATCTCCCAAATATCTTTTGCAAGACTTTAGGTAACTGTTAAGAATTCCATGTTATTAGCTATTGAAAAGTGCAAGGCAACAAGCGATTAACTAATCTCAGTACACAAAGTAATTGAAATAAATTAAAGAATTTTAATTGTTTTAGTTTCTGTTCATCCACAGAGGAATCTCAAAGTGCACACTTGTGCTGAGTAGATCACATCTGTTGTCTGTTATTTAAACTACTTTAATTAAATCTTTATGCTAAAGTGCAGATGAAGAGGAAGACACAATCCTGAAAATAGCAGATGCTTGAAAAATACCAACAGGTCTGACCAGACTTCTGATGCAGTGCCTGATTAAGGAAATGTAAATGGTTAGATGGGACTACATAAGGTACTGTGCAACCAATGAAACCAGAGGACAGTTTGGAAAATACAAAGTACTTTCAACAGAGTTATTTATGACAGCTGTTAGAACCACACTCAATAGTGCTTAAAGTGTTCCAATTAATTACACTAATATTAAGTACGGATCTAGATGGTAACATAGTAATGTTTTATTCAATCAAGATAAAACGTAAAGAGAACATTAAAGATTGCTATTTTTATATAATTCTGTGTACTGAAATGTTTCAGTTTGAAGTGGTGCCAAAAGACACAGGATGAAAAAGAGCTTTAAGAGTAATTAAATGGCTAAGTGACAAGTCTCTTAGCCATTGTCTCTTCTTTAAATCAGTTTAGTTTTACTAAGTAAGTAAGACGCATTACTGTTTGATGATGTAAGAGAGAGAAAAGTGATAGGTAACATGAAGAGTAAGGTGTTGGAACAGCCAGCAAATCAACTTGGATAAAGGTCCAGGTATAGCTGTAACATCTCACTAGTACTGTGATGCTACAGACCTCCTGACCTCCAGACTTCCTCACTCAGGTCTTATTAGAAAACCACACATTCACTACAAAATGTTATTTTTCAATGCTTTCTCTCATGTAATTTTCCAGTGTAGTTTCTCTTTGTCTTTCCTAATACAACCCCTTCCAGGGATGGAAGAGCAGCCATTTCAAGAAATGATCATAGAAAGCCTAATTTGCTCTGTCAAGAGGGGATTGTTAAGTAAGAATATTTGCACTGAGATGATTGTTGTATTTTGAAAACAGTGTAGCAAAACCCTTGAGACTTGATCTTTTACTGTCTAGATTGTAACACTGAGCTGGTTTCTGATGAAAGAATAACAACAGAAAATTGTTTCTAGAGGAAGTTTTTAAAGGTATCAAAAAAACCTCTAGCCTTTTATTTCCTGAAACAAAGGAACTAAAACCAAGGAGAGAAGTAGCTGCTTGCAGATATATAACAATCTAAGAAAAATTTTTCCTCATGGTGTATCTAAACTAAAATTTTTCTTCATTGTCTACCTAAATTATATCCTGATAAAGAAAAGTTGAAGTCATTAGTAGTTGCCTCTAGGCAGGTTATCCTGATTTAAAAAAAAAATAAATAAATAAAAAAAGGGGAGAGGGGAATGACAACAGAAGCAGAGCAGTGAAAAAAGCATATAGATCTGAAAAACAAAAATCAAAGAGTTCTGAGCTATGAGTGCTAACCCAAGAGTAAGTTTGAGCCTCCTTTATTTTTCCTACTTAGGACTGACAGAGCAGAACCAGTAATTTACAAACTGTCTTTTGGAGGTTTCAAAATAAAAAACTTATCTTTGTTAGGACTTACTGTAAATAGAGCGGGCTGGGACAATACTAATTGATTTTACGAAGGGACAAAAGTTATTCTGCATATTTAAATCTGAAATTACAAATAGCAGAAGTGGAATACAGAAGGACAAACTGCACAATTTTTTTTCCTTTTACCTCTCTCTGTACAGAGACATGAAGCAAACACCTTGTATGTCTCATTTGGTCTTCTGGGAATCTTATTTAAGCTCTATCCCTGCATACTCAGCTGCAACTAACAAAAATTTCATCATAAAACTTGGAAAGAGGTTTTTCCCCAAGATCCGCTTTGAAAATCAAAACATTTACATGAACCCAGTCCCAGTTCTGAAGGAAGCACTTTATGGAGACTTTTGCTGCACAGGCCTGGCTAGGGACAATGCTACTTGTCTCTTTCTGTTAACTGTGTTCTCGAACTGAATTGAAATCATTGAATCACAGGATCAATGATTCCCGTGAAGATCACTGATCCAATGAACTTCCCTAGAGCTTGGACATTTTCTTTCTTTTTTTTTTAGCTGGATTGTGGTCCAAATTATTACGAGGTTAAAAAAGGACAGAGGAAGAAAAGAAATAGACAGAAGACATTTTCCCAGACTCTGCAGGCTGAAAGAAATAGGCAAGAATCTGAAGATTTAACCATTTTTTTCACAGATATTACTAGTTTTCCCAGCCTCAAGCTACCAGAACTGTGTGCCCAGGGGCTGCAGATCATGCAGCTTCACTGTTCACAGGTTACCAGGAAGAAAGTTTGCAGTGTTCTGCCTGAGATCTCATGTAAGGTAACAAAACTCAAGTTACTCCGAGTGCAGTGCACTTGGTGAGAGAAGCAATAATTTGTAGAAAAGCAAGTTTGATATTAGCTGTTTTCAGGAAATATATTTGAATTTTTCTTTAATGTAACTGTGTATTAATTCCAGGCAAGCTGATAATATTCTTTCTTCATTGAGGACTTCCTAATGTACATACATAACATTTTTTTCTAAATTTCTAGGGCACATGTCACAAGGGAAAAAATGTATAGTGTATAAGAAAAAACCTCTCATTTTGTGCATACAATCACAGCTGTTTCTGAAGCCATTGATAAAGAAACAAAATAGAAATTTTAAAACTCAAATAGCAAGAGCATGATGTAAAAATCGAAGGGCAGTCTTAATTCTGGAACTTACTGCTGTTATCGACATACTCAAACTTTAATAGTTCGCAACTGTTACTCGCCTTTTATTTCAAATTCTTTATGTCTTCTGTTGCTGTCAGTGGCCAAAGAACAGTAGTCCATACCATGGGATTGTCTATATTTTTCCATAATAACTTGCATTTCCATTTTCAATAAATATATCTATCAAATTGCTCTGCCCTTCCTACAACATTTGTTCCTCTACAAACATCCTCCCTCTAACTGCTACGTACCAATCTTTAGTACTCTACATCTATCATACTTCCAAAGTCCTGACATTTGCATACTTCTTTTAAAAATATTTAATATTTATATTGAAAATATATTTAGAACCTCATCATGCTGGTGAACCAGTTTTTCCATCCATTGTAGAGGTAGAGACAGATGCAGAGGTATTGACCAAGAGATCGATAGGAAAGGAATTTACATTAAAAAAGTAATTACATAATATGAATTTCCCTTCATATATAGAGTGCATTAGTCACATGACCATTCCCCTTATGTACTCATTCTGTCGGCATCAGTTAGCCTTCTTCTAGGTACCATTTCAAAATTTTTTCTGAAAGAGGGAATCAAAGGGTGTAGTGATTGCAAACTGAAGAGACTAAAAGATCACTTTCATATTTAAAGAAGAGAGAACAATGTGTAGAAACTCAGTCACAGCTTAGAAATATACTGTAATATAAGTGGGAAAGAAAAACAGGGAGACCTTGTTGTTAATCTTTGATACTATTCTACTTTAATTGCATTATCCAACACATGCCTTTCCTCTACTCCTCCCTGGCCATCAGCTCTCTTCAGTGGGAACTGCAATGTTCCCACTGATCTTTACTGTCTTTATTCCTAATTCATCTACTCCAGGACTCGATTATCTATCCATTTTTCCCCTTCCTAACCTTTTCACATCTATTTCATTTAAGATTACACTCTCTGAGTTAAGCATATTTTCTCATAGAGTGGGATTTTCAGGGTCATTTAATTTTATTTTCACCACTATAGTAAATTATTACAAAGGTGAGAGCAGCTTCCATCAAACAGCAATAACAAGAGGGCTAGAGATGATTTCAGAGAACAAGAACTGTTTGGGGGTAATTATTCTCAGTAAAACACCAAAGTATGTGTAATTCTGATACCAATGGCTGACACCTCCCAATCCTCCCCAGGTAAGAGGACCTGAACAATCCACTGTGCCTCTTCAAGACAGCGTGAAAGCCAGCACTGGGTGGAAAGATTCAGAAGCATAAGTGTGATCTGTATTGCTAGGAAGATAAAATCTCCAAGTAGACAATTATCTTTGCTGATAGAAAGAACTGGGACAGAGGATGCCAATGACACAAATGTGCAAGAATTCCAAAAATTAGAGACTCAGATATCGTTCAAGGGTTTGCTACTGTGGCTGAGCTATAAAACTCCCCGTAAGACCCTCTCAAACTGTAAAGAGAATTTTTCTGTTTATTTAATTTGAACTAAATAAACATTATTGGCCCGGATTGCAGATTATTTTTTAAATCTTCATAGTTGGGGATAACACTTGAGTTACAGTTTAGGATTATTACATCTGTTAACACATAGATGAGAATGTTTTCATGTTCCAGAATGGCTTGGTTATGTCACAAAATCCTAAGTACTGCCCCAGCATTAGATAAGCAGGAAAAACTTGCTTCAAAAAGGCTCCAAGGTAATTAAGAAGGTAGGCAGGAGCTGAACCAGGAGATGAGTCAAGAGAAAAAAGAGAGATTTCTGACAAAAACATGTGTATTAATGTCAGAAATATTAGAGACAGAAGGAAGGAAAGCATAGAGAACAGATTTTAAGGACTGATCAGGATGGCTGGAAACATTAGTCAGAACATCCATGAAAGACTGGAGAGAGTGGAAGACAGAAATAATGAAATCCAGAATAAGTGGGAGGAAAGGAACACATGCAATTTCCTTGCAAGAAATAAACCACTATAATCCTGCTATTGAAACTTTTCTCACTCTTCAAAAGATAATCCCACAACTAAAAGGGGATTATCAAATGTACACAGGTGAATACTGCAATTTAATATAAAAACTCTAATTCCTTAGGGTCCAAGTGCAGCTGTTCTTTCTCAGACTGGACTGTCACCATACACATTATTTACTAACCCCTGTAGAAGGAATGTTAGATAATATTCAGGAGGGTGAAAGTTGCTCCAGGCATTACTTACTCTCTCTTCAATCATTCTCTGTGTATCAGCTGCTGCTTTACATAAGGAAACATGCTCCTTAAAATTTACATTCTGTCAGTCAACCACAGTAACTGACATTAAGGGAAAAATAACACCAGTGCAGGGATTTCAATCTACCTTTCAGCCTTTTCTTTCTCTTGCTTCCTTTACAAAGGCTGTATTACAGATGGAGCAGTAGAAGAAGGCAAAGAATATGTAATTTAATTACTTTCCATTAGTTCAGAATTGATAGTCCAAGCATTCTCCCTCTAAGTACCCATGCATCAGATAACAAATGGACCTAACCATTGATGATGAGAGAAAAATCAATTTATTTGTAAGTAATGCAAATTTATTATGAAAAATGCTTCTGAAACAGTGCAAGCTTCTCCCATTTCTATTGACAAATTGCATACTTAGAACTATTGACCTAAAGCGAGAATTGCTGTCTGACAGAAGTACGCTGTGACCGAAAGGGGCCTGGAGCTGAACTTATTTACAATTCCTTCATGCTCTCAACAGAGAACTACATCACTCTACTTTTTTGGCATAGTGTCTTATCCTGTTGCTAAATAGCTATCCTACCTGGTGAGCAGAGGAGTGCACTGCGCTTGGCTGTGGTAAACAGGATGACATTCCCTCTCCCTGATCATTTGCTTACGGGAAGAGTGGCAGACAAAGACCCCTTGGCTCATGTCTTCTCTGCTACTCATAATCTAAGCAGTAATGAGCATAGGAATAAAGGAAGTCTTTAACTTCCTCTTCACTCACCTGTACCATAAGCAAAGGTTATGACAATCCAGCCCTGAGAATTTTGGATGAAAATATCTCAGTGAGTCAGCTGTTTGCAAATAGCTCTCCGTTCCCTTGCATTCATCTCTGTGGCTGGTCCATGTCTGCTTTGCATTCACATGATTTGCCCACCACCTCCCTTCTGCATAAACTAAGCTCTCAGAACCTTTGCTGCAGTCTCTTTTGATGGCATACCTGTTTGAGGTCCACCATTGTTTGACCCCAGTAGTTACCACTGTGCTTTTAAGGTTTTGATCATAAAATGTTAGCCACTTTGTCTCCTCTTAATGATTTTTAGTTTATCCAGAAGTTACAGTTGTCAAAAATATACATTTCATATGTACTATGTTTATGAATTTAAAAGTCTCACATGTCTAGACTTTTATGGATATTCATAAATTAAAAGGCATAGAACGTTATGTTGAAGCTCTGATTTTGTTTTCTGCCCCCTGCTCCCTCTCTTTTATTGTTGTTGTTGAAGCTGTTGAAATGCTGCAGTTTAAGCACACCCAGTTGCTAAATATATCCTCTTTCTTGGTTCATTTTCTTGCAATATAGCTACTTTTTGATTTCACAAGGATTGACTCAATTCTGACGCAATGTTCCAGGATGAAATCCCACACAGTGTGACGTTCAGACTACATTCTTGATATTAGCACTCTCATCACCTAAAATTAGAACTTTACTACCTTTAGCTGACCAAATATGTCTCCAGTATACTCCATATAAATCTAATTATTATAATACTCTATTGAAAAATTATTTACTATTGACGGTATATTAATTGTCAGAAAAGCTATACTGGTTGCATTGAAGATAGGCTGAAAATTTGATGTTTAAAATACCAATTAATTTATTTCATCATGCTTTTTGATAAAGACTAAAATATGTTGACATTTATAAAGCTGTGTGTAAAAATATTTTACTTATTGAGTTATTAAAATAATATTAAGCCCTTCTAAAACACATACAAAAAAATCAAGTTCAGTGTTTTATTATAAAAAATATTCAAAAAGGTCTCATTCCATAGTTAATCAGTACTAACTAAAACCCCATCCTTTACTAGAAGTCACTTTGTGGAGGGGTGGACTGGGAGGAAGGAAACAAATTACAGGGAGAGAGGGAAGGATGGAAGGAGATAGGGAGTGAAAAACATTTAGCTGTCTTTCCAGAGGTACCAGATGGTAAGTCAGGGAATTATAAACATTAAAACACCTATTACAAAGATTTGAAAATACCAGAAAAGGGGGGGGGGTGTGGAAAGGAAGAAATTATTTAAGAGGAAAATATGCAAAGAAACAAAGAGCTATATAATGAAAATTACTAAACATAAACACTACATCTATACTGAAAAGACATGAATGCTGACATCCTCACTGAGTACTGTGAGCAAGAGTGAAAGGAAGAGATGACCACTATATAAACCCTTATAACAAAACACAGCTAAATGAAACTCCATAGGCTACCAACAGAAGAATGAATAGCAATACAGTGCAAACTATACAGGGAGAGAATGGAGGACGAGCTGGTTTAGACATATTTTCCATCTGAGGACATGAAGTTCAAGCAGTAGAATAAAAGTCTACTGAAGAAATACAAAAATTAATATTAACATTTTTAATATTTTTAACTACAAAATCACTTGCAAATTATTTTAACAGTATTAGACATACATTGTCAGAAGAAGTGGAAAGGTTAATGTCTTTTATATCTGCAATTTCTGTTAAGCTACACTATTTAACTAAGCTTCAGCTATTTCACAATGCATAGTTATTTCTATATTGGTGAAAATACATAAATGTTCACACATATCTGCAAGTTCATCTTCTATATTAGGTAAATTGAGCTGAAAGCACTAAACCAAGATTTTGATTGTCATGCTTCCTGGAAACACAAAAGCCTCTTCGAAAGCTATGCGACAGCATCCCCTGAAATAAAAATGAAAGCTGTATACTTTCTTTTTAAGATTATTCAGTTCAAATGATGACATTTTTACTTATTCACTAGGTGTTCTTTTGATGAAATCACTGGTCTGGGAGATCGTGGATACCTCTGACAATGAAAATTCAAATTGACAGGTATGTAGAGCAAAGGAAGATTTGATGTGTGATATGAAATCTTTGGCAATACTCAATAAGTCTAATGAGACTTTTCCAAAGTCACTTTTCAAATAGTTTCATTCTCCCCCTACAAGGAGTAGTCAAAGAATTATTTAAACAACATGACACTACATGGTATAAAATAATTCCTCAGGGATTACATATTTTGCAATTTGAAAACAACAACCAAACAAACAGTAGGAACTATTTTATGTACCCAGTTTAAAGAAAAATAAATGCAAGCAAGTTCACATAGCAATATATGCTAGAATTTAACACTAAAATAAAAAAGTTTATCTTGAAGGTTAAAAATATCTCATTAAGGGTCTGAAATGTTCAATCTGCTTGTGCTTGGCTGCTCCTTGGGAACCACTCAGGTGAGAGAGGGGTGGGAGAGGCTCGTTAGCTGGTGCTCCAGAGATCTATATAAACATCTCCAGGGAGCGCAAGCAATTTAGAGTGCAGCAAACAGGGGCGTGGCACGTCAATTCGCACAGGCAGGGCGCAGCCAACGCCTAGTTTGTTTGTTTTTTGGGTTTTTTTCCCCCATATTTCAACTTAAACCAGTAATGGTTTCTGAAAAAATGAAAGCCGTCGCTACTGTTAACACTACGAGTGTGTTGACACAGATAGAACCCTACAAGAGGATGCATCCACTCAGGTCTCTGGCTGCGCAGACTGTCTGACCCAGGCAGCAGTGCCAGAGGACATTGTAAGAGGCACCTGTGTGCGATGCGAGCAGGTCAGTGATTTGCTCTGCATGATAGCAGAGCTCAAGGAAGAGGCAGAGAGGCTGAGAAGCATTAGGGAAAGTGAAAGGGAAATAAACTGGTGGAGTCACACCCTTTCGACCCCCAAGGAAGTCCAGCAGGAGACAGTGATGCCCTGCCCCTCCTGCTTTCAGGAGGCAAAGCGAGTGGATGGGGGGAATGGAAACAGGTCCCTGTTCGGAGAGGTAAAAGAAAACGCTCTTGACCCCCATCACCTCCCCAGGTGCCCTTGAACAACAGATATGAGGCCCTAGACTCGGAAAGTCAAGCAGAGGTCAGGCAAGAGGAAGATCTGTCTGCAGGTTGCACCCTGTCTACCAGATATGTTACAACTACAGCTATAAGAAAAAAAAGAAGGGTAGTTGTGGTAGGTGACTCCCTTTTGAGGCAAACTGAGGGCCCTATTTGTCGACCAGACCCATCCCACATGGAGGTTTGCTGCCTTCCCGAAGCCAGGGTGAGAGACATTGGTAAGAGACTTCCTGAGCTAATTCGAACCTCAGATTACTATCCACTGTTGGTAATCCAGGCTGGCAGTGATGATATTAATAGAAGAAGTGCCAGGGCAATCAAAAAGGATTTCAAGGCACTGGGTAGATCAGTTCATGGGACAGGCACACAGGTAGTATTTGCCTCAGTTCCTGTACTTGCTGGAATGAATGAGGAGATGAATGAGGAAAAGAGTAGGAAAGCCAACCTTATCAATAGGTGGCCAAAGGATTGGTACCACTGTCAAAATTTTGGGTTTTTTGACCATGGGGCAAATTCCACAGTACCCAGTCTTCTTAAATCAGATGGGCTTTATGTATCCAGGAGGGGCAAAAGGGCTGTAGCCCATAAGTTAGCGGGGCTCATCAGGAGGGCTTTAAACTAGGTTTGAAGGGGGAAGGGGTTGAATCCAGGCTCTCCAAAGAGAAGCCCAGGGATGAAAAGCCTGAGTTAAGAGTAAAATCAGCAGCCCAGATGAACCTATTGGGGCGGGGCCCCACTAGACGTGTTTTTTACAAACAGAGAGGGGTTGGTGGGAGATGCAGTGGTCGGAGGCCGCCTGAGGCACAGTGACCATGAAATAATAGAGTTTGCAATACTCAGGCCACCAATAAAACCTCCACACTGGACTTCGAGAAGGTAGATTTTGGCCTGTTCAGAAGACTGGTCCAGAGCATACCCTGGGAAAAAACCCTTGAAAACAAGGGGGTGAAGGAGGGATGGACGTGCTTCAAGAAGGAAGTCTCGAGTGCATAGGAATAGGCTGTGCCACTGTACCAAAAGGCAAGCCAGCGAGGTAGACAACTAGCTTTGTTGAACAGGGAGATTCTGAAGGAAATCAGGATAAAAAGAGAGTTTACAGACTATGGAAAATAGGGCTGGCTACTCAGGATGAGTTTAGGAGTATAACTAGGTCATGCAGAAAGAAAATTAGAGAGACAAAAGCACAATTTGAAGTCAATTTGGTTACTTCTGTTAAGGATAACAAGAAGTGCTTCTATAAATACATTAATAACAAAAGGAGGGGCAAGGAAAACCTCCATTCCTTGTTGGACTTGGGGGGGAACACAGTTAACAGGGATGAGGAGAAGGCTGAGGTACTTAACACCTACTTTACCTCAGCATTCACCAGTAGAACAACTGTCCTCTGGAGCTGGTAGACGGGGACAGGAAGCCGAATAGCCCTCCTGTGTTCCAGGAGGAAATAGTGATTTACTGAGCCACCTGGATCCACACAAGTCCGTGGGACCAGATGGGATCCATCCTAAGGTGATGAGGGAGCTGGCAGAAGAGCTCGCCAAGCCACTCTCCATCATTTACCAACAGTCCTGGCTCTCTGGGGAAGTCCCAGATGATTGGAAGTTGGCAAATGTCACACCGATCTACAAAAAGGGCTGGAAGGAGGACCCGGGAAACTCCAGGCCTGTCAGCCTGACCTCAGTGCCTGGCAAGGTTATGGAGCAGATCATCCTGAGTGCAATCACACAGCACCTACAGGATGGACAAGGGATCAGAGCCAGCCAGCACGGGTTTAGGAGGGGCAGGTCCTGTCTGACCAGCCTGATCTCCTTTTATGATCAGGTGACCCGCCTGGTGGATGAGAGGAAGGCTGTGGATGTGTCTATCTGGACTTCAGCAAAGCCTTTGACACTGTCTCCCATAATATATTCCTGGAAAGCTTGCAACCCATGGCTCAGACAGGTGTACTCTGTGCTGGGTTAAGAACTGGCTGGAGGGCCAGGCCCAGAGAGTGCTGGTGAATGGGGCTGCATCCAGCTGGCAGCCGGTCACCAGTGATGTTCCCCAGGGATCAGTGCTGGGCCCAGTTCTGTTTAACATCTTTATCGATGATTTAGATGCGGGGATTGAGTCCATCATTAGCAAATTTGCAGATGACACCAAGGTGGGAGAGAGTGTCGACCTACTGGAAGGCAGGAGGGCTCTGCAGAGGGACCTGGACAGGCTGGAGAGTTGGGCTGATTCCAACAGGATGAAGTTCAACAAGGCCAAGTGCAGGGTTCTGAACTTTGGCCACAACAACCCCCTGCAGAGCTACAGGCTAGGGACAGAGTGGCTGGAGAGTAGTCAGGTGGAAAGGGATCTGGGAGTTTGGACTGACAGGAAGCTGAACATGAGCCAGCAGTGTGCCCAGGTGGCCAAGAAGGCCAATGGCATCCTGGCCTGCATCAGAATTGGTGTGGGCAGCAGGAGCAGGGAAGGGATCCTTCCCCTGTACTCAGCACTGGTGAGGCCACACCTGGAGTGCTGTGTCCAGTTCTGGGCCCCTCAGTTCAGGAAGGATATTGAGGTGCTGGAGCAGGTCCAGAGAAGAGCAACCAGGCTGGGGAAGGGACTTGAGCACAAGTCCTGTGAGGAGAGGCTGAGGGAACTGGGGTTGTTTAGTCTGGAGAAGGGAAGGCTCAGGGGTGACCTCATCACTCTCTACAACTCCCTGAGAGGAGGTTGTAGCCAGGTGGGGGTTGGTCTCTTCTGCCAGGCAATCAGCAATAGGACAAGAGGACATGGGCTTAAGCTCTGCCAGGGGAGGTTTAGGTTGGATATTAGAAAGAAGTTCTTTACAGAGAGAGTGATCAGGCATTGGAATGGCCTGCCCAGAGAAGTGGTGGATTCACCATCCCTGGAGTTTTTTAAGACGAGGTTGGATGTGGCACTGAGTGCCATGATCTAGTAATCACAGTGGAATTGGATCAAGGGTTGGACTTGATGATCTCGAAGGTCTCTTCCAACCCAGTTAATTCTATGATTCTCTGATTCTATGATCTGTTTACTAAGCTTTTAGAATATAAATTAGAAAATATTTTCTCAAATGCTTTTACTAAAGACCTTTTGAACCAATATAGATTAATATATTTGATAAAAATTTATTCTGTTAAGAATGGTGGTCTATCCTCCAAATTTGATCAAATCTCATTAGATTTGCAATCTTTTAAGAATGTTATGGACAGCATCATGCATCCTCTAATTACCAGCATGTCAGACAACAGCAACGGCAAATCTTTATTAAGCACTCTGAATATCTGTCTTCAGTTTGTTGAGACATATCAGTTTGTTCATTTTGTTAACTTATCAAACAATGTCATCATGATGAATTTAGCATACTTTAGTCCCTTCCCATTCCCCCTGTGACTGCACACATATGCTGATACCCCATACAGTAAAATTACAAGAAAAAAGCTCTCTACAGAGAGAGATTTCTTCTTTAAAAAGAAATTCTTAAGAATAAGCCAAAAAAAGTAACTACTCCCAATAGTCAGGAGCTCAAGCAGGTACAGACTGTCACATTTGGGAAGCTCTACATTGGGCTTGGTCAGAGATGTCTGAACTGCCATTCCCACACCTGAAAGAACAGGGAGGAACTTGAGGACTTCTGAATAAAGTCAATTAAGATGAACATCTTAGTCCAACAACTAAGCCTATTAGACCAAAAAAACGGAGGCAGTAAAGGGCAGAAGGAAGCAGACACACCAGGACATCAGCAAAAAAGCAGAGACAGCAGTCCCAATTTCATTACAGGATAAAGTGAAAGATATTCATGGGAAAATAAAAAACTGGATCCAGAGTGACTTGGAATATTTCTCAAGAGAATTCTCTTTACATACAATCTAGAACCTCTCACAAAACAAGGAAATATAACTTTATCTTCTGTCCTTATAGATGCAGCGACCTTATAGATGCACACTAGAACTTTTCTTTTCTATTACCTCTTAAATAAAGTTTCCTTGTCTATTACAAGAAAGGCCATGCTCAGCAATTTAAACATAGCATTAGCATATTAGAACGGAACATTTAGTTCTTGTTGGTGCCTGTAAGACAGAGTCATTCGTGTATAATACCACACATTAACATTGTTACGTGAGCATCTGGAAGACAGAAAAGGCTATCGCAACATCCAGGCCTCTCTGTTTCACTAGTACTGTTGGATACAAAGAGACATATGTACATACACAGGACAAAAAACCACCACAAAGACCAGAAGACTAACAAAATTAAGCTTATGCAAATCTATGCATGTATAATTAGGTCATTTTCTCATTAATCTCCTGGAAAATTTCACAGTCAAAATTTCAGCATGTTATGAAATCAGATTCGGTCCCTGGCACCAATATCAATGCAGTGGCATACATTTACAACTAAGTATTATAACTCTTATATAAGCTTACCTTTCTAGGAATCCTCAAGAAAATACTAATTTCTAAAAACTTTTTATAAAATACATTGCGAAAAATGAGTATTCTATTTAAAAAAAAAAAAAAAAATCACTCAAAACCGTACTACTATTTAATAATGTTATTTCCATCTGTCCAAATCACACACTACACATTTATTTAGGCTATCAATACAAGAGTAGGGTACAAACTAACAAGTATTTTATCATAGTTTCTATTCTTCTCAGAAAGTGGCATTTGAAAGGCTAATACAACACAAAAGTAGTATGGAAGAACAGTGATAATAAAAAATATAAGCAAAAAAAAGAAAATGTACTTACAGTTCTGCTCTTCCCACATAGATTACAGGTATTCTTGCTCATATTGACTCTATGACTAAATGCAAGTTTCAAAGGAGAGGTTTTATCCCTGGTTCAACCAAATATCAGCTGAGATACTGAAAGGAAATTAATTTATATCATTAGTATGAAGGCCTTTCAAGTTGTACAACATTCAGGCATAAGACACTTCACCAGTTTATAAAAGGTACAAACAATCTAAGATCCACTAGAGCAGATGTTACTCCGAACCACACAGCAAGCATACCCATGAACCCATGCTTTCCTGTCAATACCAAATGCATGCTAACTAAAAACTATTACAAAATGTTACAGGCTTCTGAGGGAGAGCTTTTTGCCACAGTTGTATTTAACAAGATATTGGCAGTATTGCTTGTAATAATGAAATAAGTTTATTGGATATTTTTATCCAGTTTCTCAATCTGAGGGGATCTGTTAATTTATCTGATATTCAGAACAGGACATATGCTAAATTAGGGGAATACGATTAGCTACAGTAATTTTCAAATCCAAGTTCCTAAGGATGCTTAAACCAGTAGTGGAATACTTTCATACAGTTGTCAGAGTTTGAAAAACTGGTCTTTGCATTATAATAATAACTGAGAGTAAACCTCTAACAACTGATAATGGCATGGCATTGCCGCTTTGAAAAGCAGCATTCATCAGCCTCAGGCTAAGTACATAGCAAAAATCATGGAAGAGTAAAGTTAAAGGGAAATTCATATGCTCTGAGATCAAGCAGCTGAACTATTTATGTTCTTATTTGAGCCACGTAGTCTCTGCACACATTTTTTTCCGTAGCTGTGTCAGCCAAAGATGAGGTAAAGTACAATTTCTAACCAACAAACACGTTATAGTAAAATCTCCCAATACAGAATCAATCAGATCAGCAAAATTACAGATATAGTTTATTTCCCTCAGGGGTAGGCACATCACTGATGCAACTCACTTGGACTCAAAAATATTTTCCCAGCTAGGACATCATCCACACTTGCATGGCCTTGCTAGCATAAGAAACTGTTTTTAAATTGCTAAGATTTTTGAGAATCTCAAAGCCTACCTCTGCCAAAACAGAAAATTAATACTTAAATATCAGTACAATATTAAGAACCAAATACAGTCATGTACATGTACATGTGCAGGTGTAGTTTCCTACTTTTACAGGAAAAAAATTATCTGGGACAAATGTAAAAGTCTAGTTTTCCTTCCTAAGAAAACTGCACATATCAGTGCATGAGCATGTTACTTGATTTTTTTTTTTGTAGAACATTGACACTTCTTTCAGATAAAAAATAAATATATGTTGATTACTTATGTATTTAATTATTTATAAGCAACATTCAGTTATACAGAATCAAAGGCAAGTGTTGAGGAAACAGCTAATTTTTTCCCTATTCATATATCATATAAAAAAATATTCTTGTTAGTTTTACAACAACAAAATAGATGAACTAATTTGCAAATAGAGCTGTAAGGACTATGCCTCCTTATGATCTTACTGGATTTCTTTCAGGGTAACTGCGTTAGTCTCTGTCCCAGTGAGATGGAGGTGTGATTATTTCCTCCCCATTGATTAGCTTCACCAACCACTCAATAGTCATTTATGAAGGTGAAACAAATTCTGGCACTGACTTTGTACTGTTACCACTGTCAGTGCCTGTGGGTATATAGCTGGGCCTAGTCTGATGGCTCCTCTGGCTAGTGCTCTCAGGTTTATGTACAGATTCACACTGTAATTGACAGTATGGGTCAGCCACTGCAAATTACTTTTGTTCTGGTGATCCCACAAACAATTTGACCTGTGAGATGAAGCGGCCATTAGAAGTATCACAGATGAAGACTGGTGGAAGGGGAGACCGATTTGAGTAGAGTTTATTAACTCAGAGACTGATGGTTTGTTGTCCTTCTGCACAGAATGACGGTCTGACCAGGTGCCTACTTGTCTCCGGTAAGTTACCACCAACCCACATTCAATGAGAGCAAGGACTGAGGAGGGAGAGGAATCCTCAGCTCCAGGAGCCTTGGTTCAACTTGCTTTATTGCCATCAACACCTATCCTGATTCTGACTGCCAGTATAGATTTGCCAGCCCAGGGTATACCAGTTGTGGAAACCAATGACAGGAATACATCATATTCATTTCGAGAATTAAAAAGAACAAAAAGAGTTAACAATGGCTCAGTTGGTATACCTTACCTGTTGAGCCAGGAGAAGGTAATTGCCTAATGTTTGCTCTACCTGTTTTGCTGGAAGAACACTTTTAGGAGCAGTGGTTAATATCATGTTCTGTTCTGCTTACTGGACCAAAGTCTTTATTATAGAAAGAATGCTAAGGAGTAGTATACAATAGACCACAAGGTAATAATATCAGGTAAACTAGATATTAGAATTAGATATAGGAAGCCCAGAGCTAGGATTTTGCAAGCTTGAAGAATTCAGGTCAGCAAACAAAGAAAGTTGAAGAGGTCAAATTGAGGAAGAACATCAGAACGACCCCCATGGGATGAAGGCTTTTGGTGAAGACCCGCACAGTAGAAGACTGCGCATGCCCAAGGAAAGTTCTGGGAAGTCTCCACCCAGAGACCAGCCTACTTATTAATATATCTTTAGTAAGTGTAACCATGAATCTAAAGTGTATAAAATAGCTTGCTTTTTCACTTTCCAGCCCAACAAGTTTGTCCAGTGGGAGCTGACTTGCTCCCAATGATGCAATAAACAAATACTTTGCTCCTTAAAGATGCAAAGTCTCTGAGCAGTTTTTTTATTTTGAGGTTTTTCAGCATCAATATTAAAAGTGTTGGGACTAACAGAATATCTAAAGGGATGTGTGGGAAGAGAAAGACCTTATTCCAGCATTCTCTGGAATCCACTGAAAAAAAGCAAAACTAATATATGTATTGTTTCTGCACACAGGAAAAAAAGTCTTTGTGTGAGAAACATAAGAATCACAGAAGTAGATTTGGAAGTACAAATGAGTAGTGGAGATTGCACTGAAAAGAAAGCTGCATGATCTTATTAAATTCTTGAGATATTCTCATAGTGTTCCTCTACAACAGGCTTTCATTAATAGTATTTGTTTTCATAGAAAAATATCTTATTTTAAATTATTAATATACTACTGATATACTATCACTGACGTATTTAAATATATAGAAGTACCTATATATATATATGCCATGTTTTATAAAAAGAAAAAAAGAATTTTCAGTGACAAATCTTATCATGTCTACATAGAAAACAGTATCCATAAGAGTATCTTCACATTTCTTTTCCAATTTAAAATAGCTACAAGATGAAACAGATTCAAAAGTAAATAAATCATTGCTCAATCCATTTCAATAATACTTGATATATACTCAACAGAGAATACACTTAGCTCATTAAACTAGTTAATGCATTTAGGCAAAATTCACAGAAGTTGTATAAAAGACCTAGAACTATGTATGAAATCAAGGTTCAAATTTATGGCTTTAACTCAGGAAAGCAGTATATATAATAATAATGGCCAGTCTTCGCGAGCGAAGATCCGGGGAAGGTCTTTACACCCTCCAGCCTGCGCATTGGATTTTTTAGGTGAGACACAGTGTGCGCGGAACTGAGCCCACCCTTTAATCCTAAGGTTCATCTGCCGGAGCCAAGCGAGCTTGGACGGTGGCAGCGAGGTCCTTAGGACGTAGGTGGGTTGCCTTTAAGGGCTAACGAGCTCCACCTGCCCGGGAGTGGCCCTGACCGGGAATCGAACCCGGGTCTCCACGGTGATAGCGCGGCGCCTTTACCCCTAGACCACCAGGGGCTCCCGTTAGGAAAGCAGTAGTAGCACATTAAACAGGGGTCAAATATTTCTTTCACATCTTATGTGATTTTCTGTCTTGAACACTTTCAGGTATGTTTCTATGAGCAACTGTAATACATAAGTCCTTATCACAACCAGAAAGCAGGATAGTAGAGCTCTTAAAGTCTTAGAATACATGAGAAAAATGAAGACTAGTCACTAGAAGGATGAAGTTTGAAGAGAAAATTTCTTGTGATATGTACATTTAATCAAAAAGACAGAAGAGCATTCCCTGATCACTATTTTTCTGTAGATGTAATACCTAGAATTTTCACATGACGTCACAAGAAACGACCTCACTGAACTAGCCCAGAGGTACTTTCAGGAGCCAGATTAGTGTAGTTTATTATAACAGGCACATGAGTCATACAGACAGATGCCCTTCTTCCAGACCTTTCAAGCTTTCCAAGTTTTCATTAAAGCGCCATGGATTTTAGTCCTGTCGTACATGATGGATATGACCAAAATATTAGCCAAAGAAAGCATGCAAACTGAAATTATTCATATTAGACTACAGAGCAGTATATATACACTTTTTTTCATCATTTGAGTTATTAAGACTTAATAATAACTATTTATATGTAAACTGTAAACACAATAAAGACTAAAAAAAAAGCTAGTGACTTCAAACTGATGATTTTTTCTGATATTGCTTAGCATTTAAAGTACAGGGGAAAATTAAAATGAAAATATTTCTGCTAAGTTGGTTGATCAATTACAAAACTTTTTAAATTTTTTAAACAGGAGATTAAGAGATGACAAAATAAATAGAAACAAGTTGCCATTTATGTTCTGTTCTTAGCTCTATGTTTCCACTACTCTTTCAAGATGTTTTCATGGTGTGAATGTATACTGAACCAAGTGGCATATTTATGCAAAATACTAGCAATCACTTCAGGTTCTAAGAAGTTTAGAAAAAAATACTAGAGAGATATTGTAAGAGGAAAAATTAAATGGAGCAAAAAGTTTTAACAGACTGCTTGAAAAGATTCCAGGGTGGATCACAAGATTTAAGTTCTTGGAACATCTAGGATATTATTGTTGTTTATTTGTTTGGGTTTTTGTATGCATGTGTTCTCCTTACAGAGGAAGCATATTTTCTTTAAATAGAACGCTGCAACACTACAAAATAGTAGTTGCTGCACTCTTCCTGCTTGTTAGATAGCCTTACATTTCTTTAATTTTATTTTGTTTTGAAACATTCCCTAAAATTTGCACAGGTATACATTGAACTATCTGGGAAGCTCTTGTGATGTTTTAATATTTATGACTTGACCAGCAACAGCTTGGAGAGTTTAATGCTTGTGTGCAACAGCTGTCCATCCACCCTCTACCAGGAATTTAGGAAACAGAAACTAAGGTGAAGACATTGTCTTCATCAGGAGCTAACATTCTGTATGCCTATATGTTGTGCTTGCTAACCATTACAATTGATAATTTAAGTCTGCTTATCTTAGGTACTTATCTAAAACTTGATTAAATGGGTTTCAATATATGAATGTAGAATAAAGTGATTTTTGGGAGCAGACTGCTGGCAGGTAACAAGATTATGCTACTACTTTTTTTTACTAAATGTGACTCTAAGGTCACTTGTGTCTGCATTAGAGCTGTGTTTAATAAAATATGGCACTAAACTTAAGGGTTTTCTACTACTTTCTGATTGACAGCTACACAAATGTTATAGTAAATCGTTTGGAAATATTCATGATCTAGAAAGATTTCAATGGTGATTTGGGTTGCCAGCCACTGCCTAAAATCTTTCTTTAAAAGGTGCAACCAGGACTTGAGATGCAGCTTACTTCCTGTTGCCACTCAACATCCATTTACATGACTGAGATGAAGAACTCATACTGTTTGTCTCCAACACATCTCTATTTCTAAGCAGTTTTGAGGTGATAAGGTAACCACATTTCTTTCAGTTAAACTGATAGGGGGAAAAAACACATCAACATACAGGATTAGAGAGCTCTGAAATTATCTTCTGCCTCTCTGATCTGCTGTATAAGTGCCACTGCTCCAAAAAAAACAGTGTTGTTTACCAACTTTAATCTCAGAGGCAAGTAAAGCATGCTCCCTTTACAGCAACCAAGGATAAAAAGACCTGAGCTTATGTCTGCAGTGTATGAGTCACTCAGTGTCCAGGACCACTTCTGGAATACTTTAATGTTGGCTTGTTTAATTTCAGTCAGAGGTCCTTCCCCAGCAAAAGAACATTAAAAAAAAAAAAAAAAAAAAAAAACGCACACAAAACAAAACAAAAGATACTCCAATGAATCTGTTAACCTGCACTAAAGAAATTTTCAAAAGCAGTAGCCTGTGAAATATCTAGACAATTGAAACAGATGTGAAAGAAAGGCAAAAGCATCCAGAATAAATGCTCAATTTTTTCCTTCCTCCTATACTAAATAAGACACTGTACTTTCTTAGTTATGATTGAGTAGAAAAAAGTAGGTTGTACAGATAGGCTAAAACAGAGATATGAGAAATCTATTATTAAGAGAGAACTCTGCAAATAAGCACCTGAATATTCAAATATATTCCTGTTATGGCTCTACTGGTCTTTTATTTGCTTAACTGTCTTGTAAAGCACAACCTAGAAATCAGTCAAACTTACCTAGTTCAACTAGCTAACCTCCTTTAATTCAGTATGATACATTCATGATACATTTTCTTTATAATTTGCTTCTCATTGTAGGCATTTTTCAAAACAATGGATTTCTTCAGAACAGAAACACAAGAATTTAAACAATAAAATGCAAGGTAATGTTCAGTCAAATTATAGAATCGTATAGAATACTTGCACACTAAAGAATTTCTTCCTCCTTTCAGGTGGAATTTCCTCTACATCAGTTTCTGCCTGTTGCCTCTCATCGCTTGGTACCCCCAAGAAGAACCTGGATCAATCCTCTGGACACCTTCTCTTCAGATACTTGCATACGTTGATGAGATCTCCTCTAGGTCTTCTCCAGGCTAAACAGGTCCAGGTCCCTCAGCTTTTCCTTGTAAGAGAGGTGCTCCTGTTCTTTAATCATCTTCACACAGCCCTTTGCTGGACCCACTCCAAGAAGTCCATGTCTCTCTTGTCCTGAGGAGCCCAGAACTGGACACAGCACTCCCAGTAAGGCCTCACCAGGGCTAAGTAGAGGATCAGGATCACCTCCCTCCACCTGCTAGTAATGCTCTTCCTACTGCATCCCAGGATACCACTGGCATTGGCCACAAGGGCACACTGCTGTCTCATGCACAACTTGTTGTCCACCAGGACCCCCAGATCCTCCTGCACAGAGCTACTTCCTACCCAGTCAGCCTCCAGCCTGTGCTGGTGCAGGGGGTCATTCCTCCCAGGGTACAGGATCTGCGCTTGCCCTTTTTGAACTTCACACAGTTCTTCTCTGCCCATCCCTCCAAGCTGTTGAGGTCCTTCTGAAGGGCTGCACAGACCTCTGGGGTATTGGCCACTCCTCCCACCATTGTGTGAACTTGCTGAGAAGGTATCTGTCCCTTCATCAAAATCACTGATGAATAAGTTAAACAATACTGGAACCAGTATCAAATCCTGGGGGACATCACTAGTGAGAGGTTTCTAAGTAGACCCTCTATAACTGATTACAACCCTCTGGAATCTACCATTCAGCCAGTTCTCAAACCCTCTCACCCATACAGTCTAAGTTTTCTGAGTTTATTTATGAGGATGTTGTGAGAGATACTGTTAAGAGCCTTGCTGAAGTTGAGTTAGACAATATCCACTCTTCTCCCCTTGTCTATTCAGCCAATTGTTCGATCATGTTGGTTTCTCTTTGGTTAATCCATACTGCCTCTCCAAAAATCCAGAAACTGATGCTGAAAATTTATTTATTTTATATTGATTCATTTTAAATAAGTGGAACTTATGGAGAATGTCAAAATATGACTCAGAAAGCAGTGTCTATGTATATATGCATTTACACTGATTTTGAAAAACCATAAGTAGCATGAGAGTGAACATTCCACATTCTTTACACTTGGCTAAATGCAGAGTAAACAAAACCTTGTATGTCATACCCAAAAAAGTCAATGCTACATCAGTTAATAATAAAAAAAAAAAAGGTGAGAGAAATCCTACTTGTATCATTTCTACTTTCCTTATATTCTCAAAAGTTAAGAACACTACTATAAAAGCCAATGTTTCAAAAACATAAGGAAATTACTTGGAGAAATATACTATATACAATATTAACGTCTCTGAAGCATACATAAAAATAGCATTTAAACACACCAACTAAACTGAGTTAAATAATAAGGGGTTTGTATTTCAGTATGGTTTTTTTTTTAGTTTCCTGTTCTACAATAACCTCTTCTGTTGGCATGAGTATGTAAATGATCTCTCCTGTGGAGAAAATGGGAATAGGGAACAGGTAACAGGTAACATCAACATTTCAATTCAACAGAATAGACATAAACTCTAGTCACACTTTCAGAACCATTTTTCATTTTTTCAAAGTGAAATAGTATTTACCATTATTTACTTTAAAAGCAATGTAATTGCTAAGTACTGTACCCTCTTTGGGGCGGGAGTTTAAATTCCCAAGACATTATTGAACAACATTAAGCAACACTGGAGAATTACTTTCCTATATACTTCCTCCAACAATTGAAAGGCATGAAATGCAGGTTATGAGAACAGCTTTTTGGAAAAATTTTGCAGTTTACGCAAGAAGAGAACTTCTATTTTCAGAAGTTTTTGAGATGGCATACTACTGTATTGATAAAATGAAAGTATCAATGCCGGACAACTTGGAGGACTTGCTAATAGAAATCTTATTAATGACATCTATGTATTAGATAATGAATACTGGCCAGTAGGACACTGGGGTTTTAATAAAAAAGATGGGGTAAAATTACTGTAGCAGGTTATAAAGCACTGAGAAATGCAATGATACTGATATTGCTAGATTATCTGTTTCGTTCCTTGGAAAAAGTCATAAATCTTGGTTGTGTTTTCTGGAGACAGTGAATTTGATTTTAGGAGAAAACAGCATGACCTCTAGAGAGAAACTTATGTTTACCAAGTGTATTTTTTTCTTTTTCTCTTTTTTTCCAGTAACTTCAATTCATCCCAGAGTGAGTGTCCAGCACTTACCCCAGACAAATGTTTTACAACAGATAGACAGAGACATGAAAGCTGAGGAAATTATCCAGGCGTTGAATCTGGGGAGGGGGCATGAAAAAGCAATTTTGGGTGAGAGTATTTCCACTAAATGTATTTTCCTTATGACTGTATACTTGATAACTTAATTTATAAGTCAACAGACCATTTTATTCATCAATTCTGTGTGTTAGCACTGAGGACTTGCAGCCAGGGGCTTGGTATGATTCAGTCCTAGGGATTGAATCAAGACTGAACTAAATAAGACAGGTTTTCTCCAAAGTACATGAAGCCCTGTAATTTGTGATGATAGGGCTGACTACCAAGTGTGACCATAAGAGAAAAAGTGCGTGCAGACTTCTAACACACTGAGAATAACTTTACTTTGCAATCAAGTAACAGCAAAATCTTTTTTTTTTCTTCAATTTTTTCTCTTGATGAAAACAGATTAAATGGATATAGAAAATAAATCACAAAGTACATTTTCTCTGGTCCTCTGCCTTTCCTGGCAGATGGGAAATAAGAGTGGCATCAACCATCAACACTTTAGATAATGTAATGCTAACCCTTACTTAAATAACGTTTTAACTAAAACAATGTCATCTTTCATTGTCAAGGAAGCCCTTTGCATTCTGAAGTGAAACACACATTTATGGTGGGTTGCATCAGTCTGTGTCTGGACTGAAAAACTGAACCAAACATACGTGGGAGAATTGTCTACTGCCAAGGCCTGCCAGCTCGTACATGAAACACTAAATTTAACCTCAAAGTAAGTATGGCAGAACATGTACGAAGTACAAAGGGGAGAATAACCTGCCTGCCCTGGCTCCCAATCTACCACAGCTGACTGGAAGGGCACCAATGGGCTGGCTCTGAACTAGGCTGGGAACTACTCTGTGAATCAAATAGTTAAGGCCATTGCAGTTCTTTGCCCCTATTCACTACCCCACACCATCACCACTCACAGTGGGTAGACCTGGTGTTGGTGTTCAGTGGGGAGACCTGTTTTTCAAGCCGCATGGGTAAAACCCGCTTCTAAGGGCTTAGCCTGCGCCGAGGGCCTGCCATTTCTGGCCCGTGCTCTGATTGTCAAGAAAAAGGCCTTCTCTGCAGCACGGGTAAACAGGGGCTGTAGCTCGGACTCTCTTATGGTGGCCCGGCTGTGGCTGAGTGGGCTCAGCGGCAGAGGTGCCGCAGGGCGGACCTGGTGTCTGAGCTTAGTGGCTAGACACTTTAAATGTCACCTGTTGGTGGAAACAGCGGGGGTTAAAGAGCCAGAGCAGCAGCAGGAGATTCGTCTTGCATAGGAGGTAGCCAAGCCAGTCAAAGACAGCTCCAGCAGTTCTGTAGCTATGACCATCAACCCTTCAGGACCCAGGGCTCACCTAGTCAGAGGTGCTCAGAGCACTACTGCAGGTATGGCTGGAGGTGCTGTTGAAGGTGTGGCTGGAGGAAAAAGGCACTCTGCCCCAAAGGGTGCCCCTCTGAGGGGACTGAAGTTCATGGGAAACCTGCACTGGAACATGGACACCTTACAGAAGGGACTACACCCATAGTATACCAGGAACACTGAGGAAGGACATCTCCCTCAGTTGTCTCTTTCATAGCTTAAACTGTTCTGAATCATCCCTGTCACTCTTTGGAGCCTGCTCAATCCCTCCATATCAGAGAGGTCACCTTCTCTCACGATCTCTTTGACTGTTACATATGCAAGAGAACAGTGTATGTATCCAGGCACTATGCAATAGACAGCAGCACTCTGAGGTCAGGCACTGCTAGCCCCAGGTTTCTGTGTGTCGAATAATGACTGTCCTAAGAATACTTCCT
This sequence comes from Myiozetetes cayanensis, assembly GCF_022539395.1. Lineage (NCBI taxonomy): Eukaryota > Metazoa > Chordata > Aves > Passeriformes > Tyrannidae > Myiozetetes > Myiozetetes cayanensis. The sequence continues at coordinate 46,884,403 of NW_026087631.1, forward strand.
TTCTAATGGAGGAACTGCCTTAAAATAACTGTAATACTCTGCAAGTCCTCCAGCATGTGCCTATCCTCCTAGCACTGAATGGATACTACATTTATTTACCAAAAATAGGTACTCTTCACTACATCTGACCAGGACCTCCCACAGAGCTCAACATGAAGGTGGTCCTGGTACATATGTATCAGCATAGTAATAGTCTGCTTCATCTTCTGCTGCTTTCCACACGCTTCCTAATGTTTCAGCTTTTTATTTGACCTCCGAGCATCAAGCTAACATATTCATGCAACTGTTTACTTTTACCTGAAGACCCACTGTACACAGCAACATTTATTCTGAACCCATCTTCCAAGTTCTGCTCCCATTGAGTACATCATTTTGAATTTCTTATTAGATTTCATTTACTATTTTATCATATTATGCAGTTTTGCAATTTTACATAGTTGTCTTTAATGCCATGAACAGCCTAGTACCACCAAACTCTTTTTTTTTCTTTCCAAACCATTTTTAGTGTATAGAACAGCACAAAACTCTGCCTCCTGAAAAGTTCACATTTCAGAGTTAGTAATTAATATGTGTAATTCCTGGGCTCCTTTAGAAGTGTTGTGTCCATGCTTGTGCACTTTACCTGTTTATTTAATAAGCTTTTCTACCGTTATCTAAATCTGGGGCAGGTTCTGATGTCTCTTACAAAAAAAACCTATCACAAGAGACTTTGCAAGATCTGCTGCACCAAGCCTTTTTTAGATATTCCTTTTATTCTACTTTTGTTCTTCCAATGTCTCCAGCTAACTTCATGATCTGGAGGAAGTTTCTTAGCATATTTTTACATCTTTATACCTTTGTTTCTATTGCTCTTTTTTGGTCTTACTCATTGTATTTTCATATTTTATGTTTTATATTTTTCTCATTTAGGCAAAACTTCAACTTTTTGAAGGTTGTCTTTGAGAGGATTGTCTTTATCTCACTGTTTCCCCATGTCAGCTTTTTTTCACTTTCTAAAAAATTGCAAACTATCCATATGCTCTCAAATGTTTTTTGGGGCTTCTACAAGTTTTACAGACACACAGAAATAATTTCTGCAGAACCATGTCATTTTTCTTCATCACTGTGTCTAATAATACCGGCACTGTTTTCTGTCCTTTCAAATTTCCTATTTGATAAAAATTTTCTTTCTTTAGAGATACAAAAATTATGTAGGGGATTGCATTATTCTGAAGCAATTCTTTCAGAATTGTCTTCCTTCCCTCAGTCTTGAATTCAAAACATCAGATATAACTCAGCCTCAGAGAGTTTAAAACCATAGTACAATCTCTTGATTTGATATTTTACCTGCTTCCTCTGAGGTTCAGATGAAGTCTATTCCTCTAAATAGAATTGTTTTGTTCTAGAAGCATAAATCCCTTGTTCTTGCACTATTTTCTTATCCACATGATGAAATGTTGCCTCTGTTCTTCTTCTTCTTACATTTTTGCATGCAATATGAAAAGCACGTGAGAGAATACCACTGGAGAGGTGGAATATCACTTACATAAGTTTTGAAATCTTTTCCTGGAAGTGTTCCCCCTTTCCCCATTTCTTCATACACTCATTTGAATAAAGAATACCAATAACACTATTCCAAAATAACACAACGACCTTTTCTTTTGATGTGACTGCAGCTGTTAAAATTTACTGATATGGTTCTAGCACATAAAATTCATATTTATTCCTTTAACTTTAAAAAATAAACATACATAAAAATCAGCATACACTATGTCCTTTAAAGATGTTTTGACTATTATAAGGCATCAGTAATTACTTGTTTTCCACTGCCCGCCCATGACATGCATTCACATTATGATATTAAGGGGCAATTCAGTGTCTGTATAAAGGGTTTTGTTTCTTTAACTGGTAGCACTAACTTTCACCTCTGCCTCAAAGTACTATTATTTCTTCACATTCTGTGCTTTTCCAAAACCCATCATAAATTCCCTCCTTCTGTTCATATTTGCTACAGCATATATTTCCTATATGTTATAGTTCAAGTTTGTTAAAAACTAATCCCTTCACCCCCAAGCTGCTCAGATTTTTGCTATTGTCATTTCCAGAGAAACAGGTCCAGACTGAAGTAGCAAGGTACTGCAACTCAGAATTTGGCTCTGTGTCAAAACACACAACACACTACATACTCTTTAGGGAGAGCTGTGTGATCCAAGTGACAAACCCTTATAACTTGCTATGCAAGGCTAACAGTTCTGCCATTTAAGGCAGGTGTTTATAAGCAAGATTCCTCATAGAGGTGAGGGCTGGAAACAGATGAAGAGATTTGCTAAAACCTAGAAATAAAACCTTTACATATTCTAATTTTCTATCTCATATTTGGACAGAATTTTGCTGCAGAAACAATGGAGTAATATCAAAGCAGGCAAATCTAAACTGAGGGAATAAGCAACCATGTTAGCTATGATTCAATAATATTTTGTCTAATAGTGGAATACATAATTAGGAGACCTTGTACTCTAGACAAAATCTTGGACATGTTGGTTCCAGATAAACCTCCTGCTTTATATTCCTGTCACATGCCAGTGACTGTCAAGGTCAAATTGCTAATCTCTGGCTTGTGAACTCAAAACATAAATATATTAATGACAAAACATTGACTTCCGCAAAACAAGATAGGCATCTATCTTTTGATGATTTTACATAATTTATTTAAATTATACCAGAAATAAGAAGCATGTTACTCTAGAATTACTTCAGGTGACTGAAACTGAGCTGTCCTTATGTTTGACAGACCTAAATTTAAAAGGTTATATTATTAGATGATATTAGACCGAGAAGGTGTATAAAATACAAGTTTATGTCATTCTTCCTTTGGCTGAATATAAACAGATTAGATTTCAAAATCAATTTATTTTACCTACAGATCAATACTTTAAAAATATACATAATTATAATAATAATACTATACAAAATAAATTTAATAAACTATTTAATGTGTTTACTGTTCGTCAGTGGAAGACAGCTTCCTTATAGAAGAGAAGTTGATCAACAGAGAAACAAAAGAATCTTCATAGTGTAGATAAAATAGATATTTCTGAATATACAACAAATCCATTTGCTATTAAAAAAATATATTCGGATTAGAAGTATTTAGATATAGTGCAAAAGAAAAGAGAGGAGAAAAACAAAACAAAAAAATGCAGCCCAAACAACTGCAAATGGGAAATCCACAAAGAAATTTATGTCTACATCCAAAGTCGAGTCTAGAATTTTGGATTTTCCTAACTCTTTATCTTCAGCTAGACAGCAGCTTTCATAGATACAGTTAGCACTAGTTTCATGTAATCAAAACTTTTATCATCTCCAGTACTGCAGATAAGATTTCTCTGCGGTCACCACAAACTTCAGGACAACCATCTGATTTTAGATATAGAAAAAAAAATTAATCTAAATCTTTATCTCTACACACTTAGGAAAGGCTAAAAAGCCTTTTATTTGATCGTATTTTTCTCCGTCTTCTGGCAGAGGAAATGGAGCAATCGCAAAATGTACAGAGGACTCAGTTTTGCTGTATTTCTTAGTCAGAAATCCTGATTGCTTCTTTTAGAGCTTTGATTCAGGGAAAAAAGTGAAAACAATTTCATGTATAAGATATACCAAAGTAATCACAGATGGCACAAGAACTCAAAGCCATCACAGAAATTAAAGCTAAAAGAGGCCACAAGTTACCTATTTGTTGTTGAAGAAGGAAAGAGTATTAACAAAATGTATGATTACACAGAGACTGCAAGGCCTGGACCACTCAGCAAGGACTGGTGTACTGCATGTCTAACCAACAAAGAACATGTCATTTAGTGTGTCCTTGACATTTCAGAAGTGTATGTTTTTCCCAGATGAGAGAAATTGCATGAGTTTGGTAAATTCTTTAGAATATGAAATACCACAGAACTGTACATAAGAAATGCAAGCATATTTGTGGTCAAAGTTGCCAATGCTATATCATTTGATGTCTGAATAATTAAATAATAGGAAATTACGTCAGCACGTCTACATTAGGCACAGACCCACATTTGTTTTCTAGTTCCACCTAAGTAGATCTTTAGAAAGTAAACAAGCATAATTGTATATATTTGACATTATTCGTCAGGTGTCTGCTGCTCAGAACTGCATGAAATCATCCTGGTACAGTTGCAAAGTTGAACTTTAAATCTCTAAGTTTAGATTTTCATATTAATTTCTACCATATCTTTTGTTTTCAGGTTTTTGGAGTTAGGTGGTGGGGTTTTTTGTTTCTCAACAATCAAAATAATAAGATTTTTTCTTTCTTTAAGTTTCTCCTAAAACATCAACCTTTGTTTCAAAGACTGTTACAAACCACTGTTATAGTAATTATTACATGAACAGTGCAGTAAGAATTCTGCCTTTCTGAATGGTCCTCATGTCCAGCAATAAAACTTCATCGTCTTACAAAACTAATTCTGCATACCTATTTTTTCCATTATCTAGCATTAAACTGCTAGCCTAGCCAATCTAACAAACATCTGCAGTTGATTTTTATTTAATTGGATTGCCAAGTTAACCACTGGAACCCACAGTTTTTAACAAAAGCGAGTTTTGAACCCTACTGCTTTCTTTTTTGAGAGCTCAGTCTGGGAATAGATCTGTGAGGCATGTCATATTTTTACATGTTTTCATATATAGACATGCACACATATATTTGCCTGTGCAAAAATACACACATTTGACTATATTTATGATGAGTGGGAGACAGAATTCTGAAATTCAAGCACAGTTTACTTGCTATTTAATTAGATTATGACTAAGATAATTTTTGTGACTATGACTTCATGAAGCACTTAGAGAGAGGCTGTAAAAATCAGTAATACTTACATCCAGAAGGAATCTAATTCACAGCTCAAGCAAAAGACATGAAGGTGAGAAAGCATCTGATACCATCTCATCTGAAAGAGAATGTTTTCCCAACTAGATGATAAGAGAATCTGCATTGATCAGAACTTCTGAATAGATAATTTTGTATACTTAGATTTAAAATCCTCAGAACCAAAGATTTCTCAAAATCCTTTCACTATGCTACTTCTGTCACAAACCACTCAATTTATGTGGTATATTCACTTTAACAATTGAGACAAAAGTATTTATAACACATTGATTTCCTTCTAGGCCGTAAAGTCACCAAGTTAATAAGCTAAAAGTAAAAGGTATAAAATAATGACACTTCTGCAGTATATAAACTGCAGTATATGAAACATTGTGATGGTTCGGACTTGGCTCCCTGCCAAACGCCCAAACCCCCAGTAGCAGCCCCTGCCCCGTCCCCCTTCCTTCTTCCCCCAGGGCAAAGGAAAAAAACTGTGCGAATTGAAGAACCCAAAAATCAAGCTAGTTATATAAAAAAATATATATTTGATGTAAATTAGAGTTAAGATGTTATGTACACAGCAAAAAGGAATCCAAACACCCTCTGAAGGGATAGGGAAAGGGGAAAAGGAACAAAAGGAGACAAAAAAGGGACACCGAGCAGATATACGCAATTAAACCCAAGAACTAGTAAAATAACTAGTAAAACAAATCTCACCACGTCTCTTAGAAAAGCAGGATTGGTAGACACCGCCAGAACTCTCCAATCCTCCACGTGTCAGGCCAGCGGTCACTGCAGGCCTCAGCCTTAGATAAGCGAGACCAACGCAGGGACCCACTGTTCCCAAACCTCGCTGGGAGAGAAGAGAGCAAAGGCCTCTCCTTCCTTCTTATTTATACCCTGATTTACGTAAAAATCGTATGGAATACTGGGAACACTGCCCCTTCCTTGGTTACAAACTGGTAACAAACTAGATTAAAACCACCACAAACATGAACCTCTATATACAGGCTAGGAAAAGGTCTTTCTCTCTTTGTTTCTAACTCATTCTTCTCAACACATAACCTTGCACAAACCAGATACTCTAGGAAGATAATATTGAAAACTAGAAACCTAATACTGTCTTGACAACTTGAAATTAGAAATTGAGGGGGAGGGTTGTCTATTTTCTTCACTAATCCTCCTAATTCAAGAAATTACTTAAGCTAGTAAATTTTAATTCAACTTTATTATGTACAATAAGGGAAAAGAAAAAACCTCAAAGAAGAGACTGCAACCAAAAGGAAACATTCTCTCACTGCTGTTGTTCATGGACAGATTTCAAAATATATGCATACACATTCAAGAAAAGCATTCCTTAAAACATATATATTTCTGACCTTTAAATTTTAAGTACATGAATATTAGTACTGAAACAACCAAATTACATAGAAAAGCTCACAGTAAACTGATTTCAACATTGTCATGTATGTTTAAAACATGGAGAATTACTTTTCCTGTGTATAAATATGATGTGTCCATTCCTACTTAATATTCTGTCTTCCTTTCCTCTGCAACATCACTTACTGCAGCATTCCTATGTGGTGTTTGACATTTTGAGGGCAATAAAAATAGTTTCATTTATTTTCATGTTGCCATTCACTAAATCTTCCATTAGTTTGTGTCTTTGCTGCTGTTCTGACTTTGTTACAATGTCATAGCTTAATTTTTCCTAAATTTATGTTACAAGAAATTTCATCTACCAACTTTCTAACTGCTCTGAAGTCTGGAGTCTGGCTTCTTCAAGTTCATTGGCTTGGTTTTGTTGTTCTCTTACTTTCCCTTCTTTTCATCAGCTTCAAGGACTTGTCCTCCATTTCCACTTCCTTGAGGAAATCCCAATACTTAGTGTCCATCTGATCTGTATTTTATTTATTTATAGAAAGCTGTATTTAGCTTTCTATACTGAAAAGTTGTAACAAAATCATCAAGAATCTGACCAACAGTAAGCATCTTGTAGTATTCCTCCCACACATTAAAAAATAATAAGCAAAGACAGACAAGAATATGACATGTGAACAGTGACCTCAATAGTGAGGATTTCACAAGTTTTCCTATAAGCACTGAATACTTTTATCATTTTTATCCACAAACTTGTTTAATTTCACTTGCTTAATAATAAACTCCTGTCTGGGACCTAACAAGGCTTCCTTTTCACATCTGGGTTACAGCTGTGTAACAGGACAAGCTCTTAGAGCTGCTAAATTTTAATGACAGCTAGCAGCTGTCATTTCTTCTCTTTTCTTGTATCAGCATGACTGAATGACATTAGAAACATCTATCCTTGCACCTTTGTTCAATCTATGTTATGAAGAACAATATAGATGAATTAATAATTTTTGAGAAATTAGAAGTGAATAGAGAAAAGTTTTTTTGCACCTTCTCTTGTACCCACAGGTTTGAGTCAGTCAATCATGACAATTCTCTGCTGAGCTTAAATGAGCCAAAAATATACAAACAACTCTAAACCAGAGCTTTACTGTGTACAGTTGATGATTAGCAAAGAAAACAAAGCAAAACAAAACCATTTTTATTACTTTGTCAATGTGCACTTTTAGAGAATCTTTAGGGATATTGTAGCACTGGAATTAAAAATATTATCGGATACAAAGTGCAACAAATATTACTGCAGGTAGAACAGAGGGTGATAAAATATTAGAAAAATAGTTTATAACAACCTATCAGGGAAAAGTGGAAAAATATATCTTTTCTCCTTCTCTCACAAAAACTATCTTGAATACATACTGATATGCTTATTTATAATGTCACTTCTCAGAAGTGGTTAGAGTGTTAACAAGTGATTTGATGATACATATAATGACAAAAATGTTGCAAACAATTTTTATAAATATCCAATTTTCTATTTGCAAACTATGACTACAGCCTTTGCAAACTATGACTACAGCATTTGCAAGGAATTTGTAGCCAAAAATTCACAAATTATGTCACTGGTAAAAAAAGAAAAGATTTATAATAGTGTGAGGGGTTTTTTATGTCTGGTGCAGTCCCAACTATTCTTGCAAGTGGACAAGGTGAGAGATCCTCTTCTTTTAGCTCATCAGAAAAAGTAAAACTCAGCACCTTTCCTTAGAGATCTAACTCCTAGCTATAAAAAGGAGCTGGAAACGTTCTCCACCTCCTTACACAGCACTGTGTGCTTACTCCAGGATCACATTCATTACAAATATTACTTTGCTATAGCCATATCTTTCTAGACCTGTGCTCTACTGCTTTCTCCTGCCTTTCCTTAAAAGCAACAGCCCCTTTATTTATTTGGCAAAGTAATTTTTCAATTTCTACAATCCATCTTTTAGTCTGTTCTGCAGGCAGATCTGTAAGGCAGTGGCCTCTACTGATCAAGTGGCTATCGGACAAAGAGATAGTGCTCTGTCCTCTCACTGAGTAGAAAAGTACCTGCTATATCAAGGACACTAACCAGTTATGGCTCAAAATAGAAATCCTGCTGGAGATGACTAAGACCCATTCATTCACCTTGTTTTTTCAGGCATCTCTAAATCATATAATCATAGAATCATAGAATTAACTGGGTTGGAAGAGACCTCCGAGATCATCAAGTCCAACCCTTGATCCAGCCCCACTGTGATTACTAGATCATGGCTCTCAGTACCACATCCAGCCTCAACTTAAAAACCTCCAGGGACGGTGAATCCACTCCCTCCCTGGGCAGGCCATTCCAATGCCTGATCACTCTCTCTGTAAAAAACTTCTTTCTAATATCCAACCTAAGCCTCCCCTGACAGAGTTTAAGCCCATGCCCTCTTGTCCTACTGCTGATTACCTGGGAGAAGAGACCGACCCCCACCTGGCTACAACCTCCTCTCAGGGAGTTGTAGAGAGTGATGAGGTCTCTCCTGAGCCTCCTCTTCTCCAGACTAAACAACCCCAGTTCCCTCAGCCTCTCCTCACAGGACTTGTGCTCAAGTCCCTTCCCCAGCCTGGTTGCTCTTCTCTGGACCTGCTTCAGCACCTCAATATCCTTCCTGAACTGAGGGGCCCAGAACTGGACACAGCACTCCAGGTGTGGCCTCACCATTGCTGAGTACAGGGGAAGGATCCCTTCCCTGCTCCTGCTGCCCACACCAATTCTGATGCAGGCCAGGATGCCATTGGCCTTCTTGGCCACCTGGGCACACTGCTGGCTCATGTTCAGCTTCCTGTCAATCCAAACTCCCAGATCCCTTTCCACATGACTGCTCTCCAGCCACTCTGTGCCCAGCCTGTAGCACTGCAGGGGTTGTTGTGGCCAAAGTGCAGGACCTGGCACTTGGCCTTGTTGAACTTCATCCTGTTGGAATCAGCCCAACTCTCCAGCCTATCCAGGTCCCTCTGCAGAGCCCTCCTGCCTTCCAGCAGGTCGACACTCCCTCCCACCTTGGTGTCATCTGCAAATTTGCTAATGATGGACTCAATCCCCGCATCTAAATCATCGATAAAGATTTTAAACAGGACTGGGCCCAGCACTGATCCCTGGGGAACATCACTGGTGACCAGCTGCCAGCTGGATGCAGCCCCGTTCACCAGCACTCTCTGGGCCTGGCCCTCCAGCCAGTTCTTAACCCAGCACAGAGTGCATCTGCCTGAGCCGTGGGTTGCCAGCTTTTCCAGGAATATATTATGGGAGACAGTGTCAAAGGCTTTGCTGAAGTCCAGATAGACACATCCACAGCCTTCCTCTCATCCACCAGGCGGGTCACCTGATCATAAAAGGAGATCAGGCTGGTCAGACAGGACCTGCCCCTCCTAAACCCGTGCTGGCTGGCTCTGATCCCTTGTCCATCCTGTAGGTGCTGTGTGATTGCACTCAGGATGATCTGCTCCATAACCTTGCCAGGCACTGAGGTCAGGCTGACAGGCCTGGAGTTTCCCGGGTCCTCCTTCCAGCCCTTTTTGTAGATCGGTGTGACATTTGCCAACTTCCAATCATCTGGGACCTCCCCAGAGAGCCAGGACTGTTGGTAAATGATGGAGAGTGGCTTGGCGAGCTCTTCTGCCAGCTCCCTCATCACCCTAGGATGGATCCATTTGGTCCCATGGACTTGTGTGGATCCAGGTGGCTCAGTAATTCACTGACTATTTCCTCCTGGAACACAGGGGGGCTATTCGGCTTCCTGTCCCCGTCTACCAGCTCCAAAGGACAGTTGTCCTACTGGTGAATGCTGAGGTAAAGTAGGTGTTAAGTACTTAAGTACAGCCTTCTCCTCATCCCTGTTAACTGTGTTCCCCCCCAAGTCCAACAAGGAATGGAGGTTTTCCTTGCCCCTCCTTTTGTTATTAATGTATTTATAGAAGCACTTCTTGTTATCCTTAACAGAAGTAACCAAATTGACTTCAAATTGTGCTTTTGTCTCTCTAATTTTTTTTCTGCATGACCTAGTTATACTCCTAAACTCATCCTGAGTAGCCAGCCCTATTTTCCATAGTCTGTAAGCTCTCTTTTTATCCCTGATTTCCTTCAGAATCTCCCTGTTCATCCAAGCTGGTCATCTACCTCGCTGGTTTGCCTTTTGGTACATTGGCACAGCCTATTCCTATGCACTCGAGACTTCCTTCTTGAAGCACATCCATCCCTCTGTTTTCAAGAGTTTTTTCCCAGGGTATTCTCTGGACCAGTCTTCTGAACAGGCCAAAATCTACCTTCTCGAAGTCCAGTGTGGAGGTTTTATTGGTGGCCTGAGTATTGCAAACTCTATTATTTCATGGTCACTCTACCCCAGGCAGCCTCCGACCACTGCATCTCCCACCAACCCCTCTCTGTTTGTAAACAACAGGTCTAGTGGGGCCCCACCCCTGGTAGGTTCATATACCAGCTGGATCAGGAAATTATCCTCTATACGCTCCGGGAATCTCTTAGACTGCCTCTTCTCTGCCATGTTGAGCTCCCAGCAGATATCCGGCAGGTTGAATTTGCCCACAAGAAGAAGGGCTGGCGATTTGGAGACATCTGCCAGCTGCTTGTAGAATAATTCATCCCCTTCATCATCCTGGTTGGGTGGTCTATAACAGACTCCCATTAGGATGTCAGCCTTTTTGGCCTTCCCCTCGATTCTGATCCACAGGCACTCAACCTTATCACTGGTGACCTCAAGTTCTACAGAGTCAAGGGACTCTCTAACATATAGAGCCACCCCTCCACTTCTCCTACCCTACCTGTCCTTTCTGAAGAGCTTGTAACCATCCATGGCAGCACTCCAGTCATGTGATTCATCCCACCACATTTCTGTGATGGCAACTACGTCATAGCTTTCCTGCTGCACGATGGCTTCCAGCTCCTCCTGTTTGTTGCCCATGTTGCGTGCATTGGTGTACATGCACTTCATCTGGGCTGCTGATTTTACTCTTAACTCAGGCTTTTCATCCCTGGGCTTCTCTTTGGAGAGCCTGGATTCAACTCCTTCCCTCTTCAAACCTAGTTTAAAGCCCTGCTGATGAGCCCCGCTAACTTATAGGCTACAGTCCTTTTGCCCCTCCTAGATGCATAAAGCCCATCTGATTTAAGAAGACTGTGAAGTTTTCCCCATGGTCAAAAAAACCAAAATTTTGATGGTGGCACCAATCCTTTAGCCACTTATTGATAAATATTTCATTAATTCTTTTATTTCTCCTCTGCCATAGGACAGGCTCAGATGAGCTTCTCCTCCAAGATGTTTGTGTTATAGCTGAGAATATATTTCCCTTTTTCTAGCCCGCATCCTAATCTTTAAGTACCTGAACATGATAACAGATCTGAAAATATTAAAAAGATCCATGAACACACATGATTTGGGAGTACAGCTAAGCCCATTCCAGATTTACGAGTCTGAAAATCCCTAAAAAAACCTCAACACCATCCAAAAGCCCAAAGCAGACCACCCCCCCCTCTTCAGTCAGCACTGAAAGGTGTGCCATTTGTTTTGTTTTGCCCTGAGAGGAGGAAGGAGATGTTACTATGGAACTACTTACTTCAACCAGTGGTGTAGAAACCATAAGAAAGGGTGGTAACATTTTATGCTGCCTCACTGAAATCCAGAGTCTGACGTTTAGCTATATCCTGCATCTTAGGGTAAGGGAAGATCTTAGGGAGGAAATTATGAATGCTAATTATAAATAGAGTTAGCATGAAAACTTTTGTATAAGATTATTTATCCACATTTTGGTTTTGTGTTTGATTTTTTTTTTTTAAATCATGTCTGTAACTAAACAAACCAATACAGTGGTCAAAATTATCAGATTAAAAGTCCCTGTAACCTTTTCTATTTGTTTTTCACAGTGACAAACACCAGATGCCCATGGAGGAGCAGAAGAACACAGTAAGAGCATAGATGATGTTCTTGCATAATCTCCGAGTCAGCAAAGTAATGTTCTTGTATTAAAATGCTTGTGATATATTTGTTTAGCATAAATTAAGTCACCTGTAATCTGAATAAGCTGCATCAGGCAGAAAACTACAGATATGTTCATGCTTTTCACATATTTTCACTTCAAAGGAACAATAAGCACAGGTAATAAAATAGTTCCCTTTTTACATTTCAAGTTGTGTTTGTTTTCCTACAATGTATTCGGCTTTACAATGCGCAGAAGAACAAAACATAAATGCCATCCATTAAAATGTATAGACTATAAAAACAACTGCTAAATTTCAATTGCAAATGCTTTGTCTCTGTTGAAGAAAGAAAACAACATTTTCCTGGCTTTATTTTAATATATGAGAGTATTTACTGTAGTTATATTTTCCATTTCTATCAAGATGTGTCTAGAAAAAAAAGTGAAAGAATAAACATATAAGCCTACATCATCATCAGAAAGTTATTTCTTGGAGCAGAACTGAAGTAATTTATTTTTATTTCTTCTTAGGGGCTAACATGAAATAGAATAAGAAGAGTAATTGAATATACTGGTTAAAAAGAAAAAGTGTGTGGTAATATAAATGTTGCATGGACATGATTTTACAGTTAATGAAAGATTAAAATACTACTCTCTGCTATACAATTAGACTGATAATGTCATGCTACATTGTAAGCTCTTTGAATCTAAAGAGACTGCACTGTAAAAATACTCTAAGATTATTGGTGAGACAGAATCTAAGTAATATAGTAGAGGGAGTAAGAGAGGTAGAAAATACTGGGAATGGCAAGTCATTACATTTGTTCGGTTCAGCTGAAAGGCTTTTGGAATATATCATATCTTTTTCTCCCTAGAAAAAGAGGTCTGCCTGCTCAAAGAGCGAAGAGGAGAATGCACTGAGGATTTGATATTTGTCTTTGAACAAACTTTTAATATTCTTCATGAGACTGTATCTATCTTTGCTCTTCTCTCTTTACAGGAACTTTCTCATGATTAAAATGAAGAGATAAAATCAGCTATGTGCCACTTTGAAAATAGAAAAAGAGACACATTTATTGTAAAAATGTTAATCTGATGGAGTTTATCAAAAACAAATGGGAAAGCCTATCTGTATCTCTCAGCTTGGTACATTTCAACTGTCTGTGAGAAAAATAAGCCAAAAATTCAGAAATTAATAATAGAGTTGTTAAATATTTCCTTAGAACTGTAAAAGCACATAGATTAAACTCAAAAAATAAAAGAGAACAAATTAATGAGTTGAAATAGAACTGTTATGCTGAAAGAAGCGGGTGAAACACGCCTGTATCACACATTAAGAAATGTCTTAGTGTCTTACAAGACCAACATAGTAGTGTAGGTCTGCAAAATGTTGAGCACTTTGTGAACCTACTAAGATAATGGCCAAGTTAAAAACACAAACCACACAGTGCACTGGCTTGAAGAAGTGAAAAGAAAATCTTTCTAACATGAGATATGTTAAATCAAGTCTTTGTCCCACTCTGTTTTGTAGATAAATTTGAGTGTAAAGTGGTATGAAAAATTCTACCACTGAGTAATAAATGCCAAAATCCCACATTTATTTAGAAAAACTCAGTATTTAAGTGTTAACAAAAAACATGAACCACTCATGTCTCACAGAAGAGAAGAGATAATAGGGATGTCATGTATGGCTCAATATGTTTTTAGTTGAAATGTCTGCAGCCCTACTAAATGTCAGCAAACAAATAAGAACTTCTGAAACAAACTGCTTTTTGTTTAAGTCAAAGAGCAGAAAATACTGCACAAACTTAAAGTTGCAGAAAATAAAATCTCTAACAAACATTACAAGTTCTTCTATTAAAAGAAGATTTAATGCACTGTATAAAACAGTTACAAATTGATTCAGTTTCAGTCTTATGTACTTAACTGGAAACACTTTGAAGATTATACAAAAATTTTATACACATGAAATCTTCTAAGAGCATCCCAATATATTCTCCCTTCTCTGTTTGTAATTCAAAATGGTTTACATCAATACAAAATTTGAAGTAATCACTTTGATCAAACTCGATTACCTGCATAGTCCAAACTAAATGAGAAGACTCATTCTTGAAACATCCAAGGTTGATTAAAATGAAGACTCCATGGCAATTTTAACAACTAGTTTTATGATTGACTATACTCAAAATCAATTTAAAAGATTATGTTCCTCAATCACCTGAATTTGTCTTGCTTTAATATTTGGTCCTTCAGTCCTGTCCAACTGTCAGTCCTCCTTAATTAGCCAGATTGAGTTCCTTTAGTCCTTTCATGATAAGTCATTTTGCCCAAGCACTTCCTAATTTTTCATTATTCTCAAACTTCATTCTCCACAACTCAAAACTGCACTTCTGTAACAATTTACACGACTCACAAACTGAAAGATAAATTGAGCAGGAAGATTTGCCTTGTTATGAATCCAATCTTAGAGGTTATTTTTGAAAAAATAGGTTCACGTGGCTGTTGATTTTTTGTCAGAAGTCACAACCGTTTTAAAAATGCAGTAATTTAGCTATGCCATTGACACTCACCTCAAAAATGGCATAAAAAAATTTATACCTCTCCTTTGTAAAAATCCATTTATATTCAAAAATCAATAGAATAATGAAAATGCTCATAGTTTATTTGAATTTTACTCCCTAGACCCAAGTTCAAAGTTGATTCTGCCTTCTGCTTTTAATCCCATTTATTTTTGGGACACCATCTTCAAGGTTTTTAGAGTTTTCTAACATAGTTATAGCAGGAGTCCAAATAGCCTAAGAAAGGATTAGTTTCAGCTCAGTCATGACTACTCAAAAGCACAACAGGAATCTATTTACCATGTTAGATTTTAAGTATATGGAATGATCAAATGCCCAGACCTGAAATGTTTTATTAAGAAAATTTTACAAACCTGTGAAATTACTATGTAGGCAAATTGTCTTATATTGGATTTCTCAAGGAAAAGACATCTCATAGTACAGGAATGTAATATGTCTTGTATCTCGATCATCCTACAAGTACTTCTACACCAAACAGCCATGTGTTACATGAGCCAAAGGCCTGGAAAGCAAGCATTTTTCTTTCTAGGAATAGAAAAAAATGCAAGGCACCTAACCTGAGAGTTTATGTCTCCTTGCTTCTGAGAACCACACCATAGGAGATTAAATAATTAATGCTTTTTAATCAAAAAATCCTTAAGGTATTTTACAAGACAAAAAGCTTAAATAACAGAGTATCTGTTATAAATTCTTGTTCCAGGTATTGGTCTGAACACTGAGGTTTATACCCTTGTTTCATTTCAGCAGACTTATGGTAATTTGAATGAACAAAAGTGAACAGGACCTCAGTTTCACACTTCTGTCATCTAAAAGTGATGGTTTTATTGATGCAATGAAAGCTCTGTATTCTTTCATAATTTTGTATTTGGACAGAACTAAAGACATTACTTGAAATGCAGTTAGATTTCATACACAAGTCAGCAACTCCTTAAAAATTCATGATCTTCAGAAATGGGTATCGTGGACCTTCAGCTAAGCACAAAAGTCTTTCTATTTTCATCTCCTCTTTTGCCTCATTACATAGCTGCAGAGCAAGTTTGCATTATCTGTAAGTAGTAAAACATACTTGTGCAGCAAGCTAAGTATACAGCAAGTTTCCTACCAGCAGAAAAGTTGGACTGTGTTTGATTGATCTCTCACCTGCACATGCATCTAGAAAGATATAGAAGCTCAAGAAAGAAACAACACAGACTTCATGGGTCAAATCAGAATAAAGAGAAGGTGACAGAGTCTTCCTTAAATCAGTACTCCAAAACAAGTGGCTTTGGCTGCAGAGTTTCGAGACACTGGTCTACCAGACTACTAGTTGTAGCAGCAATTGTTCTTCTTGCTGCTAGCATTGCTTCTTCTCCTTTCATTAGTATAGCTTCCAGTAAAAAGACTGACAAGCTAGGTTTGCAAATGATCTACAGGAGGACCATTGTGACTCCATGATGTAATTAAGTTTTGACAGGCTCAAACTAGAAGACTCAAACCATACAAAAAATACAACCTCCTAAGGAAAAGCAACCAAACACACAAAACTAACCAACCAATCAAAAAAAACCCAAAAAAATTTACTGACTCATCACCAGCATGATAAATGCCGTTTATTGGAAGGTTTTAAGCAGCAAGACTTTCTATCTGTCATAAATTCTTGTACTTTTTAAAAGAGCAACACCCAGTTTAAGGGTTACATTGTTTTTGGAAGGTGCTCTGCTCAGCTGAACTCTATCACATTTTTCTGCAATATACTGTCACAATACATGGAGGGGGGGGAAGCAAGAAAATTACTTATTAAAGAAAAAAAAAGGGTTTTGTTCTATTTGTGTGAAACTAAGGAACTCCGACTTGACATATAATTGCAGAGCAGTTTTTATTTTTACTATAAATAAAAAGGACTATTTAAAATATAACCATGAAGCACATTGTATCTATTATTGCAACCTGACATACTTCTGTTTATATCCTTTCTTCTCCAAAATGTAATATATTTGGCAAAAGATAAAGAGAAAAGGGAAGGATCACAGGAGCTACTGTCCTTCCCCCTTCCTTGTTGCCATTTTTCTGTGCAGGCCCGCAGTGAGGGGTTCACTGCACTGCTTCTCACAACCCTTCCTGACATTTTTAGAACCACTTTCAGTAGTAAAAAAATAGGGCACAGAACTGTTCATATAGAAATACATCACAAATGTTCAACTTTGGAAACCAACAAGACATATTTGAGAGTATCTCACGAACAGTTTCACTGGGGATCTCAGAGAACAACAATATGGTCACAAACTGATTAGTCACAGGTTATTTTTGAAGCCTCAGACCGCTACATGGACTGTCATTGCGTTCATTAAAACATGATGTGCTTGCTCTCATTTCCATTCCTCTGGTTCATGGAACATTTAATGCCAACTACAAAACCATCTAAAAGGCAATTGAGATTTCAGCTGAGAAAAATTACTCCCAAACAGCATCAGTGTATTGACAAAGTATCAAGTAAAGAACAGCTTCAACTTAAACAGAATGTGAATTCTTAAGGCATTAGCAGATTTTTTTAACTATTTTTGGAGATAAACATGTAATAGCAGCAGTGTAGGTGTTCCTTCTCTGCCTTCCATTTTTCTCCTGAAAGGTTGACAAATAAAGGCCTGCAACATTTTTCAGTTTAAGACTGTTCCAAAAATGATTACCACTTGCCACACAACACTAAAATACTTTCTATACAGAGTACATAAAGAGTAATACTTGACAAATTCTGCATTAAAAATATAAATAACTTTCAAAAATAAAAAACAGTAGTATAAACTCATAACCTTAGTACACTTGATAAGCTCCCAAACAAAATGTGGTTAACATTAGCTAGTCTTCATTCTACACTACCACCTGTACATGGGAAGCATTCACAGCTACAGTTTTATTATTTTTTTTAAAAATGATTAGAGGAAATCCTTTGGCCATCCTAATGACTAATTTCACCATCTTCAATCTCAAGTCTGCTCCCAGGTCTTTATCATAAGTGTGAACATTGATAATATGGGTAATCTGCATGTAATTCCTTTATAAAGAAGCCAATTGCATTGTTTAAAATCGCAAAATAGACAGTAGTTTCAGCTCAGAGTCATGACTTCTTAAAAACACAACAGGAATCCATACACCATGTTAGATTTTAAGTATATGAAATGATCAAATGCCCAGATACTAACACAGTGAATCATGTCTTTTCAGGGAAACACTTCAGGGGATGGAAAAAAAAAAAAAAAAGGCTGGCAACTGTGGAAAATGAGACAGCCGAGAAAAACTGGCAGGTTTCCACTATGTTGTTTGTCCATGCCGTCTTTCTTTCATTTACAGAAATGTCTCATTTTAAACCAAGATCCATATATGACCTGGCATCCCAAAAGGGGAAATTAGTCAAATAGTCTACAAAGACATAAAAAGACATTTATTTTTTTGCATAATAAATAGCTTTACTCCTAATGCCTTTTCTACTTGAGTAAAATTCTTTCCAAAAAAATATTACTTCAAAGAACTTAAATACTTGAAACAGCAACGGGCAAAACAGGAAAGCAGAGGAGATACAGTCTTCCAGTTAATCATTTAGCTAAGAGGCAACATTTGGAATTAGAGCACTATTTCCAAACCACCAGTCTAAAAGAAAAGTTACTGTGCACCGAGGTAAAGTAATAAGCCTTTCCATTTGAAATATCTTTGGCCATGTTTACCCATACTCTTTGCAGACAGCTCAATTTCAAAAGAAAAATGCTATATGAAATATTTACTTTTATTTATGAACTGGGAATATCTGAACACCTCAACACCACAAATGTGGTTTTGTATTAAAGCACATTTGTATCGGGCTGGACCTGTTGCCACAGAAGTAACGCTAGCTCCAATAAAAGTGAAAAGAAAATTTAAAAAAATTAATCACACATGAAACAAGAAAGGAAATTATTGTTGAGGCTTCATGGTATCTCTTTGCTGAAGCTCAGTCTCCACTTTCTAAATCAGTTTGTACCATTTATTGAAGTTTTTAACACTTGCCATAATTTATAAATATGTATTTATGAGCTACTTCCTAGAATCATAAGATGGTTTGAGTTGAAAGAGACCTTTAAAGGTCATCTAGTTCAACCCTCTACCATACCAAGGATATCTTCAACTAACTCAGGTAGCTCAGAGTCCCATCAAACCTGATCTTAAATAATTCCCAGGAATGGGGCCTCCACCAACTCTTTGGGAAACTTCTTACAGTGTTTCCCCACCCTCACCATTAAATTTCTTCCTGTTTGCCTAAACAAAATACTTTTACAGTTGCTGAATCTTGTATGTTGGGGGGAAAGCTGCAGAACAATAGTAAATGCCTTCTTTATTTTTTTGTGTGCTACACAAGCTGGAAAATGCATCATGCTTAACTGTGACTCGGTAAACTGTATTCTAATTGATAATAATTAATATTTTTCAGAGTAAATAATGCAAAAGGGTCATGGTTTTGCCCACCAGCCCATCCCTGGGGCTGAGGATGGTTTTGTCCAAGTGATTTCCTGACCAAAAAACCAATCAAAAAGTTCGGTGACGCCTTTGCTCATTACATCTTTAAGAAAACGGAAGAGAAGGTAGTTGCGCAGTTAAAATTAAGCAGCCATGTAGGAAAGGCGGCAGTGGGCCCTGAAGTGGGCCAAGGCCTCCTCCTCCCCCGGCCATGGGCCGGGGCGGGGGGGCAGGTGCGGCACTGAAGCCTCCCTTCTCTCTTGTGAGAGAGTGAATTAAAAAAAGGTTTAAAAGACGAACTACTTAAACAAGAAACCGCTGCAGAAGAATTCCAGCCATGAGATAACAGGACTTCCAAGGTCAAAGCTGGCAGCTGAAGCTGCAACAGGAGAGAGAAGAAAAGTTCGAAGGGGGGAGAGCTGCTTTTTTCTCCCTTTCGCTCTCCCTCCCTTCAGCAAGGTAAAGACTGAAAAATAAAATCCCTGCCACTTGTAAAAGTTTGTTGGGGTGAAGAGACCCCCCATGCGGCTCACAGAGGAGCTTGTGAATGTACCAGAGATTTGTGACTTTGACAGAAAGAGAAAGCCTTGTGCTGGAGCAGAAGCGGCTCGGATGAGGCAGAGTCCTGTTGAAGACTTTGTGACCCTTGAAGGGGATGATGCTTATGCTGGAGTGAGACGGCTCAGATAAGTTTGGGATCTCAGTGAAAGATCCATACTACTAGTGCTGAAGATTTGTGACCCTGAGGGAAACCTCACGCTGGAGCAAGAGACGGCTCAGGTGAGATGTTGGGATCTCAGTGAAAGATCCATGCTGCTACTGTTGAAGATTTATGACCCTGAGGGGGATAAGGACCTACACTGAAGCAGAAGACGGCTCAGGTGGGATATTGGGATCCGAGTAAGGGATCCAGACTGGACCCATGCCGAGAAGTCAATCAAGGACTGTTCTCCCATGGGGAGGGACCTCCATAGGGAAACAGGGGTGAACTCTTAAACCATTATCCCCTGTAACCCTGTGGAAGAAGATCCATAGTAAGCAAGTGTCCCCTTGCAAGCCTATGGAAGGAGACCCTTCAGGACCTGAGTAACCCCCAGCCTTTGGTTTTAGCCCAGGAGGCAGGTAGACCCAGCCCTGGAGGCCAACACAGAATGAGAAAGAGATAAAGGAGTTCCAGCTGCGATGAGAGTGCTGCGAAGTTACTGGAGAGAAAGAGAGAGCTGGAATTCTGAGAATGGAAAAGGACTGCTTCTCCTCCTTGGACTGATATAAAGGGAGGTGGGGGGAGAAGTATCTTCTGTAAATACATAATACCTTTTACTTAAGTAGAACTGTTGTAGATATAATTCTTTAGTTTTAGCTTGTTAATAATAAATACTCATACTTTTTTGTTTCAATTCAGTCTCTTTTTGTCTACATAAACCTTCTTTCAACTGATAGTAATTGTATGGGTGGTGTAAAAGTAAACTGAGCCAGGGCAAAACCACGACAAAAAGTCACCAGACACTTGGAAAGGTAAAACAGACCACAACCTAAACGTTTATTAACACTTGTGCATATCAAAAAAACACCACATGCTTTCACACAATTTGTATTTTCTGTTCAAGAGGGCCTCAGACAGGACCAGTAGGAATACTACAAACTGAAACAGAGGAGTTTTACTACTGTTTTATATTATGAGTTTGCACAGAGGTGTCTACCCAATGATTTCCAAGAGCACTAGTTGAGGGCATCCTCTACCTTGAGTATCAACTTCAGCTCCAGAAAGAATGAAAAGATGATTTATTCAAGTTAGCTATGCATCAACTAGATCATTTTACTGTACACTCAATATTCCAAAGCAAAATTTCATTCCTCTGCTATAACATCTGTTGGAAGACCTAACTGGTACTTGAAGCAATCTCCTCATATTAGGGAGAACAGGAAAGAAATTACTCCCTGAATCTAAATAGGTACTCATCAACAAGTCACCACCTTTTTTTAAGGCAGGAAATTTTGTTTAAATTTAAGCAGACCACTTAAGCGCAAAGCACTGATGTGATGCAATGTGCCTGAGCTGATTGCTAATTTCTTCCTTTGTTCTTTACTTATATTTTAACCCCACTACCATCTTCTCAGCACAGTCGTTTAACATCAGAGTGTTGCTACTGAATCCATGTGGAGAGATGTGTTGAGGAATCTAACCATTAGAAGGATCCAACTCATATTAGATAGGTTCAATCTACAAAAAATAACCACTGGAAGGTTAAGTAACCACTGGGATATTTATTAAGGGACACATTTGATTAATCTTAGTTGAAGTTTTTATTCCAGGCTGGACGATGAGGTCCAGTCCAAGATTTACTCTTACTAGAGTTGTGCTATGAGGGTAGGATTATATGAGTTAAGTGGTCCCTTCTAGCCTTTAAAAGTATTCTGTTTATATACAATACATATTGCAAATATATAATGTTCATGCCTTTAGTGACAAGATTCTAGTCATTGTAGAACTGCAACTGTTCATCAATAAATGCAAATAATCTATGCACTCCAGACCAATCTTCACAATAAATAACTGTATATTCTGTAGAATCAGTAGTCCAGCACATGTGCTTAAAAAGGCAATGAGATTTGTGAAGTAATGATTATTTTGAAATCCACTCCCTAAGAGCTCTGAGCAAAACTTGTATCTCCAAAAACTAACTTTGTTCTAGGAAACCAACAGAAACAAACTGAAATATTCCTCTGGAAAACTACACATACTGCCAAGACAATAACTTAACTTCACATGTTCTTATGTGTAAAACAGTAGCATTAGTAGAACCGGTTACCACCTAACAGCTGAAGAACTTGTCTTGGCCCAGACAGAAGGATATGGCTTTCATCAGGTAAAATTCTAGGACAACAGAAGACAGAAACTAGGAGAAAAGATGCAACTCTAAGAACAGATTAGAGAGACACCTCAAAGAGAATATCTTTCTATCAGGAATAATCCAAACAAGCAGCTCACTAGGATATCAGCATTTTTACTTACACACCCAGGTTCACTTCCTTTATTAAAGTATATCTTGGTCTTTCAGCCCATTATATAGATATTGAGCAAGGTCTGATTTAGGTCATACAAACAAATAACATCTCTGCTAGAGAGTTAGTTGATATAGGAAGGAACACAGTGAAAGGAAATAGTCATCTTAATTGTACCTTTCTAATGCAATTATGCTGCTTTAGAAGATTAACAAGTGAGGATGTTACAAAATGCTGATCATATTGGTGGAGATTTTTCTTACATGCTCAATTGCATGCATTCAGATATTGCCCATGAGTTTAGGATGGCTTAGCAACTACTCTAAAATTAGAAAGAAGCTTGATTTGTTGCAGCAGTCAAGGCTGGATTTTACAAAAGAGAATTAGATCCCTCACATTTCTGTGGTTTGGAAAGAGCGCAACAGAAGGCCTGATTTTTCTCTATACTTCAGTTTATAAATGTGTTGCATAGGCATAAACTTGCTATCTTGGTAAGTTCATAGATGGTCTCAGTTACTTGATTCATGCTGTCTTAGTTTCCCTTTTTGGAACTGCTGGTCCTTCATTACAACATAAAAACACAGAATATTTTACAATAATTTTTTATATATATTTCTCAGCTTAAATGACATTCATGTTGAAAATTAAATGAAATTAAAGTTAAATTAATTAAAATTAAATTAAAACTTAAGGTTTCTTGTTTGTTTGGAATGACTAAACTAGACAGTTTCAGAAATTGTGTTGAAAAGGTTACAATAGGATGACATACTTAAGCATACAGGAGATATATTGCAGGGATTTACACCTAAAAGGTGTTAAACAATAATTAAATAAATGTTGTATTTCTTATTTCCCCTCTCCACTTCCTTATATTTCATTTGTTGAATAGCTGGGCAAAACTATAACCGATTAAAAAAGTTCCTTGGATTATTTCTGACTGTCTACAATCAAATAATTTTGTCTTCAAATTTATCCAATCTTACTATGATTCAAAAAGAAAGTTCACTACTTTAAAAGGGTCAAACACATAATTCTATTTCAAGTATTAAATTTTCCTTTAGGCTTTTCAAGTATTTTTCATTTTTAAAATTTTCTAAATTGCATCAAGCAGTTTTCTAACCTTAACAATACAAGATAACATGATCTGGTTCATATTTGACTAGAAAAATGACACATAATTGAAATTATAACATTGTCAGAATATGACTAGAAGTTCTTCACCTACAAACACATTGTCTTCATTCCAAGTCATGAATTCTAGCAAAATAAAATATAATTTCTGTTTTAAATAATCTTCCTTTGTATTAATTGCTTTTTACTTAAGTGCAAAAAAATTGTTTACCAAAAGGAAATAAATACAAACCGGCTATCAGCAAAAACAATTATTCTCTTCTATTAGTAGTATCAGACCCAACTTATTTTCTGTTGTCAGTATGTGTAACACCTCATTTTAGCTTTTCAAAATGTCTGGCTTTTTCAAACCCTTTCATTTTACCAGATAGCAGTTATACCAAAAGAATGAAATTAAAAACATCTCATTATTTAAACTGAGGAAGAGCAAAAACTTGCATCACCATTATTTCCGTCTAATGAACTATTTAATTTTTAAGGTGTTCTGTAATAATCTTCCCAAGGACTAGGAATTAATGCATTACAAATTCCCCATTCCCTATGTTAATACATATAACTTATTCTTGTAATTTAAAATCAGTATAGAAGGTATTCACACCATTATGTTTCACATATCTATCTGAGGGATATAACTGAGCAATGTAATGGCTGATACAGCCATTAGCTCTTCCAGTGCATACAATTTAAGGGTGGGGGTGGTCTTCACTTTGGTCTTCATATTAAAGGCGTTTGAAAACTCTTCTATCCCTGCCTCTTCAGCTGGGGTTTGTCTCATCACATCTATGCTAACATAACATAGCCATCACAACCCCATTTCAAATAATAATAATAATGGCCAGTCTTCGCGAGCAAAGATCCAGGGAAGGTCTTTACACCATCCAGCCTGCGCATTAGATTTTTTTTGTTAGGTGAGACACAGTGTGCGCGGAACTGAGCCCACCCTTTAATCCTAAGGTTCATCTGCCAGGGCCAAGCAAGCTTGGACAGTGGCAGCGAGGTCCTTAGGACGTAGGTGGGTTGCCTTTAAGGGCTAACGAGCCCCACCTGCCCGGGAGTGGCCCTGACCGGGAATCGAACCCGGGCCTCGGCGGTGACAGCGCCGCGCCTTTACCACTAGACCACCAGGGACTCCCCATTATTACCCATTTCAAAACAGATCACTGAAATGACTAAAGATGCCTTTCTCACCCCACATGTTTTTTCTAGAGGGTTGCCTTAGTCCATATCTTGGCAGTGCAATGGCTTGCAGTCTGGTCTCCTTTTGCAGCTGATGGGATAGCAAATTTCTGCACAGGAAAAAGCTGGCTGAGCTGAGATGTTGCAGATGAGCCCTCAACTCACTTTTTTACTATACTAAGATATGAACTTCAAGTTGATATCTTAACCTTGTCCAGCTGTTTTGGAAGACTGGATTTGTAACCTGGACTTCAGATATATTTAAGAGGAGATGTGGTTTTTGACTACACAATTGATTATTATTACAGACAGGAAACTTGCGTTATATTTAAAAACAGGGACTAACAAACCTCCCTGCAGTGGCACCAGTCCCTTGAAATTTTGACAAAGATTTTTGTCGGATTTCTAATAAAATGGAATGCATTGAAATGTTGCTCTATCCCCCATGTATTCTCTTCCCGATAAAATGAATATCAAATACTATTCAATTTTGGCCAATGTGCAGTTAGTTTTCTAATAAAAATAAAGATGAAGAGTTATTTCTTCTGACAATTTTAAAAGCCAAGCACATTCCAGGTACTCATTGATCCAGAATTAAGAGCTATGTTTAATCACCTACCTCCATTTATATAAACAAAATCTCTTTTCACACACCATTATTCAAGATGCTGTGAATCATGACCCAACACTTGGAAGTGGCTGCAGCGACCTTAAAGAACACAGACGTTTTAAAACTGTTTTTAAACAATTGTGTAATAAATATTTGCAAAAGACAAAGCATTCTCTGATGGCTGTTTTTTTACCACAATCTTAATACTATCTAACGTTATTACACCTCTTAAATAAGTTCCTCTTTAATAAAAAATTATCTTGAATTTATCCGTCCATTGTTAGCTAAAGACTTCATCAGACCTTGATTCTCCTTAGGACAGATCAGGCTAAAAGAACTGAAACTTTAGCATCAAAGATATTCAAAGAATTACTAGTTGCAAAAGTTACCTAGTGAGAGCTTTGAGAATTTCAGGGCATCAGTATTCCATTTATTTAAATGGGTTTTAGTGGAATAACTACATTTTGAGGTTCCAGGAATTGCCCAGTTCAGTCTGTAGGGGACTGTGAGACTCTACTGATAAAGAAACTATCATCTGGGGTGGTAGTTACTTCTGAAAAACAGGCATAGGATATTTTCAGAATTTTGAGCCAAATGTCCAGAGGAGATTCAGACTTCTTTAGTGTAACTCAGTATTCATAGAATATAATATATCATTTATTGACCTATTTATTGCTTGAGCTTTTCTATGCATCAGGCACAGAAACAGGTCTGGCAATGCTATTAGATCTCAAAAATACTGCAGCACTTCTTCCACTTGATAAATGGATCAAGATGTCTAAGAGGAACACTTTCTTTTAAACCTAAATTTGAACCTTACTAAAAAACTGAATGTACAGGACAGTTTACTTAAACTACATTGTAAAAAAACTCCAATGTTTTCAAAATAGCAACTGCATAAAAATTTTGTAGACCCCACTTGCAGAAATGGAACTACTTGTACTTTTTGAAGTTACTTTTCCATGTCAGGTATACTTGAAGAAAGATTAAATTACTTGCATTCAATAACCACAATGAAGCAGAAAAAATTTAATAAACTGTAATGTAAATTGGACAGGTATCTCGAAAACATGTTCTGATGTTACTTTAACTTTGTTTTCTTATTTACTTTACCTAAATAAGTAATTTTCTTTTAAATATTAATATGATATGCTATACACATGATAGTGCTAATTTAATAATCTAACATTTTATCTGCTGGCAGACTAAAAATGAAAGATTGTTGTCAACATTCTCATTTACACAGTCTAGTAAAAGCAATATTTACTCGTAATGAGGGACTTCACTATTTAAATATAATGAAATGTGCAGGTACCAATAATGTTCATTATGTATCCTTCATCTACAAAGAGTTAGTATGAACAGCAGCAGATACATATACCTTCAAGACAGGTGTCATTAAGAGTGGAAACAAAAGTGAGAAATCATTCATTGAAAATGCTTCCATGTGTGGTAACACGTAAAGTTGAAAATGCCAGCAACTTATATTCGTACATGAACTTTGTGCTGAGTACCTACCCCAAAGGCAAAAACATCTACCTGCTTTTTGCTTAAAATACCATAGCTATGAGAAGAAGGAAAAAATAGAACTGTAATATAATATATTAGAGGACATGAACCTACTTTCATGGGAAATGCACTATTTACCAACAAAAAAAAGTCTGAAACAGAAGAAAACAAGACAGAAAATAACCAAATGCAAAAATTAGGGACCTTATTGGAAAACTGAGGCAAATTTTTGCTCTATTGCTGGCATGTTAATTCTTTATTCAATAGTTTATCTTATGAACTTGCAGATCAAAAACCTCAAAAATTTTGGTTCATAATCCTACCAAATTAATTACTAAGTCAAGGACTTCAACAAATTTGGTAATAATTCACATCCTAAGTCTCTGACACTGTCAAATTGAATTTGACAATGTGTTAAATCTATTTAACTCACCAAATCTAAAAAAAAAAAAAAAAAAACCTGAGGACTTTGCACAATTCTTGAAGACAACAACTGGCAAAATACTATTTTGTGTACATAACTGTGAATGCTCCTTAGTAAATTCAGTATACATAAATTCAAGTTGATTTTCAGTGGAATCAGTGAATTGATATACAAAGACAGTATTAGAAAGAGAATGGAAAGAAAGAAATTGGTTTCCACAACAGCAAGTTCCATGGACATTAGCACAATCATCTAAATTGCATACCATATCTGGAACACTTATCTCTGTGCAATACCTCTATTCAGCAGGAATAGCCAGAGTACACATAATTTTTCTTATGGTTTATCTTGACTCTAAATTCCAGTTACAAATATCCAAACTCACAATACTGATTTATGGATTAAAAATTCGCACGCATCAAAATTTGATAGACACAAGCAAAAAAACCTGCTGTAGTTTTGTGTAATTAAAATTTGCAAAGGAAATCACCAATCACAACAATCGATGTTCCACAAGTATATTGAACACTATTCCCTCAATATTTAACACAAATAATATTTAAAATAAATGGAATATAAGTAGTTGAACATCTTCTTTGCAAAACTATGACCAGTTTTGGAGAACTGAACTGAATCCATCTATTTAAGCAAGAAAGATAAGTAGCTGGTGTTAGGGGAACTCTAACAGCACAGAAAGCAGTATAGCAGGATACGCTATGTGAAAACACCATGGCCTCTTTCTTTGGAGGGCTCCTAGAAAATTTCTATTTTGAGTGGAAATATAGATATATTTACCTGTGCCATGGGACAGGAGCAGCAGATAACAAATTCCCTTCCAGACAGTGACTACCACAATGCTGTGAGCTAGTTACATCCTGGGCAGATAAGCCCTCAGTGCAATGGAAGTTTCCTACACATTAATTACAGCACAACAAATTCAGACAGAGAAATGAACAGTGTTCAACCTTAATACACAGAGGTTTTATTTTCATTCACCTTCCAGTCATATGCAATTGCAGAGCTCTCAAAAAAAAATAGTGCAAACACTCAATTATAGCAAGTGAAGGTCTGCCTCCAAGGCCAATACATTTAAATTTATCCTGTCTTACCCTGGTTCATGCAAGGTGAATTGACTGTAACATCTACATCTGATATGCAGCCTAAACCTACCCTGACTCAGCTTCATGCCATTTTCTTGAGTCTTGTCACTGGTCATGAGAGTAAAGAGATCAGCATTTGCTGGTCCACTTGCCCACATGACGAGGTTGTAGACTGCAATGAAATCTCCCCTCAGTCTCCTCTTCTCCAGACCAAGTGACCGCAGCCGCTCCTCATACAGCTTTCCCTCAAGGCCCTTCATCATATGTGTTGCCCTTCTTTGGAGACTCTTTATTAGCTGAATATCTTTCTTAGATTGTAGTGCCGGCCTCTTGTGAGAAACAGCCTAACTGCAGGCAACTTGGGCTGTGAAATTGAGTTGTGAAGTTGTAAAAGTATGTAAACTGTCAGAGTGACTAAGCAAAAAGGAACAAAACTGCAGTAAATACCAGGTGTTGCTTTGAGATGTGCTAAGCGTGTGGACTGGTACTGACTATGTATGAGAAGACGAGCTGGGACACGCGGACTGTTGCATACAGCCAATGAAGGATAACTTCTGTACATGTGGACATAGGAAAAGACTATAAGAGATGTATGGCTGTAGATAATAAAGGATCGGTTCATGCCTGCTAACCTTCCTGTGTGTTCATCTTTTGGGCTGTTGCAGCCTCTCATTCCCTAGTCTATACACACAACGAGGATTGCCGGATCCCAGTCCTTCAATCTGTCTTTAAAGGAGGGGGACAGAAGGTTTGGGGAAACAATCCCCACCAAAAAAGCAACCAAACCATGTCACTTCCAGGTGACTCCATCCCTACTGCTCAGCTAAACTCTGGCAATCTTGTCGCACAGTCCTCAGAGGTAAGCGGTAATAGTTTTCTTGCTCCTGGTAAGGGCTATTTTCACAGTACAGACTAGCTCTCTACTCCTACACTGATTTTTACAACACTCTTTAACTCTTGCATCATAATCATGCTGAATATGCTCTTTCAGCATCCACAAGTCTAAATAGAAGTTAAACTCCATATTTTTCTGTTATAAAAGATCCAAATGATCCCCTTTTTGGTAGTCAGCCAAGTATGTTAGTTAAGATGCAATTGAGTTGTCTTGAGGTAATGATTTGGGTACAATCTCATAATTCCCAAGCATTGCATATTCCAGTGCTTCTGTTTACTCACTTCCCACTCCGCTGCCTACACCTGAAGACACTTTCTAGTTCATATGCAATCATCATTTAACCCTTCATTTGATGCAGCATGCCTTTTATTTTTTCAGACAGCTCACTACAATTCATGCAGTGAGGCCTGCCAAGCAGGCTGCCAGCTGAGCAGAGGCACACAGGAACAGGCTGAGTTTGCACGCTTAGTTAGAGCCTCCCTGTTACAGTCCAAGCATTAGCCGTAACTCACAGACTGTTCAAACAGCCTTGGCTCTTGATCCAGCCCTCTGATGAGCAGGATGTAAAAGTGAGTCAACTGTCCTTTGGGAGGCTGAACACCCTGTATACGCTGTTCTTTGGATGGTGATTCACATCATGTCACATTAAATCACCAAGACCTAGCTCTGGCCAAGCTAGTTAGTGCTTCTCTTCCATTTTAGCACAAAATACAGCAGTTCTAATCTATCTGACCATGCAGCAGAAGAGAGGAGAGCAGTGTAAGCACAAGAGGCAGCAGTTCTAACTAAAATATCTTGAACACCTTCTAGTCTAAAACTGTCTCAGAAAAGAATGTAATTGGAGATGAAGCAGAGTACTTAACACCGTAAATAACATTTACCACAATTTTAAAGGTGGCAGCCAAAACTCCCTGTTTACCTGCCATTCTAATAAAAGGTCTAAACTTTTGTTTCACCACTATTT
This sequence comes from Myiozetetes cayanensis, assembly GCF_022539395.1. Classification (NCBI taxonomy): domain Eukaryota; kingdom Metazoa; phylum Chordata; class Aves; order Passeriformes; family Tyrannidae; genus Myiozetetes; species Myiozetetes cayanensis. Next base: position 46,914,472 of record NW_026087631.1, read on the forward strand.
TCTCAAAATGCGTTTCATGCTTTTATGCCTTGAAACACTTAGGATTGAAACAGCAACAGAATAGATAAATAAATTACATGTACATCAGAATGTACAAAGGACCCGACACATACTGTAGTGCCCTGGATGGATAGGCTAACAGGAATCTTGCACTCACAGTTCAAAAATCTATTCAAGGTTAAATCTGTAGAATCACTTGTACAGTAGGCAAATGCTGTCGTTCCAGTGTTACCAGAGACACAGTTAATTAGGAGCAATCATTTTTAACCTTTATTTCAAAAAACTTCCAAGAAGTATGGAAGGAGTTTCTTGGCTTTTATCAATAAAAATACTGTCCTGGAGTGACACTATTAACAAAAATACTATCATCTGTGGTGAAATGGATTTATCTTTCATTTTAAGGATAAAAATAAATATTTGCTATGAAGTACTAGGTCAATATAGTCTGCCACTCTCCACACAGTTTATGTGGTTCTGCTGCACAAACCAGCTGAAGCTGGTTTTCTACCACTGAAGCTTTGCTCCTGGGAACCTGCATTATGTAGTCCTATTGTTTGCTTTATGTTTTGAAAAGAGGAGTAGGATTTGTTTATTTTTTTGGGGGGGGGAGGTGTTTGTTTTGTTTGAGGTTTTTTTATTATTTATGTGCTTGGCTGCTCTGATTTATCTGTGGTGTGACATTTGCAGAACAGCCACAATTCAGCTGTTAGGTTTCTGCAGCATTCACTACACTGTCCCCACTGATGATGCATGCTGCTAAATTTGACTGCACATAAACCTAAGATGTTTAAAAAGCCTTATAACTGAGGGAAGGGCTCCACAGTTTTAAGCAGAGGGTGGATGGAGCTGCCAGCAGCTCCATTCATATTTATTTCATCTGAAGGAAAGGCCTTGCTTTTTCAAGCAGGTAAACACCAGCCTTCTTTGTACCCTGTGCTTTTCCAGAGCATCCAGTGTCATTGTTTATTTTTATACCTTTGCTGTGGTTTGAGGTCTATGCAGAAGCTCTTGTACCAGAAGCCACAATACAGATGAAATTAGCTTTCTTGTTCTGCGAATGCCAATTTTAATTAGAAGGTGTTCAACCTGTCGAGTCCTGTTCTGAGTCCATGCAAAACATACCATTAAAGGTTCAGATTCACTGCAGTATTGCCCAAAACCAGTGAAAAGGAAAACTGTATTTTTCACACAAAGGATTGAAGAGCAAAGCCCTTAGTCTTTCATGAAATAGTTAAAAAAATCACAGTTGCAAGACTGCTGTTTTCAGTACCCAGACCTGCAAAGTGGAAATGAAAAGCTATCAACTCATTTCAGAGTGGCCTGCAAGTAGTTCTAAAATGGCAATGATTTTCTGTAGCTATTGAATTATGTCACATTAAACTAACTGATACCTTTCTATGCAACAGTATATTACATCATTTTTTTTCCGAGCCATTGCACTGACTAGAAATTCCTCTGAAATCTCCATAATTACTCTTTTTATTTCTATACAGCAGTAAAAAATGTAGAAAATTAGACACACAGTTGTGGTGAATTGAAAAAACCTCTCTTTATGGAAAGCAAAAAAGAACATAGCCACTTCAGTTATGAAACACAGCCAATACATTTTTGATGTTTTGTCTTGGACTTTGAGCTCTCACATACATGCTTCTATCCTCTAGTACAAAGCCTTATAGAATAGAATTTTCACCAAACATCCTCAATATTATAAAAGTTACAACAAATTCACTACATCTCTCATATGAGAATTGGCTGATTATCTGATAACAATTCTTCTTTCACACTTAAAAAAACCCCAATATATTAATATAAGCCGCATTTTCTTTCTAAAAATTTTATCTGTCTGATGCAAGGGAAAGCCCTGGAAGAAGAGTCTGCATGCTACAAGGGAATCTAGTTAGACATGGTTTGTTTGGGTTTGGTTTTCTGATTTTTTTTTATTATTATTTTTGGTTGGTTGGTTGGTTGGTGGTGTTTTGGTTTAGTGTTTTTTTTGTTGAAATCTATTTTAGTAAAGTACATTGCTCATTACAGTGTTTCCAGATGCTCCCTTCATCCTTGTCCTTGCACCAGGTATTCTGTATTCTTTTTGAATTAGGACACTGCAGGATGTATGTTCAGGGGCACTTCTGACATAACAAGGGCCACACAGCTGATTAGCACACTTGCTGCTCCACCCCCACACTCTGCCGGTATCTGCCTTCTACATAACAGCCTGGAGTGCCTTGGAGCAGCAGGGAATTGCCAGAGAAAACTCACCAGAGAGGCCTTGTGGGTGGCCAAAAGGAAAAGATAACTTGAAAATAGACTACCAAGGAATATAGAGCAGTCGAAGCTCATACTAAATTCCAGTTTCCACCTAGTAGAAATGAACGTTTATATGCAAAGGGACGCACATCCTGTGAAGATCATTTCTGGAGTGTGTTGAAGTTTCCCAGTAAATGTAAACACTGAAACCTGTAATCTTCTGTTCTATTGCTATAGGTTCAGTAGATTTTAAAACTGCAGATAGAGAAGACAAACTACACACTTTCATTGCTGCTATATGAAGTTAAAGTAAATAAAAAGTAAATAAAAACATCTGTGGAATTACAAACATATTTGCAGTTCACATGGTATGAGTGATCTTTTCTGTCAAATGTACATATTCTGAACTGAATCACTACCACAGTAAAGATTTTATATCCTGTTCTGCAAAGTTAAGGTGTTAAAAGACTTAAGTAGGAGTGTTTTCTTGCTGATTGCTCCACTAGCCACAGTAATAAGTGAGCAAAAAATACATCTAATGCCGGAGACACCATTAAAAAATCTAAAACTCATTCAGGAAATGAATTGTTCATTAATAAGCTTTAGTGGATTTTGAATAAAATAAGCAAAGAGTTCCTATCATAAGTAGTTCAATAGCTCTAATATGGAAAAAGTGTAATAAAAACTACTTGGTAAGGCAAGGTACATAAACACAACCTGGAAGCATTTTTAACATCTCTTGTCTATTCATCTAGCTAATACAATACTATCTGTCAGACACTGACAAGTACACACACAGATATTACAGGGATAACTATAGAGGATGAGAGAGTCTGCCCTTTAATATATCTATTTTAAACTCTTTCATGAATCTACCAGTTGAGGAACAGTGAAACGATACCTACACCATAACAAAACCCAAGACCAATGTATGTCATAGTTTTGCAGCCAAAAATGGAAAATAGAAACTTATACCAGCTTATCAGAGATCCATTAACATTTTGAAGAATAGGTTGAACTCTGAAATAAATGTCAGGGCAAAGTAGAAAACACTTTCCACTGTTGTCTAAGGCTCCTGAAGTTGAATGTTTTCAAATCTGAGTAACACAGTGACAGCAAAAGGGAACAAATCCAGGTCAAAAAGAACTAGAAAGAAAAAACAAATCCATTTATAGCCAGACTTCCAATCTACAAGGCTCTGATATTAAGATTTGTGACCTTCATCACCATGATGAAGAGAAATCTTTGAGTGAAAAGAGAATTCCAGGGAACACCAAGAATTTTAGTAGGATCAATATTATCTGTGAATTCATACCAAATTTAGTCATTGTTTCAGGTTAAAGAAATGGGAAATGTCCTTTGATACTATCAGAGATACAGATTAGCATGTAAAATCAGCTGCTAAAATTAAAATAAAATAATCACCACCATAGTTTCAGCTGCTTCCTTAATAGGTTTTTCAGGGACTAGAGAGGAATCGTTATGTGTAAAGTGTTTCCATGATGCTGAAGGCTTAGAGACATGCTAAGACAGAGGGACCCTGGTGTTATTCAGTTCTCCTCTCGGTGACTAGAAAACCACAAAGAAGCGGGTCTTATTGCCAGCTGCCTTTCTCCTCAGATATTAAACACTGCCTACATGCTGCTGCTTCTTCAGTCACTCCTACCTTATAATACAATTGATAAAACATGATTCCTCACAATCTGGTAAAATTAAACTGCATGATGATCTATTCAAACTGAGATGACATAACAAGTAAATCCAAACTTTTGTCTGGGATATTCAAATCACTTCAGATAGCAGCTATTTACTTTTTTTTCTTTACTTTTTCTTTTCCTTACCACAGTCAAACTACTCTATTAACTGTCACTTTAAAAAAATAGTATTTAAGAACTCAGAGTTAAGTTGTTTGCTGAAAACACTTTCCAAGTAATGTCAGCCTTGGTTTAACAAACCAAATCAGACTTGCAGGGAGACTATTTTGGCTTGAGCCAAAAAAAAATGAAGGTTACTACCTTAACTAGAAGTGTAATGTCTTCCTGCTTCCTGCAGACACACAGAAGCACTCTGTTCCTGTCTGAACACAAAATACTGAGTCTGTAACAGGAATTTTTTCTCCTCATGACAAGATAACAACTGCAGGCACTATTATAATGCTTTGTTACTTCAGTCATGAACTTCAGATCTCAAGGCCATTCCTTTCCCTGCAAAAGACCTATGTTTACTTCCACCAGCACTCTGCACTAAAAGCACAGTGCAGAGAGAATGACAGCCATTGCTTTCTAAATTCCTTTTCTTAAAGGAGAAAAGAGTGGAGGAGAAAAGTGGTTTCCCTTCCTCCCCAAAATTGAGCTCTGAACTGGCTTACTTAATTTTTTTCAAGTTCTAATGGTGCCTTTTAAAAAATCCAGAAGAAAAACATTTTGTTTTAAGTACTGCCACTACTGTATCAAGTAACTCAATCTTAGACAGAGCATTTCCAGAGGACTACCAAGTGCATCAGACAAGTTGGCACCTGCCTTGAGGCCCAGGGAATAGAGTTCTGGTTGCTTCTTCATTCAGCTATGGATACATGGCATTGCATAACCACAGCTCCATCTGGTGATAAGAGACTGACTCATGCTGGTAATGATTGTCAGAAATTAGTCCCCTCGAGCACTATCTTCTTTCACTTGTCACTTCAGAAAGGAGGAAATGTAGTTAACTAGTAATTTAGGCAGCATTAAATACTTGTTAGTTACAAATACGTCTCTAAAACCTTGCAAAATTGTTACAGCTGTTAGCACTGTAAGACTGTCCAAAAAAATCCTTGCTAACAAGATAGAGCATTCACAAACAGAACATATACCCCAAATGGTACAGTGAGAGACACTACACCGAGAGGTACATTTTCTGTCTTTTTAAAAATATATTTCCCCTCCTCACCCTCTTATTCCCCAAGCTTCCATCATATTTCTAAATCAAAGATGAAACAGTCATGGACAACTCCATACAAGCTCCTTAGCTGACTTTGAAACACATTGCTGAATAGTTGCAGTTATCATTGTATCCCAGATTCTTGACGGAATTGGCTGATGTAGTCGCCAAACCACTCTCCACGATATTTGAAAAGGCATGGCAGTCAGGTTAAGCCCCAGGTGACTAGAAAAATGGAAACATTGTACCCAGTTTTAAAAAGGGTAGAAAGGAGGAGCCTGGGAACTACTGACCTGTCTCTCACCTCTTTGCCTGGGAAGATCATGGAATAGATTTTCCTTGAAGCTATGCTAAGGCTTTTGGAGAACAGGAAAGTGATTTGAGACAGCCAACACAGCTTGACTAAGGGCAAATTCTGTCTTACCAACCTTGTGGCATTCTATGATGGAGCAACTACATCAGTGGAGAAGAGAACTAAGGATGTCATTTATCTGGATTTCTGTAAAGCCTTTGACAGGATTCCCCACAACATCCTTCTCTCTGAATTGAAGAGAAGTAGATTTGATAGATGGACTATTCAGTGGCTGAGAAATTGGCTGGATGGTCATATCGAGAGGGTAATGAGAACCAGCTCAATGTCTGGACGGAGATCAATGACGAGTCAGGGGTCCATACCAGGACCACCAGTGCTTAATATCTTCATCAATAACATAGGCAGTGGGATTGAGTACACCCTCTGTGAGTTTGCAGATGACACCAGCTGAGTGGTGATGTTGGCACATTAGAAGGCCAGGATGCCATCCAGTGGGACAGGGACAAGCTGAAGAAGGAGACCCTTGTGAATCTCATGAGATTCAATGAGGTCTGGCACAAGGTACTGCACCTGAGTCAGAGCAAACCCCAGTATCAATACAGGCTGGAGGATGAACAGATCAATAGCAGCCCTGGAGAAAAGGACTTGGGGTACTGGTGTTTGAAAAACTGGACATGAGCTGGCAATATGCACTCCCAGCCCAGAAAGCCAACTGTCTCCTGGGCTGCATTCAGAGAAGCATGGCCAGGAGGTCAAGGGAGGAGATTCTGCTCCTCTACTCTGTTCTAATGAGATCCCACCTGGGGTCCAGAGGAGGCCACAAAAATGATCAGGGGGCTGGAGCACCTGTATGAGAGAAAGCTGAGAGAGCTGTGGTTGCTCAGCTTGGAGGAGAGAAGACGGAGGCAGACTTTTTGATGGGGCCTGTTATGATAGGGCAAGGGATAATGGATTTAAACTAAAAGAGGGTAGATTCAGTCTAGATATAAGGAAGAAATTTTTTATGATTAGGGAAGTGAAACAGTGGAACAGGTTGCCTAGAGAGGTACTGGATGTCCCAGCACTGGGTCAGGGAATTCAAGCTCAAGAGTCATTCAAGGTCAGGTTGGAAGGGGCTCTGAGCAACTTGATCTAGACGAAAATGTCCCTCTCTATTTCAGGAAGACTGCACTAGATGACCTTAGAAGGTCCCTCCCAACCCAAACCATTCTATGATAACACAATTAGGAGCAATAGGCCCATCTCCTAAAAAGGTTTGGTGTGTCAGAAACCTAGCACAGTAAGAGTTGTATGAAACTAGGGTGCTCTTGTTTCAGAAAGACATGAACATGACTGGTTTCAAAGGAAAAAACTCATTTAAACTGTGACTATCCTAGCTATATAGTTTAATAATCAGAACAGGATCAATAGAGTATTATCAAAATAAAAAATAATATAAAAAAACCAAAACCATAATCTGATGGAGAGTTGATAAGCATGAATACACTGTGGAATTTCTGCTAGGCGATGTGGAAAGAATTAAGGACTGCTCACTATTATCTGTTGTCTCAGCTTGTGGGCTGTATTTATTATTTTTGTACAATTTAAAATGGACCTTGAAGCAGACACCAAGAATGACACTTACTAACATAAGTTACACACTACAACCTCTGGATGTGAGCACAGCACATGTTAAAAATACTATTAATCTAAAAATTGTTAAATACTTACTAATAAATCAACACCCAACTTAGGAAATATGTGTCATAACTGAAGGTATTTCCTGTCCCTCAGCTCCTTTTTACCATCCATCTACACAATCTCTCAATGGCTTTGTCAGTGGGAGGGATAGGGGTGGAAGGATTATGGGGCACTCACAAAATTCTGACCAATTAAGATAACTCAAACCACCTTCAGCAGGTGTTTAATCTTGCCCAGCTAACTGTGCCTGAAGGAAAACAAGAATCATTTTTACAATCCTTTCATTCAGCAGCAGACTTGTTGGTCAGTACAGGAAACATGATGAACATGGCAAGAGTATCTTCAGTTGGATCCAAAGGTCTACATTTGTAGTCTTCAAACCTCTCAGCCTACAGACAAAATAACTCACTAGGAGCCTAACTTTGATGGTACATGGGGTTGCATGGGCAGCTTTAATTTTCTTAGCGCATTCTGCCATACTACACCACACAAAACCAGCAATAACAGAGCCATGGACTGGTCTTCCATGTATGTCATCTCATCCAGAGTGTATTTACTCCTTCACCATAGGTTTGATGTCAGGGATGGCTGCTGTAAGAGACAGCTGAGCATTTATTCAAGTTCTTACAGTTTTATTTCAAGAAATGTATTGAGAATTCGTATTAAATCCCATGTAAGACAATAACCCTAAATGCATACCTGTTTGGGACTAAGAAGGAATGGATCACTGTTCTTTGTAAACATAATTCCAACAAAAAAGTCCTCAATATAGGCAGACACTCTCCTGCCTTTATTTTGGTTATTTACTCTCAGTCCTTCGACTACGTTTCTGTTTCCCATAATAAAAGATCAGTTCCCATCCACAGAACTATTTACAGGACTTTTAGATGAACTTGTATAGGGAAATATATGAGTCCAGGAGGACTCAAAGGAGAAAGTCTGGAATGAGGGCCAGAAAACACATAGCTCCTTCCAACTATTCACCACCAGGGCTTTGTGGCAGCTGAGGCTGGGTTCCTGCATCAGACCGGTTATGGGTCTTTTCAGTATTTTCAAGGTTGAAGATAAGCCAGGAAATTGGATTCTTTATGTCTGTACTTCCTTCAACTCTCTCTTTCTCTTCCTCTTTTTTTTTTTTTTTTTTTTTTTTTTTAGTATATTTATTTATCTTGGTATAGAAAAACACAAGTCATAAATAATCAGGAGAAAAAATATGAGAGAGAAGAAAGACGAGTCAAGTCATCCTGAGTAGGAAGAGAGGAAAAAAAAAAGAGAGAGAGAGAGAAGGTAATCACAAATAACTTACTGTATGATTCAGTAGGGCAGAGGAGCATGAATGCATTTGATTCCAATTAAGATTCTCCTTGAAGGAATAATATAAGAAAAGGTAACATTTGTTTCACCAAAGAGAAGAAATTCAGACCCTGGGTACCTGATTGCAAAAGACCCATACTAATTATTTTCCACATAAGATGCTAAGTTCTCATCATTAAAAATTATCAAAATTACAAGTACCCAGTTTTTCAACAGTTACTTGGGGCTGCCATGGGATAATTTGACATCATCAGTCATTTAGAAAACCATAACTCACCTCCATGCCTGAATGTCTTTAAAGTTATAAAGGACAAGTTGTTATAAAACTGTGTCAAGAATTAAGGCTCAACTGCATGCACAATGCAAATGGGCAGATCCTTGTCATTTTCAACTAATGTTGCATTATATAATAATGTCTGTTTCAAAATACGATTTTGTCTCAATTATTGTAACCATGAGAATCCATAAAAATATTTTTCTTGCCATCTTGGTCAGGAAATAGGCAACAAATCTCTCTTCCCCCGCCCCCCCCAATATCAAAAGTTATTATTCTTTTGCAAGGTGTTTTCTAACACAGGTATTTCTTCTGCGGCTAGACACTGGCAGCAAAAGCTCACTTCGCAACTGACTAGTCAGTGTGAAAACAACTTGGATATAGCACAGATGAAGGTAGCAGGAAGGACCGTGTTTTAACAGTAACCTACACAACTTTAGAGGGGATCAAGATGGGGGCGGGTGGGCACATGACCACGCGCTCGGCGCGCTCTTGCAGCTGGGTGGTGGGTGGTGGGGGACCTGCTCCTGCTCCTGCAGCTCGTCGCTGTGCTGCATGCATGGGAGACGCTGCTGCGCCGATCTGTGCAGTCGACCTCGTGGAGAAGCCGTCGGGAGCTGTGTTTCGATGTCGGAGTAGCAGTGGCCATGTGGGGCCAGGCCGCAGGACCACGCCATGCTGGGTCGGGCAGGGTGGGTGCAGGGAGGGACTGACCTGGGGACTCCCCAGATCGTCGGGATGGGGGTGGGTGGATGGTCCCGTTCAGGGCGGGATCGGGTCAGGCCGGGCAGGATGTAATAAGTAGTAGTAGTAGTAGTAGTTTAATTTACTCATCAAATTAGTAATAGTAGTTTACTCATTAAATTGTAGTGCATGTTATATTCTTATATACATATATATGTTATTATAATCACTGTTCTGTTAAGGTTAAGAGACTGTAAGTTGTAGAATGGTTCATTAATCTATCAGCATTGTAAGCCGATAGGCATGCAGCTTGCAGTTCTTAAGCTAGAAAGACAAATTATTGTGCCTTGTTGAGTAAGTATTTTTGTATCTTATTTTTCTAAAAAGCTTATTGTCTCATAGCAAGCATAAAGTAACAAAAGGAAGGACAAGGATCAAAGGGTCAAGAACGAAAACAATACAGAGTATCAAGGATGGACATCTGGAAATACCTAACACACCAGGCTTCAAGAACTGAAGACTAATTAAAACTATGAACATGAAAGCATCTGGCAACTGAAACGGGCCTGCAGGGAAACCAGCCAGAACCAGACCTGCAAACTCAGATCCAATAGAAGAACAAGTGACAATGGGAGGGGATAAAAATTACTGTTAATTATTAAAAATAATTATTAAAAACAATGGAATAAAAATTACTGTTTTTCCTTACTGCACTTGCGTGCTGTGAGTGGAGCAAGGGTCTCCCCGGCTACCCAGCTTGCTGTTTTGCTTATTTGCATTTTATATAAATCTTCAATAAATTTTTATTACTATATTTCAGCTCAGTTTCATTTTACTTATAACAAGGAGCAGGGGGGAGGGCAGACAGACCTGGGGTTTCCCCAGGCCAATGGGGCGGGTGGCAGGCAGGGCAGCCTTGTTTAGGGGGCCGTGGATGGGCAGTGTAAGGGGGAGCTTGCAGTGGCACGGTGAGGGGGTGAAGTTTGGGGGGTTTAGGCTGGGCAGGGGCTGTGGAGGGTACCCAAGCCTCAGGTGAATGCGGGGACTTCTTACACGTGTGCCCACCCTGCCAAGGGGTATGCTGGGATCGCTCCTCTTCGGGCAGTGTTGCAGTGGGGGTGGAATGTGATGGGCTTGGCTTGCCTGTGGCTTCTACCCAGGAATGTGATGTGTTTTTGTTGTTGTTGTTGTTTTGTAGTTTATTTGTTTGTGTGTTGGTTTTTTTTTTTTTTTAATCATAGCATCTTAGAGAGGTGCTCAGGGCAAGGAGATATCCCTGGGTTAAACTGTAGGAAGCTGTGAAGGAAAAGTAGGGAGAGCAGGGCTTGTCCAAACTATTTCAGTATGCCTTTATGAGGTTGTGAGCAGTGCTGGCGGTGGCATATGCCTCCGGTAGGGTCTCCCATGCCAGACAGGTCAAAACTGAAGGGTCAATCCATGGGCAGGATGAGCTCACTAACCTTCTGGCAGTCATCCTAGGAGAAGGACAACTCTAATTTCAAACCCAGGCAGATGGAGCTCGCTTAGCCCTGTAAGGTCATCCATCCAAAAGAAGGATACTCTAATTAAACCTATGTCCTGAGGACCTCACTGTCACTGTCCAAGCTTTCTAGGCCCTAGCAGATGAACCTCAGGACTAAAGGGTGGGACCAGTTCTGCGCAAGCTGAGCCTCACCTAAAAAGTTCACTGCACAGGCTCGAAGGTTATACCCACACTTGTAAAGTCCTCCAGCGACAGGTGAGGGAAGAAACAGCAGGTGACAAGGTGCACTGGAAGCTGCAGTCCTAACCCTGCATGCAGGTGATTCAGGACATTGGTCGCCTGACTCTGACCCTGGAGATGACAGACTCACTCAGCAGCATCCTGAATGACCAAGCAACCTTTTTCAAGGAGAGCACTGCTTGCTCCACATGGAAAGGGGCCTAGAAAAGGTGGCCTAAGCAAAGATCATCTCCACTCTTCACCTGGTTGGTTAACCGCGGCCAACGGGCATCTTCTGTTGCGGTCAAATAAAGATTAAGAGTCAAAGGCACACACCTGCCTCCAAAGGTGTACTCAAATTAACACTTGCATGCTGGAACATCAGAACCATGCTTGATACTGCAAACAGTGGATGTCCTGAGCATTGCTCTGCTCTAATTGCCCACGAACTGTCACGACTCAACATCGACATCGCTGCTCTCAGTGAAGTTCGTCTTCATGAGGAAGGCATGAGGAGAACATGGTGCCGGTTATACACTCTACTGGTCAGGTAAACCCAGAACTGAAAGGCATCTCTCAGGAGTTGGCTTCATAGTTAAAAACTCTATTGCCTCTAAACTTGAAAATCTGCCGACTGGTCATTCAGATTGTATTATCTCCCTACGCCTCCCACTACACAACAAGCAACATGCTGTTCTCTTTAGTATATATGCCCCAACCCTCCAAGCTGACCCTGTTGAAAAAGATAAATTCTACAATGACCTACGCCGCCTTATCCAAAAGGTTCCTGTAGATGATAAGATCATTATCCTTGGTGATTTCAACGCCAGAGTAGGAAAGAACTCTGAAGTCTAGAAAGGAGTACGAGGCAAGCATGGTGTTGGGAACTGCAATGATAATGGTCACCTTCTGCTAGAGTTTTGTGCGGAGCAGCAGCTTACCATCACCAACACTATCTTTCAGCAGAAAGATAGTTTGAAGACAACCTGGAGGCATCCTAGGTCCAATCACTGGCACTGTACTGATTATATGTTGGTCTGACAGATATCCGCGACTTTCATCACACCCACAAGATGCCTAGTGCAGAATGTCAAACAGATCATGACCGTGTACGCTGTAAACTTAACCTCCACCTTAAGTTCAAACCTAAAAAGAGCAGCATTCCTAGAAGGAGACTTCAAGTTAACAATCTTCAAACAGCTACTGTTTCCAGAAGGACAGTTTCCAGGCAAATCTTCAATCCAGGCTTGAAGTTCATTCCACAGACTCCTCTCCCGAAGCACTTTGGCAAATTATTAAAAATAGCATTCTGCAGTCCTCTGAAGAATCTTTAGGGTTCTCCTTCAAGAAAAACAAGGACTGGTTTGATGAAAACAATCATGAGATCCAGGAATTGTTGAGTAAGAAGAGAACTCCTCACCAAGCCTACCTTGCTCAGCCATCTTGTCATATAAGAAAAGCAGCCTTTTGACTCACATGCAGCAAGCTCCAACAGAAAATTCATCTCATCCAGAACAAGTGGTGGACCAATCTAGCAGAAAAAAATCCAATTATGCGCAGATACAGGTGACTACAGGGGATTCTATGAGGCTCTGAAAACAGCTTACAGTCCTATACACCAGGTTCAAAGCCCTTTACTCAGTGCAGATGGTCAAATGCTTCTCACAGATAAAGTTTCCATTTTGAATCGATGGTCTGAACACTTTCAGACTCTCTTCAGTACTAGCTGTGTAGTTCAAGACTCAGCAATGCAGTACATTTCACAACAACCAGTGAAAACTGAACTGGATACTGCCCCCACTATAGGAGAAACTCTTAAAGCAGAACAGCAGGTGAAAATTGGTAAGGTAGCTGGGGTTGACGGAATCCCACCTGAAGTCTGGAAACACTCCATGCTAAGTTTCACGAATTTGTGGTGCGCTGTTGGGAATGAGGTGAACTGCCTTCAGACCTTCGTGACACTGTCATCGTCACCTTGTACAAGAAGAAAGGAGATAAATCAGACTGCTCAAATTACGGAGGTATTACTCTGCTCTCCATTGCTGGTAAAATCCTTGCAAGAATTCTTTTGAACAGATTAATACCTGCCATAGCATAAGATCTGAAAGCCAGTGTGGTTTCTGAGCCAACAGAGGTACCACAGGCATGGTATTTGTTCTCAGACAACTGCAAGAGAAGTGTAGGGAACAGAACAAAGGACTTTATGTAACCTTTGTTGATCTCACCAAGGCTTTCAATACTGTGAGCAGAAAAGGTCTGTGGCAGATTTTGGAATGTTCAGGATGTCCCCCCAAGTTCCTCAAAATGATCATCTCGCTTCATGAGGACCAACGCAGTCAAGTCAGATATGGTGATGCACTTTCTGAGCCCTTTCCAATAGCCAATGGTGTGAAGCAAGGCTGTGTTCTTGCACCAGCTTTACTCACAATCTTCTTCAGCATAATGCTCCAAAGGGCCACAGCAGACCTTGATGAAGAAAACAGTATTTACATTCAATATCACACCAACGGAAGCCTTTTCAGCCTAAGGCGACTGAAGGCCCACACTAAGACTTTAAATTATCTCATCTGTGAGCTGCTTTACGCTGATGATGCTGCCCTCATTGTCCACACAGAAGTAGCTCTACAGTGTTTAACATCCTGCTTTGCAGAGGCTGCTGAGCTTTTTGGACTGGAAGTCAGCTTGAAGAAGACAGAAGTTCTATATCAGCCTGCACCTCAGGAAGTCTTCCATCATCCTCATATCACCATTGGTGAAATAGAGCTTAAATCAGTTCAGCAATTTAATTACCTGGGAGGCATCATCTCCTCAGATGGTAAGATTGATGCAGGGATAAACAGGTTAGCAAAGGCGTACAGAGCTTTTGGTAAACTCCATAAAAGAGTTTGGTCAAACAGATACCTGAAGAGAAGTACAAAGATCAGCATTTACAGAACCATTGTACTGTCTACTCTTTTATATGGATCTGAATCATGGGTCATTTACCACCACCACTTGCGTCTCTTAGAACGCTTCCATCAGCGCTGCCTCCATACAATCCTAAACATCCACTGGACGGATTATGTGACCAACACGTCTGTCCTCAAAGAGTCACGAGCATTGAGGCCATGCTGCTGAGAAGACAGCTGCGTTGGGCAGGGCACATCTCCAGGATGCAGGACTGCTGCCTCCCTAAGATCGTGCTCTATGGGGAACTTGCCACTGGCTGCTGCAAGAGAGGAGCCCCAAAGAGGAGATACAAGGACTGCCTGAAACAATCCCTCAGCCTTGGCCATATTGATCACCACCATTGGTCTACTCTGGCCTCCAATCGGGAGGCCTGGAGACACACCATCTATAACGCTGCTGCTGCTTTTGAGAACACACGCAGGATCACTCTTGAGGAGAAAAGACAACGCAGAAAGAATCACATCTTGTCGATATCACCTGGGGAGTCTTTCTGCTGTGCCTTCTGCAACCGGACTTGTCTATCTCTCATTGGCCTTTTTAACCATCAGCACGCTTGTAGCAAGCGTGGGTCAAGCCCTTCTCAAATCTTCTTCCACGAAGCCTAGCCATGATGACACAACTTTAGCTGTATTTTCTGGATCAATAGCATTTCTTTTCAAAGTTGCAGCACTTTGTGATTTCAGACTGCTCAGTGCTTCCTCCATTTTCTCAGCAACTATTCACTCCAAGATTACTTCGTCTCACTGAGGAGAAATGAGTCTGAACAGATGACATTCTCCTCTTCACTGGCTTTTACAAAAAGCAAGATGCTTCACATAGACTTACTTAAAACCATCTCACAAGAAAGCTAAAATGTTACTGCCAAATTTCTGAAGTCTATAGGCAATAATACACTTCTCCCCCCATTAATGTTTATTGTTTTGATTTTGTCTCTTCTTTGAACACTAGCTGCGTGGAAACCAACATGATTTCTACCCCCCTCCCCACCCACAAGGTCCACTGCTTCTCCCACACCATTATCTTTACAAATAACCACCTTATTTTAATGTGATCAGTCATTTCCAGATATATACCATGGTTAACAAAAAGTCAGTTTCACTCTTCCCAATGCCCACCATGAAAATTTTGAATTTGCAATTTTTATATCCCTATTCCTTAACAATTCAAAGTATTTGTATCTAAAATGATGCTACATTGCAGTAATGTTATCCAGTAGTTTCATCTCGCTTTTTAATTTTGTGAATTCACGAATATATTTTCCATATACTTTGGAAATAAACAGCCCTGGTAATGGTATCAATACAAAATATTTACTTTGAACGTATCAAAATATACAAGTTAATTAAAAGCAAAAAGCTAAAGAAAACAGCCAGTGACTGCTATATTTATCACAATGAATATTCAGGATCAGTAGCACAGATATTTTAAAAGTCAAGAGAGCACTTGACACAGCATATTTCCAATCAGTATTCATAGGAAATATTTAATACTCTTGATCTAATGGATACAGAAACATCACAGTGCTTCCAGCATCCAACACTGAGCAACAGGCTAGCAAGATCATTTGAAGCATGAAAAAATTAATGAAAAGACAGGGGAAAATGAAAGGTGCTAGAAAAGACAGAAACATAGAGTTTAAAGAAGTGTTGGAAGTCATCTCAGTAACATTTTGAAGCAGTGTTCTAGGCAAGTCCTGGACATGCTGAGTCATCTCCATTTAACCGAGTTATTTTATATTATAGCAGAAAAGTCACAATTTACAGAAAATCATTAGTAAACTCTAAAATAGAGATACAGAAGAAATATTCATATAAGCTAATAAATCTTTCAGGAATAAAAGGGGTATAAACCTATGTCGTGGGTTTACTGACCAACCTTCCCCCTGGGACTGAAAATAGGTTTTTCCAGGTGAATTTCCAGAGTAAAACCAATCAAAAGTTTTAGTAACACCTCTGCTAATTACATATTTAAGAAAACGGAAGAGAAGGTGGTGGTGCAGAAGAAAAATGGGAGAACCAGCGTAGCAGCCGGCCCTGTTGGGCCTGGGCATCTGTCCCCCCATCCCCAACTCCAGGTCAAGTCTGACCCAGGCTAGGGGGGCTGGGCCCCCCTTCTCTCCTGTAACAGAGTAGAGAAAAAAAAAACTTTAGAAAAGAACTTGAACAAGACTGTTGCAGAAAGAATTTCAGGTAGAGAGATAGCACAGCCTTCAAGATCAAAGCTGGCAGCTGAGAGAGGAGACAAGCTAAAGCGGGGGCTGGGGGGCAGTACTCCTTCTCCCCCTTTCTCTTTCTCTCTCTCTCCCTTCAGCAGGGAAAAGACTGAAAATCAAAATCCCTGCCACCTGCGGAAAACTGTTAGGGAACAGAGACCCTCTGCAGCTCATGAAGGAGCCCACACCAAAGCAGAGTGCATGAAGAAGATGTGAAAGTGTCCATGGGAAAGCCTAGAATGAGACAGAGTCCTGCTGGAGACCTGTGGCCCATGGAGAAAGACCTACACTGGAGTGAGACGGCCCAGGTAGGATGTTGTAATCTCAGTGAGGGATCCATGCTAGTGCAGCTGAATTTGTTACCCTGAGGGACAGCAGAGAATGGACGACCTGTTGCCTGAAGGTGTAAACTCACACTAGGGAGGTCCATCAAAGACTCCTCTTGTGAGGCAAGACACCACAGGAAACAGGGGTGGACTCAAAAGCCATTATCCCCTGTAACCCTGTGGTGAAGCTCCATGGTAGGCAAGTGTCTCCCAGCAGTTCATGGAAGACCCTACAGGGCCTGGGTACCCCCCCCCAGCCTCTGGTCTTAGCCCAGGAGGGGGGTAGGCCCAGCCAACATAGAGGAGAGAGAGAAAGAGAAAGAGAAAGAGAAACAGTTCCAGCTGTAGCTAATCGGAGTTGCGTCTTAAAGATAATAGAAGATGAACTTTTGAGTGCTGCGAAATTATTTAAAAGACCTGGAGCTCCAAAAATGGAACAAAGACCCCTTCTCTTCCTGAGCTGGTACAAGGGGGAAAGGGGTATTTTTGTAAATACATAGCATTTTTTGCCTAATTAGAATTGTTGTAGATATAGTTCTTTAGTTTTTGTCTTGCTAGTAATAAATCCTAATATTATTCTCCCCAATCAGATCTCTTTTGTCTGCATAAACCTTCTCTCAACTTATAGCAATTGTGTGGGGGGTGAGAAAAAATTGGCCCAGAACAAACCCATGACAACCTACATCTCTTTTCTCACATTAGCAAGGCTAACTTTCTTACCCCAGGGATCTCAGTGAAATGGGAAATACCAGCTCTTTCTTCACACCTTACCTGAGAGACTATAATACACGGTTCTATAAATTCTGTTGTGTATAAGTATAACAGCTGCTATTTCAACACTCTGTAGTGTCTAACTGCTTGTTATCTGTTACAGGTTGTTTGTTAAAAAATGTTACAGTAAACTGAAATCAGGCTGAAGGCCCTGCATTATGAACTTTGCATTATGAATTTTGATTGTGCTACGCATACAGCATCCCTCAGTGTTTTCACAGAATCACAGAATCACTAAGGTTAGAAAAGATCTCCAAGATCAAGTCTAACCTATAACCAATCACCACCATGTCAACTAGACCATGGAACTAAGTGCTACATCCAGTTATTTCTTGAACACCTCCAGGCATGGCGACTCCACTACATCCAGAACGACCTATTCCAGTGTTTAACAACCCTGTGAAGAAATTCTTCCTGACATCCAGTCTGAACTTTCCCTAGCACAGCTTGAGATCATTTCCTCTTGTTCTGCTTCTTGTTGCCTGGGAGAAGAGGCAACCCCCACCAACCCACACCAACCAACCTCCTGTCAGGTAGTTGTAGAAAGCAATGAAGTCTCTCCTGAGCCTCCTCTTCTAAACAATCCTAGCTCCCTCAGCTGCTCCTCATATGACTTACTCTCTAGACCCTTAACCAGTTCCTTTGCCCTTCTCCAGACTTGCTCCAGCACCTCAATGTTCTTCTTCTAGTGAGAGGCCCAAAACTGAACACAGGACTTAAGGTACAACCTCACCAGTGCTGAGTACAGGGTCTGCTCTGGTCCTGCTGGTCACAGTGTTCTTGTTCCAAGCCAGGATGCCACTGGCCTTCTTGAACACCTGGGCACACTACTTGCTCATGTTCAGCCGCTGTCAACCACCACTCCCAAGTACTTTTCCATTGGGCAGCTTTTCAGCCACTCTTCCCCAAGCCTGTAGGGATGCATTGTGACTGAAGTACAGCACACGGCACTGGGCCTTGTTGAACCTTGTTGAACCTCAGCTTCAGCCCATCAATAGCGTGATTCAGTAGAAGAGTAAGAATTTCCTTCTTAACCTGGAGTTAGAGCGCTCAGTTAAATACATTCAATACTGAAAGTATGTGAGGAGAAACCTGAAGAGTAGTGTGTTTTCCCCATGTTACTGAGCACACTTTTGCCTTCTCTAGAGGGGAAAAAATAAGGCAAATCCTCAGGCATTAGAAACCATTAGAGAACTTATTTCTCTGATATCATTTGCTATGAAAAAAATAGAAGTATAGTCCTGACAGCTTTCAGTCAAGTATTAACAGCACAAAATGACACAAATGTAGACTTAGTGCGAGTGATAAGAAAATAGCTCCACTTAAGTAGCCTGTCTGCAGAAAGGCATGCATACAGTGATAAGATGAAGTGATAAGATGAAGTCAGGAAACAACAGTAGTTATTGCCACCACTGAAGGAGGAAAGGATTTGATGCCACTTACCAAGTGCGACTTTTAAAGTTCAGAAATACTACTTCTAGAGCACTTACTTTATCTTAGAAATAGATCCTTAATATTTATCTTCCTCTATTGGAATGGCTCTCACACGAATAGGCTTGCTACTCATTTGGGAGGTTTCCTCTTAATTTCAGCACTTACAGAGCCTGCTGGCACAGTAGGCCAGCCAGGAGCAAATTGGGACAGAGCCTGCATCTGTAGCAGAAAGTCATCATCACGAACCACAGCCACATGTAAGTTTCTTATTCCACATCCTCTCCCCCATGAAATCTATGCCCTAGAGATGATTTTTTGTGTGACAAATGTCAGGTTAGATAAGAGGAGCATCAGTAGACTTACCCCTTCAATGCCAAGGCATTCTTTAAAATTCAGGGCTGCTTTACCATGACATTAGCTACCAGCAGACTAAAAAAGGTTGTCATATTCATATGCAGCAGAAATTAATCAAGAGTCTCAGAAAAAATAAACCATGGTTTTCATTTATCTTAATTCTTCAGAAGTACACTAGAAAATATTTCCTTTAAATAATGATTTAGTAAAAGTAAGTAAATGTCACAAGTACTGAACTAGCTTTGACATAAAAAGTGATAGCAAGACAGCTAAAACCAAATCAATGTTAAATGTTACTATGTGTAAACAAACTAGATGAACTCCCACATCTTTCCTCCTTTTGCAATTATATTGTCATTCTGTTTTGGGAAGGAGAGGGGAGTTTTGTTAGGTTTTTGTGCAAAACTGGATGGATAAATATTTGGTCACTTTATAAGGCAATTTTTTAAGTACCGCTTGGCCTTGGGGTCTAATTCTGCATAGTTTTCCACATCTTTTATACTACCAGATAAAAGGTATTTGGTGACCCCTGGGAAGTGTGTAGAATATCTTAATCCAGTTCCTCATCCTCTGGCTTTATAGTCAACACAAATTAGCTAGCAGGTACAAAGACCAACTGGTTTTCATTCAAGAGTACTGAAGGCAAAGGACTGAGCTCCAATCAGAATTATAAATCTCTTTAAAATCTGTTTCTTTTTCAAAGACTAGTGTGTGTATGTGTGTTTGTGTGTGCCATGAGACTTAGAAGTGAAATTAAGAAAAAAGAACTTGGAAACTTGTCACTGAAGCTTACACTTCCCTATGAGGTTAGCCATTGGAATGTTTTGTTAAAGGTGATCGTCAGAATCCCCAGATATTAGATATTCCATGCTACTTGTCCAGACAAACCTAGTAGCTACAAAGACACTGAAGGTTATATGAAAAGTGAAAGCATACAGTTTACTACATACATGGATTTTAAGACCAATTTTTAAGACAGCTACTAAAAAATTCACAAGGGAACAACCCAGACCTGTAGGTATTAATTACAAGGGCTCCTGCCCTTAGCAAGAATTTTGCAGATTTTCAAGTAAGTGTGCCAGCAAAGATGGTATTATAAGAACTATTTTAGAACACATGGAGAACAATTACACTGTTCTGTGCTGCAGGCACAATACTATGGCAGGGTATCTCAGTAATTGCTGCTATCATACATGTTTGGAACACATTATTGCATCAAGTTGTTAATCCAAGTGCATCTTAGCTGTTTTCTTGTAAGTCTTGGAAAGAAATATGTATAATAAAGAAGAATGTATATATAAAAATACATATTACAAATCAGAACTGTAAATGTTTAACTGTAATTTAAAAACAAGTGCAGAAAAAATAGCTTGAGCTCACATATTAGATAATAATGAGTACAAAATTCTATATTTTAATAAGGATAGTATAACAAATCCCTTTACCTTCATCTACCAGGAAAAAAAAGACCCTGTTGTCCATATTGCATTCCAAATTCTAATCACATGAAGCACCTGGAAGGTTATTCTGCAACCCACAAAGCAGTAATGTAAGTCACATTTTATTTCTTAAAAAAATGCATATTTGTTGTTTATTTTACTGGAAAAGTCTCTGCTTTCATGAGGATAGACTTGTACTGAAACACATTATGAAGTGAAAGGATATTCACAACATTTAAATGACTACGTCAGAGTTCCTGCAAAGCAGCAGTCCTTTACTCTTTAAGAAGTGGAGACTGGTTTTCTATTTGGGATTGGAAAAGTCTACTCTTTTGTTATTTTCCTTGCTTGTGCTTTTCTGGAATGAACCCAAAACAAAGCAGATACTTGGAATTCAAACCTCTAGTTTAATTTGCAATGCATATTACCATGTCAGAAGCTGGGAGGCAATGTCAGAGAGAGCATTTTCCTATACATGCCCTCTTGTACTCTACTGTAAACATTCACTTCAGGCCATCGTGAAATGTAGAATACAGTACTTAGCAGAGTTTAGGATGACGGAGACTTTCATGGTGAACAGGTAGCACCACTGATACAGGAGAAAAGAGGGAAAGCACAAATGAGTAAAAGGTAATATAAGAAGGAAACAACAGGGAAAAAAATTTAATATTGATTATTTTTGTCCTGGAGTTCTAATAGATTCCACAAAATCACCTTTCAGAATCAGGTGAACTACTACAATTTTTTTGCCTTGAGCTCAAACTGAACATACACTTGCATCCCTTAAACTGGAGAACATATAAGAAAGAAGTTTCCACTCCCAGAAGCTGACTGTATCATTACCTAGGTGAAACTTCATGTTGCAATTCTGAATACCAATAGCAAGATATACGCAATATTGCTTTCTAGTAAGTAGACTGCAAATTTCAGTAAGATGGAGACATGGGAGACTCAATCCAAATGGCCACTGGGACAGCCACAACACGGGACAACTGAAAACCTGTAATCTGTGAAACCAGTTTTTTCTACCTTGTCTGTTATGGCAGGAAGGGGCAGATGGAGGATTACAGTAGAATTTTCCTGGTAAGGTTGAAGTAGAATATTTATTTAGAGAACAGAAAATGGACGCAGGAAAATGGAGGGGGAAAAAAAGGAAATTGCAGAGACCGAGAAGGTCTAAGAAGAGTGATGTGTTTTAGAAATGCTCTGCACACCAAAGGAGACATGAAAATTTGAAGGTATCTTGATTCAAAGTCCAAAGGGCACATGGGTTTATGAGCTAACTAACTACAAGAAATGGTAGACATTTCTTTATCCTATTTAGACTGCTTTATCCAGTCTAAAATCAATCTAATATTTCTAAAATTAATCACTGTTCTTCAGTCTTGATTTGATTTCACAGTCTTCTGTTCTTGGAAAACACAAACTAAAAGAACCTCAGTGGGACCATCCACCCTCATAGAGCCATCTTGCAGCAACAGCATAGCACTCGCTGCTACTGAACCAGAAGGTCCAACTTCAGGAAGTGATGTCACGGACTCCACTCATAGAAGACAAGGGGTTAGTGGCCACTATAGGTTCTGTAGCCATGGGGCTGATCCAAGAACCAAAGGGGATTTAAACCTACAGGCATGTAGCACACCAACATAACAGCAGCCTGCCAAAGTACTGCTAGGAGATTTTGAGCAAGAGAGCAGAAGTGATTGATTTGGATGTGGTCTAACTGACAACACATGGGTCAATCCACCTTGTTTAAAAAATGTTATTCAGCTCAGTCTTTTCTCTCATCAGTAAGGAAAAACTGATGCTCAGGATCATGTGTTACCACCAGCTAAATAACCACTCCCAAACCTACATGTGGCTACCTGATAGAGCATAGAGGAAGGAGAAAGTAAAAGATTCTCCATATCACTGTGGCAGGCAATATGTGGAAACTGGAGAGCAGAAAATCTGTGACTCCATTGCTGCCACTTGTCAATACTGTACAAGTCACTGGAAAATAAAATTAATCTTCATAAAATAATTTGGAAATTGGAAGAGGTTTTTTCCCTTTGTTTTACTTTTAAAATCACTTAAGAAAATGTGCCAGCAATGCCAAATTTCACTAACACTTTATTGGAAGAAAAATCATTAAGTGGGAAACGAGAACTGATGAAATTCAAGGCATTTTGTCACATTATGCATTAAAGTAGACATGTAATGGCAAGGACTTTACAAAATCACCATTAATTATCAACCTGATATCAGGTTTCCACTGGATATTGAAGTATTTTTCCTACAAAAAGTAAACTTGGATGGGAACTGCTTTAATGCTTCCTGAGCTTTTCTACTGCTGAAAGCCCCTTGTAATGCCTAGGAAATAGACTGTCTTTGTCATATCACCTGAGAACAAGCATGTGATAGTGAATAAATTATGCTAACATTCCTCTTCTGTCCAAAATGTAACAGAAAATGATCCTGAGTCATAAAAAATAGCTATGAAGATCACACAAGTAAACCAATCTGGTTGAATTACCTGAATGTCTGCTAACGCTGTTGCATCTTATCAAGGGCTTATCTTGTGCAAAACAACTTTTGTATTAGATTTGGTACTTCCTGCAAGAAAGCTTCCATACAGGACAGAGTCTGAAAGGGAAATAAATCCTCCTAACAAGTTGTGACAAACCAGTATAACAAAGAACAAAATCACTTCAATCTTTCTAAAGGATTATTGATTTATTATTTGAAACTCAGCATGAGTTATTGATAAATCACTACCATCTCTTTTTTTTTGTGTATGTTTTCAACAACAGGATAGGAGATAGCAAAAGATTTCCTTTAGGGGAGATTTTATTTCGGAATATCAAATTTCTGCAAAACTATAAATTTCTACCTCTACCCAGCATGAAAATCTTTTTTTTTAGCATATTTCGAACAACTGCAAAGAGGCACAACATTTCTTTTAAAACAATCCAATATTCAAATGAACTTTTCATTCATTGCCCACAGAAGATAAGCTTGCAGAAGGTGGGTAAGATAAAGCTTGTACCAAGTGGGTTTTCGCTTAAGTCACTGACCTGTATGACTCTGACACACATAAAAACTATATCTAGTTCAGGAAATCCCAAATCTGTTTCAGCATAGGGACGTCTTGGGATGCACAGGAAGTTGGGAGAATATTATGGGGTGGCACTGTCTATGCCTGCTCTATTTCTGTATCCTTCTCAGTTACTCTCCCACCAAAACTGAGATGGAAAACCAAGATTTGGACTACTAGATGTCAACAAAGACGCAACACATAGTCCAAAGTTGATCAAAAGAGATTTCAAGGCCCTCGGATGGTTTTGAGGAAAACAGAATTGCAGGTTACTTTTTCCTCTTTCTTCCAAGTGCAGGTAAAGGCACTGAAAGAAACGGGTGGACCGAGACTATTAATACACAGCTCAGTGACTGGTGTAACCACCAAAATTTTGGTTTCTTTGGTAATGGGATGGCCTACATGGCACCAGAATTGCTGGATTCAGATGGGATTAATTTCTCTCAAAAGGGAAAAAGCATCTTTGGTCAAGTTATTGATAGGGCTTTAGATGAAATATGATGGGAGAGGAGGATGACATCAGGTTTAACAGCATCAGTATTGGGACAGCTCTTTTCAATATCTCTGGCAGAGACACAGATAGTAGGATTGAGTGCAGTCTCAGCAAGTTGCCAAGGACACCAAGCTGTGTGCTGCAGTTGACACACTGGAAGGATTACCATCCGAAGGGATACTATCAAAATCTTGACAGGCTTGAGAGGTAGGCCATGCAAATTTCATTAAGTTCAACAAGGCCAAATGCAAGGTCATGCACCTGGATCGGGGCAATCCCAAGCAGAAGTGTAGGCTGGTTAGAGAGTGGACTGAGACTAGCCCAGAACAGAAATAACTGGAGTTTTTGGATAAAAAGCACAGTACGACGTGCCAATGAGCACTTGCAGCCCAGGAAGCCAACTGCATCCTAGGCTGCATCAAAAGGAGTGTGGCCAGCAAATTGAGGGATTCCCCCTTTCTAATGTGCTCTGGTGGTACATCACCTGGAGTATTGCATACAGCTCTGGGGTCCTCAACACAAGAAAGATACGGACCTGTTGGAATGAGTCAAGAGGAGCTACTAAGTTGATAATAGGCCTGGAGCACCTCTCCTATGAAGAAAGACTGAAAAAGTTGGGGTTGTTGAGCCTGGAGAAGGGAGATGTTATAGCACCTTCCAGTACCTAAACAGACCTTACAAAAAGGTTGGAGAGGGAATTTTCCAGAGGGCATGTAATGATAGGACAAGGGAAAATAGCCTTAAGCTGAAGGAGTGTAGCTTTAGATTAGGTATTAGGAAGAAATTCTTTGCTAATAGAGTGTGGAGGTACTTAGTTCCATTATAACTGAGACAGAACATAATTTTTAAAAAATTAATTGTCTTTTATTCCAAATTTAAAAAATAATTAACAGCCACAAAAATATTACTATGGCTTGTAAAGAAATAAAAATAATTATTTTTCCTAATTCACTGATTCACAACTATAGGAATCTTTTAGTCACTGTACCCTTGCATAGTGTTTGATAATATTCAAGAATTCTTGTAGCATCATGCCACTAGTCTGGCTGGTCTTCTGGTTAATGAAACCATTTCCTCCCTTCACATAGGGATGTCCTGCAATGATCTCTTTCTACTTCTCTCAAGCCCTGCTCTGCACTATATCCCTCTTCCTTGGATGACTCGCTTGTCCTCAGGCTCTGTGTGCTGCTGCCTCAAAGCAGAAATGTAGCCCCTGCAACAATTCCACGGGCTTTATCTGCCCCAGATTAATAGAGTTGCTGGAAGGCTAAATCAGAGACAAAACCTGAATGGATGTTTTAGGCTTCTATTCAATATTGCCAGAAAAAGAGATTCCTCATATTTTAGCCAGAAGACTCAACAAACTTTGTGCTCAGCTCACACTGCTAAGGAGCCCTAATTTAAGGGCTCCATTTCACTCAGTTCCCTGTTCTGATGGCACAGGGTTTCAAAGAGAGGAGAGGACTTCCTTTTTTCTTGCCCAGCCCAGGGACAGTAACTGAACAACCTTCCTCTGAATCTTTCTGCAGAGAGGCTACAGCAGACAGAATGTCCCAACACCTTTTCTTCCTGACTTCCTCATCGAGTCACTGGCCTGCCCAAACCTCCAGGTTTACCAAAGCTTGTCACACACTCCAGATGAGATAGGAGTGATGAAGCAAGCAGCACTTAAAAATCAATCATTTTGAGAGACATCTCAGTTTTGCTCCCATTCATCTGTGGCAGGTTTTTTTATTGATACATGAGTTGGAGAATCAAATGTGCAACACAGAAAGTAAGCAGCTGTTGAGCACATTTGGGGGAGGGAGGAAGAAAGAAGGGGAAAGGATAGCAGAGACAGGAATCATCTTAATTATAGAACAAGCCAAAAGAAGAACAAAATCTATCAAATGAAGATTACTTCCCACAGCAGAGTGAATATCATGGGAAAAAGAGACTGATCCCTCATGCGCAGTTGATAGCAATGGACTGAGAGATAAGATTAAACCAAAAGGAAAGGGTCTCTTGTGGGCAAGAAAAGTTGCAGGTGATAATTCTCAACTAATAATTTAAGTAGGATGAGCATACTTTTCCTCCAGACAGGAACAAGGAAATTCTCCTTCAGAGTTTTGTACAAGTTTCATTCCTTGACAGAGCTGAAATTTGCTTGTACACTCCTACTCTTGTTGCTCTCCAAGTGCTCTATGCGCTGTCATACATTGAAATGCAACATTTTATCCCATTTCAGTCCAAAAGCAGCAGATCCAAAGTCTCACAGGAAGGATCTGAGGATCATGGTAGCAGTGATGTGTCAAAAGTTACTAAAAATTTAGAAAGTTTGGGCAGAAACAAGAAAAAGACCTGAGAGATTTCCTCCCAGGAGAGGAGAGGCCAGAAAACAACATAGTTAAAATAAGGTTTAGACCTTGATGAAAGAATAAATGCATAAAGAAACTCAAGTTAATGGGAAAAAATGAGCAGGAAGGAGAAGAATATTAAAAGAACCGATCTGCACAAGTACAACTGAAGTGTTGGTACTTTTCATTTGGTTTCCTGTCTCTCTGTGACAAAGTTTAACTCTGAGCATCTTAAAATATGATGGTCTCGTTAGCCTAGACAATACATCAGCCTGACATCCCTGTGTTTGTTTTTATCTATATCATGTTTTGGTAACTCGATCTCTGGAGTATTGTTCCTGATTACCACTGAATTGTTATAATCTGAAAAGGTTATTCAACTATACCCTGCATGTAACAGCAGCAGCTATACTTCACTGAGTATTCTGAGGCTTAATGAGTGTTCTTAATGAGCTTTCAAAAATCAAAACAAAGTAACTACCTCATCAGTACCCAGGAAAAGGGAAATTAAAATAAGGAATCAGTACATGTGTGGGTGATTGTTCATATCCATTAATTTAATCTGCCATTTCTCTGTGTGTTCCTTTCAGTTCTATAATGAAGCAATTTCAAAGCAGACATTTAAGGTTACATCTGCAGCTACATTTTAAAACTACTGATTTGAAATTCTAAAGAGCTATGTCCATAATTTCCAAATTCAATTAAATATGAAAAATATTTATAGATACAGTTATTGGTTCTACCATTATACTATGGCAAATTGAATCACCTGCTAGATATACTCCAGCTGATCAAACAAATTAGAGTCCATCACTCAGAATTAAGGAAGTGAGAAACCTGCAGGCCTGGCAGTCCTAGCAATGTTATGGTAAGATTGTTAATTTTCTTCTGGAATTTCTTAATATAATTACTGCTATAAACCATTCTGTCTAAAGGTTTGTTGTGGGTTTTTCCTCTCAAATCTTTGTATATCTACTCTCAGTTCCATATTTACTTACTTTACTCCATATTCACTATTCTTTTTTTTCCTGTATTTCCTGTTGTGTACTTCCACCAAGAGACTTCGATATCAAGAATCATATTTTTCCAAACTGTTATGTCTCAGTTTCCTTGCTTCTTCAGAATTTGCCTCAAATCCTCAACTCAAGACGGTAAATTTAAATACAAAACCCTCTTACAGGCAATCCACTTACAAATCAACTCCAGGCTTTTCTCTTGTGCAGGGGGCTAAGCGTTTTTCCTGATTTAGTAGCAGGCTCAACAACCGTTCTTGGCTTTTCTTCTGCGCTTCATGAAAATGCCATAAGACTCCTACCAACCTTGTTTCTGTACTTCTGGTTGTGTTTGTTGCTGTACAGAAAATTTCTTGGTTATCCATGTGGTCTGTGGTTGTTCTTATCTGACACAGATGCTTGGCTGTTTTGTACAGAGGACATACGATTTGGGATCCTTATAAGTCTTAGCCCAAACTAGATGAAACTGTTGGCAACACATCACACAACTATATCAAAATGTGAACCTGAGAAAAAGAAACCATTTTTATTCTCATCACTGAATAAAACAGGAATACAAACTTAAAGAGAATGTGCAGAGAGCTGAAAGCATCTTCCGCCCAGAAACCTGAGAGGTATGAGTGGGGCATTTTTCCAGGTACTAGCTAAACTAGTTAAAAAATTTTCAATGAGATATTTCATCAAGGAAAAATAAATATGTGGAAATTTATTCATTTCAAAGGCACTTGCAGAGCTAAAATATATTTTGACA
Source organism: Myiozetetes cayanensis (assembly GCF_022539395.1). Lineage (NCBI taxonomy): Eukaryota > Metazoa > Chordata > Aves > Passeriformes > Tyrannidae > Myiozetetes > Myiozetetes cayanensis. Next base: position 46,942,756 of record NW_026087631.1, read on the forward strand.
TAGCTGAAGAATGGCTTTGATCTTTTTTAAAAAGGAACATTTCTATCTGCCATTCAACAGAACTCCCAATATTTTAGTTTTAGACAATACAAAATTCCCATTAAAATGGAAACAAAACATCTCATGTCACCTGAAAGGAATTTCTGGAGTCTGTTTCACTGAGAACATCGAAATGCATTGTTTTCATTAGATTTTGCAACAGATATGACCTTTTTCTAACTGTGGATTTGCAGATATAAACCAGTTATAACTGTGGATTTGCACAAACCAGAAACCCACACAATCCAAGTCTTTACTGTGCCAAAATACACTAAGGGAAAGGGAAGCTGCAAACATTATGCCCAATACCCCTATTCCAAGCATTAAGGACCTTCCTTTGCTCTCCAGAGAATGCAAAAGAAACAGACATCTAGTATTAATTTATCAAGCAATGGCAGATATCAGAAGGAAGGTTCCTAAGTACTTGCTACTCACTTGTATTCATTCCCAAAGCCCCATATAGGGGTAGTCACAGGTCAGACTGAAGACAATAAAGTAACCCTATCATAGAATACATGAAACAACTCTGGCTCCCATGAGCTGCTGAAGCAAAATGTCATACTATTTACTTATGTATATACAAGACAATTGTTTTACTTTCTCTTAAGTTTCTCTTACAGGGCCTCACTTTTGCAATATTTAAGGACTTTGAAGAATGTTGATTTACTTGAATTTAACTCCTAGAGCAGCAAAAGATGCAAAAAGCATGGGAGGAGTGAATTGAGTCTATGAAAAAGTGATGACTTCATGTCATCATTCTCAGTGATTTCTTTGTATTTGTTTTCAAGACTTTGCTTTGCCAGAAACATTCCTGGAATTTAGGAGACAAGAATGCTAGGCTGTGCATATCTACTCCAAATAAGGTAATTGTGAAAGACTTTTAGTGCACAAAGAGCCTTGACCTAAAGTGAAACGTGAGTCAAACCTTGGTGAAAAATGTTCTTCCCTATTTTTCTGGTAGGAAGGAAAGCATCAGGGTCAAAGGAATGCAAAATTCCCAAATGTAAAATATAGAATCCACCTAGCAAAAGTATCTTCTAAAAGCTATAACTCTAAGAAAATCAGGAAGATATAGAGGCATGTGCTTCTTAGTAAGAAGGAGCTTTGACTCCTGGCAAAGCCGAAAGGAAGCTAATATCCAAGAAAGAACAAAAGCAACAGCCAGGAAAAACTTAGGTGGAAAAGAGAGAATCTGGGGAAGAAACCTATGGAGCTAAACTGCTATGGAACACTTGAGCATACAGAGATAACTTAGAACAAAAAATGGCCAAGAAATGATTCATTGTATTGCTCAGATCCTCTAGTTAAACCAAGCTTGTGGAGTGTTACAAAATGATACTCCAAACAGCCTTACTAATGACTGTGCTGATGATAGCAGCACAAAACAAAGCCGTGTCGGACTTCTATACCTACACAGACTACTGCCTATTACTATATATTCGCTGCACTTTCTGAAGAAAAGAGCATTTGCTTTACAAATTTGCTCTACAAAGCAAGTAGCAGGATAAAATACTACTACTTACTTCCTATAATTAGTTCTTGAAAGGATAAGAAGAATACTAATGCAGGGTGGGAGAGATGGGAAACAAGGCATATGTGTTTAAATCACTAGATGACTGAGGAGATGTCTAATATTTATGGCCAAGCAGATCGCTGTATCCTACTACTTATTCCTTATGGACTCTTATAAACATTCCTGTTTTGATTAGACAGTCTTTGCTTCTCAATGTTTTTTTACCACCTGCTCAGCTAAATGATTACTTTTCTTCCTAAGTAAGACTGGAGGAATGATGGGCACCATATACCACAAGGAAGTACAAATTCCTCCATGTTATCCTGTGCTCCCTCTGACAGAGGCTGTGGCAACAACTTTGACATCAGGTAGCTGCAAATTCTCGCAGAACAATTTCTGAGCTAGTAAAATTCACCTGACACTGGGGCGTCCTAATGTGCTCCAGTGTTTCGCAGGCTCTCAAAGTAGGGTCAGCTTGTGTCCTGCTGTCCTGGAACACATGAAGCACATTCCTGTAATAATAAATAATAATAATGGCCAGTCTTCGCGAGCGAAGATCCGGGGAAGGTCTTTACACCTTCCAGCCTGCGCATTGGATTTTTTAGGTGAGACACAGTGTGCGTGGAACTGAGCCCACCCTTTAATCCTAAGGTTCATCTGCCGGGGCCAAGCGAGCTTGGATGGTGGCAGCGAGGTCCTTAGGACGTAGATGGGTTGCCTTTAAGGGCTAACGAGCTCCATCTGCATGTAATAAAATACATTAAGCACATGATTAAACTTTGGAGAACTACAGCTTGCTTTCCATAGGTCTGCTTTCATCACAGAAAAGGGAGGCAACTACCCTTCTTCCCTGTTCTGAAGTTGTGCAGCAGCTGATGTTTTTATCTAGAAAAGAAATAAACAACAAAAAACAATCCTTAGAAGAAAGGATTGCAGATCAGGATGATACTGCAAACTGAGGTGTGGGAATATAGCGATACGAATACTGCACTTCAGAACTGCACAGTGAAGGGGAAGGAGGAAACTGAACAGCGGCTTTGCTTTAAGACACATATTTATCTGATTTGTCAAACTTCACAGCTCTTTACTACCCTTTAGATGCTGTGGGGGTGTATGCAACAATGTCGTGACCAGCTTCATGAATTTCATAACCTTCCTGAGAGATGAACAGTGATGTTCTGAGAAAAGGTCTGCAGCTCTGCCTGAACTCTATCAACTCATGCAGAGGGGTCAAACAGTATAGACCCAGGCAAAGTTTACTCAATAACTGTTTTATCGCAGTGGAACAAAAGTCTCAGAAAGTGACTGTGACAAAACCAAGCTGCAATTCTGCATTGAGAAGGACAGCAAAAGCCTTTTCTTCAGCCTCTTTAGAAAGCCAAATTCAATATCAGCAGCTTTTATTGCAGACCGCTGCACTATGAGCGTTCCATGACAAAAGAACACTGCACCTGGAAGCCAGAAACCCCACAAAACCACAACCATATTGAAACAGGAACTTTCATTATTACATACACACAGGCCACGTCACTTCACATAAATCAGTCGAAATTAAGACAAGCCCATTTTTACCCATGAGGTTGGATGGAGTTATATTGATAACGAAGGTGTTCACAATGATATTTGTAAGTGTGGCTACTAAACATTCGCTTCTGAAAAGATGCTGTTTAAAGCAAAAAAAGAGTTTATGCTGTTTCTTAAATGGGCAATATGAGAGACCATAATTTAAAATGATGCTTCAATGTCTGTATTTACACATGTATTTTGTCAGAGTTTGTGCCTTTTTTAAATGAGCTAATGTTTTTACCTTTACAAATCTTGTTCCAAATAAGCAACTTTCTTTGGGTATTTCCTTTTATATACAGCTTCTAAATGAAGCAGTCTTCTACCCTGCACATCCCTTGATTCTTATCAGATGCCTGAAAATGCCACGTACAGTCTGCACTGGACTTCTCAGATACGAAAGTACAAAATCTCTAACAATGACATATTTTAAATCATAAGGATCAAAACTACTCTTAGGAGAAGTAGAAAAAGCAAATAAATATCATTATAATATCAGATTGACAAAGCATCTAAAATTTTTTCTGGACCATTTTACAGTGCATAAAGGGGTACTATTGACACAAGCAATGATGGTATGAGAGGATAAACTTGCTAGTATCTAAGATTAGAAATGCAGATTTCTACTTCTCTGTGTTGCACCAGAAGATTGCATTTGTTCTTATTTCTTTCACTGAGCACTGTGGTCCTCCTAGGAGCATCAGGTTTGTATCACAGATTTATCTTTACTACTGAGTTTCATTATGGAAAATCTCCTTTACTCCACCATACCCTCTGGGTGCTGTCACATTACCTAGAGCAGAAGGAACCTTTTGGGTGCACTACTAGTTGCATGGATGCCTATACCTGTGACCATTTGAGGACCTGCAGTCTGGGCATGATGGAAGGGAGAGAAACCAGTATAAGCATTAATGCCATATGATGTGCCTGCTTATTTTCTCAAGTACTGGCCTCAGATACCAATATAAAGACAGAAAGGAACCCAGATACTCTTTCACTAGAAAACCTCAAGAGGCCTAAAATACATGGTCTATAAAATATATCATAATCTGTGACTATTATATAAATCAGAGTTATTTTTTTGTTAACTCAGAAAAATAATTTAACCATGATGTACCTCAGTTTGGCTTGTTAACTTAGGACTAATAAAATATACTTAGGGACAGGACTCTTAAAGAAGATTAGTTGCTTGAAAATTCCAAAGCAGCCTTAAATGACGCAAACCACATAAGTGAACAGTTTTGTTTTTGTGGATTTTGTCATAAATGTAGGCTTCTTCCATTGAGAAAGGTTTTATTTTTCTTTAATTTTTCCTCTAAACAGTATTTTAATTTTTGATTTTTTATTGAAAATCTAAGATTACGCTTTGTTGGCTGGAAGATACATTCTATCAATTTGTGAGATTTATCATATGTGGTTATAAATAGCCTGAACATATTCCCTGAAAAATACCAATTTTAAGTTAGTTTGAGGCCAGGCAGAAGATTAGGTGTAATTTTGCCAGCCACCTGTTATAATTTTTTTTAATTGATATTTACACTCTATTTTAATATATGGTAGTGAATGTGAAGGATAGCACATGAAAGTAAATGAATATTTTTCAAATTTTCTCTGCAGAATGCCAATTTACCTGAAGTGTTCTTATTCATTTCTGATATATTAAAGTCAGTGAGCAATGCTAGCTAAGCCAGATACAGTTGAAGATGCATTGTTAATAAATTTCAGGGATTTTCTTGTGAAAGATGCATAACAAAAAACCTTGAACTGTCAGGAAGGTAAATATCTTCAATTTAGGGCACCTTTCCTTTTTAGTTTCTTGCAAGGCTTCTACCAATATACATAGACTTATTGTATGTCATAATAAAAACACATTTAAAATTTAACTAGGTACCTAGTTGTGTAAATACACGACTACTAAGTTTTTGAAAGGAAACAGGAGCATAAATCCCCATTGTAGTTTTAATCTTCAGATACCTTAAAGTGTACAAATCATGGCCTAAAACTTTCTTATGTGGGTCCCCATATTCAGGCACTTAAAAAATCAGCCTTCAGTACTTAGTTAAAGCCAAGTTTAGAAGACTTGCCCCATTGAGAAAATAAATCAACATGAAACATTAGTGTACTTGAGCAGCTTCGCATACCAGACTCTCGTTTAACCCTAAATGGCACTGTCTTGGCAGACATGTCCACTCAGAATAAAATTTCCAGGACAAAGTGTAGCTAAACTAAAAATGTAAAGTCAAGGAACACAGACAGTACACAGTAAGTCGCACGTTCCCACTGCTCAAACCCCCTTATCCTCGTTTTTGGTCAAAAAAATCCACAGCTATGTTTTAGTGCAAGTGTCACCCTTTCTTTAAAAGTGGCAACTGAATCATCCTTATTACTTTATGAGTCATCTTTGGTTTCTACCTTGCAATTAGTTTGAGACAATTTTTGGTTTTCACTCTCTGCTTCCTTCTCATACTGAAATGGTCAAAAAAGGGGAAAAAATAAAGGCTTTTTAACATCAGGAGCATATTTTAGGGAGACATTGTCTCTCAGCTTCATTATATTTACACATGTTGCTTGAAGTCTGAATTACATTTGCAGGGTCATTTCTGCATTTTGGAAAAGCATACTAAGTTTCTTACTTACCGACACTTTGTTTTCTGAAAATCTCCATATAATTAACTACTACTTATAGGTTAAAAATCCCTAGATTTCTTTATGCTTTGTCTTTCATCTTCTCATATACTTCTCAAATACTCTCACCCAGTCTGAATATACTGTATTGAATATTCTTCTACTACTAGATCACATTATTTGCAAGATTTCATTGTGCCATTACTGACACATCCTTGTGGATCTCTCTGCATCTCCATCCTTGTAGATCTACCTGGATTTCTCACCTTCGTCTGTTTACCACAATAACTTGTACACAGTCTTTGGAGACTGCATCAGAAGAAGCCCCCACGCCCATATCTATAGCTTGTTTACAACATATATTCAGCATATAGTCTTATTGTAAGTACTCTATCCCATTCTCAGAAAGAGACCATTGTTCTACGTCCTGAATTTACTGCCATTTTAACTGTGTTTTGCAGAAGTCCAAAAGCCTTATTCAATTCTCAGTCAATAGAATAATCACCTCCAAATCCACATTTCCAACTGTTAATTATTGCTTAGCCTTGCAATACTGGATTTCCAAATACTGCCTCGTACATGACCTTCATTTTAAGGGGCTGACCTCACCACAGAATACATTTATTTTGTTTTCCATATTGTAGCATTATCTCTTCACCCACTGGTAACATATCATACACTTTATCTAGCTTTCACCTTACTCTTCAGGCTGTAACACCTGAGCTGCTTTCAAGGCCAGGTTGCAGCATGAAATTAGGAAATTTACCAAGGATGAATTTCAGACATACTCTTTCTAAGAATGCATTATCAAAATGTAAGTCCAAATACTTAGGCAGTCCTTGTAAAAAAAGAAAGTAGGAATGATTCTATCAAGCAAGTTCTTTGAGTATTTTTTTTCTCCTCAGTGCATTTTAAGTAGAAGGAAGTAATGGAAAAAAAAAAATTAATCCTGAAAGCACTAGAGTGATTTCGGAAGCTACTTCATAAGAAGTGAGGAAATCATGCATAGATGAAGAAATGTGTAGAATTCCCAGAGTAACACAGTCCTTTACTTTAGTGAGGACCCCACTCAGCTCTGTTCAGTGCACTTATCAGGATCAGTAAGACTTCAAACTCTCTATCTGCCAGGCAGCAAAACCTACCTTTGACAATTTTGAGGATAAATTTTCAAGACGGGTATTCACAATCCATTTCGAGACCTGAGTTTAGCTTATTTAAATGCTGAAAAGTTTTCTTACAAATGGTCTTGCTTCTGTTGTAGTGATTAGCACCAAGTAAACTCAGAAATCATAACAACCTTCTCAAACTAGTTTTTCCCAAGTCAAATGTGGGTTCCCACGGTTTTCAATTTTGTCTCGCTAATATAGATAGAAGATAAATATACTCTTCTTTCTCTCTGGCATATCTCTTTTACCTAAAGCATCAAACTCAGTGAGAGGGGATCTCATCTGGATCATGGAGAAAAGGGAAAAGTTATAACTCATGTTCTTTCTTGAAGCTGACAAGAATAAAATGGAAAAAAAAAAAAAAAAAACAACAGTAAACCACTGACAGTATCAACACTGTCACCTATAGCAAAAAATATTTAAGATACATTTATATGTATTTACAAACTGTAATACTGAGAATCAATTCACCAGGACACACTTAATATAAACCTAAAATTAACTCTCAGTTCCACTAGACCCTGTTTTCATTTCTACAGGTGCATTTGTTGCTAAATAAATACCAGTTAAGATAGTTTTACACTTCAAGAGGACTCACAGGAAGGAGAAAGTGTTGCGCTGGAGCACAATATTACACAGCTCTTTATTGCATCCTGTAGGTTGTGACCCTGAAAGAATTTAATAAAAACAGTTTGAGACCTACTGCTAGCACAGGTCGAAGAAACACACTTTCTAAATACTTAATGGTGAGGGCTGGAAGGGGTTATGAAAGAAGAGGAAGAACTAATGATTCAAATTATAATCACAACCTGAAACATCACTGCTTGTTTAATAGTTTTATTAAACTTGTTTAATAGTGTTATTCTAATCACACCACTCAGCGAATTTACTTCATTACTTCATTCCTATCAAATATCTTATTAGCTCATGACAGTTAAATTTTATTTTCTTTATTGTTCCAGTTATTTGAGACTTGACAAAAACTTCAAATATCTTTAAAAGGATGGTTTAAATACGTTTGTCAAACACCTTGACAAAAAATGCAAGGAAATACTTTAGAGAGTCCACCAGAGAGTGAGCAAGACAAACTGATTGAACTCCAGTGAGTGGACTACCCATGCAGGAGGAAAAGCTGGGAAACTGGTCAGCCAGTGTTACTCAGCAACAAGAGAGGAGGCAAGAGATACAAACTGAAATACAAGACAGTTCCCGCTGAACACTGGGAGGGTGACAGAGCACAGGCACAGATTGCCCAGAGAAGTTGTGGAGCCTCCTTCCTTCCTTGGACATACTTGGAAATCCTCTGGACATGGTCCTGGGTAACTGGCTCTAGGATGCCCTGCCTGCACAGGGTGACCTCCAGAGTCCCCTTCCAGCTTCTCCCAGTGGACATCATACATGAATTCTTCTCCCATGACAACTCTCAGAGGAGCTGGGTCAAGGCTCTCCTCTGGCATCAAGAAGGTTACCAGGGTTCCCCACCTGCATTACCTCACTTGTCCTCACAGGCACCAGCCTCTCACCATGGAATCTGACCTGATCTTAAACCATTCTCACAAGGCCACGAAAAGATAGACAACATCCTCTGAAGCAGGGGCTTTCCAGCTTTGCAGTACCTGCTGTCCTTCTCTGAACCCTGTGACATCTCTGGGAAGAGTCTGTGATGGCACCATCCTCCTGCACTGCAGCATTTGGTCCAGAGCTCTGTCAGGCACACACGTAGCAAGGATGTGGTCCTACATCAGGAGTGCTGCATTTGGGGAGAACAGTGGCTAAGTAGGGCTGCAGGTCCCTCACAGTGGTTGTTCCAGAGCTATGGGCATGAGAAAGTGCTGGTGCATTGGCACCACTGACAACCCTGACCAGTTCTTCTGCCTTCCCTACCTTTCATGCAGGTAGCCTGTGTTATCTTGAGTCATGCTGGCTACCTGTAGGGAGTGGAATGGCAGGCAGGATGGAGACAGCCCTCAGGGCTGGTTGACGAATTTGCAGGAGGCCCTTACTTCCCACTGCCCTCATGGGCTTTCTTTGTTTTTTGCTCCTGGTGTCAGGAAAGGTCAGGCAGGCACATTGCACTTCTCTTTTGGCAATATATGGCCATGGGTATCAAGAAGGCTCAGGGGCAGAGTAGCTCTGTTCAGCCCAAAGAAGGCTCAGGAGGTGATGTCATCAAGGTATACAAAAACATGAGGAGAGGGTGCAAAGGCGATAGAGGTAGGCTCTTTTCAGTGAAAGGACCAGAGCAATGGGCTCAAGCAGAAACACAGGTGGTACATTCTGAACATCAGGAAACACTTCATTACTGTGAGGGTGACTGCACACAAGCACAGAGGGCCCAGAAAGGTTGTGAGCGCTATTCTACTGAGGAGAACATCAGCCATCTAAGCACAAAAGCAATTGTTATTACAACAGCAGCACAGTAAGCTCTCTGAGACACTTTGACAGTGACAGAAGTAGCCTTACACTGAAGAAAAAATTCCTGCAAAACTTTCTGGCAGAACACAGCCAGGGCAGAGACAGTGTCAAATATTTATGGATTAACTCATAGGCTTTAGAGGAGACTACCGGATGATATGAGGTATCCTTGCAGGATATTGATTTGCTGCATTGAGTTGTTTTCTTCCCAAAGACATCTGGAAAGATCATGGTGCTCAGTAAAGTGCTCAATTTGATTTGTATTTTATTATAGAGCAGATTCCAAATCCTGTAACTTTTAATGTCAACACATAAAGAATATTTTATTTACATTACCTTCTACTGTACAAGAGATTTATCCCATGCACTTCTACCTTGAGATCCCCATTCCATAACACAGACAAAGAGTTAGACAAAGGGCACATTGAGATTAATCTGAAAGTTAGAAATGCCAACGTCTGTGCAATACACAAACATTCAATAAAGGAAGAAGAATGCAAGTAAAGAACAAACTAGGATAGGCAGTACTTACACTCCACCATAGGTAAATATCCAAGTATTTACTGCTCTATTCTTCTCAATATGGCAATGTGTATTTTTACTATAGAAATACATAAGAAGACCTGCAGAGCTTTTATCTTTTTGTCAACAAAGAGCGAGTCTACTTCTTTCATATGTATATGCCTTCATGAAAATAACCTCTACTCTACAAACTATTTGGGTACAAACTTGGGTACAGGTTTTTTGCTTTCCTGTTTGCAACAGTTTTTCCTGCTTGAATCAAGATCCCTGTTATTTGTTATAGATCACCTTGGTTATTTTGTAGTCATAATGCTGTGTTTGTGATAATTGGGTAATTCTCTTATTTTAAAGCAAATTCTCTTATTTTAAATTTCAACAACAAGGTCCATTCCTGACTTTGTTTTGGAAAGGAGGGGTTGGATCTAGGCAACTCTCTTTGTAAATCTGTCTTCATCTTACCAAACTATATATATAGCTTCCTTTCACCAGGACAAAGAAAATATTATATTGTATTTTTCTCAGTGGATTTTAAACAGCTAGTACATCTATCAAAATTATGGTACTTAACATTTACATAATTTAAATAACATAGTCATTTACTTATAAAAATTTGCTGTGAGAAATTAAAGCCATAAACTTGAATGTAAAACTTTCATTTCCTTCAAAAAGCTTGTGCAAAGCTTTTAACAATGCTTTTTGATTCACAACTGAGTTTGGAGAATCATGTTTTTGAGTTTGTCCAGCAAATCTTAAAAAAATCCCCAAACATTTAGTTTAAAAGTAAGTATAATTTGCTCTCTGAAACAAGAAGGTGAAAACTTCCTGCTGTACAGAACCGATCCTGTGTATATATGTAACATATTTCCCAAGGAACAGAATTAAAAACAGATGAATATGGAGTAGAGGGGAATACTAAGCCCGATTTGAAAAGAATCCCTTAGAAATTCAGGGTCCAGGCGGTCAGCCACATCTCAAGCCACGGTAATGCTGGTACATAGATATGCTTTGTCAGACAACAATTCACGCCTATCCTGGTTCAGAGGTGACTGTGTAAACCACCTTCCAGATACAGGACGCAAGACAGCAAATACTGACACTGCCACAGCTGCCATGGTTCATCAGTGTGAAGCTGGTTGCTGTCTACCTGCCACCATTGAGACTCTGAGAAGCACCAGGAGCTCCCCTTCCCCAGTGCTCTGTGAAGAGACAGTGACTGCCCTGTCATCCTTATAGATACAACCACATAAGGCTCATGGAATAAGGACTGCTAAGCACCCTCCAGCTACGTCTCTTTGATAAACATTCATTTACTCTCCTTCTCATAGGAACCTATTCTCAGTTGCTGGTAAATTTCGCCAAGCTTCATTTGTTTGGAGTGTAATTTCACTTAACAGATGTTTATTTCAAACTGAATTTTTGGGATGCAGTTTAGCTACAGAGTTCAGTGAACCTGGAGAAACCAATGAGAAGAAAATTTGCGTAAGTGTAGTATACAGGGATGTGCTTTCCACTACCTCTGTAAATATTCCTAAGTAAAAAAACTTCAGAGAGGAAGAGGGAAAAAAAAATCATCTGGCACATGTATTACATGGGAAAAAATGCAGCCTTTGGTGGCTAAGTTTTCAGAAGGGTGATATCAACTGATTATATTCCTTCGTGTCTCAAGTACTACAGACATCACATCTGTGTTATGCTGGAGTATATGAGGACTAAAAAGGATAAACACTTAATGTGTACAGTTGGAGAGTCATAACGGACTGGAATCCCAAATACAGAGTAAGTTCAAGTTTCCTTAACTGCCACAACACTCCTCACTATTCCAAAACTGATTCCGATTTTACATGAGGGTATCAAGGTATAAGTTACCTTGACAATACCTTAGAAGGAAAATTATCTGCATAGTAAAGGGAAAAACTGGGACAGAGATGTATAAGGTTGGGAAAACCAAAGAAAAGTAAGCAGGAACAGTAATCACCATGAGTAGTTGGCTAGGAGGGGGGAAAAAACCACCACAGAAAAATATAGGAGAGGCTGCCGAAGTTGCGGACTGTAGTGGTGCACAGTACAATGAAAAGAAATATAAGGAGACACGAGACAGCTATAACCACCAGATTAAAATTATAGAATCTGAGAATGGTCTGGGTTGGAACCTTCAAAGATCATCTAGTTCCAACCCCCTTACCCTTGGAAGGGACACCTTCTACTACATCAGCCCCATCCAACCTGGCCTTGAACACTTCCAGGGATGGGGCATCCACAACTTCTCTGAGCAACCTGTTCCAGTGCCTCCCCAGCTTCACAGTAAAGAATTTCTTCCTAATAAGTAGTCTACCCTCTTTGAGTTTAAAGCTACCACTTGTCTTGTCACTACAGGCCCTGATAAAAGATCTTTCTTTCTTTCTTTCTTTCTTTTATGCCACTTTTGTAAACTGAAAGGCCCAATAAGGTCCAGAGACTTCTTTTCCCCAGGTTGAACAATATACACCAGAAAACCTGAAAATAAAACCGGAATTCCAGTGTCCCTAAAACAGGCTGCTTCAAGGCAAATGCAGCTGAAACCACTAACCACATCTGTTCCTTTTCCCTTTATGAATCATCTGCAGAGGAGTAACTGGCAGTAGGAGTCCTAAAACTTTGCTACAGTTTCATATTTAACCTGGCTTTTGCTTTCAGAGATCTAAATCAAAATCACTGGGGACTGGTTGCACAATACCTGTCACAATTCAATGCTGGTTTATATTTCTCCTTTCTTCAAATCTAGTTCCACAGGAGTCTTGTCACTGAACTGGCTTTGTTTAAACTTTTAGAATTATCAAATCAAAATGTCATTTCATGAATGGATTAATACTAGAAATGGTTGTAGCAATATGCTGCTTTTGAAATAGGTTATTTGCAATTCAATGATTTATGGAGTCTTATATAAGCTATTTCACTGAATTTTGTTAGTAAAAGTGTAATTGCATTCCAAAATTACTGTTTGACAGTTGATCACTTAAAGATCTGAATGATGAGAAAATGAGTTTAAGTAGCAACTAGGGGAAAAAAAGGAATAATAATAAAACCTATAAATTACTATAAATTGTCATTCTGTCATAATTACATGGTTTGCCTTTCAATTCAGCTGTCCTTTAATTCAGTCACTAGTGAATATCTGATCATTACAGAATAAAGCACACTTTGAAATATTTTCTTTGTATGTCAGGAAGACTTTGCACACAAATTGGTAGCTGTAAAATTCAGTTCTTCAATAGTAGCTTCAGGTTCAGACTTATTTCAGCCGGTGATACACCTAGGTATTATGTGTGTATGTGTATTTATAGTTTTACAGCCTGTTCATAGATTAACTCTCTGCTCATGGATTAACTCTCTCAAGCAACATCATTTCAGATCTCCTAAGGAATCACCAATCGAGATTTTTGAATTTTGACGTTGTGCACATGACAGGGCAATTTCATCAGAACCAAGGTACATATGTAGTACTGAATAGCCAGATATATAATGGTATAAAGCAAATCAATAACAAACTAAGAAAATAAAAGTGCTTAAAAAATTCCTGAGCAATTCGCTGTTCATGAATTATCCCTATGATAAACAGAAAAAAAAATACAGGTTTAATACAAATACAGCTCAGGGTATAAAAGCAGAGGAAAGTTGCATTTTGCAGACTTTTCACTGTTGTTATCTGAAATGCATTACTAACCAAAGACAGCAAGGGACTACATTAGTACCTACTTCCAAGGAATTTCCACTGAAATCCATTAGCTTCCCTTCTTGTATACTTTAAAATGTTCCTTTTTGCTCTCTTGTTATACTGAAAATGTAAAGAGTTTGACAAGCCCAGATGCAGCTTCCCATGACAAAATCTCAATTCAGTGTTTTTAACTCACAGTTTTCTTAAGTCTTTTTACACAAAACTCCCGAAGCACTTGCAAGCAAAGCAACTGAAGCAGAGGGAAGGTTGTTCTGGAGCCACTCCCCTGGAGACACTCATTTAGCTGCAAACTGCGCCCAAAGCCATCTGAGCCCCTGCATACAAATCCTGTACAAAGGATGCAGTGGGTTCCTCTGGCAGCATGCAACCTGCACATGCAGTTCCTGCTCTGGGGAGATTTACTCTTTCCTGTGAGGTTTTCTTCAGGGACCTGCCCTTCATCGAACACTTATAGGGCTGTTGGCTGGGGAGGATTTGCTTTCCCATACAAGCAAAGAGCAGCTGACCAAGAAGCTGTTTAGTTGGTATAGGAAGCAGGATAAGAAGTTACCCAGACAAAAGGCAACACAGTAGCACAACGAGTAAACACAGTGGATAGACCTGAACTCCCAAAAACCAAACAAAATCTGGCTGCACTGTAAGTTTGAACCCTGGACCACTGATCCACCACATGAACTGCAAACATATTTCTTGGCATGGTGCTAGCTGTGCCAGCTAGCATGGTCTGGAAGGTAGGACACGGCAGGAACCATTCCCATTTGGAAGAACAGACAAGGTTTCACTATGCCTGTCTCCCTCCACCCTCCCTGTCCCAGGCTGGCTTTTTACCTTTAAGTACCCTCATCATACCTCCACAGCATACCTGACGTATCACTACTCAGGTTTCACCTGCAAGAAATTTTCTGTGAGAAAGCAAAATTTCAACATCATTTTAGATGCTTTCCACCATGGAGGTGGTTGTGGGGAGCAGAAAGACAGATAAACAAATGAAGTCTGAATTGGTTTAGGGCCATGGGACCCAAAGCTGTATAACATGGGTGGTTGCATGGCCCTAAGTTCACAGTGAGCTTCATACCTGAAGTATTAAGGATTCTAACATTGCAGTCTTGCAAACAGATAACAATTTAAAAAAAAAAAATAAAAGATCACAACAGTAACACAGACTTTGCTTACTATAAGGAAAGTAGAGTTATAACTTCTAGTGGTCCACTTGCAGCAAGTAGTGACCATGAAAGAGCAGATTCCAGAGAAAAGTATGGTTTTTTTCGCAAAAGAGGGTATCCTAACACTAATAGTGTTAGACATGGTATAATGCTTAGTATCTCTGAAAGTGGAAACTTCAATGAACCATGAAAACCTTGTAAGGCTGAGAAGCATCCTCAATGAAGAGAGGAATTTTTAAAGTTTAGATCTATAGTTTAGGTGCATGAAGAGTATCTAAAACCAGGGATTATATTAAAAACCTTAGAATCTTAGCCAGGAGTGGAAAGTATTTATAAGGATTTCATCACATGTTAGTAAAAGACTTTGAAGGTGATATTTTGCTCTTAGCTGCAATAAGTCTTACTAAAAGACAGAATTAAGAATCAGTAGCTAGAAGCTAGAGGAAATAATATCCAAAGGTAAGCAATTCTGCCTTCTTTAAAACAGCACGTAAGTGTAGCATTTCAGAAAGAAGCTAATGTAAGACCTCCAGAAAAATCAAGTCTCTTACCCATAACCATCACCTTCAAATTTCTCAGTCCAGTGCATTGCAAAAGTAGACATTTCCTGGGTTTTCAACTAATGGTTTCTGAAAGGCTTATTTTCTACCTTTTTCCTATTCATTCCTGACCCAACCCAGTATACCAACAAAAGTTGCTAAACAGCCTACAGGAAACTGCCTTTTTTTCACTTTTACTACTGTTTAATTTTCCTATTGTAGTCCAAACCTGGAAATAAGACACTATATTAGTCTCATTACAGTGATGTAACTTTTTCTAGTGCTACTTCTTCCCCTGAATTTTAAATGCTGTCTTTCATTATTCCTCTTGTACAGAAATATTTTTAGAGAACTGTAATTGATCTGTCAGTATTGCATGTTTTGGGGAACACTAACATTATGACTATCTCTTCCCGTGGGTTATCTCATACAACAGTATTCAAACAGCTAGGCACATGACAAAGCAATTCAATCTGAATGTTTGAATAAAGGGCTTAGTGTTATTTTTGTGAGAAGACTTCAGGAAATGGCTGTAATGACCGCTATTTGTGTTTCCAGACTGTTTCATCATTGGGAGTAGCTGGCTTCATCCAAAGTAAACTTGAAGAGATAATTCAGAGCAACAGATCTTTTTCCAATTGAGAGATTTATGTTTAAATAAAAATACTCCACAAGTCAGTTAGCAGGGCATTAGGTACACGTTTCTATACCTTTTCATTTTAATTAAATGCAAAGCATATTGCTAACCAGTGTTTTCAAGTCTCAGCTATTTGTTTCATTTACTGTATACACACATGCTGTGCTATAACCACTAAGTGGAAATCTATTACAAGAAAAGATTCGTGAATAACAACTTCTCCTCTCTTCATAATTAAATATCTTGATAGGAAGCATCCATATGGAGATAGCAGAGGCAAGTAACAGAACGTATAGCCCCAAAGTCTAAGGGTAGCGCACTTCTAGAAATGTCATATACCAAAAGACTGGAGCATGGTCTGAGATAGATGGATAAACAAATACATTTCTGTCAGACACCACATTGCACCACAAGTGCCTGGAACATTACAGACCTTACCATCTGTTTACATGGATGAACCACAGATGTTCAAACCTCCGTATGAGCTGAGCCCAGAAACTGCATACAGTATGCAAATCCTGACAAGTGCAAATATTAAAAATTCAGCCTTTGATTTAATTTGTAAGGGTGGTTTCAAGTATAATTTGCATTTTATAGATTTTCTTTGTGTTAATGATGGTTTGTGCACACAAATATCTACTCACCACACCATTTTTATATCAGTATATATATGTACTAAAAAAAGTAGAAAACATAGTCTCATACAAGTATGTCTTTTGTTCTATATCACTTAACTCATGAGGCAGGAAAGAAGATACAAAAGGATAGGAATCAATAGAGACTCCTTGGCTGTAAAATAATGAAACTACAGACCAAACTACAGACATCAATGCCCAGATCCCGAAGAACTTAGGGAGAAGGAGAACCCTAGATAATCAGATAAAGAATAGACAGACTGTATTTCAACATGTTAACTGTTAAATGCTGATTTTATAAAAAAAATAAAAATGTTTTAATACATACTGAATGAAATTTTATATCTAAGATTTAAAAACAGCAAGGAAAATCATCATCATAAAAATGCAACTTTTTATTGTTCATGTTTTTATACACAATAACTCTGTTTTCTGGGTATATCATAATAAATACCGCATGCAAACCACTACTGTTTTAAATGTTGTAAAAAGAAGTACATTAAGGAGTCTAATGTTAAGTAAGGTCCTATGTTTTCAAATTTCTAAGATAAAAGGAGCAAAACTTTTTTTTATTATTTTTGATTGCATTTGCAAAAAGTTTGTACTGTAGGAGAAATATAGTTATCACTGAATATTGGTTGAGTCAGGTGTTTAAATTCAGCATAACAAGATCAGCTGTATTGCTCTCCCCTACTGTGTCAGTCATTTATGTATGGCAGTCAACTGAAATTTTTTTTAACAGTAATCAGAAAAGATACAGGAGAACTCCTTGGGATAACAGCAGCTGCAGACAAACCTAGATTCAATAAATCACACTTCACAGCATACACATCCCTTATGTTCTCAAAATTCTGGTTTTCCAGTGAAACAGAGTATAAAACAGCTTTCAAGCTTTGTCAGCTCAGCAGAGTCCCTTTATTCCATCTAGATCCTTTTCTGTCACAGGTCATAAAGCCACTTTCCACCTCCTTCCACTTCAACTCATGTCTGGTGTTCAGACAACATCCAAACGCACATCAAGTGCAACTTTTGACATCCACACCCTAATAAAAAGTTATACACGATTAATTCCATAAATATAATACACAAAAAGCTGGCTTTCCTCCCTTTAGCTTTTCAAATCCATTACTGAACTTGAATAATTCCATTTTTGAGTTTGGCAACCTATACTATATATTTGCAGACCTTACTCAAGAGCCTCTGACCATGACAATTCAAAAAGGTTTTGGTCTGCTTTGTCAGAACTGGAGATATAAATGAGATCTTACTTCAGATATGATGCATCAAGAAGACAACAGACTGTCCAGAGGCTGTAATTCTGCTATAGATTTCAAGCTATAGCAAGGTTGAGCTCTACTAGCTCTCTAAATCACCATGACAGGTAAAACTTACTAGCAAACTATTTAATGCAAAAGACAGTTTTATTTCTCATGCAGAGAACAGCAAGTTCCAGGGAGCCCTAAGCGAACAGCATGTTCTCTGTACACAAGCCAGAAGCTATACTACTTGGGGACAATATTTGTGTTACTGCCTGAAAATATAAATACATCTGTATTCTACTTTGAGTAACAATACTTTCATTCAAGGACAGGAAGCTGGGACACAGGAACAGAGTATTACTTTTTCAGACGCACAAAATTCAAATCTTGACACAAAAACCCAAAGCAATTCTATTTTTGATCTTGAGAATGCCAATACATGCAAACAATCAGGCTTTTCCATCTATAGAAATTCTCACCTGCTATGAACATCCACACATTTTCCTTTGGGGTATATTTTAGTACTAGTAAGTTCACTGCACAGCTATCGCAGAGAAAGTGACTGCAACATCAAAATCACACAGGCAAGCCAAAAGCTACTTCATTAGTGATATGACTTGGAGCCTTTTTCTTTTCCCCTCTGGGCCAAACTATATCACGCACTTTATTTAATAGTATAGGTTGACATTTTTATGATACTTTGAAGATACTGGTTAAAACAGATAATTTTCTTTTCAATATTCCCAGTAATTCACTTTGGTTTCCTCCTATATCCAAATGTGATAGGAATTCACTTGTTTTTCCTTCTAATTTTCTTTCTTTCCTCTCTTTCTCTCTCTCTCTCTCTCTTTCTCTGCCCTCATCATTCCTCACTTTTCAGTCTGCCGAATGATCTACCACAACACACAGACATCAAAGATATACACTTATGCTGTTTTAAGAGGATACAATACTATTGTTCTGACATAATTACACTTTTTTGCCTGTTTCCAAGACTGTTTAAATGCTTAATGATCATCCAGGAAGAAAGCAAAACATCTCACACTTAAAAAAAGAAAAGGAAAAAGAATTTTTTTTTTGTCTTAACTTAGTTACTTCTTTTTGAGCTCTGGAATAAGCTTTATATAGTGCATAGTTACTTTAAAATTTAAAGTGACCGGTGGAAATGGGAGAAGAAAAATTTCAGTATATGTTAGACTGAGCAAAATTCTTTTTCTTTCCTTGTGAATAAGGGATTGCCTTTTACTGTTTGTTTGAACAGCCTCCAGCACAATAGGACTTTGATCTAGCCTGAAGGCACTACTTGTGGTCTGTTAGATTTAAAATATCACCTACAAATTCCATATCAATACAATTTCAGTTCCTGGAAACATGGTATTAACAGTATTGAAATAGCACATGTGCTTAGCTACCACAGAAGACCAATTTTTCACATCACTCCCCTTAGGATCATGGAAAACACGGCACCCTACAAAACTCACTTAAACTTGAAAGTTTTTTCTATAGTCTCTCTTTTTTGTTGGGCACAGAAAAAGTAAAATAGCAATGTGCAGAGCTAAATAACTTGACTAGAGTAAAAAAATTTTCCATTCAAACAAGATATGACAAGTCACACGGTTATTCAGATCACAAAATGACATTCTGCAAGTTTAATGTCTTGCATTAAACCAACTTATTGCCTTGTGCTTCACATACTTCAGAGAAACTATGCTGAAACCAGATTTCATATCTAAGAGAACTACTTTGGATTTCTTATTCCAGAAATATCATAGAAGTTAATAGTTTATATTATAATTTGCTATCTCAATGCATAACATCTCAAACTGATTTCACTGTGGTTTAGGTTTTATATTACATATGTAATAACATAACTATTTACTATACCCGACCACTATGGTAAAGTTGATAAAAATTACCTCAAATATTGTCTGTGTGAGCAAAACACTTTTTTTGCTAAACTTCATAAAGGCATTTAAAGGAATTAAGCAGGTAATTTTGCTGACTGACATCTAACAAATATGTTTTAGACAGAATCACCACAGTATTGACTTCCAGCTTGTGATGGTCACTTTAATCTTGCATAAGTCTGTGCATTACAATGTAAGACATGCAAGCAGCAACACTGCTAAAATTACATTTCTGTTTTCTATTATAGGGTCAAAAAATAATTTTTTTGCTGGCAAAAAAAGATGTCTAGAGAAGTTTTATGAGGGCATTTTATATCTCCAGAAGCTATAATACACATTAGAAGAGTAAGTCTGCTGCCTGAAGAATATTTACTATTTTAAAATTATTTATTCACACAATTCCATCTGAAAAGCTAAGACTCCAAGAAGAAAAGCTAACAGGAAACAGCACTGGCTTATATCTCGCTAGCAGAATGTATGTGTTTCTTGGTATAACCCAAACTATTTACCCAGAAACAAAAGCTTTATTACACCACAGAACAAAGTGATATTTGCAGTGGAAAAAAAAACCAACGCGGAAAGTTCTTTGCATGAACATGCACTTATAGCAATGAATATGATCTTGTAGGATTTACAAGAGAGGTATAGAGTTACTAATTCCTAATTTCCAATTTCAATCTGCTGCTCTGTTCTTTTAAACTGAATTGCACAGAGGTAACACCTGACAATCTCAGGAGACCAACAAGGGAGTCACTGTGATAACTCCATCTGATTAAACCACAGAGTCTGCACAGCCTTTCCCATAGGTTTCTAATTCACTATGGGTAGAATTTGCTTTTAAAAGTCTGAACTCCAGCATGCTGTCATTTTGCTTGCTACAAAAAACCCTCTCTACAAATTAAGGAAAATGTCATAGCAGCATATAGAAAAAAGGCAGGGGACAGGGAGAGTGGAAGAGTGTTACCAGACGTTAACACTATTTTGCCTTTTACTTGTACGTCCATTCTTATTTAGAGGAAATGCAAGGAGGGAGTGTCAAAGGAATGGGGATTCTTAATGCTTTATACTGCAAGCTCAGAATTGCGTGCACTTCTTCAACAGTTCTACCACAACTGCTATTATACAATACACTATGAAAATGGAAGACATTACACATGCCTTAATTAGGCACAAATCAGGTGTAATGCATCATCACTATATTTTATTACAGAAGAACAAATCAATGGGATCATACAGAGTCTGTTTCAGACAGGAAAGAACCTCAAGTGCACTGACCACATGTAGCATTATGAAACTATTCTAAACCTAGCAAGAGAAGATCTACAAAGGTAACTTACCTGATCTCATACAGCCAAAATCTCAAATGTTAGCTGCTAGTGAACTACTTTCTAAACACAAGCATTCTTGTTTACAGTATGTAATTATCAGAATTATTAGAAAAAATCAAAATTACTCACAGAGTCCTGGAGATGCAATAGCAAAGTATCTAAGACAGGAAATTCCAATGCAATATTATAAAAGAAGTGGGAATAGACATGCATGAAGTCAGGAACTGACAGGCCTCTGGATTACTGCAACTGTAGGAATCATGCTTGTGCATGCTGGGCTATAATTTATGAAACGGAGCCCAGGAAACAACCAATCACTTTGCTTCTCCTAACAAGTCCAACTGGCTATGAAAAGCTGGAAGTGCTGCACAGAACAATGAAGAGGAGCTATCCCACATATTAATCTGCTTATCTAGGATTGCCTTCTATGTAGGGAGAGGGAAGCATGTAATAAGCAGAGGAAAAAAAGAAAAAGGAAGAAAAATCACAACTGCACTGTTAAAACAATTGAATACCTCTCATTAAACATACAAATCTTCCATTGCAGTCAGATGGCTAGCACTGTAGTCAAAAATTTGTAGTATCAGCTAAAACATTTCAGAAGACTACCATCCTTCTTAACAGTGATTTTTTTTCCCCAATATTGACAGAAAGCTTTACAAACAGGATTTATATTTCCTGTGTACTTGTTTCACTGCTCTCCTGCTCTTAATTTAGTATTACTGCTAAGTGTGAAATATCCTTTCATAAAAACTGATTAGAGTAAGATTTTTTTTTTTTTTTTTTTTGCAGATGACAGGTGGCTCTTCTGTGAATTAACAAGCAGCCCTTCCTGGAAAGCCATTTGCATAGTCCTAGGATTTAAGATTTAAAAGACCATCATTTTCAAGAGAGGTACAAGAGACTGCATCTTCAGTCAATAAACGAGACACACTTTAAACAATATGAACAGACAAGAAATTACATACCAGAGCATATGGAGACAAAGTTGTCCTTCCGGGGAAATTCCATGGTTTCAAAATGTAGGTTTGACCAATTTGAAATTAACATTACTGCCATGTTTTCTGCTAAATAACTTTTCTGAAGTTCTTCAGAGTAAGAAAAAATAATTTATTTAAAAATTAATATTAAATAAGGATTTAATATTAAATAGTATTAGAGTGGTCATCACTATGGTTTATTTTAATAAATAACATATATTAAAATTTATTGTTTCATCAAGTGAAAAGTACAGAGGAATCTATCAAAGTAAGCAATTGGACCTTTCCAAACTATCTCCCTGTAAACGTGCCCATTGAATATATATATAAAGAAATATATATATAATATATATATATTATATATATATAAAGAAATTACCTTTAACACATAAAAAGAATCTACAGTTTTTTAAAAGAGTCATAGGCCTGTTTTTACAGAAATCCTAGTAATACTGAATGAAAACATAAACTTCTTAGGGTGAGTTACCTTGAATTTTACAAGAATGGAGATCACATAGGTTTTGTTGCTCTGTCCTTAAATCCTTTTTACGCATGGTTATTCCTCACATCCCTTCCCTTCTCTTCTTCCCCTGATAATCTATGCCCTAATAATTTCTGAAATCTCCTTAGCAAAATGTATTTTATAAAACCTGCCCCATAGTTGTTGCCACAATATCATATTCAACAAATTCTAAGGTATTTTGCAGCCTTAAATACTTTCCCAGAGGTCATCTGGTAGCAGCAAATGACCATCGGAACCACCTTGTCCTGCTGGACATGATTACTTGAATTAGAGAGATTCAGAAGCCGCTAATCTCAGAAATCAAGTCTTTTTGCATACCTAAGCAGTCTCTTCCCCAGGTTTACAGCCTACTGAAGTACTCATGAGGTATTTCAGTGTTGCATCCTTTTAAATGTGTCTTGATGAAAATTTACAATGCAAAAAGAAAAAAAGTACTGAAAATGAACAGTTTGTAAGAGATATTGAAAGTGATATTCAGTTATGTTTCTGTTACTTAGAAAAAAATCTCGATGTCCCACGATTTCTAAGCAACACATAAAACAAATAATTTTGTTCTGACATTCTGCAGAATGTCAGAGTCTGTTTCAGACAGGAAAGAACCTCAAATGCACTGACCACCTTCAGTTCAACCACCTCCAAAGAACAGCATTTGTAAACCAAAAGGCATATAAATAGCATGCAAATAATGAAAAGTAAAAATGTATTTTTAAGGGAGGGATACTAAACATTATACAGTTTAACCTATCAATTTGAAAATATTCTAGCCACACCTGCGGGATTCATACAAAATCTTCACTTATCTATATTCATTGGCAACTTTTTCACTAGCTCATATTCTGTTTGATAAATTGTAGAAACACAATGGCTTCACAGACTGCAAGCTTGAGTTCATTACCTTTGCAAGTCATGTCTCTGAATTGAAAAAGAAAATGCTGTAAATTTCAATTTCAACTCCCTGCTTCCGAAACATAAGGAAAATAAAGCAATTTGCAACCGGTTTCTTTCCAGGATGACTGAGGAATAGGGTCCTCCAAAGAAGAAAATTTGCTAATGAGAAAGGTAAGTGAATATGTATATACACATGCTAAAGTGTTTTTTACAGACTAATTCAAGTAGTGGTCTACCCTTCCTCCCCAAAAAGACTTCATAACTGTCCCTTCTGTCCCCCCATACATCAAAACTATGAAAGGCTTTGAAATCAGGAGGGGGAATGCCTTCCCTTTATCCCTACGAAAACATCCTTTTTACACTTTTTGCTTCTTTTTATGATTTTCCAAAGCAAAATATGAAGGTGCTAGCTCTAGGTCTCTCAACAAAAACGTACCAGAACTCTCAGATACACCCTCAAAGAGTGACCATCTCTCACTTTACTTCTCAAGATCACAAAGAGCATTACCTCCTACCATTTCCCCCAGTGCAGGATATACACGTAGCCTGACACCCACACTCAGTGTTTTGAAAACAAAATCCCCAGAGTACCATAATAAACTGGTACCATTCCCTTATTTGCTGTATAACTCTGGACTGTGTCAGTTTACTGCAGTTCAATTTAAAATCAAATAATTTACTGAAATTATATCTGCAGTTCAGAAAGGTCTTAACTGAATAACTGAATTGTCTGAGGTAAAGTAATACAGTTAATCCTTCAGTATTTAAGATAACATATCCCTTTTTTTCTATCTTGTTAAACTATTCATCTCCATAATAGGAGTTTTCTACACGTAATTCATTCTTTCTGTACTTGGCTGCCTTTCAGAACTTCCTGATTTATTGTGTTTCTGAGTCTGCCACACTGGTATCAACTTCACATCTACTAATAAAGTCAGCAACCCTGAAAGTAATGCATTCCTCAGCCAGTTACAACTTTTTTTAAATGGTTCACCCACAAATGATTTCTCTTTGTCAATGTTTGAAATAATTTTGTTAGCTAAGAACTTTATTAAACAGCACAGCATACAGCCTAAAAGGAAAACATCAAGAAGAAACTTCAGCACTTGTCTGCCTGAAGGTTAGTCTTTCTGGCAGGTTGAAGGGGAATCCCATTTTTATACATTAAAGTGTCCGGGCACAGTAGACTGAACTGGTTGGAAGAGGCAGGCATATTGTAGATATGAATGAGGCAGCTTTTTAGATGCAGCTGGCTTTAAGGGAAAGTGCTGATGGAAGGCACTTAATTCTTCACTTCTCCTTACCTAAGTTGAAACATGTGAAAAAAAGCTACTTTTGCCAGTGGCATATAAGTTGTCTAAAGGAAGAATGCAAGATTAAGTTAAAGTGCTGGTTTTACTGGGCCTGATTTCCTCCATAGTGGCTGGTATGTGCCTATATTTTGGATTTGTCCTGAAATAGTGTTGATAACACAGGTATATATCATTTATTGCTTAGCAGGGGTCACACAACACCAAGGCTGCCTCTGCTACTCACCCCAACCCACCAGTGAGCAGGCTAAGGGGACACAAGGAGTTGGATGGGACACAGCTGGGAAGGTTGACCCTCACTGACCCAAAGGATATCCCAGACCATAGGGTGCTGTGCTCCACATATAAAGCTGGGTGAAGGAGGAGGAATGGGGAGGAAGTTTAGAGTGATGGTATTTGTTTTCCCAAACACTGTTATATTTGATGGGGCCCTGCTCTCCTGGGGATGGCTGAACCAAGTGGCTTTCCCTGTTACACTGTCATTGTCTTAATCTGCAGGTTTTCTCAGTTTTGCTCTTTTGATTCTCTCTCCAAACCTAGCAGGGGGTGAGTGAGTAAACTTAGTTGCCAGCTGGGGTTAAACCATTACAGTTGCTTCCAATATATTTCACTTTTCTCAGTACAATTTCCATGACATTGTGGATTATGCTGCTCATCCCTTAGCTTTCACACTCCTTTATTTCTGCAGTTCCAGAAGTGTCTTGTAGATGACAAGACATATGTAAGCTGAAACATCTGCAGACTTAATTGATCCAGCAAAAATACTCATGCTTAGCTCTCCCAGGATTACCTACAATCCATGAAGTTCATACAGAAGTGATTGTTATCTGTTTCTCTGTATGGACTAACTGTATAAACTACAAAGTCACTCCTTGCAATGCACACACAAAATATATGGACAGATAGGCATATTGCTATCACACCCTGCTCTAAAAATAGAAGTAAAATTCTACATGATAGGACATATTAATAATTGAAGATATGAGCAATGTAAATAGAGATCTGCAGACAGGCTGCAGGAGAAACTAACTGTTTACGCATCTGATTAATCAGCAGGTATAATCTGCTAGTGAACATTGCATGAGAAATAAGGTTGCTCTGACACAATTTGGAAATAATCACTGCGTTCTGAGTTAAGGTATAAACAAAAATACAGAAGTTTAATAAACAAGTTGTCCATGTCTCCAGTTGCTGATTTTATTTGATATAGCAGCAATGCCAACAAACGATGATCATAAAATGCCAACAAACCTGATCATAAAATAAAATTGCACTCTTTACAGTAGTTCGTGAAGGAAATCATTTGAACAGCATACAGTGAAACATGGAAAATATGAAAGGAACATATGGTCCATGAATACACATCCTACTCAAAAGCAGAAGGACTTCATCTAGCATGTAACTCTGTAACGATTTAGTAAGACACTATGTAAAAGCATGTGAAACTCCTGTTTATAGTAAACACGAACAACCTTAAGTTCGGGTTACATTATGTGGTTACAAAAAACAAGCTGAAGAAACAGAGTGCATGCATAGTAGTTTTTTTGGGAAATAGCTAAATAAATAAACAAACCTATACACATATATTCATTTAGGAACCCAACGACTCATCTGTCCAACTGGTTCAGATGCACATGAACAAGCTACTGGTACTAGATGCACAGTCAACAAGCAAATCAATACAAAAACAATATAAGCAATTTTAATTTCTGCATGAAGGGAGAATAGAGTTGTACAGTTTGGCTGTATTACTTGCACGCCTTTAAGCCCGCACAAAATAATGTTGTAAAAGAGAGAAAAATATGGAGGTTTTTTATAAACCTTTTAATAAAGCCTGTAGGATTTGACTGAGATTTGTAGCTCATTTCACATACAAAGAACTGAAACACCCATACTCAAAATAGCACCTATTGAAAATAGAGGAGTATAGAATTCCTCTCAGTTTAACACATGTTGAGGGAGACACAATATTAGGCAACTTTTTCCATGATCACTGACTAGAATAGAATTCCATCTTGAAGTCTTACTCAAAGTTTAAGCCACGAGATACCCATCTCCATTACTATGTACTGCAATGAGTTATAGGTTATAAACTACACAAGAGGCTGTGAGGATATATGAACAGCAACTGTATGACTGACCGTCCCGCATGTGTAGAGTCAGCTTTATGCTATCATAGTTGTATTACCTGTATCACATAGCAGCAACGATGAAAGGTCTTTAAATTTCACTTGTCCTCTGGAAAGCAGTCACATTTGGAGGAGAGAATGACAGACTTTAAAAGAATGATAAGTCTTATGCTCAGATGCACTACAGATAAGCTAAGAAAGCAGCCAACTTCAGCTCAGGCCCCAGCAGACCAAATCTCCTTGCCACTCTGTTGACAAACCTCATAAATAACCAGCTGGGGAAACCCTACGAAGCTTTCATTTTCTTACTCCCAGAAAAATCTGATTGTACTAGAATTTGTTTGCTTGAGAACCAGCACTAGAAAGTTTCGAAATGACAGCTCTGCAGTTGCACACAAAATTGATCCATTCAGTCTCAGCAGCAAGGAAGTTCATAGTCCTCTAAGAAGAGATCACAACTGTGTTAGAAACTAGAGAAAAAACTGTAAATTCTGGACTTTTCATCTACTGAATACTAGATTTCAGAAATAGTTTTTTGCACAGGATTTGCAGAGGAGGGTTTTCTCAATGGGAAGAAAATGATTTGTATGTAACTTCCTAGTTTTATACTCAGAAAAAAAATTGTGCATCCTATCTGCTACTCTAAACCTACAGCGATGGGTGGGAGGAACCTATACTTGTTGGCCTACACAGCAGTATAAGCACTGAAGCATAAAGTTAATTTAAAGACATTACAGAAAAGCCCAAGAACTTGGTAACCTGCTGGCATGGATGGACCACTGAGTCCAAGAACCGGTCCTCAAGAAGTGAGAATGAATGCTGAACAATGAACCCTCCCATAATCTCTCTCCCTATCTTAAACTGGGAGCATCAGGCTTTTCTTTCATTGCTTCTAATTCAGAAAAGTAGAAATATTCAAACAACTTTTTTTATGTTGATCTCCTATAAATAGAACCAGGTACAGAAGAGTGAGAAAGATTAAAACAGCATGCTTTCTGCCTAGTGCAATTCCCAGTGGTGCCATGAGTCAGGAGACCCATGCAGAGTGATATTAACACCAGAAAAAAAAAACAAAAAAACAAAAAAACAAGTACTTTGTGAGATGCCCACCCAGTCACTTGGAGAGGGAAGAGAGAAGTGTGAGGTTGTAAGGAAGAAAGTAAAGTTATAATGTCAAAGGAGAAGAGGAGGGGAAAAAAAACCAGACTGCACTTTACCTTTTCTAGGAGCCCTACAGTGGTAGCAACAGATGGGGGGGGGACTCTTACTCCACAATCTTCCCTCTCACCCCCTCTGGCAGTTTGGCAGTTTCAGATGTTCTTAGTGAAGCAACAGCTGTCACTCTAGCAGCAGCAGTGTGAACCTGAGTTTATATGTGCAGTTATTTTAGCACATGGCCTTTTTCTTTGTCCTCGGGAAAAAAAATCTGGTAATTAAATACTTTGGATAGCTCAGCTAGATCTGGATAATATTTGACTGAGTAGGGAAAAAAAGCCCTAAACAAAACAGTTCTTTCTGTCGTGGTATTCTTTTTCTCAAACAACTGCTATGAACAAGGGCGGAAGAGATTTAAGAGGAAGAGTTTTATTTCTGGTGGAAAATATTAGGCAATCAAGTTGTAAGCAGAGCCGGTCACACTGTTGGTTGCAAAATGTCTACTGAAATTAATTGTCTTAAGAAATAGTTTTTAAGAACTACCAGAGCACTCTTTAGACCGCAATCAAATTGTATAAGCCTTTGACAGGGAAAACAATGCTGGCTTTCCCTTTCAGCTTCTCTTTTCTGTTGCTCTGCTCATAGCAAGCAATAGCCTGGGAGCTGAGTCATGGTTTAAGGCACATTTCTCCCCAGTTCATCCTCCTTTAAAGTCATCACAGTCTAGACAGAGATCATCCACAGGCTTTTCTAATCAGAGGTTCTCAACTCCACATGAGTTGAAAAGTTTGGAGAGAAGGCTTGAGCATCCTTCCTGTGTCCTCTTATCCCAAACAGAGGCCGTGTCTTTCTGCCTTCATAAATAAGTTTTGATAAATTCATAAATATCACCACCTTGAGTACTGTATGTGGTTCTGGACCCAATTTGAGGATGTTAAGGCATTCAAAACCATCCAGAGGAGAGCAACAAAGCTGGTGAGAGGAAGAAATGTCCTACAAGGAACAGCTGAGGACTTCAGGCTTGTCTAGTTTAGAGACAAGGAGACTAAGGACTCCTTGGGTATGACCTCATTACTCTCTACAGCTTCCTGAGGAGGTAAAGTGGAGAGGTAGGTGCTGATCTCTTCTCCCAGGTATACAGAGAGGATGTGGAGGCTTTCTCTTCAGAGGTATTCAAAAGCCATCTGGACACAGTCCTAGCAATGTGCTCTGGGGGACCCTGACTGAGCAGGGATGTAGGACAAGGTGAACTCCAGTGCTCTCTTCCAATCTTACCAATTCTGTGATTTTGTAATGTGTGATAATGGTTCAAAGCTGAACCAGGATAGGTTTAGACTATACATCAGTAAGCATTTCATCAGCAAGATATGGGTCAAATCCTGGAATAGGCTTTCTAGAGAGTTGGTTGATGCCTCCAAACTGTGAGTGTTTCAGAGATGTTTGGACAATGTTCTTAACAACATGCTGTAGCTTTTGGTCAGCCCTGGAGCAGTCATGCAGTTGGACTAGATGCTTGTTCACAGAATCATTTAGGTTCAAAAAGACCTCTGAAATCATCACTATGACCAAACACCACCATGTCAATGAGACCATGGCACTAAGTGCTATGTCCAATCTTTTCTTAAACACCTCCAAGATCAGTGACTCCACCACCTCCCTGGGCAGTCTATTCTAATATTTAATCACCCTTTCAGTGAAGAAATTA
This sequence comes from Myiozetetes cayanensis, assembly GCF_022539395.1. Taxonomy (NCBI): domain Eukaryota; kingdom Metazoa; phylum Chordata; class Aves; order Passeriformes; family Tyrannidae; genus Myiozetetes; species Myiozetetes cayanensis. The sequence goes on from NW_026087631.1 coordinate 46,972,469, forward strand.
CTCCTAATGTCCAACCTGAACCTCCCCTGGTACAGTTTAAGACTATGTCCTCTTATCATGTCACTTGTTACCTGGGAGAAGAAGTCAACCTCCATCCAGATACAACCTCCTTTCAGGTGGTTGTAGAGAGTGATAAGGTCACTCCTGAGATTTCTTTTGCCCAGGCTAAACAACCCCCACTGCCTTAGCGTCTTCTCCTATGACTTACCCTCCTGACCCTTCACCAGCTCTATTGTCCTTCTCTGGACACAATCCAGCACCTCAGTGTCCCTCCTGAATTGAGGGGCCTACAACTGGACAGAGGACTCAGATTGTAGCCTCACCAGTCCCAGAGGGACAATCACTTCCCTGGCTCTGGTGGCCACACTACTGATGATCCAAGCCAGGATAGCATTGGCCTTCTTGGCCACCTGGGCACACTGCTGGCTCATGTTCAGCCACTGTAAACCTACAAGCGGTGGATGAGCAACGCACTGAGTCAAAGCTGGTATCATGGATCATAATAACTCCCAATTAATTCTTTTGTTCCATTATTAAGTCACATTTTGATTCCACATAAGCCTTCAGCACTTACAGGAACTCGCTAGAAATAAGTCCACAGTTTAACTGCAGCCACTTCCTTTAGTTCAAAACATGGTACCTTCCCCCCAAATTCAACTGATGATTCCCAGATTTTGTATTTGAAAATGCAATAAATAATCTTTCCCTGTTCTTCTTCTCTCTCATTACATTGTAGACATCAGCTCTAACCCTACACCATCTATTCTCCAGGCTGAAGATTGCTGATCTGTTTATTCATTTCTCATGTGGAAGCCCTCCCAAAATTCTTTATATGGCTACACCACTGTCTATATTGGCATAACAATGTCATTTTCATAGTAAATTGCTATATATCCTAGACTGACTTGTCAGACAACTGTCACATCTCTTAAGTGGACACTCCGCAGAACTGAAAGAGATTTCCAGCATTGTTCATTCTCATTCTCCCTTTTACTAGAGTGGGACAGCCAAAACCAGGACACACCTTCTCCTACAGTAATAAAATAACAGAAAAGCCTCTTACAGCACTGTGTATCTCAGGATTTTTGATTTATACTAAAGGACAAGAAATATGAATCATAGTTAGAAGGACTTTTCCTTCTAGCTGAGTCATTTTCAGAAATTTCATGTATTTCTCTTTCTATGATTGGATTAAGTAATTTACAAACTACTTTATTATTGTTACTATTGTTGCTGAATCTGATCTTTTAGTAGGTATTAATTTTCAGTACTTTTGTTATTTTTTCCTGTTAGTGTAAGTTGCTTTGGCAGGCAAAATAGTAGCCTTACTAGTTGTCTTCCTTGTGCTATCAGTTTCTCAACCACTCTTGTGATCAACTTTGTTTTCAAAGATTATTAAATTCTTCAAAGGTTATTAAGATGATTCCTGGATTCAGTGTTGTTCATTTTTAGAGACAGTGCAGTAGCTAAACTGTTGGAAAAGTATTGTGTTTCCTGAGATTTAGTTCCGTTGTCACTGGAACTGAAATCTGTTCATCTTGAGAGATAGAATAATGACTAGTTTTGGTTTTATTGTCACAATACAATAAGAACTTGACCTTTGCAATTGAGCACAGATCGAGTGGGAGAAATTATTCTTCAGGGCATCTGTGTAATCAGGCCCTAAATGAAATCTGAAGCTTTAGTAGTAAAGGAGGCCATTGTCTAAGTCTGGTACTAAACCTTTAAACCCATTTTATATCCAAAAGCAAGATAAGTTATTTGACAGCAGACACTGAAAGTGCAGGCACTAATCTGACCTTTACAGAGTTGGATGAGTGCAAGAATTACTGCTTCAGACTCTGTTATTTGAAATTAAAAAGCAAACAAGGCAAGAGACGTGATGAAAACCCTTTCAATTTCACATAAATTACACAAGGCATTCAACTCAATTTAAGACTATACATTCACACACATTAATTAAAAAATTGTAAGCTGTTTATTAAAAATCAGCTGCCATGAAAATAGGTCTTTGGCCTTTAAGACTATATATCCAGCTAAACTGTGTAACATTGCATCTCCCCGCTGCAAATTCTCTCTTCCAGGTAAATATATGTAAATAGTTTCTCTTACTTAAAAAAATTATGGTGCATTTCCTTTTGTACATGTTTTAGCTTCATGTGATAAAAGTGCTTAAGATAAATTCCCATGAAATTGGTGCTCATTATATTCTGCCAGATCTCTGAAGCAAAGATCAAACTTTATAGAAGACAAAGCATACATTCCAATTTAATGTGTCCTTGCAGCATCGTTACTCGGAGCTGAAGAAGAGGGAGAAATCTTCACTTTGAAAAGTTATCACAGTACCAATAACATGCTGGACTTTTTTTAATATCTTTTAATTCTGAGATAACTCCTCTGAACACACTACACATCTAAAGAATTGAGAAAGATATCATTGATAATTTTTGTGTTTGCAAAGTAAAATTACCTGACCTCCAGGCTGAAAATGTATTTCAGAGCCAAATAAAGTGCCCAAAATTTTAAAGCAGTTCAGTAGAATGCTGCAGCTGTCATTCACATACAGATATTTAGTCAGTGAACAGAAAAGAGCAATGGACTACAAAATTAGACCCTGTGTAAAGTTGTAAACAAGTCAAAGCATTAAAATTATCTTTTAGGTGACCTAGAATTTCTGTATTTGTTGGGTTTGTGGGGCCAGGTTTTGGGAGCAAAAGGGTTGGCGTCTGTAAGAACATGCCAGAAACTTTCCCATGTCCCACAGAATCAATGCCAGCCAACTCTAAGACAGATTTGCTGCTGGCCAAGACTGAGCCTGTCAGCCATGGTGATAGTGCCTCTGGGATAATGTATTTAAGAAGAGGGAAAAAAACCTGCACAACAACAGCTGGAAGAGAGGATCAAGACATGAGGGAGAAACAGCTGTGCAGACACCAAGGTCAGTGGAGAAGGAGAGGCAGGAGGTACTCCAGGTGCCAGAGCTGAGGCTCCATTGCAGTCCGTGGTGCAGACCGTGGTGAGGCAGCTGTGCCCCTGCAGCCCGTGGAGGGTCACAGGTGAGCAGAGATCCACCTGCAGCCTGCAGAGGGCCCCGCACCAGAGCAGGTGGATGCCTAAAGGAGCCTGTGACTCTGTGGTAAGCCCATTCTGGAGCAGGCTCCCGGCAGGACCTGTGACCCTGATGAGAGGAGCCCTCTCTGGAGCAGCTTTGCTGGCAGGACTCATGACTCCACGGAGAAAACATGCTGAAGCAGTCTGTTCCTGATGGACCATCTGGTAGTTCATGAAGAACTGCAGCCCCACAGGAGGGACCCATGATGGAGCAGGAGAGAGTGAGGAGAAAGGAGCAGCAGAGACAACATGATGAACTGACTACAGTTCCCATTGCCTGTTCCCCATGCATCACTGCCAGAGAGGCAAATCTGGAGTGAACTCAAACCCAGGAAGAAGGGAGAAGTGGGGGAAAAGTGTTTTAAAGTTTGTTTGTGTTTCCCATTAACCTACTCTGATTTGACTGCTAATAAATTAAATTAATTTTACTCAAGTTGAGTCTGTTCTGTCTGTGGCAGTAATTGCTGAGTTATCTCTCCTTGATTTTATCTCAGTGCACAAAACTTTAGTTATATTTTCTATTCCCTGTACAGTTAAGGAGGGGTGCAACAGCACAGCTTTGCTGGGCACCTGGCTTCCAACCAGGGTCAACCCACCCACTAAACTGGAAAAGTATATAGAGTAATAGAGAGTAACTTATCATGAAGATTATGCATATAAACTGAGCAGCAGCCATATGGCCTTGATTGGTTCCTTATCTTTCCTCCTAACAGAGGAAACGTAGTAGTACATGCACACGGACACAGAAATAATATAGAATACTCTAATTTCTAGATCATTTGAGGAGAAATTTTCATACTATTCCATGAATGTTGATTATCTTGTAAGACAAAACACCAATTCCATTAATCTCTGACATGCTCAACTATCTTTTTGTGGCCTGTTTTGTATATTAGCAAGGGAAAACAGTGAAGTGACAAATGGGTAGCTTAGGCAACCAGTGTCCACTCCCTGAGCTTCCAGGTATGAAGCTGTACTTTTGAAAACCCAAATACTATGGCCATTTTTGGCATATAGTTCCCAAGGAAAAAGAAATTTAATTCACTGTTCTATGTTTCTAAGAAAGCTATATTTACAGATCAAACTGCTGAACCATATTAAGCCACAAGTAAGGGCTTGCAAAGCACCCACTAGGACCTCCTAGCATATTCACCCAGCAACAAAAGTAAACAAATCATCTCATCCAAATGAAGAGTAGTATGTTGTTGTGCCAACACCATTGCCAACTGGCTCAGCCAGTTATGAGCCAAAAGCAGTTTGTGGTCATATCTGTGTATCCTAAAAAGCTAACAATGTGACAACTTAATGAAAAAAATGGCACAAAATGTACAGGCTATCAAATGTCACAATGAATGTTAAATTGTTTTCAGGAAAGAACAGAGCAAGGACTGAAAGTTATAGCACAACTTTATTTTCTTATCTCTTCCATTCTGGCCACTCAGTAATTAAGAAGATATAGCATAAACTGGAAATGGGAAAGGGTTGCCATAGAGCTTAGAGGTGCTGAGAAACCCAGATACAGAAATTGACTAGAGAAATCATGATATAAGCTCCCTTTGGAAAGCAGAAAATATATTTGTCCAAAAAAAAAACCCCAGAAAACCAGAGCCAATGGACAAGTACTGAAATTAAAAGGCAAAAACCCACAAAAAGTTAGCTTGTGATTTGCTATTACATATTCAAAGTTAAGTGCTTAGAATCATAGAATATCCAGAGTTGGAAGGGACCCCAAAAGATCATTAAGTCCAGCTTCTGGACTTGATGATCCTTTTACAGGCACATGATGTGATTTTTAGGGCTGCCCTGTGCAGGGCCACAGGACACTTATGGCCCTACACAGCATAACCCCAAAACTCACAACCTGTGCCTGAGAGCGTTGTCCAAATGATTCTTGAACTCTGTTAGGTTTCGTGCTGTAACCCCTTCCTTGGGGAGCCTGTTCCAGCATCCAACAACCCCCTTGGTAAAATGTTTTTCCTAATATTCAACCTAAACCTTTCCTTACTGAATTTCATGCCGCTACCCCAGCTCCTGTCACTGTTCACCAGAGAGAAGAGATCCAGTGCCTGCCCCTCTTTGGGACACTCTATTACCTTTATATCCTTCTTATACTGCAGTGCACTGAAGTGCACACAATATTCAAGGTGAGGCCACACCACTGCAGAGCAGAGTGGTACAATCCCCTCCGTCAACTGGTTGGTGATTATTTGCCTGATGACCCCCAGGACCCGGTTGGCCCTCCTGGCTGCCAGGGTACTGCTGGCTCATATTCATCTTACCCTTGACTAGGACCCCCAGATCCCTTTCTACGAGAAGGCTCTCCACCATCTTGTTTCCCAATCTGTACAAACTTAAAGATGTATAAATATCAATAAAGTTATTCTATGTCCAATGTAAAAGTTTTAATTACTTTTCATTTCTCATATTCAGGAAAATAGCCCTTCAAGCTACATCCTGGTAAGATTTCCTTTACACATAAACAACAATGTAATAAATTGGATTGGGAATCCCTTGGTTAATATCTTTAATTTCTGGTACAGAATACTAGTTTTTTTTCATTGGCACTACCTGTTCTTTAATAAAAAATAGGCAAAATCATCAGTGTTGAAATGTGTCTGGGTATTTATTTGAGATTAATATCATAACCTTTTAAGGTGTCACAATGGAAGAGCACTGTATGTTTTTGTCTTTTAAAAGAATATTGTTCAAGTCACTTGACAACAGGAATGTTACTCTGTATTCTAGCCTCTTTACCTTTTAAGTATATTTATTTGACTAGCAGGCGCTTTCAATATGTATGGATTTGGTACTAGACACATTCTAGCGTAATTCCTGTTTACATAATACGTATGATGCAGTTCAGCAGCTATTAAAGAAAAAAAAAAGAAAAAACACATAACCTTACAAAGTAGCCTTTGTCAATGGCTGAACCACAGCTTTCCAGTCACTGAGTTTCCTGCATTCCACCTTAATGCCAGAAAACATCAGCACAAAGAAGTGGTTCATTCTCCCAGGCTAACAATGCACTGGAGAAGGTACCACTTTTTTGAACCTATTCTTTTTCCTGCAAAGGATTTAACAGCTGAAACCTGTCTTGCCCTGATAAAACAGTGTGGGTGTGCATTGGAGGTAGTGTTTGGGAGATCAATGTCATCTAAGTGATTAATACTGTAGGGTACCTAGAGAAAAAGATACTTATTTATACCTAATTTTATTTATAAAAAAAAAAATTGTTCTATGAAAATGATCTACAAACTTTATGGACAAACTTTTAAATGCTTTTAAGGAGTATATTAGTCACTATCTTTATTACTGAAGGATCTACAAAGTTTCATAGTGAGAGACATTTGATAGTGAATTATACTAACAAGCCATAAAACAGCAGAGGGAAAAGATTTATGTTTCATTAGATTAAGGAACCTAGTTAGTCCACTATAGAAGCAACACCTAACCTAAGTAAAACAGTTCTTGGTTTAATTAAGGATAATGGCTGACTGTCTCCTAAGCAAGAAAAAGATAAGCTTCAGGAAAAAAAGACTAAAAGTTCATAGTTTTCGAGTACTACTTCACAGTGATTTTAAGATTCTGACTGAAAAGTCCACTACAAGCTGACTTGCAAGCATTTTGAATAGTTACCTTTTTTTTACTAGTATAATAAATAATCGACCCCTAAACTGTAATCCAGATTTGTCTGGATTTGATTTCTAGTTGATTTAATCTGTTATGCTTCATAATGATGAAGTTGTCTCTTAAAATACTCTGAATGTTACTCAGTTCTTTTGTTAGGAACATAACTACAAACTAATCAGTAAATTAAAAGGACATGTCCTGAAGGAAACCATAACATTCAGGCATAGTAGACGAAAATTCTCAACTTTAACATAATACAGAAGACAAACCTTTTTTTGAAACTTCAACTCAAGGAACACACATTTAAATCTTTCAGACAATCCAGACTGAAGCCAAAGAATCTGTAATTGTGTAAACTTGACAGCCCTTGCTTATGACAGTTTGTTAGGATTTCTAAATTTGTTTGCCAAGAAAGGAGTTAACCAAGGCAACAATTAGGTAACAGTCACGAAGAAATACAGTCACTAAAGATAGAAGTGTTCAGAGCGAAGAGGAAGGGTGAAATAATTCAAGACACTGCAGCCACTGAAGCAAAGTCAGTTTGGGGTTTTAAGGTGAGGGAGACAAAGAATCCCTTGGGTGGCAGCAGAACAGCAGACTTGTTGCGAGAGAGAGATGCAACATGGTAGAAACAGCTACTACTCTGAATGGAAATGAAACAGAATTCTAAAATGGGATCCAAAATAGATTATCTCTGCTCATGGAGGCATTGCAGATGTAGATTATCCATCACTCTCATTCTTGAAACCCACAAGAGTTAACCGCAATTTAAAGCACAGTATTGTAAAATAAGCATACGTACAGAAAACGTTGTCCGGGATAGAAAGGCAAATGGCTAAAAGCATTCTTGATGACATCTTATTATTATTATCTTATTATTTCCACTTCTCTTGTGTTCTTTAGGTAGAGAAATGCATGTGATACTGAGTAACAGAACACCAAATGGTTATTTTATTATTTAGTGCAAATTAACTATCCTTTAAAAAGTAGCATGAAAGATCCTCTCCTGCCTCCTGAGCATATGTTAGCTTTCAGCAGTTGTTCACAGAGAACTGTTGGACACCTTTTCCCTCCCACAATTTTGTATTTTGGCAAAGACAGAAGTATGTCCTCAGTAGAAGACAACTGCAAGCCTTCAAAGAGGTCTATGAAAAGAAACACAATGGGCTTTCCTATTCCCTGATAAACCCCTAGCTACCCACACAAAGGCATCGCTGCTTTGCATGTTTTCTATTAATTTAACATTCAATAAATAAAAAGAATATCAACTCAGCTGGTGTCATTACTGATTATTTTTGATTACCCTCTTGTGCATTATTTTAATTTCTGTTGTTCATATGTTCAGGTATTAAGCTGAATGAAAACATATTAAGTACTAACAGTGCCCAACATGACTTCAACATGTCCCACACGACTTTAACAATTCCCACATGACTTTAACAGGTATCTTGACAGCCAGAAAAGGTTCCAGCTCCTTCTATTAATATTACTCCACTGATTTTGTCCAAACAATACATTATCAAATGGTTCACCTTTCTCCACACACCTGTTTTTGCCCCCCCTTTCTGTATTAGCCTCAACAATTTCACTTATTCTGCCAAATTTGCATAACCACAGAATCATTAATGTTGGAAAAGACTTCCGAAATCATTAAGTGCAACCATTAACCAAACACCATCATATCAACTAGATCATAGCAATAAGTGCCAGATGTTTCTTGAACACCTCCAGGAATGGTGACTTCACAGCCTGCCTGGGCAGCCCCTTCCAATGCTTTCAATGAAGAAATTCTGCCTGATGCCCAACCTGAACCTCCCCTGGCACAGCTTAAGGGCACTTCCTCTTGTCCTGTCTCTGGTTGCATAGAAGAGGCCAACCTCCACCTGGCTACAACCTCCTTTGAGGTAGTTGTATAGAGTGATACGGTCACCCCTGAGCTCTCTTTTCTCCAGGCTAAACAACCCCATCTCACTGAGCCTCTTCCCACATGACTTACTCTCTAAACACTTCAGTGGTTTTGTTAACCTAATGGTCTTGTGTAGTGTTTCAAGATAGCACTTAGAAGGTCTTGCTACACAGAATCATACTGAGATAACAGGCTTCACATGAATCAAGTTAGGAAATGGAATTCTGGAGGTCACACACAGAGTCTGGTCCTTACTCTGGTAACAGGATATACCAGCATCAGAAAAAAAAAAAAGATGTGAGAAAAGATAAGTCCTTGTAATACTACGGTGAGACAATGTCCAGCAAAGTGATAACCATATTAGAGCAAGAAATAAATGTATGAGAAGCTGAAGACACCATCTTAAAGCTTTCAGTGACAGAAGTCTTATGGCAGATGTTTGTGTTAATAGTGGCTGTTGAGTAAAGACAGTAATATATATTAAAAAACCTTTCAGACCTTTCAGAAGCTCATACTTTGGAGGATGTGTGTTCAAAAAGCACCTAAAATCTTTCATAAAGTTCATAAACCTGGACTGATTCCCAATTTTTGTCTTTCTCCTCGATATGGAACATGTGGATAGCATTCCACCGCCTTTGCTCAACGCTTGTCTCAAGACAGCTTCTACTTTGTGTTAGGGCTTTAAAGTGGTCAGTCGTATTGTTTAAACATGCTTTTGTCTAGTCATTGAGACAACTTACCTGTACCAATAGTGGTGGCTGCTGTACTCAGATATACCCATGACATACTGCAGCATCGTTATCAAGATACCTCACACACATGGGCATTAGGGTAATTCCTTTGTCCAGGCTGAATGGCAGCAGACAACATTCTTCTTTACTTTCAAGACAAAAATAAAAATAAAGAACAGTGAAATTTGTCAGATAACACAAGACAGATTATGCAAAAAAGAAAAATCCAAGTGTTCTTTCTGTTTAGAATCGATGACATCACACATCTGTCCCTTCTAGAATGCTAGAGTGCCCTCAAGCAGCATCACACTAGCTTTTGCAGCTCTTAGATGTCAATAAAGTACCCCATGAGAAAAGGTTTCAGGGTAAAATTTTGATTGTGTGCTTTGAACCATTATTCATTAATTTTCTTATTGATTAATGTCTATGCAGAGCAAAAAAATTTAAATTCTTTATTATGTCATTGTCCTCTCTGGGTAAGTTAGTCTTGTCACTGTTTTGACCCCCAGTTTATCAGAAATAATAAGTAAAGGAAAAAAAAAACTTTTTCTTCTACACTTTAGATTAATCATTCAAGAACTTTCAAAGCCAATGTCTCTCCTGCCTCCTTGACTGCTTAATGCCTCCTAATCAAGGAGTTAGAGTTTTTATATAAACATTTATCCAAAATTTGATTTTTTTTTTATTTTTTTTTTTTTTTACTTCCCTTCAGTTACTTCATGGTTGGGTTCCCCTCTTATCATGATTTCTCTGTCAAGTTGTTTTGCCCCTATCTTGAACAAAATCTTTTCCTGAGTGTTTGTCACAGAACTCCTTGCATAGATAAATACTGAGAATCAGAGAGAATTTCAGAGTACAAAATTTCTTTTCAAGCCTTTCATTTTCCCTAGGTGTATTTTTAAGCTTATAACTCATCATACCACTCTTTCAGTGACAGCAGAATCTTTATGTCATAAGTCATCAATGATTATCACTTCCTTTCTTTAAACATATGTTTGCAGGTCAATTTTACCAAGCGCTATGCTACTTAAATATACAAGTAAGCTTATCAAAATGATATCCAAAACAATAATTTGGAAACTTATATTTGGATTAATGCGGTCTTCAAAAATTTCTGGTCAGATATCCTAGATGAGGAGATAGCCCCATAGTTGCGTATAACGATTCCCAACTTAAGTGAGACTAATTAGCTAGCTAAGCTTTCTCAGTCATTCCAACCTTGAATTTAAACTTCATTTTTGTTGTTTCACAGAATAGTTTTCCCATTAACAGGAATCTGAAAAAAATTGACAAAATCAGGTGAAAAGTACAGAAAACTACTGTAATACTTGGCAGTGAATTTACCCTGAGAGTGCAAGCTTGACTACCAACTGAATTTAAAGTGGGGAAAAGTAGTATTTTATGTCAATATTATAAAACTGATTTTACATCTAACAATATTTTATTCCAAAATGGAATCAAGTGTGTAAACAAAAGTGTTTTCTTAGTGGAAGCCATGTAAGAATATTATTTCCATGTTGCAGTGTTTTTTAAATAAAAATTGGAATAAATTTTAATTTGATAAAATAAAACTTAATAGATGGGTAAAGAGAACTTCTTCAGATGTTATGAACCAAGCCTGTTTTCGTCTTTCCTTACACACTTTGCACTGAAATAGATCAAAACTATTTTTTTCTTTGGTTCAATTTCCTGGTATTATAGGAACTAAAACCTGACAAAAATTTTATTTATGCTGTTAAATACCTATAAAATGAGCATATAGGTAGCCTAGAATAAATAATTAGTTATTTTAAATTAGTTAATAGTTTGCAAATATTTTGAGTATATTCACACAGAATACCAAGCAAATATGCAGAATATTTCTGGAAATCAGGTAGTAAAACAGGGTGCCCAGCACAAACCTTGACTCCCTTCTTTTTCTTTCCTAACCAGAAGAAAGTGAGGACTATCATGGTAAACACAACAGTACTATTTCATATTCAGATAATTTGCAAATCATCACAAATTAGTAGATAAACCTGGCTACAGAAAAAACATCACCTTATGTCCACCTGCATCCCACACCAGAGCAGGCAGATGCCTAAAGGAGAATTTGAATGGGAAGCCCATGCTGGAGCAGGCTCCTGGCAAGACTTGTGGCCCCATGGGGAGAGGAGTATTTGCAGAATATTTGCTGGCAGAACCTGGGTGGACCCACCCTGGAGTAGCCTGTTTTCCTTAAAGACTGCACCCTGTGGGAGGGACATACACTGGAGCAGTTTGTAGAGAACTGCATCCTTGTAGGAGAGACTCACACTGGAGAAGTTCATGGAGGACTGTCTTTTGTGTGTGGGACCCCATGACGGAGCAGTGGAAGAGTGAGAAGAGGAAGGAGTGGCAGAGACAATGTGTGATGAACTGATCACAGCTGCCACTGGCCATCCCCTTGCACCACTGGGAGAGAGGGAGTAGAGAATTCAGGAGTAAAGTTGAGCCCTTAAAGAAAGGAGAGGGTGGGGGCAAGGTGCTTTAAGATTGGTTTTGATTTTTCTCATTGTTCTACTTTGATTTGATTAGTAATAAATCAATATGATATCCTTGAGTCAAAACTGTTTTGCCCACAATGGCAACCGGGGAGTGATCTGTCCCTGGCCTTACCTCAACCCATGAGCCTTTTGTTGTTTGTTCTCTCCCTTACCAAGCAGAGAAAAGGGAATGACAGACAACCATGCAGGGTCAACCCACCACACCTCTCCTTGCCCCAGGGTGGGAAAAAAGAAACTGAATTTTGCCATAAAAACAGCCTTTTTGTTTATCTGCCTCACCGTCTATCATGCTCTGTTTCTAAGAAGATAAATGGGCTGAGTTTTTTCTGTTTAATACTAGTGTAGAAATTCGGGAGACACATACTGGGTTTAGGACATGTTTTGTAGACAGCAACCCAAAATAACTTGAGTATTTCCATTCCCCTGAATTACTTGCTTAAAGTAAGTTTATGGATGAGGTAAATTTGTGCACTCTTTATGGTTGCAGATTAAAGGGGTTACTAGCTGAGGCTTAAGCACCTGATGTGATACCTTAAGAAGCAGGCACCTCACTCAAAAACATGCCAGGCATACTGCTTTGTGTTCTGCAAAGGTGTGGTGGGCAGCACAATACAAACATCTCAGTGCTTTTCTGCTTAGACAGTCCAAGTTCAGTTGTGTTTATTAGTTTCCGTTCACCAGGACCCATGCTAATTCAATTCAGAGCACTTGCTCCTCTACCTAGTTTTGCTTCTTTTTGTTAAAGGAAGGCTTATTAAATTGAAGAGTTGCTCACAAATCTGGGGTTTCGGGATAGCAGCTAAAGTGTTGGGCAACAGGCATTGTCCTATGGACAAAACATGAGATATTAAGCTAGCAGGGTCAAGAGCTAGGAGGCACACAAAATGACAGTTATTTATGCAACATTATTTCACAATACCTTTTCCTTTGCATAGGCATTACGGTAGGGCCTAATTATATAAGCACACACCATTAAGTGCACAGGTTGCACACAGCATTCAACATTATTTTCATTTCAGTGGAGTAGACAGGAACAAGAACACCACCACTATTACTGATTAACATTAAACAGGGTTCTTTTTCTTAATACTCTGGTTTTCCTAATCTCCAGTAAATAACAATAGTCAAAAAGAACGTGTTACAACATTCTGGTCACAGATTGATAAAGGCTTCCATTTCAAAATTCTTATTTTTTCTCGCTAATTGGAGAAGGTTTTTGTAAGATAATACTCTGACAGGTATTTGAGTGGTTAGTAACCAGCTTTTGCAGGAGATAAACACAGTAGCTGCTCTTGATCCAAGCTGACCTTGCCTCCCTGATAGGAAAAAAAAAAAAAAAGAAAGAAAAAAGAAAAAGGGAAAAAAAGAAGAGGGTTTTAAAGAAAAGCGAGCATTAAAAAGCAGAATGTCTATTCATGAGACTGATTCTCACATGCAGCCTTGCTGCTGCAGCAGGTACAGAATATGTTTTCACTCCAAAAACTCAGAATATTTTTCTCACCACAGTGTTTTTAATGACTGAAAACCAACTTCAGAGTACACAAAAAAATGCAGTAACAATAGGAGAGTAAAACACTTTTGCAGAGTTCAGAAGCAAAACTGGTTAAGAAAAAAGCAACATGTTTTCCCAGTTCCCAATGTCATGCTCAAGCCATTTCAGCATGTTCTGTTGCGGGAGGCTCAGCTGCAGCCTTGACAATATTGTTATTACTTATTTGGTTCTACTGTCTAACTGGATAGAACTACTTTGGAGCTAGTTCAAGGTACAGAGAAGATTATGTTCAAGCAGAGCAGAAAGCAATTACATCAGACACTCCTGAGATTGCCGATAAAAATTGAAGTTACAAACCAGGTAGTCATCCAATTTAAAACAGGACAGACCCTGTTCTTGATAAAGATTATGATCTGAGTCATCAACTTAATATTAAAATTAGACCTTATTAGTATCAAAGAAACCACTACTGATCATTGAGACACAAAATAGAATTTAAAACAGCATTTTAAAATGCGAAAAAAATAATTTGTACTTCTGAGCTGGCATAGGGTAGGAACATTGATTTCCCTCTGCTCCTTAACTTTCACTTTTTTAAGCATCACAAAGAAAAAAAGATGCTGTGTTAGTAGGTATTTTAGGATAGCAAGAAGGTTAATATTTGAGAACATTTCTAACAATTTTATAAAACTATTAAGATTCCTATTACATAAAGAGAAATTTCACTGAGATATTTCAGTCACACATTGAGCTACAGCACAAGAATATCACATCAACTATAACTGGCAGGAATGTATTTTATAAAACAAATCTCCAAAGGCTTATTATAATAAGAAGAACTTTGGGTCTACTTCTTTTCTCTGAGCATATGTTTTGAAAAATATCACAAGGCTGACCTCTGGTGGGTCATAAATTACCAAGCATCAAAAGTGACACACAAACAATAAATATGTATCACACATGAGAAAAGGAAGGAATTTTTTACAGAATCCCAGAATATTTTTCATAGATTTTAATATAAGAAGGACATACTATTCTTCACAGTCTCCCACAGCAAGGAAGTGAATATGAGGCAAGTCACTATAACAAACAAGAAACTATATTGATCCCACTACTTAATCACTCATCAGTATTTGAACACAAAATTAACTACAGGACTTGGAACTACTGCTGTTTTATGAGATTAAATTTCAAAAGCTAGCACTGCATATAACCTTTGAAACTGCCTAACAAATTTTGGTCATGCACAAGGCCAGATCCTCAAAGGAATAAGTGCTCAGGTTAAAAAACAAACAAAAAATAAAACAAAAAACCACACAAACAAAACCAAACAAACACCAAAACAAAACTCCAACCAAAACAAATGAAACAAACAAAAAAACCTTGCAAACATATAAATATATTACGCTGTGCCTTTTATTCACCTTTGGAGTCTGTCTGGAAATGTCAAGGTCAGTTCTTCTCTTCAGCAGGAAAGCTCAGAAAGTGTCAGAAGCTTCTCTCTCAGTCACTACTAAAGTTTCAGAGAATCTTGTAGTGATTTTAACTCACAATTGCAGAGAACACATAAAAAAATTCACAGAAAGAAGTAGCAATAGACACCCTTAAGTTAGTGCTAAAGCAAGAGATACTTCAAGCTGCTTTGGATGTTCAAGAGTTGTCTTTTGTAGATATGAATATGATCATTTCAGCACCACATAAAAACAAGGCTAAAATGAACATTTTAAAAGACCTACTTAGATAGGTCTAAGCATCTGTATTACTATACTCCATACCAGCCACCAGATCACACTTCTGTGTATCTTATTCTCTCTCTCAATCCATTTGCAGTACACCAGAAATACACCTTACCTTCCATGACCAGATGACTAGGCAGATTAGAGCTGATTTTCATTATCCCCAGAAGCAGCTGTGCCCTGGCTACTCAAAAGGTAACCCCTCTTTGCCTGTATACACTGGGTGTTGACTGAAGAACAAAAGTAAAAAATGCTGTTTTCTTTAGTTACTTCAAAAATCAAGAGAGAAATGAAAATCAGTTGTTTCCCATCACCTCTTAAATATCAAGTCAGTGACCAAAGCAAATGAATTTGAACAGATGTGTAACTAACATGTGAAAATCCACAGCACACAAAGACTAAGGAATTATGAGGTTTTGCCTAGTCTTCCACACATCATGAGTTATTATACTTCCCCTTTGTTCACCATGCACTGAACTCAGTGACTGAGTTTCAGTAACTATTCACCAAAAAGATCTTCTAAAGACACTGGGGAAAGCTAAAATTCCATATTCCATCATTCAGTATACTGAACATAAAACATTTCCAGCTCCACCTTCCATCCTTCTCAGGTCTTTGCTGTTTACCAGTGTAAGTCTTTTATTATCTAAATGTACTCCATAAGATAATCAAATGAATGCCTGCTCTTTTTTTTCTAATAAATACGAAAGACTAATGTGATGCAAATTCTTTTTAAGGAAATAATTACAAATATCTTGCATAACACAAACTTCCATAACACTTTGCTTCCAAACATGCAAACATTGCAGTTTTATAAAAGCTGCAAAAACTGCAATTTTTCAATGTCAGTCCATCAGTACTGAGTGTAGAGGTTACATTAGATGAGTCAGCTGATTTTGTATAACAACTTCCAATCTAGGCCTTCAAGAACCACATTAGCCTTTTGCCTCAGCATTATGTTAGGAAGCCTTGTTCACTGTAAGAGAAACTTTTTACAGTTTTTACAGAAACTGTGGCCTTCCAGAACACAGTCTTTCCTCCTTTCATTTTTTTCCTTTTTGCATGACCTACATATCTTTTTCTCAGACATGTAACTTAGAAGAGTTGATATATATTGAATGTATTTTTAACCTGCACTGTTCCATATTGTGGTAGTTTTAATCTAGACTTTCTTTGGTGATCAGTTTGTAACCAAGGAAGTGGCCATGTTCCCAGTATTCCATATAATTTTTACATAGACCAGGGTATATAAATAAGAAGGGAGGAGAGGCTTTCACTCTCTTCTCTTCTGGTGAGGTTCAGGAGCAGTGAGTCCTTGTGCTGGTCTCGCTTATCTAGAGCCTGAGGCCTGCAGTGACCACTGGTCTGCCCCGTGGGGGCAGTGTCTGGTGATCTCACTTTTCTGAGGGACGTGGTGAGATTTGTTTTGCTAGTTATTTTGCTAGTTCTTGGGTTTGATTGTGTATATCTGTTCTGTGTCCCTTTTTGTCCCTTTTCCCTTTTCCCTTTCCTTTCGTGGGGTGTTTGGATTCCCTTCGCTGTATACATAGCACTTTAATTGTATATAACTGTAATACACGTAAAATATATATTTTTATATAATTAGATTGATTTTAGGCTCTTTAATTTTATAGGTTTTTTTCCTTTGCCCTAAGACAAGAAGGGAGGGGGAAAGGGTTGTTACTGTGAGTTTGGGCATTTGGCAGAGAGCCAGGTCCAAACCTAATTTTTTGGTGGCCTGTACGGAGATTGTTTTGGTTATCCCAGTTTGTTTTGGAACAGTTACCAGGAAAACTACCAAGAGAGGTTTGTTTATATAAACATACTTACTGTTTGGGAACAAAGAGAACTAATATATAAAAATGGCCTTTTTATTAATTTTTGTGGTCATCCTATTTTCATATATATATATGGATATCCTATAAGAAGCCAACCAAAAGGCAGTTTCTACCTACCAATTTCTACTTTTCCTCACTTATGACCTCAAGGGCCTAGTAGCGGAGGGCCCTTGGGTTAGAATTGGCCCCAATCCGGACATAAATTGTTTAGCAACGGTGCTATTATTGATAAAGACCATGGAAGGGTTATTCAAAATTGAAAAGGTAGTATGATACTGCTTTCCTTGTTACAGGAAAGGCTGAGCCTTGAAAGAATTTGCTGGAACTTTGTGAAGTGCCTTGAAAAAGCCAGTCTCTTATTGGCAAGAAATGTAGGTGAATTTTGGCAAATTGGTAGGGTGTATGACACCTCCCATTAGTTGGGACTTCATGCCAGAACAAGTGTTTGATCCTGATGAGATAGCATGTCATTTAGCGAAAGGGTGTTTTTCTTACAAAGATCCAAATATGCAATTTTTTGCTTTGTACTGGAGCCTGGTGAGTGCTTATCGAGCTGCCATTGACTACTCTTGGAAGGCTAGGGCCGAGGTAGAAACTCAAACCATGCCACCTGGGACCAGCACTGCCTCTGTTACATCCACTGGAAGCGGAACTCAAACCACACCACCTGAGATACCCCTTGCCCCTGTAGTGACAAGGAAGAGATAAATATCGATGCCCGACAGCGTTAAGTCTATGACCAATGGGAGCACAAAAGCAAGTCGGATGATAGTGGGGAAGGGCCCAATACTGATACCAGTGCCAGTACTCAACCAAAACAAAAACCCCGAGAATGGAAAGTGAAGTTTTGCGATCAATGACCCCAGCAGAACCCCGAGACTTGCAAAAAGATTATACTCGTCAGCCTGGTGAACAAATTTTATCATGGCTGCTAAGATGCCGAGACGGTGGGGCTAGAGCTCACATATTGGTAAGTCATGAAGCACAACAACTAGGATCCCTCACCAAAAATCGCGAACTAGATCAGTTAGTTGCAGATGCAAAACCCGAAACCAGTCTTTGGGCACGCCTTGTCACAGGAGTGAAAGAAAAGTATTCATTCAAAAACTATTAAACGTGCCCCCCAAGGAAGTGGACTAAGGTAGAAGAAGCCATCCAGTACTTAAGAGAATTGGCATTGCTAGAACTTATGTATGATGACTCTCAATACAATGGTGTCATTGATAAACCAGAGGGTGTCATGTGCACAATGCCTATATGGAGGAAGATAATCCAGGGTGCTCCTACATCACATGTTCATGTCTTGGTAGCAGTGATGCTTCCAAACATGCAAAAAACGCTTGTGAGCACACTGTGTACTGTGTAATGACATATAGAAGAAACAGTAGAATCCAGGAATGCTTTTTCTAAAGGCAATTCTGATTCTAGCTATGGATGAACACCTGCAAAAGAGGGGTCTTATGAGCACTCCAAATAGGAAGATGACTATGGAGACTGCAAAGACCAACACTAAGGAGATAGATCAGCTGAATAGTCTCGACCACGACCTCCATCTCGGTCCCGGTCCCACTTGCGATCTCCTTCCACCACATGCAGAAGGAGAGAAAGCCCTAAGTGTAAATCACGTAATGAACTGTGGTCTTATCTGCGTGCCCAGGGAGAAAACATGAGGAAGTGGGATGGAGAAGCTACTTCCGAACTTGAAGCCAGAGTGAGAGAACTAAGATGCAAAGAAGTCAATAAGAAAGTCGTCTACGTGGTAGATGCAGATGTCCTGAAAAGAGGACTGCGATCTCCAAGGTGCAGGAAGACTGAAGTCCATTTCTGGGATGACAAGAAAGCCTCTGACAAGCCACAGCAGAGATCTGACAGTGAATGCTCAAACCAGAACCAATAGAGAAGCCCTACCTTCTGCCAGGAGAAGAAGAGAGATGAGAAAGGTAACTGAGTTTACTGGGCTGTGTGAGTTCGATGGCCTGGTACATCGGATCCTCAAAGATACCAAGCTTTAACAGATACCAATGCACAGTGTACGTTAATGCCCTCAGAACACATGGGTACAAAGACTGTTTCCATTTTTGGGGTGACAGGAGAGTCTCAAGAGCTGTCAGTAGTAGAGGCCAAAATAACCTTGACGGGAGACCAATGGGAAAAGCACCCCATTGTGACAGGGTCAGAAGCCCCTTGCATTCTCGACATGGACTACCTCAGGAGAGGATACTTTAAGGACCTGAAGGGATACTGATGGGTTTTTGGTATGGCCGCAGTGACTGCAACTGTGACGATTATCTGCCCTGTCTGGCCTCTCAAAAGATCCTTCTGGTGTAGGATTATTGTGAGTCGAAGATCAACAAGTACCGACAGCCACTAAAACAGTGCATAGGTGACAGTACCAGACAAATCGAGATGCTGTGATCCCCATCCATAAAATGATCTGGAAACTAGAAAGCCAAGGGATGATCAGTAAAACACACTCACCCTTCAACAGCCCCATTTAGCCTGTACGTAAATCTGATGGAGAATAGAGATTGACTGTAAACTATTGTGGCTTGAATGAAGTCATGCCACCACTGAGTGCTGCTGTGCCAGACACGTTGGAGCTCCAGTATGAGCTGGAGTCCAAGACAGTGAAGTGGTATGCTACCATTGACATAGCAAATGCATTTTTCTCCATTCCCTTGGCAACCGAGTACAGGCCAGTTTGCTTTCACCAGGAGGGGCGTTCAGTACATGTGAAATCGACTGCCCCAGGGGTGGAAGCACAGTCCCACCATTTGCCATGGGCTGATTCAAGCCACCCTTAGAGAAAGGCAAGGCCCCAGAGCACATCCAGTACATTGATGACATCACTGTATGGGAGGACACAGCAGAAGTTTTCGAAAAAGGAGAGAAAATCATCCAGATTCTCCTCAAAGCCAGTTTTGCCATCAAAAAGAGTAAAGTCAAAGGACCTGCCAGAAAGATCCAGTTCCTGTGGGTAAAATGACAAGATGGACAACGACAGATACCAACAGATGTCATCAATAAGATTGTAGCCATGGTGCCACCAACCAACAAGAAAGAGACACAAGCTTTCCTAAGGACCATAGGCTTTTAGAAAATGCACATCCCCGAGTACAGCCAGATTGTGAGCCCTCTTTACTTCATGACCCGTAAAAAGAATAGGTTTCAATGGAGTCCTGAACAACAGCAAGCATTTAAACAGATCAAGCAAGAAATTACACATGCCATGGCTCTTGGGCCAGTCAGGACAAGACCAAATGCAAAGAATGTACTTTACTCTGCAGTTGAGGATAAAGGTCCCTTCCGGAGCCTCTGGCAAAAAGTGCCTGGTGAGATACAAAGTCGACCACTTGGTTTCTGGAGCCAAAGCTACAGAGGTTCTGAAGCCAACTACACCCCTATGGAGAAAAAAATTCTGGTGGCCTATGAAAGCATACAAGCAGCCTCAGGTAGCTGGCACTGAAACACAGCTCTTCCTAGCACCCCAGCTACCTGTGCTGAGTTAGATGTTCAAAGGGAAGGTCCCCCCAAAGCATTATACCACTGATGCTATGTAGAGCAAGTAGATTGCTTTGCTTATGCAGCACGTACGAATGAGAAACTCAAATCACCCTGGAATTCTGGAGATTATAAAAACTTGGCCTGAAGGTGAAAACTTCAGTCTGGCAAATGAGAAAGAAGAACAGCCAGTGAGTCGAGCTGAAGAAGCTCCACCATATAATCAGCTGTCAGATGAAGAAAAGCATTATGCCCTTTTCACTGATGGTTCTTGTCGTATTGTAAGAAAGAACCAGAAGTGAAAAGCAGCTGCTTGGAATCCCATCCAACAAATGGCAGAAGCTGCCGAAGGTAAAGGCGAATCAAGACAGTTTGCTCTTCAATTTTATAGCTTTTTTTTCCTTTGTCCTAAGAAGGGAGGGGAAAAGGGTTATTACTTTGAGTTTGTGCATTTGGCAGGGAGCCAGGTCCAAACCATCACACATATTAATGCCTCTGTTATTATTAAACATTCTGAAAAGACTAATGAGATTAGCTAATGATGCTAATAGATTTTTATTTTCACATCCTCAAAGAGAACCAACTGACAGGAAAATCTATTGATTTAATGCAAAAACCCAAAAAGCATATCTCCACCATGATTCTATTGTCTGTACATGTAGGTAGTTCTTAATCACTTAAACTCTTAGTGATATTACCCAGGAATAATTTTATCAGATGCTACTAAATGAGATGCTATAATGATCCTATTGTACCCAAAATTTTTGGCCATATCCATGGTTCCATCAGTACTTTGAAGGAATAAAAAACAGATAAGAGCTAAGTTTATTGTCAGTTTACCTAAATGTTCTATATAAGTATCCTATCTTAATTAAATTTTCAGCAAAAACTGACAAACATTGTAAAATAAACTTGTAATCTGAATCACTAAGAAAAGCAAGTTTGTTATTCAAGAGTACACACTCTATAAAGAATTAAAACAATGCCTTGAATAGGTTTTAGTTGTATTACTGTGCTTTAGATTTGGCCACTAAAATTCTGTATCAGTTTTTCCAGTTTTGCCCAGCTTTGCCATCAGACTCATTTACTATTGACTGTTTGGATCCTTCTCAATTATCCTCTTGAATATTGTGTATTTGGCACTGTTCTGGTATTATTCTGCTTTTCGTCAGGACAATCAAGAGACTGTTTTTCAGACAGATTTAGATACCAAAAGATTAAAAAAGCAATGAAATTGAAATTTACTGTCCCTATCCACTACTGTTTATATACCCTGCTTCTTTCAATTACGTTTAAAAAAAGGCTTCAAAAACATGTATCAGCTTTCTTCTTTTCAAACACAGACTAGATCTTCTCCTCTATGTAATTTAATTATCTTGGTAAAATGAAATGGGAGTTAAACACCCAAACAAGACCTCATAAATAGGAACTTTAATCAAGTAATTGTATATCTTTAGAATTATTAAATTGGTCAACACCTTTTACAGTCAGTAGAATGGAACACTCACTTCTCAAACATGATTTATATAGAGACCAGATAAATAGTGTTTTGGATGCGTAACTATCCTATAATCTAAGATTCTGGGGGGAAAAAACAAAACCAAAAACTGTCACCTAATATAGAAAGAGATGTTTATTAGAAAAAATCATAGAGCAAATACTTGAAAACAGACCTAAAAGCCTATAAAAATTCTAATCCCATTTTATACGCTTCCTTTTTCTGAAAAGATTCTCTCCTCACTCTTCTGCTTCAAGCCTAATTAACTGATGAAAACAGTAATGTTAATGCCTTAGAGCTATTATAAAGTACACCACTATTTCCAAACTAATAAAATAACTACAGAATGGCATACATGAGTGTATGGATTTAAAATCTAAGAAATATCAGCTTATCTAGAGCTCGAATCATAAACTCTCAGGCAATAGACTTAAAAAATTGTGATCAAGAGATAACAACAATTATTTGAGTTAGCACAGCCTGTGCGAAAGAAAGAGATGCTCTCATAATGCAAAACATCTGCTTAGAAAAGCAGCAGTAGAGTAAAAACTGTGGTATTAACATACCACCTTTTTCACTTTAGTTCTTGTTTCCACTTAGGAGAATATGAAGGCAAGATGCCCCAGATTTTGCCTAAGGTTCCTCCAGTAAGAAGTGAAGTAATATCTGAAAATCGTTTCAAAAAATAACATTAGTCAACAATCATTCTCTGAAGTCATGAATGAAAACAGCTGATACCATGACCCTGGTAAATCAATCAGGTGAGTTAAACAGACCACAAAACATGAGCAATTAAATAATCCTTAAATATTAACAACTAAGAATGACAGCTATTACTTGAAGGAACAGCAGAGGACTAGACCGAAGGCTTTTCCAGATGACTGTTAATTTAGAAGCTGGAGCAAGCTGTTTGTGTAAGGAAAAAGTGAAATGTTAAGCAGACTCAGCTCCCTTCTCAAGAAAGGAAAATAAATACCATTCTTCCCTCTTAAAGGAAATGCTAGAGCAAAACTGTCACAGATGTGTCACTAGGAACCAGTAGGTCAGGAGGGCTATTATGCTTAAGACGGCATAGAGGGTGAGAAAAAAGAGATTGTTTTGCTGGGGGCAAAGAACATAGCAAAAAGAAAACCACACCAAACCAAACCCAAAAGAACCAACCAAAAATAACCCACCGCAAAATCAAAAAACCCCACCCACACAATATAAGTTTCTGGTCAAAGATCTTTCCTCAAAGTCTAATATTACCATGACAACTAATGGCATTCCACTAGAAGTTTCAGTACTGTGAGGTTAAACATTATCCATACTTAGCAAGAATTAGCTCCTACTTACATGCAAGACTATACCAGATGCTAATCTTAGATGACAAACATAGGTTTAAGCAGACCAAAGAAGCAACATCTACCTTTATTGAATCTTCCATCTGATGTGCTTTAAAGGAATGTCCTTTAAAGTCCTTCATGTAGTGAAGCTTTTCAGAAAAGTCACTGGGTTAACCAAAATGTTTGGCTTATGGGCCTCATGGTTCAAGGGAAATAAGCGAAATGGAGCCCACGTTGCTCAGTCTTGGCAACACTGAGATGCTGCAGGGCTTTAACACAGAAGTAAATGTTGAATTCCTGAGAAAGTTAATATCAAACCCAAAGTTTCTATTGACTATAGCTTAGGGATACAGTGGTTGTTTTTAATAAGTTGCTTCATCAAGCCCACAGTTTTCTCTGAACTAGCTTTCAAGCTTAATTTCTCTAACCTCCACCCTGAAAGGAATAGGCAAACTTACTTTTGTGTTTCTACCATATTCATCTTGCATATTTGCAATTGCCGTAGCTGTAAGAAGCAGCCATACTCACATATCTTCTAAGATAAGCTTTTTTAAGTGTCTCTCAAGAGGAGAAAAAAGTGAGAATTCAGTCTGTGAGATTATGATCTCAGATGAAGTTCCCTCCTACAGTTCCTTCAAGGTTTTAGAGGATATTTTGTATTTTTCACTTGGGAATTGTGAACAAATGGACTTGCTTGTTTTGTTTTTACCACATCATGGAACTAAATCTTTGAATCAAAAGAACAATTGATCCACAGAATCATATGGCATATCTTCACCTTCTCATCATGAAAACCAATTACTAAACTCTAATTACTTGAGGAAAGCTATGTATTTTTAAAAAGTAACAATAGGGGAAAATTCAACAGGACAGTAAAAGGCTTATTGGCAGGCAGGATGTGAGATTATTTCCAGTGGCAGATAAATTGGCTTCAGCTTCACTGCAATTTAGGAACTGATGGCAGAGATCGCTTAGAATGGTCTTCCACTTTTATGCAAGACTTGCTTTCCGACCAATCTTATTATTATACTTCATGGATTAGTGATGGAACCAAGTTATTCTAAATGAGTAGTACAGTCAGTCAAAGTTTGATAGCATGTAAACACACAGAACAGTAGAACATTTCTGAAAGGTTATGTCACCCTTAAAGATTTAGCACAAAAGGTGCTAAAGAACTGGCCTCAGACCATTTTTAAAAGTAATTTCCTTATTATTTGAAAAGTGTACTTTTTTGTATTATATTTGATTAAGTCAAAGATTACTGATAAGAAGCTCAAGTATCACCATGAAAATGGTGTATCATCATGAAAGTGTACTGTTCCAAATCACACTGTCGAAGAAATAAAACAGTCTATTAAACCAACTAACTTCTAAGTACATCATAAAGCTTATTGATTGGTTAGGAGATTAGCAAAGTGCAAATGCTGTCAACGTTGCATTACATTGTCTACTAAAATGTCAGATAGAAATTTATTGAGATTTCAGCTGTCTTCTTTCCTGCATAGATTACTCAATAAGGTATGAAATGCTGTTCTTTAAATATTTATCTAATGGATAACACAAAATCACCACTCTAAGTATATAGCGGAAAATGGTAATGTTTCAACAGCTAAAAAAGTGCTGTCAGAATCAAGTATGTTACATGTACAGTCAAGTTATGGGTACAGTAGATTTCATAACACAAAACAAATTGAATCGACAAACGCATGTATGCTACAATGTCACTTCAATATTTGAATTCCCCTTCCAGAGGAAAAACAAGGCTTTAGATTTTTTTGATAAAATATATTCCATTGTCAAGTATCCAGTTTTGTACAGCAATGTGTAGTAAAAGCATATGGGAAAGACTGGGTTGTTTAAAAGGATGGGTCAGCATTACAGACAGTTAAGGGAATTTCAACAGGAATTGACTCAAGCTGTAATACACCATGTGAATCAGAAAATTATGAATTAGTTTTTACAGTTTTCCAAAATAAATCTGACATATCAGGGTCACCAAGATGTCCAACAGTGTTACGACCTGCCCCTGAGGGTGGGTGACTGTGGTTCTTGTTAATAGAACCCTTGGGGCAGATTAGCATGAAACAAAACAGAACGACTAGTGGGTTTTTACACACACATGCACACACACTTATGTTTGTATTTATGGCCAGGTTTATTTTGGAACAATTTGATTGCAATGGAAATGAGGTGTATAGCAGTTTTGGTTTTATCTACAGAAATACAAATATATAAAAGTATAAAAATAACACTCAAGAAAAGATACAAGAAAGAGAAACAAAGGATAAGAGTAGATAGTGGAAATGAAAGATATCACCACCCAACAAGACTTGATTGCAATCTGCATGTCTGTTGGTCGAAGTGATGGTTGCAAACTTGATCCATAAGGGGTGGGGGAAGCCCATGAAACATAAAGTTCAATGCATTCATAAACATTCAGGTTCAGGTGGGGACATCCAGGTACCTCCCCTGTAGGGGAAGTTTTACACTGTCTGTTTTAACACTGTAGATCATGCACAGTCCCCTTGTAGAAAGCCCCAGAAATGAGTCTGGGAGCAGTCTGGGGGTCTTTGATGGTTTATGACCCCTTCTAAGACATGATTACTGCTTCTCAAACCAATTACACCTTAACAGAAGGAATTAATACCCTCAGGCCTACATGTGAATGTCCCAGTACCTCTCCAGGGATGGAGAATTTTATACCTGAGCCAGTTGTTGCAACTGACACAGTAAAAAGCATTATCACACCTCACGGGACCTGCTTCTTATAGGATTCTTCCCTTATCTGCCTCAAAACCCAGCTTGTTGCTAAACAGAAGTCAGTTTGTTGTGGTCATCCTCTGGTGGTGGGTGCTCACCCACTCTGCACCTGGGTTGTCCTTATGCAGATCAGGGGTTTTGCCACCACACACTCAAAACTCTCCACATCCTCTCAGCTGAGGGTGCAAACCTGGCCTACAGCAAAGCACATTGCTTTTACAAATGGCCAATAATTTGAGTCATTAACCTTTAATATTTCAGTCTCTCACAAACAGCAAATCAAAATCCAGTGTTCCATATTTACTCAAGCATTTACACCAAGTTAATTCGTCAAGCTATATGTGCACAAACATTGTCTAGTTTATGCAAGAGACTCATTTTTCAGATAAAAAAAAAATCCACTGACTAGTTACCAACAATACATTGCACACAAATATGTTTACACCTTGAAATGATGGGTAAATCAAACCACAGTAAGAGTGTATTATCACCCATTTAGAATAATCCCCTTGAGTGTGTGGTAGGGTTCTTCGTGGGTTTTGTTTGTTTGTTTGTTTGTGGGGTTTTTGTGTTGTTTTTTTTGTTGCTGCTGGGTTTTGTTTGTTTGCTTATTTTAAAATAACAGAGATTTAGAAAACTAATAATTACAAAAATACTGATAATCAAAGAATCGACTATGTTGGAAAACACCTCCAAGATCATTAAGTCCAACCCTTGATCCAACACTGCTGTGGTTACTAGATCATGGCGCTCAGTGCCACATCCAGTCTCATCTTAAAAACCTCCAGGGATGGTGAATCCACCACCTCTCTGGGCAGCCCATTTCAATATAATGGCTCATATTTCTACCCCCTCAAAACTTTCCTCTTCTTTCAACCTTTTCTACAATCTCAGTAGTATCCCCAGTAGTTTTTTGAGTAGCTGCATGATGCTCAGGCTTCTTTTGCATAAGATCCATTGATAAAATGTTCTGTCTCAGTTTGTTGATATATTTAAAACCATTTACATCCGAAAGCTTCTGGTTCTGTGAAATGGTTGAAAAGGCTTTTTTAAGGCCGACATCAGGACTGGTGGTTTCAGTTTAGTTTTTTCAGGAAATAGCACTGCTTCAGTTCCAGATGTAGGAAATCGTACTCTATAGACTTCAGGGTAAGATTTCTGAAACTAGAAAAGTACATTAATTCAAATTAAGAATCTGACCAGCTTGTAAAATGAACTACGAAAGTGCAACCTTCACTTCTGGATCAGGAAAATTATTTCTCTAATGGCCTCTCTATATTTATATATATAGAAAATATCACCTAATTTTCTCATATGGATTGATTCATCACAGTACCCTGGTTCTAAATTATTATAAATTTGATATCCCCAAGCATATGCACTATTTTACATTTTAGTATTTCTGTACAAGAATATATGTCTAGATAAAAGACTGGATAAAATCTTTTAAGTTCAAATTAAAGATTATAGAGCAATTTTTATTTACTTGCTTGAGCTTCTTCTTTTTATCCTTCACAGATATTTCTTTATTCATGACAATTTCTTCCAACAAAGCTGCCAGTGGTTCTTGAGAGCCAGTTGCCCTTTGGTATTCACATTCATCTGTACTGATTTGGTGACAAAATGGTGGAGGAGGAAGTGTTGCATCAGTATCATCTCTAGCACATTTTATCTGAAGAAATAGTAAAAAAAAGAGCAGCTATGTTTTCTGCAAAGAATTAGCAAAAACTGGTTTAATTAATTGACCACCCAGAAACATTAAGTAAAGAAGATATGGTATACAGACCCTAAACTGTACTTTCTATCTCTTGTACTAATCTAGTGAGTTCAAGGAATTTGAAAAAACATGACAAAAAGGAAGACTGTTCAACTCTTGAAATAATTTTAAAGTTACTTTTTCAGTAGAAAATAAAGATAGAGGATCTAAAAGCCAGCTTTGAACAAAACAAAATATGGTATCAGAAAACAGAAAGTTATAAAAAAATGATAAAGTAAGGATGGCTCTAAAAAAAAAAGTCACAACATTAATGGAAACTCTTTATAATTCACAATTTTCCTCACTATCACATAGTTTACCCATTCCATGGAGAAAATAGTGCTGATTACCAGGAAAACATAATTTAAAGTTCTTGTCTCTAAACCATTTAAGATTTGCTTAGTTGAGTGTGAACACATAGTTAAGGTTGAATACCAGTAGTCAAAAGTAGTTAGCTCTTCATAAGCTAACAGGGACAGAACAAAGTGTTTTAAGAACTTTTGAATTTCAGAGAACAAAGTATAAATTTTTCCTAGAAACACAGACATAAGAGTTTTTTTCTCTAGAGACTTACTTGGACTCTCTGGAGATGTACAACATGATCCTCTATAGAAGATTTTAAAGCAGAAGGAACACTTAAGATCTCTTGATAATTATCCATGAGGAAAGATACTAGTTTAGCAGCAAGCAGTTCATCCAAATCTATTTCATCATTTGAGCAGAGAATACAATGGGAAAAAGCCTGAACCATCTGTGAAAAAAAGCAACATCATTATTATGTATTTTTCTGATTGGTATCAAGGAGTAGGGAAAGAGGCTACATTTAAAGTGACTTTGTAGAATAAATATTTTAATATCACAATACTTACTGTACCTCCAACATATTAATATATTAAAAAACCCAATTTGTTACGTACAGTGACATTATGTTAGTGGTGGACTGAGATTACTCCTGCATCATATAGATAACCCGGTTCTGACTTTAGACTTAGAATAGACGAATTCCATTTTAGTCTCAAGACTTTGTCAAATAGCCATTTCACATGGCTCTTTACAGTTAAACAGAGAATAAGTATTTAGAGATTTTTTTAATATAACACAGAACTTTCATAGAAGTTAAGCATGAGAGGGAAAACTGAATACCACTATTTCGAAATTATCAAACCAAATTTCAGGTCCAGTTCACTTCATGTAATCTTGTGCTCAAGCATTAAGTTACAAGAGTTTTCTGTTTCTGCACTGGTCACTCCTAACGTTAAAAGCATAGGTAATAAAGATTTCTGTCATGTACCATAGATGATGCAGAAGAATTAAAACCTAGTACAAAATACTTGGACTGTAAGGATTCACTTCTAAAAATAACTTTTAGATTATAACATGACTATTTAAATAAAAGACCATTTACAGTTAATTAAATTATAACTTTAGCAGTCAAAAATATAATTATTTTAATTAAGTGCTATGCATAGTTAATTAAAATCTTAACTGCTGTGGAACAAATTTAGATTTACGCCCATTACTATAGAATTTTTACAGAAAGGGTCTACAGCTTAGTTCTCCATTGCACTTAATTTTCAAAGGCTTTAAAATTAACCAAAATAAATACACTCTTAGCCAGCTGGAATTGTTAAGAAAAAAACATTAGCAAAAAAATAGAGCTTTGTCAAAATCTG
Source organism: Myiozetetes cayanensis (assembly GCF_022539395.1). Taxonomy (NCBI): domain Eukaryota; kingdom Metazoa; phylum Chordata; class Aves; order Passeriformes; family Tyrannidae; genus Myiozetetes; species Myiozetetes cayanensis. The sequence continues at coordinate 47,001,951 of NW_026087631.1, forward strand.
ATTAAAATTATTTTCAGAGACTTTTGTGGTGGAAAAAAATTACTATTGAAATAAACCAGTAGGATTTTTTTAAACAGATAAATCAAAACATTAAGCTATATATTTCTAACCTTGACTGAAACGGGAAGTGTTTTTCAATCACACTGCTATGATAAAGAACACCAGAGACCTCCTCTGTTGTTTTTTTTTTGTTTGGTTGGTGTTTTTTTGTTGTTGATTTTGCTTATTTGATTGGGTGTCGTTTATTTGTTTGTTTGGGTTTTTCTACTGAATAGAGAAGTCAGTGGGGATTTAACTTTAAAAGATAGGGAACTTCTAAATTCTAAGCAAGTTCTTTGTGTGCTCACAAATCACAAGGAGATTCCATTTTATTCAAACTCAGATTAGCTTTCCACATAGCTAGAATACATAGACAAACCACTCTTCAAACAAGGAAAGTGTATTATGCATACACTCTCCAGTAAGAATCTTCAACCTGTGCTACTCCAAAAGCCTTGTCCTCGATCTTTTGCCTCACATTAATACATACCAAAGTTCTGGTCCTCACTGATTCAGAAAGAGGTGGCAAATCCTTGTTAAGGCTAATTCTTGCCATCATTCTCACCAACAGCTGTAGTCTTTTTCGATTTTCTGGTGGCAGCAGGAGACAACATATCTGAAGAGCTTCTACAGCCTTGCTGTGTTTTTGCAGCAGTCCTGGTTTACATGAGATCAGAAGGTAGGGTAACATTTCTCAGTTATGTATTTCCATAACATTTAACACAACATTTCTATATCAAACTCCCCAAACTCCTTTCTTACTCATTCAAGACTGCCTTAGAACTTCAGTTACCAAAGAGATTAGGAATATATTCCTAGATTTGGACTAGAACTGGGTGGCTTGTTTAAGTATTTAGATTTCCTTCTGATGCAGTGGAAAATATTAATAACCATAACCAACAATTCTTGATATTAGGATGCATGAAAAATTACAATGTTGTGATTAATCCTTTGCACTTTTATTACCCTCAGCTTTAAACATAACTGAGAAGGTATGCATAGGTGTAGCAATCACATTAAAATGTTAAGTCTGTGGCAACAATCAGAGAAACATAATGTGCTTATGCATCAGTGACAGCTATGACAATACCAACATATCCCTCACCCAGTAGGGGTTAAATTGGTGCCTCACTCTGCTTATAGACTCTTGAGAAAACACTTCTGTGAGCACGGTAGAGATATTTGAAGACTGGACATGCACAGTAGAATCTGATAATAGTTTAGATCTAATCTGTAGAGGTCTCACCACCAAAATGTCACTCCATTTTGAGTTTATAAGGCTCTGCAAAGAAAAAATTTGCCTCAACAGCACTAATATGAGAACAAAAGTCAGGAAGCAAAATACCTGCATGACTGACATCTAATAATAAATTCTATTAAAAAAAGAAGAAAACAAATAGCGACTTTTTTCCCCCAAAAGATTATAGAGGTTGGAAAAGAGAGAGAATACATAGACCTCTTCCTATGCTCAAAGCAGGTTCATCTACAGCAAGATGCCTAAAACTATACCCTGCCAGCTTTTGAATACCTTCAAAGATGGAGATTCCACAGTCTCTCTGGTCAACCACTTTCACTGTTTGACCACTTCCCACTTAAAATGTTATTTTCCTTTATATGAAAGAGGTTTCCTGCACTTCTGTTCCTGCCCATTGTCTCTTGCCCTGTCATTGGGTATCACTGATACGGCTCCTTCTTCTTTACTCCACCTACATCAATTTTTTATACACATTAGTAAGATTCTCTCTGAGCCTTCTCCTCTTCAGGCCAAACAGTCCCTGCTCTCAGCCTCTTCCTATATGGTACACATTCCAAGACTTAATTTTTGCGGTGTTTACTGGACTTGATGACTAGTGCTGAGGAAATATCTCCCTCAACCCGCTGGCAGTGCTCTTAATGCAGTTATGAATGCTGCTGATATTCTTTGCTTCAAGGACACACTCCTGGCTCACGGTCACATTAGTGCCCACCAGGACTTCCAAGGACTTCTCAGCAAAGCTTCTTTCAAATCAGTACACCCCCTCCCAGGCATTCACTGGTGCATGGACTTTTTCCTCCCCAGGAGAGGGCTTGGTAATTCCCTTTTTCTTTAGCTTTATGAAATTCCTGTTTACCTATTTCTCTAGTAAGTCAAGGTCTCTCTGAACAGCAACACACCTCTCTGCTGCATTTAGCCACTTTTCCCCATTTTGCATTATTTGCATGCTTAGTTAGGGCACTCTGTTTATGACAGAATGCCCCATCACCCAGGTCATTAATGAAGTGTTAACCACTACCAGCCCGTTATCAGTCCTGGGGTACTCACCACTAAGGGACACCCAGCTGAACTTTGGCCCACTAATCATAACCCTCTGAGTGCAGCAACTCCACTGATTTCTGAGTTTACCTCACTACCCACTTTTTCAGCCTGTACTTCCTGAGGTTACCTATAAGGATGTGATGAAAGACAGTGTTGAAAGCTTTACTACTCTCAACACAAACAGTACCCACCACTACTATCCCCTCATCAACCATTTTGGTCAATTCCACACTGTGTGAAAAGTGGAATTCTTATTAAAAAAGAAATGTACAGTAGTAAGTAGGGCAGTACTTAGAGACAGTGTTCCAAGCAGACTGGTAAAGTATGGTAGTTATTTTTCAAAGTAAAGCCTTTTCTAATTTCAAAGAAAATTTAACAAGCATACTAGTGGATATGTTTAGAAGGTATGATGTTGGGGAGCCCAGCTGGTTCTGGGCTCTCTGTAAGCTGAAATACTGCAGATGGAACTTCTTACACCTGGCAGAGGGTTAACCACGGACAGTGGGGACTGTAACACAGAGTGGGTTTCCTGTTAGGAATGTCTGCCTATTGTGTTAGGACATGTGGCTGTGTGTCCAATCATGAGTTGTTATGAAGTGCTAAACCAATGCTGTGTGTACATGTGTCACCCTAGAACTGTATAAAGGTAGCTGCACTGTTGCAATAAAAGCTGCTGGTATCCTGAAACCTATGTCGCCCTCGGCCTCGACCGCGACAGTGATTCCATATTATCACCTCATCCTTTTGTGAAAGAGATCACAAAATAATTTTTGATTTTCTTAACATTGCACAGTTTTCATTGATTACCATATGCACATTGGTATGAAATATTTCTCCTAATTTTACATCTGGGAAATTCTGGGAAATAAAACTCCTAAAACCTGAGAGATATAAAAAACAATAGAAAAGCAAACAGAAATAGAATATGAAAGGAGAGGAATAATTTTTAATAATATTATCAAGAATATTTGTTGTCTAAGAAAAAGAAGACAGAAATGGAACTATATTCGGAATGAAGAAAGATTGTCAATTAATGAAGTATAAAAGTACTAAATTCCAAAAAAAGAAGTGTTATTCTGAATTCCTTTTTCATCACAACAGTTTACTAAAAGCAATGTTGTTCACACTGAAAGAAGCTCAAACAACTGACATGACACAAAGTATGCTTACTTTCCAACTCTTTTTTTTTCTGAAATGCACTCATAAAATGTAATCAAATATTTTCCCTTTTACTGTCTTTCAGTAGGCCATCTATAGGACCAGAATAGGTGAATTTAATATAGTGTGAACTACTGAAAAGTTACAGTTAATAATGAAACTACTGCTTCTTTGAAGCAGTAGATTAGTTATTGCAATTCCTAAATTTAAGCAATGAAGGATTTTGATTTCCTTCAAATGTCGTATTTCCAGGGTTAAAAACAGTGCTTATAGCCCTAATCCTTTCTAATCTAGACTTCAGTCAAGCAATTTCTAAAAGCTTATGAGAGTTTTTAAGACACTTAAACATCTGTAAAAAAAGAAAAATCTGTTAAAATCCATGTGTTAGATGCTGAGTAATGAACAGAGGCATTTCAAAATTATAAAGACAAGCAATGGAAGACTTCTGAACTACTGTGATCAAAAGGATACAAAGATAAAACCACCTTGTGATATGAAATAAATTTAAATATTAAACAGTTTTCTATGTAGAATACAAAGGAGAAATCCTAAAGAATTCAGCTGTGATACTATTTAGTTGTGGTAAGTTAACTCCATGAAATTAATTCTAAAGAATATTTTTTTCATTATATCCCAAACTACTTACCCAACACACTAACAAAAACATCAAAAAAATGAAATGTGAGAAGAGGTTCTTTCATCTGGTCAAAGTAGTCAACTATAGTTTTGAAAACATCTTTTTCAAAGCCTGCATATGTAGGTTGCTTCAAATCTGAGCAGCTGGGCCCTACAAAGAGAAAAAAAAAAGGGGGAGGAAAAAATGAGAGAGAACAGTGATTTTAAGCCACCAACCAAATCAGTATTTTCTAATCCAGTTCATGAAAATGTACCATTAGAGGGAAAAAAAAAAAAAAGGAAGAAAATATTCATTCTTCAAAATAAGTGAAATTTTATTGATCTACTGAATTGATCTATTCCCAACAGGTCTAGTGAAGACACATAGTGGAGGAAAAACATGAACAGAATACTTAAACCTTTATATACTTCATTGAAATAAGCTGCACTGGAAGGAGAATACATGCTGTTTTCCAACTTTGTTTAGGCGATTTTTACAAAAAATAGTGAAGGTGACTATAAACAGGATTTGATAAAGCAGTAAAGGTACAGTCAATTCAATTGATTTTTATGGGGGTGGGCTGTTCCTGGGGTATTTTTCCCCCCTCCTGAATTACTTACAATTTGCTAGACATTTCATTGCGGATAATATCCAGTGAGGTAGTTCCTCTGCATGGGGAAGAAATAGACAGAAATTAAAAGGAGGAAAAAAAATTAGAAAAATATCTAACTGCAAGATAAAAGTACGGCTGAAAACACTATGACGTTCTTCCTGTATAGTAAATGAACTGATTCCAAAGCCAGGCTATACTTTAATGTAGGATCTAACTCGAATTACATCTATGCTTCAGTATCTTCAGTATTCCCTGTCAACCACTTATGCATTCTATTCTTGCAACTCAATCAGCAAAATGGATCATATCACAAATCCTTAACCCACTCTAAAAAAAAATCAAACTAATTCCAGCTACATCTTCACCAGTGCAATACAGTGAAGTGTTTACTTTGTACTGAAGATGATGAAAAGCACTTGTATATTCAGTTCTGTCATTTCTACAAGGCTGAATACTTAGAGGTGCTCCAACTAGCTTTAAAATGAACACATACATATTCTGAAGGATGTTTCATTCATAATCAAAACAGGTTTCAATATCATTCTTCTCTACTAAAACTTGTGATAACCATGGTGGTAATAACACTATGATACGTCAGATCAGCAAAGATGCTGTATTTTCTCCCTTATATTCAAAGTAATTCTAAACATGATGCTATCTCCAAAATACATTGACTGAAAACTCAAAATTTTTTAAGCATCTCTTGGTGTACAGTTTGGCTCTTTCCCAATTTTTAATACATTTTTTCCTCATGTAAACACTCCAGTTCAGGTAGTCAAAAGGGCAGGGTTGAGAAAGCTACCTTGAAGTGAACAAAATCCCTATCTTTATAAATGGTAAAAATTTGCTGCTGTTTCATCTTCGTTTTTCAACCCTAAAGCTGGAATATGTTTAAGAGAGTAATATAATAATGGCCAGTCTTCGCGAGCGAAGATCCAGGGAAGGTCTCTACACCTTCCAGCCTGCGCATTGGATTTTTTAGGTGAGACACAGTGTGCGCGGAACTGAGCCCACCCTTTAATCCTGAGGTTCATCTGCCGGGGCCAAGCGAGCTTGGACGGTGGCAGCGAGGTCCTTAGGACGTAGATGGGTTACCTTTAAGGGCTAACGAGCCCCACCTGCCCGGGGAGTGTCCCTGACCGGGAATCGAACCCGGGCCTCAGCGGTGACAGCGCCGCGCCCCTACCACTAGACCACCAGGCACTAACTTTTACAAATGGGATGTCAGAGACGAACAATGGCCTTCTACTTTATAAAAACTCTAGCACCGATGTGATCATACAAGTATAAAGATGCTACAGGCTAGTATAAATTAGAACTAATACTTAATACTAGTAAACTACAATATAAAAAATTGAGACGAAAACTTCTAAAATACTCACTTGATTTGTCTTCTAAAGTGACAATGCCTTGTTTATTAACATTGTATACATTTTGAAATATATGTTTTGAATTCACGAGTCTTGCATTTAACACTTCATCCAGAGAATCCAAACCCAAGACCCTTTGTAACCTATAAAAACACAAACACATAGTTCACACATCATCTAATCAGGAAAAAGTGAACATAAAGTATTCGGATACAATTCTGAAACAAAGGAGGCCTCTAATTCATAGAGAATATCTCCAGTTGGACAGGACCCATAAGGATCATTGAATGCAACCCCTGCTCCTCACAGGACTCCCTAGATTCACAGAATATCCTGAGCAAGAAGGAACCCACAAAGACTTCAACTCCTGGTTTGCATACCACAACCCCAAAAATCACACCATGTGCCTGAGAGCATTGTCTAAACACTTGAACTTTGTCAGGCTTGGTGCAGTGTTAACTTCTGGGGAGCACGCTCCAGTGCCCAATCACCCTCTCAGTGAAGAACCATCTCCTAATGTGGAGTCTGAAGTTCCCTGACACAGTCTGATTCCATGTCCTTGTGTCCTACTGCTGGTCATCAAAGATCATCTGCATCTCTGCCTCCCTTGCATTTGTAGACTACAATGAGGTCACCCCCCAGCCTGCTCAAAGTTGAACAGACTAAGTGACCTAAATCTCTCCTCCTAAATTCTGCCTTCAAGACCTTTCATCATCTTAGGTGCCCTTCTCTGGACATTCCCTATGCATGCTGACAGTTTACTTGGAAGGATACTGCAAGAGACAGTATCAAAAGCTTTGCCAAAATCCAAAAAACCCACATGTATCGGTTTTCCTCTGTCCCTTGGTCAAGGGTGACCTTGTCATAAAAGGAAATTGAATTGATTAAGCAGGACTTTTCCCTACTGAAATTATGCTGGCTTTGATCAATGACTGCGTTATCTCTCAAACATTTTTTCATTAACTCCCAAAATAACCTTTTCCATTATTTTTCCAGGTACTGAAGTGAGACTGACAAGACTGTAACTACCAGGGTCTTCATTCTTAGCCTTCTTAAAACTTGGGAAAATACTTGCCAGCTTCCAATCAGCTGGGACTTCTCTGGGCTACCAAGTCAGTTGAAAGTAATGGAGAGAGATCTGCAATGACATCATCCAGCTCTTTCAGTACTCTGGGATGAATTCCACTAGGCTCCATAGATTTAAGCGCATCCAGCTGGAGTAGCAAGTTTCAAACAAGTTCAGGGTCAACTGTGAGTCTCCCATTTCTCACAGTCACAGCCTTCCAACACAGACCTCTGGGGATCCCAGGGGTCCATCATCAGATTTAGAGAGGCCATGACTTTTTGTCAGGCTAATACCATTGCTCCCTGGTCAAGCTAGCAGGGTTTCAGGACCCTTCCACACAAACTGCTGTGCCAACCCTGTTTGCTAGTGTTCCATAGGGGTCACTGTGTGAAGGAGGGGCTCGGCCTTGTCCCTGGCCCTGTCGCCGAGGTCCCATCAGCCACTACCATGTGAGCTGCAGGCAGAGACCAGAGGGCCTCTCCACTCCGCTGCAATCTCCTTGTTTGAGGGAACCTGGCAGTGCACATGCACTAAAGAACATGCTGCCAATCGTGCTGTCACCAAAGCTACTTGCCTCAGCATTGAGTTTATTACATGTACATAATGTGCTAGGTTTATATTAAAGTAATCATTAGTAAGGCCTCAACTGTGCTGTAATATTAGCTAATGTATATTATTTTTTACCCCTGTATAAACTGTCTTAAACAATGACTTTAACTGCATGGTATATTCCTTTTGAATATAGAAAAGAATATCTGACTCTCAAAGCCTTCAGTACTCAAGTAGTTACTCTATTTATCTCATACAAAGTATTGGACTTGGGATTGAAAGGCTTCATAGTGTTGCATTCCTACATAAGTGTTTCTACTTCATAGCAACAAGAGAAAAAAAAAGAGAAAGACAGAGAAAAAAGTGATTAAATAAGACAAAGCCCACACAATAGGACTAGCATAACACAACACAAAAAAGTCAAAAGGCACCAAGCACAATAAAGTTTTTTTGCAGACTTGATTTGCCAAATAACAAGTAGTAGAGAGTGGTATAGTCTAGACTCTATAGCTTTGAAGGCAGTGATGAAAAGTGACTGGGTGAAATTACAAGCATTACCAGAGAAGACAGGCAAGACTATTACCTACTACACAGCGTTACCACAACTTGACTCACAAGTATACTCACTGTGACAAAGTCATAGATTTCCATATCTCTTCTATATTTGTTTGTGTTAGCTCTCTGCAGAATACAAGTTTGCATGCTGGTACTTCCCCTATAGCTATACTGTGTCGCTTGTACCACATCTCAGAGTTCTGAAATCAGAAAAAACTCTCCTAGTTAACTGGTGCCTTTTCAAGTATTAAACAGCATAATACAATTGTGCTAGAGCATTTCAAGAGTTCCTAAATTCCAATAAAGTCTTCAGGATGCAAGTGAGTGTTTGTGTTTCACATGTGTGAAACACTTTCTCAATCATGCAAACATTGTTTCTCAGTTCCTTAATTTGTCCAAAGCTGAAAAATTACGTGTATCAGAATAACCATTAAAGTTCAGGAGTCAATGGCCTTTAATCCTGTGTTCAGGTCATCTCCATGATTAAAATCAGTTCATCTACCATTTTATTGGAAAATTATTAGATGAAATACCAAAGAATTAGAAACAATTCATTCTTTTTCAGCATATACCAATCATAGTTAAACATCAAGTTCATTATCAGGTTTTATACATGAAGAAACTAAAAGCAAATAGCTACACCTGAAGACACTCCTCAGTCCACCATTACAACAGAATAAAGTAAAGCTGAGAATGTAGAAAACTACTATCCTTTGCCCAACCTTCAATCCAAGCTTGACGCTTGAAGATTGTCATTAAGGTGTCAGTGGATGGACATACAATACAGTTTGTACCAGCAACATACTTTTCAACACAAAACTCCTAGTCATTCCCAGTTCTTTGATTTGTATCACAGAGCAGTGCTAGAGTCCATTAAAAGTATAACTTGTGATGACAACCAAACCACAAAATACACTCCAGGAATACACTTGGTTACTCCAAGTGCTAATCATCTGTCATTCCACGACACTAGACTAGAGCTATCATGGCTAGGCTTCGCAAATGAAGATTTGAGAAGGACTCTGCCCACACTTCCTGCAAGTGCGCTGATGGCTAAAAATGCAAATGTGAGATAAACAAGTCTGGTTGCAAAAGGCACAGTGGAAAGACTCCTTAGGCAATATCAGCAAGACACAGTTCTTTCTGTCATCTCCAGGGTCAGTCTCAGACAATCAATGCCCTGAACCACCTGCATGCAGGGTTGGGTCTGCAGCTTCCAGTGCACCTTATCACCTGCCATTTCATCCCTCACCTGTCACTACAGGACTTTACAAGTGTGGACATATCCTGCAAGACTGTGCAGTGGATTTTTTAGGTGAGGCTCAGCATGCACAGAACTGGTCCCACCCTTTAGTCCTGAGGTTCATCTGCCAGGGCCTAGCAAGCTTGGACGATGACAGAGAAGTCTTCGAGATATAGGTTTAATTAGAGTATCCTTCTCTTGGATGGATGGCCTTACAGGGCTAAGTGAGCTCCATCTACTTGGGTTTGAAATTAGAGTTGTCCTTCTCCTAGGATGGCCGCTGGAAGGCTAGTGAGCTCATCCTGCCCATGGACACATTTTATCTAGAGCTAGTTTGAAACAAACAGCAGCCTCTGAAATTAAGAGTCTGGTCTTCCACATCAGTATTTCATGGCACAGACCCATGCTCATCAATCCCCACACAGCCAGTAAGTGCTCAGATTGATGCTGGAGCAACCCAAGGTGCCACCATTTTCAGGTATCTGTTTTCTTCAGCATTTCAGTAGAAGATACACCTTATTATAAATGAGCCAGCAGAAAGGAGCTTATACCTCTGCCTCAGTTACTTACTGATTTAATATCACTGTATTAATCCAAACTTGCCAATGAAAGAGATTTTGAGCTATGCCAGACTGCATGCTGTTGCATCTGAGTCAGACGTATAGAGGCAGTCTTTTTCTAACTCTTATCAGGCCAGGATGCTTGGATGGAAATCTAGAGCAGATAGCTAGAAGCTGTAGCATGTTAAAACTTCAGCAGAAATTTGCTCAGTAATTAAAATACTCTATTCTCTTGACTAGTCTTTGGCACTCCCTATTCTTCTATCTTAATCTTCTACCTAGTATTGAAGTTCTTAGGACCATATTCTTCCTCTTCAGGAACCTGCTGTACATAAAAAGTGCACTTGATTTGCACACAATTAATTGGATTGCAAATATGAAATAACCATTCATTCAGAAATTCTACATGTCCAGCAAAATGGTAGGAGCTACTTTTCCAAACAGACTATGGATCACCAAGAAATTGAAGGTCAGTGTCCTGTAATGAAAAGCAGTAATAAAAAGGCAACAATTATCAAAGAAGTCCCAGGAGTTCACAAAATATGACATGGAGGAAGGACTTAGAATATACATAACTCCAGAAGCCTAGGCTTTTACCATGTCCAGGTGGTAAGAGTTGATAAAATTTTTAAAATAAAAGTATTTAGCATTTAATTTTATAATCAACTATTTTGTGCCACAACAAAGAGGTCATTAGTTCAGTTCTGCTTTCCAAAGCAAAACTGGGGAAGTGAAAACTGGGTGTTTTACCATTGAGACGGATTTCACTGGGATACATTCTTGAGAAGCGCCAGCCTTCGGTTCATTCCAGTCTGGAAATTTAATTATTTCCTTTCCACATGAAGGTTTCTTTGGATATGACTTCAGTGGTGAGGAAGGAGGAAATCTATAATTAGAGAATATTTTTAAAGCCTCTGAACACCAACTTAACCATATTTACCAATGCAAAACTGTAGTAGGCCTTCACATGCAAAAATACAGCAAATGCCTTGGACATTTGGTGTTCCCCAGAGACTGGTGTTAAGTACTATGTAAAACACAGTGAGGTGTCTTGTTTGGCCTCGAGCTGTTGCTCCCAAACACTCCAGGTCCTTTGTACTTCCCATGACACAGCTGAGCCTTGGGTGAATGTCTGATATTCCAGTGCATCTCACATAGCACCAAATGCCTAGGCACAGATAGCTGACTCAGGTCATAACTAGAAGACGCTGATCCTGATGAAAAAGCTGTGGATTTAATTAAAGTGCATGCAAGTGTCCACACAAAATTTTATCAACATTACCACGTTCTTCTGTGTTTACATGCTTCCTATGTGAAGACCATAACCTGTAGTTCTTCTCTGGAGTCTTTTTCCATTTGTTGTGCAGATAAATAATTCACTGGTTAAGGCATTTCAGGAAGTGCCTTGAAGAAATTAGCAGAAATAAGCCCTAAGCCAGCCCTTGTAGAAAACAAGGAAAACAAACTATCCAGCTTGATCAGAATCGAATTACTGCTAAGCCATGTACAAAGGAATTAATGACAGCACATCACAAAGACAAATCAGTTAGATGGAAACACATCTTCAGAATGGTCCAGACCTGATCTTGTTTACTTTTACTCCTAAGTCTTAGATGCCGAGATTCTTGATGCTTCAAGAAATTACTTAAGCCCCACTCACCTTTTAATCAGAATGTAAAAGACAGTTATGTCTTTTGCAACAAGAGCTTGTACACTGCTGGATAGCATGCATATGTATCCTACTAGAAAGATACACTCAAGAAATCCTCAGGTTTCTCCATCCTCTCATGCAGTTCCAGTAAGTTTTTAATTTAGTTCTGTGTTGTAGTGTTGTTGGTCCACTAGTGTTACTCTGCATGAGTTAAACACACGATGGTTTTGATCATGTATACTGAGACCATTTGGCATCTTCCACAGTGCTCTTCAACAGACTATACACAACACGGAGAGATGCCAATTCCGTCAGACTTACCCTGAGAAGTAGCAGCAAACATCTCATACTAATCCTGCCAGATTTACTCTGCCTTTTGAAAGTAAATCAGATTAGATGGTAGATATTCAGCTGTTGACTGATCTCAACCATTTTTCAGATACTATTTCTTAGAGTTTGATGTTAACCATCTACAAGCCTTTTTCCTTTACCTTACACTATTTTCAGCAGTTCCCTGCTTCATTTCTTCACAATTTTTAGCTTTGTGCCACTTGTGGCCCTGATTCACAAACAACCAGTTTGTGAATGAGTTATTACAAGCAGGAAAAGGAGGTGCACATTTCCCTTTTTCACATAGCATTACGGCAAGACCTAGATGAAGACAAGTTTTTGGATGAACGATGAAAACCCATCTAATTTTATGATGAAAACATTAATGGTACTCAAAGCTAAGAGCTGAGGAGCATTCCAAGCTTGACACATCAAGATCAGAATGGTTTATAGCTAGCAACACTAGTTTTAGGACTCTGTACAAAGAGGAAATAGAGATCCTTTGTGTTCAGAACAGAGGATAGAGAACAAGGTCAACCAACATTGGTCCCAATGGTATAACAGGTATTAAAGCCGAATTCCAAAAGTTGGCTATCAATGCAAGCATAATAACCCTTTAGCTTTTAATAGAATTGCTGCAATTCAAAAAAAATTTAAAGTCTGACAGCTTCCAAAACTGTAATTTCTTATTCACTATTGTAAACTAAACTGAGACAATAGGTCAGAACACACATAGTTTTTTCTATTTTCAGAAGTCACACTAGATCTCACCTTCATATTTAATACTTGCCAAATACTCTCATGCAAACCAACATTTAGCAACATCTCTTTTGCATAATCCATGAAGTGAAGAATAGCACACAGCCACATTTATGTGTGAAGGTAATGAATTACAACTGTGCACCACAGTGTATGGTCACAGCACATTAACACAAATTTACAGAAGAGGTATATAGCATGTCAATATTTCCAGAGTAAGCACTGTGAGTGGAGTTGACTCATAACACAAATTGTATCAACACAGTGAAGATAAAAAGATAGTATTTTCAACATAACATTAGGAAAGCCCACCAGAGGGAGCTGCCAGGACATGAAATGCATGAGTAAAATGGTCTTGAAAACCAGTGTTTAGGTCCATAAATAGGAAAAAAGCATGTTTTAATACTTATATCCATGCATAAAATACATAGCTTATTTATGCACTAAGCCCAGTGGGAGGAAAGCTGGCTCCAGTTAAAGATGCATGAAAGGCAGTTTTATTTAAAAATAAGTTCAATTAGTCAGTTATCTTTTCAATGGGAGGTGGAGAAAGAACAAAACATGCTTATCCAATAGCAGGTCATTACGCAGAGCACACAGAAAATTAAACAGAAATATTTCACCCAACCAACTTCTACAGCCTGCAGCTCAGGAAAGTCGTGCCTGAAAATACAAATGAATAGAAGAACAAAATAATTTGAATGTGTCAGGATGCTAACATGAAACAAACAAAAAATCTCCCAGCCTCATGAACACAGCAAACCCAAACCAAAGAGACATATTGTAATACCAGCAGTTACCAAAACTCATATTAAATCATTTAACATGAGTTCATGTCCAAAAAGAAAGGAGATACCAACAAAAAAAAAACTGTGCAGGCAGTGCTCTCATTTAGAATAGGCATGTCTGGACTGGGCTAGGAATGTACCAAACCAACAATTCACCCAGCACCATGTGCTGCAGCAGAACCTAACTCCTTTTCTGACTTTGTTCAAACAGGTAGAAAGTCCACTCAATACCTCCCCTTTATATTTAACCTTATTAAGGTCAAAGACCTAAGATCCTCTGCAGCTCTTCTTGTCTTCCTTGCCTGTTTCCCAATCTGAACTAGTCAATGACGAGGTAAACTATCACAATGTCTTGCCCTTTCATAGCAGCCATAAGCAGGCAGCCAAAGAATTTAAGAACAAGCATACATGATACTTCCTCAGCATCCTTTCCCAGCCTTCAGTCACATTCACTCACAGACTGCAGAGCCTATATTGAGATACTTAGCTAGGGATTTCCTTCAGTGAGATTCTCAAAATATCTTCAGATACAAGACCTTTGATACATGTGTCCTTCACACTTAAATCACAAATTCTAAAATTTAACACAAATCTGATCCAATCTGACTGTAAATAACCAAAGTGACACAAGCCTAACATCAATGACAGTAGAAGAAAGTACCTTGACCCAAGCTTGTTTATAACCAAGGAAAAAAATTTTCAGCATACAAACCTCTTACCTTTTAATTATTCCAAGTTAATAAATAAAATTAGGAGAGTAATGAACAACTACACTTATAGCATAGGCATACAGACCAGACAGTAAAAAAGTTTAGGTTCAGTCTGTACACAAACTAAAGCAAAAGAGCAATAGTGCAAACTGAAAAATAAACTTCATACATAGCAAGTGGGAATTCAGAGTTACTTATTTTCCCAAAGAGGATATTAAGAAAACATCTAAAAATTAATATGTAAATTTTAAGTATGCAATAAAAGCTAAAACAAGTATAGGCTTATTGCTAACTTATTTTCCCTATTGCTTTGCATGAAGATTTCCTAAAAAGAAATTTCCTAAAAAGAAGGAAATTTCCTAAAAAGAAGACTCACCACGCTAAAAGTTACATATCTGTACTTAAGGTGATGGTAATTTTTATACTACTTTTGCACTGAACAAGACACTACAAGACGGTTTAAATTCATAACGCGCAACTTCTGGACATCCAAACCTTAACTGAGGTCACAAGAGGTCAAAGAATCCAGTAATGCTAAGTTTTTATTACAAAGAAAATTCTTTTCCTCTGTTAACAAGCCACCAGTTGAGACGCTAAACAGGGATAAATAAGCAACCAAAGTTTTGTTTCTTCTATGACAATTTCAATCTCTAAACTAAGGAGCATAAAATAGGTCACATCATGAATTACTTAGACTGAGAAGGCCCTTCTCTTCTCTCAGATGGAGTAGAAACAGCAACCAAAATAGTCATGGAGTTCGGGGAGAGGGAGGACAACTGGAGGTGGATGAACAATGGCATTTTCACTTCCACCTACCTCACCTTAATATGCACTCTTCCAACACCAACAAACCTGATGTCTACCGACAGCAATCAGAACTTTCTACCTTGTGAAACTCTAAAAGATTTTGTTAGCATTTACAGAATGTAATTGAACAGAAGTGACCTTCAAAAATATTTAAAAACAGATAAGAAAACTGAAGCCAAACATTAAATTTTGACAGTTACTCATTACTAAGAAAAACAAAGTCTTTAAAAGGAAGGGGAAGAATACATCAATAGTTTTGCAGAAGCATTCTACAAAAATACTTGTAAGACATGAATAAGAGTTATTACACCTTGTTTCCAGGAAAAAAAAAAATAAATTTTTCAATCACTATATACAAGCTTACCGATACAAATGGCCATCATCTTGGAAGTCCTCTTTGCCCCACCTTCCTTTAATATCTTCGATAACATGATTTTTCAGGAACTTTTTAAGCAGTTTAACCGTCTGATCGCGAGTCACCTCTGGGCCGAAGTTTTGATTAGAGCCGAGTAGCTCATGCAAAATATCCACCGCTTCCGAGGCTCTGAAGCAACGATCGTAGCTTTTGAAACGATAGCGGTGCTTCCGTACGGGCATCCCAGCACGGAAGAGTTCTATTATCTCGTTCCACTGGGGGAGGAGAACAAAGCAAATCGTTACGGGAACTCTTCTCCCAGGAACATTTTGGCTCTGCAAGAGCGATCAGAAAGCAGAAACTCGAAAACCCGAAAGCAGAGCTACACACTTTAATTTGGTTAATCTGCGTTTGAGAGAACACTGAAAGCTAAATCCAGGAGTTAGACTGTCCAGACCTGAGAACAAATACAGGTCTAGGAAGCTGAAATAGTTAGAGCCCCATATACCTGCTCTGCTACCGACACGGCTTTAACCTCCCTTGGGCGGGACAAAAGGCTGGACCTGCCGCCCCGCTCCGCAGCGCCGAGCTCTGCGCGGCGCCAGCACGGGGAGTCCCCGCCCTGCGCGGAGCGAGCCTGGCAGCGGCGGCCGGCACCCAGAAGACCGGAGAGGGAGCAGCCGCGGGGGAAGAGCTGCCGGGGGGCACTCACCAGGCAGCGGAGCACTCACCAGGCGTGTGGCGCGGTAAGGGCCGGGCCCCACCAGCCGCGGCTCCATCGGCGCGGCCACGCCGACCCCGCGCCGCGTTTGAATGCGGGACGGGCCGTGTCGCCTCCGCCCATTGGCTGGCGGCGGGCGCACGTCAGGAGCCCACGCCACCTCTGATTGGCGATGGCGGGATGACGGCGCGCGCCGCGGGGCCGGGCGGGAGCGCTGCCCTGAGGGCGGCTCTGCGGAGCGCGGCTCGGGTTACACCCAGCCTTACCTCAGCAAGGTACACCGGCATCTGAAGGGAGGTGCCCAGAGGAGGGGGACAGGCTCTTCTCGGTGGTGCTGAGCAATAGGACAGGAGACAATAAACAGAAACTGATGCACAGGAAGTTCCACTTGAATATAGGGAAAAACTTCATTACTGTGCAGTTGACAACGCACTGTAAGAGACTGACCAGAGAGGCTGTGGAGTCTCCCTCACTGAAGATATCCAAGAAGTGTCTGGATGCAATCCCGTCCCATGTGCTCTAGGATGACCCTGCTGGACCAGATGACCCATGTGGTACCTTCTAACCTGACTCATTCTGTGGGTGACAATGGGTCAAACCGTGTCAGTGGAACACTGGCCAGTGAACTAGCACCCAGATAAAGAAAACACAACCTTGGCATTATCTAAATAATCAAACAAACAAAACAACAAAAAAAATCCAACAAAACTCAACATTTTTTTATGTTTTAAAGTTGTTTCAATCATATTTTTTGATCAGTAATTTTGTTTTGAATTCAGGGGGTGTGCTGGATAATTATTACTTACAATTATATTTTATATTATTCATACAGAAGACAGGGATTGATGGTGGTGTCACAGACCTCATTGAGTTGTTTTATATTAGCTTTTTATTTTAAAGAAAGGGTGATTTGAAAAATAAATAGGAATCTTGTCTTAAGGCACAAAATTCTGAAAGGAGGTCAGCTATGCTGCAGGGGCAGGGATATAACTGACATTCCTGTGACACCTATTACAGATGAGCTATCTGTCAATTGTTAGGTCTGCCACAGGTGAGGAATGGCTGCTAACACTAGTGTTTCATCTCCACCAAGTTTAAGGAAAACAAAATTCCCCTCTCAATGTTCACCATAACATGCACTTCTCTTTATAACCTACCTCAAATGTATGATACACTTAAGCATGTAAGATGCAAAATTTTTAGGTCCACGTCAAGTTTGTGTGATTCTCACATTGGGTGTAAGAGGACAGGATTTAATAACATTTTGTACTGATGTCATTGGCATAGTTACACTTTATGCATCCTCTTAGGATACATTCATACAACTCACTGAAACAATGCATTCTCTTTCTCCAAATGCTTCATAAGTCACAGAAAACTAAACCATTGTGCAAGAGATTATGCAGCATGAATCTGACATGGCACTTGTTGACAGCCCACAGAGTGATTAGCATCTCCAGTTTCTGCTCCTGCTTATTAGTTCCTAATCTCAACTAACTCTGGAAGACTTTGGCTACGGTACAACTGCTGGAATTGGAAGTTTTTCCTGACTCTTTCCTGTTCAGCATCTGTCCACATACAGTGCTTCTTAGTTTTTACCATGTACACTCTCAGGTACTACAGAAGCCCATGAGTGAGATTCTCTGATAAAGCACCTTTCCACATGCACTGCCAAGGAGCCGAGAACTCAGCACTGATGATTCTAGGATCAAGCGTCTGAAATTCAGGGGTCCCAATACAGATTTCAAGTCATCCAAATACTTTCTGAGATCTACTTTCAAACTGTCATGAGAGCTGACAGTTACAGGGATTAAACAATGGAAAGATAAAACATAAACTATTTTTAAAATTTGTTTTATAAAGAAGACTCAATGTAATCTCAAAAGAAAACAGTTGCAACTCATGTCTACGATAAAGTTAAAATTCTTTTAGCATTTAAAATGCACCACAAAAGTCAATAAAATAAAATGTTCAGGTAATAAAAGTTGTTCCCTCAGTATTGTACAAGAAGGAGCCTATTAAAACCTGCCTTTGAGTATTTGAAAATCCTCCAGACCAGGTCAAATACAAAGCAAGTATTGCAAGCTTCTTTTCTTTAGTGTTAAACGTAATAGAAAACAATACTTTTAAAGGTAACATTAATTTAAACACCTTTAATTCCTCATTTGCAGGTCTGTTGTGTGCATCAATCCCTTAATAAAGTCATGCAGTACAAATGCAACTTACATATGATAGCTAGTTCCTTTGACTTCTACACGTGTGACCCTAACCTGGGTCTGCCTAGCCATGGAAAAAAAACATTCTGGTTAATTCCACACAGACTGGAGCCGTGCCCAGTCACCACTGCCTGATCCACTCTCAGAAGCCAGGGAATGTCACATATTATTTTGCCTGGTTCTGGACAAAGTAACTGGTACTGTTAAAGAAATAACTTCAGCCTTGCGTTGATAGAAACAAGAAATTATAATAATAAAAAACCCAACACAAACTCTTTCTAGGCATGTATTTCAATAGGTAATGGAAACGGAAGAGAGTAGAACAGGGTACAATCATGCTAGGCAACATTCAAGCTTCAATCAAAGAAAATTTCATTTTTTAATTTTATTTAAGTGCTAAGATTTTGGCTATTGAATTACAAGATTCAGTAATCCCCTCATCCCCTCCCATAAACAGCATATGCTACCAATATAAAATATATCCATAGATACATTGAATAATATGTATATTAGGCTACTACAGTGAACAAATCAGTAAGATGTTTTGACCACTACAAGATCGCTACAAGACAATTCAGATAATCCCCATATTAGTAGCTTTCCAACATTTACGATAATGTCCAACTGAGTAGAACATGAAATGACTTAAGTTCTTAGTAAAAGACAGTGTATCCAAAAACCTGATCTTCAAATGAAACGCCATGCCTTGACAGATTAACACACAATCCTTCCTTTAAAGTAATACAGTCTATAAACAAATATAACAATGTTTATGTATTAACTGTATTAATAAGCTTTAAATAGTATTTACTGAAGATTCTTTTAATTCAGCTGACAGTCTCAGCAGCTTACATTTAAGGTGAAGTGATTTTTATCCCCCTCAGTGTTCAAAGTACTCAGTACTTTTCATGCACATTTTAATTTCCTAATTATTATCTTTATTTTCATGCATTTCCTAGATAGATATCATCTATCTTTTTTTATTTGTTTGTGGTTTTTTTTTTTTAATCAGAGATCCACAGTGCTCCCTCCAGCCCTCATATTCTGAATCCTAAATAACTTATGGTAAAATACAAATTCTGTTTTGGAAGAAAACATAAAAAATATACACCATGTAGTGTGCGCACCTAAATATCTTGATTGTCAAGTAGTGCAAGTTTCCCCTTTGACGTATATACTTTTTGGTTTTAGAGACAAGAATTTGTTTTACTGATCTTTGTGGATCCCATTTCTTGCCATCTTTGGTAGTCTTTGTCCTTTTGTGTAAGCGTGGTACCAGAAGTGTAGAAACAAGACTAAAAACATTGAGCCATACAGCCAAATAATAAACATGAAAATTGGATACTGGTACTGACAATCATCCATGACGTAGATTTGTCCTATATGAACTGTAATCATAATAAACTGGACCTGGAGGGAAAAAAAAGTACTTTTTAAATAAATTACATACTTACTATAGAAGTTTAAAAAAAATCAGCATAACTTGTATGCATGAAAACAGATAGAAGGGGTGGAGCTGGCAGAAAGTGGGGAGCAACAGAGACACCAACACAACTTCTTAAGATGACAGAGATCCCCTTTACAACCCCTCTCCAAAAATATTACTCCACTGAAAAACAGTTTTACAGAGAAAAGGAAGAAAAGTTCTGGGACTAGTTGAATTACAAGCAGCACTGAGAAACTCGTAGCAGGAGAATGGGATTCTGCTCTGGTCAGTTCAGAGAAGAAGGAAGGAGGCAAACAGTGTTCGACTAGTGACAAATGGGAGGCTCCTTTAGAGAAATTAGCCAGGCGGGGGAGGGAGTGGGGGGAAGAACAACCATTACAGGGTTTGGGAACATGAATTCCCACCTTCCCTGCACACCAGCATGTGACAAAAAAAGTATTCCACATGAAGTGCAAGTTAATAGTCCACTGATAGTGCCTCCAAGACAAAAAGACTGAGATATAAATATTCAAGCTACATTGTTCGGAGTTGCACATGGTTACATGAACTCTTCCATTAACATCAGCCCTATGTGCAAGGACACAGGGTGCTCCTCTCCCTCCTCTATTAGCATCCTTGCTCATGATAAGTCAATTGTTTAGCCAAGAGCTGAATTTCAAAAATCCGGCTATTAAAGACGGGCATAAAAAAAATCACCCAGAACCATAAACCTTTTGAAAGTGATATAAAGCCGATAAAACACAATGTAATTACTGCAAGAGTATTTTGTAATGCTCTGGGGTGAAGAGAGGACCGTGAGATTAGCTCAGTTGGTTAGAGTATGGTGCTACTAACACCAAGATTGTGGGTTTGATCCCAGTATGGGCCATTCATTTAAGAGCTGGACTCTATGAGCCTTGTGTCTCTCTTTCAGCTTAGAATATTCTGTGATTCTGTGACTAAATTCTCTAAACATAAACATTTTCTATGAAAGAACAGACATGAAATTCAAAAGAAATATTTTTTCCCTTTCCTCACTACTGGTTACATATTTATTCTGTATATCAACTGTATTTTCTTGGTATAAACTTACATTTTAATAATTTTTATACAAGCAATGAATTTTGTAAATATATTTACCAAGTATTGCATAACTGAAAAGCTCATGTGTCTACATCCATGCTTAGAGTGAGTGCTGAAGTCCACAGATTTAAGTATATAACTGGAGAGGTCATACTTTTTGTTTTTCTCAATTAAAAGATAAATCTTGTGCCAACTGTAACCCACACACATGAACATAAATAACTAAAAGTACAAATTTATTCCATTAAGTCTGTGTCAGCCACAATCACATTTTTGAGACTTGTATTTGTCAAAAACAGTTACTTACAAGTTGTATAGTTGTCATGTACTTTTTCCACCACAAATATTTATGGTAGGCTGGTCCCAAAGAACAGATTCCATAATAAGTGTACATGACAACATGGACAATACAGTTCAACAAAGCATGAAATGTTCCCAAACCACCTGTAGAAAAACAAAATGTAGTAGTATAGCATCAGGTATTTAAAAAGCTACCTCAGGTCCTAGCAGATATTTTGAGTACGAGTAAAAAACATGTACCAAAAAACCTAGATTTTGATTAATCCTCAAGGTATTTAACCCTGAATTGGTTGATATCAGTTCTGAGGGATCATATCAGTTTGCTATCTCATAAATGATTTCAGCATTTTAATGAATGCAAGAAATTAGAGGTAAAAGTGATGTAAGAAGCAGCAGACAGCAAAGTAAGAGAAATATGAAATGAAATACGAAAGAGAAATATGAACATGAAAATACTGAGCATAAAAGAAAAAATGACATGATAGGAGAGATTTAGTGATAAAAAAAGAGTGCTATTTTCCCATTAAGAATCATTCGAATTAAAAATAAAATATTTTATGTTTTTAGTTGCTCACACTACTCTTCCAGCTTGATAGAGCATAACTCCTCCAGCTGTAATTGCAATCTTTCTTTGAAACTTAGCTATTTGTATTTTTAAAAATAATTTGAGTGTTCTTACAGTTCAAACATACATACTTTTTTTTGGCTTGCACAGTGAATATTCAGAAGAAAAAATAAACAGTTAAAGCAGAGAAAAAAGAAAAAAAACAACCTAATCAACAGTGCAATGTGCTCCAAAAAGCAAGCATAATACTAAGCACCATGCTACAAACTTGATAGATGCTGCTATTTAGAAAGAGAAACACTGATGAAACTGAATACAAGGTAATCATCAGCAGGACTGAAATTCTTGGAAAAAATTTAAGTTATCAAACTGAAAAATATTTAGAAAGATAAGTGTAAAGATAAGCAATAGAGTTTTTGGACTAAACACAGCTCTGCATGAATACGAGGAACTATCACTAGCAGAGGACAAAACAATTCTTGCACACTTTGCTGAAAGTATTTGTCAAGTTATCACATGGGAAATTTGAATCTTATGCAAAATCATAAGCCTGCAGCTGGTATACTGATCCAACATCCAGATAAAAGGTAGAAAGTTAATCACCTATTAAGTGGAAAATTTTCAAGGTTGAAGAGGAGAGACTGCTATTTGCTGCAGGTTTTCTTTTGCAAACCTATAAACACATTGAAGTGTATGCTGAGAAAACTACTCACAGTTTTGCCATTAACTTAATACCAATTACTCAGAAAGATTTGAGAATTACATAGTCAATTCACCAGTTTCCTAATAACAGAAACTCAACAAATGGAGTAGAAGTATATCCTATAGATATAGATATATATATATATATGTACACATTAGCAAAAGCTGCACACTGGACAGATTCAATGGATCCCATCTGCACATTTTCTCGACTACTTCCAGGTCTTGTTTTTGTTTTTATAAAACAGACTTTAATAGATCAGATTAATAAGAAATGGTTCTCTTCATCAATCCATCACCTATGTTCTGGGATAAAATAACCCAAAACATGCTGTCAGGAAACATAAGGGAATAAACATTAACAACCCTCCTTGTTTCTCAGTAAAAACTCCTAAAAAGGCCTAAACTGTCCCAGAAATTGACTGTGCATTTCTCCACTCTGTTCTTATCAGATTATTGTTGTGGCAAGCTGTATTTATTAGTGGTCCACACTAATAATATAACATAGGAAGATGCATGCATAGATACACAGAGCAGAAAAGGAGAAAGTGAAGGTAAGCCGGTAGTGGACAAAGAATTTCAATTCAGTACAATTCAAATATGTTTCTTTAATAAAGAAAGTCTAGAAAAATATTTCTG
Organism: Myiozetetes cayanensis; assembly: GCF_022539395.1. Lineage (NCBI taxonomy): Eukaryota > Metazoa > Chordata > Aves > Passeriformes > Tyrannidae > Myiozetetes > Myiozetetes cayanensis. Next base: position 47,025,068 of record NW_026087631.1, read on the forward strand.
TAGCTTCGTGAAAGCCAAAATATTATATGTAAATAAACCCCACTCACAACTACCTAAAGCCAGTAAAAGCAACTGCAACAAAGATTGAATAATTTCTCAAACAGGAAAAATAAGGAGAACAGTCCTCCCTCACAACACAGTTCTAACATTTCATGAGGACAAATGGTTTTGAAGTAGTTTCAACGGAGTTATTTGTCTCATGTATCTCCTCCAGCACTTCTGATTTTACTATCACTTGCCTTTTTCATGTAATAGTGCTTTTTGATTATATACAACTCTCTCCTCTGCAGCTTTTCCCGCCATAAGAAATCAGTACTGCACAAAATGCTGTCAAATAGGAAAAATGAGTAGTCCCCAACCTTTTAAATAATCATGGTAATCTCAGTTGTTCAATAAAATACTGCAGAAATCTAAATTTAAAATAATTGATGCTTGCAAGATGTTTAATTCTGTTCTTTTTTATTTTTGCCTACCACAGTTAACTTTTACTACCAGAAGATATGTTCAACTCCAGTTCAACTCTCTCTCCACTACCTGCAGCAAATTTGACTCCAAACCACCAGGTCCATGGCATGATGGAATGATGGAAGACATGCAGGAATGTAACTTGGTTGTTCTTCTTACGCAGCACAAAAAATATCTGAAACAGATTTTTAATGAACAGAAAGTTATAGAAAATAATCAAGCCCAACATACTTAAAGAAAACTGTATGTATCAGTCGCTCATATTTAAGAGTTCTTTGCAATTGCAGTCTTGGGAGATGAAGGAAAACTGAGGGTCTGGATATGCAGCCTAGTTTTCAAAAAAAAATTAAAACCAGTATGTAAAATCCTGAGAAGTCTCAAAAGCCAGTGCAAGCTTTGAAACCAAATGTTCAAGGCTGAGCCATCACCTACATGTGCAACAACAGTGTAAGATGGACTTGGTTGGATTGAGAAGTCTCTAGAAGCATCAGATTTTAAGTCCTCTGAACTATTAATGAAATGCCATTTGAGAAGATTAACTGAAGGATTAGCAACAGATAGAGATAGTAGAAAATAACAGAGAAATAGCAATTTATTATGAACATTGACTTAGCCACCCTTGGAAAACAGCAATATTGGACAGAATATACATAGGTACTCTTAACTGATATTGACAGGCCACATTTTAAAGGACAGACAGTGAGGGAACTGTTAAGAGAAGACAGAGGAAAAAAATTCTGTAAAGAGAAGTCAGGTCATGCAAAGGGTAGTATCACATGGCACGCAAATAAACACAGAAAAGAAGAAGTGTGGTTTGCTGGGGAAAATGTTTGGAATCAGCAGATTTAAATACAGCTAAGAAATTATTTTTGGAATAAAAGCAAAATATGACGAGAAACAGGTACCTACTTGTGTGGATTCAAACACAGCAAAATAAAAATAAAAAAAATTCAGCCTCAAGACTAATTAAAAAGGAGCACTCTAACCTGTGGTAAATAAAGGCAAATAGAGGAATAAACTTGTCAGGATTTTCCAGTTTTAGCATTCCTGACCCTTCCATTACCATTTCATTTCATTTAGTCAGTAAGATCTTCCAGTGTTGAATCATAAGCATTTGCAGAATGAAAGTCAGACAGCTAACTTTACTCGAAGAGTGTAGAACATCCTCACTACTCAGGAGGCAGCTCCTGAACCACCCTATTGGTGGCAAATAGAACTGCAGATGATTCCAGCACTCAGAAGCTGATTTGAAAATATCTAAGCCAACCCTACTTGGTGTTAGTCTTGGGAAGAGAGAAAGGCAGATGGCTGCTGGTGGTGACCAAGGTCTGCATTCTGCTTCAATGCATTGCTGCTCAGACTTTCTTTGAAAAAGGTTAGAGTGTCAGCCTGACATCAAACACCTCTATAATCATGACCCTCAAGGCAATTCCAGGAATTTAGAGAAGGTAGGTATGGGAACTTTGTGCTGTATTCAGAGCTGGTGATGATAATATTCTGAATGGGAAAGATAAAATCTGAATATGATATGAAAACATATATTCAGCATAATCAACTCTTTTTTATCTGCAGTGTTGAGACAAGCATTGCCATAGCATAACAGATTAATGTATTCATAGCATAACAGGTTAGTTAAACAAACAATTACTTTATCTGGTCTTCTTAAATTTTTAAAGCTGTGTTCTCTCATTAACATTTTTCTTGATAATCAAGGAATGACAGTGTAATAGGACAATCAGATGAGTTATTAAGGGTAGACACCTGGATAGTATTCTAATGATTGAGGACTGTAGGACTAAATAAAAAGCAATTTATACCCCCAGTGCTCAACAGCACTGGTTCTTCTATTGTGAAAAGGAAACATCACTATTTCTTTTATTAAGCTACAAACACTTACAGTATCTAATAATTCAATGAACTTGGAAAAGAAGTAAAGCCAACAAGTTCGCACCATCTGCAAGAGTAAAAAAAAAAAAACAGCTGTCAAATCATAACAGTCATAAACAAAACTAAGCAGCTGCAGGACAAATAAATATATACAGGAAAATAAAGGAAAGCACCAGGTTAAGTGGTGTCCCAAGGTTGACAGAAATATTTAAGTGTATGGTTTGTTTCATTTTTCTTTAAACACACAAAATATTTATAAATCTCGAAGGAATTTTAGAAACAAGAAGAACAAGTAACAAATTCATTGCCTCTTTCTTTGTTCCAACCAACCCATCCAGTTATCTCACATGCTCTACATTACCTAAAAGGGCATTTCCACATGGTGCATTTCACTTTACAGCAGTGCATTCAAAAAAAGAAGGCTGTTCAAAAAGCATTTCTGAAAATAAAATCAGTGTATAACAATACTACTTTGAATGACCTGGTCTAGTGGAAGATGTCCTTGCTCATGGCAGGGTGGTTGGAACTAGAGGATCTTCAAGATCACTTCCAACTATAACCATTCTATAGTTCTATGACAAAAATTCAGCTTTGTGTTTGGCAACTTACCCTTAGAGCTGTTGGTGACCTTGAATAGTCAACAATATCACACCGGAACGAGTAACCTGTGGCCCAACCCGACATAAGAAACTGGAGCAAAGAAAAGGGAAAGGGCAAAAATTTACTTTATTTCCTTTGAAAAATTCATTAATTTTGGATTACTTCGGCAATCACTAAGCAGGAGAGGAAAAACAATATTAAAAACATGTTGAATAAGTAACTGTCAATCAATTACCTCTGTGTGGGATAACTACCACAAAATCCTTTGCTGTTGCAGATTAATGAATTCCTAATTCCAAGACCACACCTATAGATAGGAATTTTCTTCCTACACCCATTATTTCAGCATTAGTAACTGAAGAGGAAAACAGCTTCATCTCAAAACCAATGCTAAAAAACAACTTACTGTGTAAATCAGACCACAAAACCATAGCTAACCATCTTAAAAAGAATCCAACACAGCATCTTACTAGTCTAACGAAACTAGCACTATAAAAATCTATAATTGCTAATTATCATCAAAGACAAGGAACAAATCCATATGCACAATGCATATTTAATAACACAGTTTCTAAAATTTTTCCTTAGTTAAACTGAGTGATTCAGTTGGTCTTTCACTGATACAAGTGATCAGAAGCTACAATGAGAACACACACTTGAACAAAGGACTCTACGTACCAAGTATCATCTAATCTTTTCTCTTGGAATATATTAAATAATATATATAATATAATATAATAATATAATAAACCTATTTGGACATGAGCAACACTACTAATATTATACTTGGCTCATTCCACTGCCAGCCCCTACGACTACTGTATTTTATATCTGTTTATAAAGTGCTTCTTATCATCACTATCCTCTCATGCATGATAAGAGGTTCAACTCCCTTAACAGATGCAGGACTTTAGTCTTTTTAACTTCCTAAAAGAATTGGTTGCTTAAAGAAAATAAGTTTTGGAACACCACCAAGACAGCACAGTACTAACTCACCCACCAAATTACTTGGTTCCAAAGAGGGAAAGAATCAGCTTCTTGCTGACTACCAGACAATAGCAGAAATTCAATCTGTTACACTTTGTCCATGATTCTTTCAAGAAATTGTAACATGGAAGTCTTGATAGCAGACTAATTGAATACTGTGGTAATGTCAGACACTAACAGAAGTGGGATTTTTTGTTTGTTTGATTGTTTCTTCGTGTGGGTTTTGTTTGTTTGTTTGTTTTTGGGGATTTTTTGAGGGTTATAACCAAAATGGGAACGAAATTTTAAAAGGAAATTTGGCAATTTTGCAAAGTGATGTTTAAATAGCAAAAGCATGCATCTTACCCTCCACTTTCCACACTACAATCATATCACAAAGTAGCTGCTGCTGCACTGCCTTTAGAGTGGTTTAAAGAAATGTCAAGCAGGTCATTGTAATTCCTGATTAAATTCATGCAAGAAGTAAGAGCTACAAGAAACATGTCCTACCAATTTGGCACAATAATCTGAATTTTTTCAAGAATCACTATTTTAGCATACTGCTTGGAGGAATATAATTACAACCACTGAAATAATATTTTTTGAGAACTGGAGAGTGGGAGTTATATTAATAGATTTATTAAAAGCTAGAGACATGAAATATATAAATACATTACAAACAAAAGTAGTACTTACTTCATAAGTCATATATAAAGAGAGGACTACCACACTAAAATTATAAAAGGTCATTATCTGCCTGAGTTCAAAAGGTTTTTTATTTTCCATAAGTTTGGGTCCCAAGGAAGTGACAAAATAAATGTAGGTTCCAATGATAAAGGTTGTTGGAAAAGGTGAAGACATGAGTGGCCAGCCCTCCAGTCTTGGATCTAGAGGGGGAGGAGAGAAAAAATTAAATCAGTTTTAGTCCTTACTAAAACAGCTACAGAAAAGTATTTAATTGCTAATGCTTTATGTTTTTCTGTCAAACCAATCATGTTTCAGAGTCCATTCACCTCAAATCCATACTGACTGGATAATAAGATTGAGGACCTGTAGGTTTCAATGCGTTTTTCTGCATCAGTACTTCACAGATAATGAAAAGGAGACACAGACTCATGAGTGACGTGACCTTCTGTCTCTACAGCACCACAAAACACACTCTTTCATATTAGAAGCAATTTGTAATACATCAAGCAAGTATTGCATGTTCCTCTCCAGTTATCCCAAAGAGATATATTGCAGAGACACCTCCTTATACGCAAACCCCATTCCCTCTCCCTACAGCTAAGGCTGGCAGGCATTCCATCCAAGCATCACCATGACTCCACTGAACCCTTTTGTGGTTCATCACCAAATCTCAGCTCACCAAAGACCTCCACATTTCTCCATAAGCAGGAGAACTGATACAAGCTTCATGGATTTTTTTTTTAAATTTGATTTGATTTGACTTTTATATACTGACTTCTAGAAGATTTGTTTCAGAATGACCCCAAACTTAACTACTGACTCAGTAAACTGCTGTTTTCATGATTTGCTGCTGTATTTTAAGAGTGAAATTATACTATTGCAATTTTTGTCAAGTGTTTAATTCACAGGCAAACACTTTTAAGTCAGCAAATTTTCAACCCACAGCATTCAGGCAACCTATCACCCATGAAACCCTCTGATGTGGTTTACAGTCACTGGAAGTGTAAAAACAGACTGAGGAGGAAAGAACATTATAATGCTGCTCACAGCTTGTAATGTGCCAGTGCTGCTGCCCACACATAACAAGGACTGTGAACCACAGCACACAGAATCTGCCTGTGTGCACTGCAAGAGAATCTCCAGAATCACCAGCTCTTCATAACTGACTGCTCTTTCAACATCCACCCTTGCACTGCTCCTACCAAACCTTTTCTACTGTTCTTCCTATCTTGATCCTGAGGAAAGCATGCTCCGCCACTAACAGTATGGTACAAAATGCCAAATACAGGCACTGGTGGACAGGGAGACAAGGAACTCAAGTTCTGAAGTCATGGCCACGGCAGAAGAAATGCTTCCTTAATCACCCAGCTCCATCCCAATCCACTTCATCTGATTCGTACTGATTAAACTTCCTTCACACTTGCATGCTGTGTTTCTACAGAACAAGGGGAAAGGTGCTCAGCTAGGCTGAAAAAGATAATCCATAATTTTATCTATCAAACTTTAACTGCGTCTCAAATTTTTCCCAGGAATTGGCTAATATGCCTACCACAATGAGAAAGACCAAGATAGATGGGTCTTAACTCCAAAACTGAGATCTTCTCTATAAGTTTTTGATAAACATACAGAGCAACAACATAAAAGCAAGGTGTGTTTAATATCCCTTACTAGCTGCAACAAGAAACTAACACTCCTTTTCAAAATAGAGCTGTGACAGGGTTAATTACTCTGAGGATTCATTTCAAAACACTGAAACTTGTCAGGGTTTGTTGGAGTTTTTCACTTTGCAAAATACAGTAACACCATGAACCTGCATTAATTAATCAATAAAATCCAATTGTTTGATGAATGAAAAAGAGTTAAAACCTTATATTCAGCAGCACAGGAGAAACGTAAATTATATATTCAGGCAAGCCAATAACATTTACAGAAGAATAACTGTCTGCACTTTATTTACTGTGAGCCTATTCCCATGAACTACCTGAGTTTTGCTAATTTCCTATTTAAAATAGTCTGCTCTGTCAATAGGTAACCGACAAGTTTAACAAAAATTTACAAGATGACAAAGCTACTTTTAAGTTAGTCAACAGCACATTGCTATTCAATATAATTGGTAGATTTAAATTACTCACCAGCATCTTTAATCCATTCATCGTAGAGTAGTACAGCCTTTGAAGTCAGATTGCTAAGGGCCATTTTCACTTGATAAAGATTTTATGATGCTGCCTGCAGGAAAGCAAACCAAAACAGAAATATGGATTTCTGTCAATAAAATAGAGATCAGTAAAGTTTTATGGAAAATATTTTCAAGAAACAGATTAGTAAAAAACAGAGAGGGCTTACAGAGCACCACATGTGAAATACAGATCAAGAAGTGTTAGCTGACCACATCCCACTATACTTGGGTCTAATTTATAGCTGAGCTGTTATGCACAACAATATGATTTTGCAATCTATGTATACAAACCAGGTGTTTCCGTGCCATAAAGTTTATCTCGAGAAACCGTGCTGTGGTTAACCATTACAGTGAAGGGACAAATATGAATAAACAACAGACACTTAAACTGATTTTTATTACCATCTCCACTTAAAGTCCAAGTCACTGATATGTGGAGTTCAGCTTTGCAACATTTATTATTGAAAAATAATATTAATTTTCTAACTAAGAATTATTTCTAAGGTAAGTGGGAAGGAGAAAAGCTAGCAATATGTCAGCATATTCCTTTTAAATACAATAATTAGTTATGTTATAATTAGTATGCAAATTCCACTCTGATGAATCAACTGTTTCCACACCAGGATTGTGGAATGTCACAGTACAAATGGTAATACCATTAACTCACAAAAATTATCCAGCACATCCACTCTGTATGCAGCACCTCCCACATATGTAAAACTTTTCAAAGTATACCTATATGAACACTCATTTTTTTCTCCACCATGAAGTACTCACCAGCTCTTCCCTTGCCTCATCTCCCCTACAAAATACCTTTTAAAAACCCCAGCACATCTAAAGGGTGTCCCTCCTATTTCCACTCAGTGTCTCACTTTACCATATGATTTCTCTCCATACCCCTGTGCAATCCTCACACTATATTCACCTTTATTAGTTCAGGCTGCACTACACCTTGATAACAAGATCCCTTCCTCTGGCAGCCCTTCTGCATCTCCTCCAGGCTAACCAGATGCAGGTTTGGACAGCTGCTTCTGCCCTCATGATTTTCAGGTCTCTCCACTATTATCTCTTCTCATTTGTTCTCACCTTAACAGTTCTGAAAAATAATTTCACCCACATCTCCACAGGTTCCTGTTCACTGCCATTTCACAAAGAGTTTTTAGCCCTTACACCCACCTTCATCACAAGATCCAACACAGACAAGCTTACCTTCATTAGAGTTCATCTGATCTACTTTGTCCTAATTCTCGTTTTGCTACTCACTTATTTCCCTGCTTGCACTTCTGTCCTGTGCCTCTGAATATCTGAAACCACCATCAATTTCACACTAGGAAAATGTTCCCTCTGTGAGTCTCTTTGACGTTCACATTTTCTAGAAATATCATCCTCCTGTATCAGCATTTCCCAACTCAACATCATTGCCTTCATGCTGACCATTTTCACATGCCATAGACTCATATTACAGTGTTTGCTTCAAAGATCTATATTTATAAAGATGCTTGCAAGATCAGAAGTAGGGTGCATCCTCTCCCTTTTCTAATGGAAACCTCAAGGGCCCTCTTCCATTTGGCACTATAATCACATGATCGAAAAGATTTTATGGTTAGAGGCAAACTATTATTGCCATCTTGCTCCATAAGCCACACTATTGATGATATCAAACATGCATAAATTCAACCCTGTCTTGAACACCAGGTACTTCAGACTGCCCAACTGCGACAGCCACGCAATTCAGCTGTAACTGGTGCTGGAGAGGAAGCATTAAAAAAACCTTTACTTCATAAATAATCACTGTAATTAAATGTTTAGATTGATTACCTAAAAAAGTTATCCTTTTAGTCCAGTATTTTTTCCATTTCAGATGTACAAGAACAGTCTATCCAGAGACAAGGCATTGCAAACTGAAGGTATTTCATTCATCAGTTACAATAAAATTCTGCCAAAGCCCACAGACACCTTGTGCACAATATGGCTCAATTTTTCCAACAAATATATTCACTGAGTACAAATAATCACATTATATTTAATTGGTTCTTCAATAAGAAAAATAGTTTACTGATTTCACTGCTACTCATGCTAGTTTTCCCACCCTCGTGCTACTGGAGCTTGGACTGGTTAGTTCAACATGCTGACCAAGACTAAAGTTATATAAGTATCTACTTCTTAAAAATATGCTCTCAAAAATCCAGAAAATTCAGTGTAGATGTTAGCTTTAAATTAATTGGCAATTTATATTGCCATTTACCTTGTCCCACGTCTCCTGACACCCCAACTCTCCCGCAACACCACTTGCAGTTCCTCTCCCTTTAAAACGTTCCACAAGAGCTAAGACAGCAAAGGTTCTGAACTTTCAAGATTCCTTTTCTGTTCACAGCCAAGCAAGATACAACTGCAGTTGCAAAACTTATTCAGAAAGTTCAGTAACTATGGTTAAGAGAAGGATGTACTAGGCACAAATCAGCCACAAAATAGTGACTGATCAATTAATCTGAACCTAAAGGTAAGCAAAATTCAGTAAGTTAAACCCAATTATTTTAAGAGTAGAAATAACGTGTGCAAAAAAAGATCATGCTGTTCAAAACTTTATTACAGTTAAATGATTTAAAACCAACTTTCATATATGACATTATTACTTTGCTTTCAATGTGCTTTCCAATTTATTTCCCTAACTAGCTACTCACTTTTCCTTTCCATTTCCATGAACAGTAGTTTACAATAATGTTACATTTTGAGGATAAGCTGTTTGTTTACAACCTACAAAAGTGGGGTTAATGGCAGCATGGAAGATACTTTGTCTTATCATTTTACACTTAGTTCACAAACAAAGTCATACATACTGGAAAATAACATGATCAAGGCTTCATTTTGGTTTTTTGTTTGTTTTTTTTAATAGAAGAGTAAAAAAAAAGAAAACCACATATCCATACACAAGATAAACAACTACCTTGTGCTTCATCAAGAAAAAACAAACCATTTTTGAAAGACTGTCTTTTTACAGTACAGTTGTTAAGAAGTAACCTGATACTGCTTTGACCGTAATACAATCTTCCAAAAAGTTTGGCAGTTTTGAAGGCTACAGAACTTATCTTCTAAATGTGAGACTGGAAATAGTTTGCCTGAAGGGACAAAGACTTGGGGCCAGCGAAGGCCATTTGTTAAATACATAGCTTTAGTTCTTCACGCTATAAACTCATACACATTTGTACAGCCAGAGTTCAATCACAAAAATGTACATTTGTTTTATATACCTGCTAAAGTGCTTACAGAATCAGTACATCAACACTTTTATTTCCTATGTTCCCCTTTCTGCTTATACCAAAATTCTGCCATAAAATGCACAACAGAGAGTCTAGTTTGTAGCAAACTCTCAATAAGTCACACTAGCAAACTCATTTTCAAAGTTAGGTTATTTTAAATTACATATTGCAAGCAATTTACATGAACTTAAAAATGCAGTCATATAAGTAGTCTTCCCAGCTTGAAAAGTTTTAAATAACATACAGTCAGTCCTCTCAAGCATACGCATTTGGAAAACAAGCACCAAAATCACCTCAAAAACATATTCAAGGTACTCAGCCCTTCAAAAGAAGTAAGCACTTTTTCTGATTTTGTCAGTGGAAACAATATTGCGCACGTAGGTTCCAGCCAGCTGTACTACCATCATTTCTGAAGACATCTTAAAACAAATGTGCCTACACCACTTCAAAATAGGAGGTGTAAGTGAGGCAAAAGAAAAAAGGGCTCTGTTAAAAGAGCAAAGCAACTTGCTGTCCTCTGGTTCCCTGCAGCTCAGCAGACAGATGGAAGAGCCCACTAACTGCAGCTGAGTTAAAGCGTACAGCTTGGCAGAACCAATTTCAAGTCAGACCTTAACTGGGAAGGCAAGGGCAGATTAGATCATTTAGAGCTACCAGAAATGCTACAGATACTACAGAAAACTATATGAGAACGTTTGATGATGACAAGTGGTAAGGAAAAAAGTTGTTGGAAGTGCTTCAAGTTCAGTCAGCTCATAAAACTATTAGTGATTTTTGTAATGGGAATTACTGGTATGCCTTAAACATTCCTTATTTCTAAATGAGAACAAGAAGTTTCTCACATTCCTTTGCTTAACTCACATGAAAGATATTTGCCATTCTTGATACTTATTTATTCCCCCTACATAGTTTTTTAATAATAAAACAGATATGAAGATTTGCTTTTAAATAGTAATTTTACAACAATTATTTTATCTGGGCGGCTACTGAACAAAACAAGCATACAAAAGAACTTGACATAAAAAACAAGCAAAATGAAACAGTCTAATGTAGGCTCTGTCACTCCAGAATGCAAATTTTAACTCAGTGTGAACTTAAAACACTTAACATTAAGAATTTACATTAGAGAGCAAAGCTACTTTTACAGGAACCCATTAGCAAAAGGTTGCAGATTAAGACAATTGAGTATAGACTTCAGAGGTCTAATTTCCACTCAAGGCAGGTCCCAAAAGCAATGGTTCCAGAGCATCACCCCTGGCCTGGTAAGCCAGTCGCTATAAGAGGTCCTCCACACTGCAGAGCCCACTGTAAGAGGGAGAGAACATCCAGAAACCACAGCTCTGATTTCAAATTTATAGCTTAAGAAATGGCAATAATACTGGCTTACACTTTCAGGTACATTTATGAAACTTTCATGTTTCAGAATGACTTTGTATACTGTTGTTAATTCTTCTCTTGAAGCTCAGAAGATACTTAAACTAGGACATTTCACAGATGGTATCTTAAGCTGTACCTGGGAAATACTAGCTCTGCCCTTCCTATTTCCCAGGGCTGTGTGTTACATAATTGTAGTTATTTTAACTATATTACTCCCTCATGTCACATGGCAAGCAACTACAAACAGCCTATTACAATACATGGATTACTCACCTGTATTCTGCAACAAAGTTTAAACTTTAGGTGGGTGTCACCTGTTGTTATGGATTTTGCTGAGAGAAGTTTCTGTCACCTTTACCATCCTTTATGCCTTGTCTCAACCACCTAGCCCAGTTTTGGAAAGCTTCATCTCACAAGTTTGCCACATCCTGTTTAGCACTAGGTGGCCTTTCCCTTTTTGATAATATTGTTTGTAAACACTGGCCCTGTTAAGTGACAATGAACATCCTAAAAACAGATGAGAGGCTTAGAAACTATATTAGAATTAGAACATCTACTTATGCAATTCCTCATTGGAACTATTCAATAAGAGATCTCATCTCATGTAGTCACCCTTACTGAATTTTTTACATAGTACCTCTCTATTTAATCTTTTGCTTTTTAAACTAGCATCAAATCTGTCATTCACCCCTGCTACTTTAAGTAGCAGAACTAGTGAAAAAAGCTTGAATTGTAATCACTGTTTAGATGGTCTTCTGCCCTTCTAATGGATTTCCCATTCTGCTGCTGTGTAAAATAAAGACCAGTTTGTATTTTCTTCCACATCTGCCTATAAGTTGTTAAAAGAGCAGATACTGCAGACTTCACAACAAAGCTGAACACTGACAACAGGCATAGAAAAACCCCTTCTTATAGGAACTATTTCAGGAGTACAGCCCTGTTTTGTATCCAACTTCTACCCAGAATGATATGTGCATTCTCCTGGATCATATACACTGATCCTATCACCAGTGGCTGAATGAAGAAGGCCCAGTGTGCAATCCCACAGCATCACTGCCAATGGGGCTGGTCCTCTGAGAGCTGCAGGGTAAGTCACAGCAGCTCACCAACCCAAAAGAAAGCTTAAGCTTTTGAGAAAAAAAACCACAACATTTCTCAGCCAACTCAGACTTAAGAGGATGAACAGGCTTGTGCAAAGGAAACATTAAGACACACAAACTGGAATGCCACAGGCAGGGAGAAAAGTGGGAGTAGCAGCTCTGTCATAGATCCCTTTAAGCTGATAGTGAAATGTAGGGAGTACACAAGATCATCATGTAGGGAGGACACATCATGTCCAATCCTGCCTACTCACAGATAACCATGTACTAGATGTAGTCAGGAACCTTACACATTCCTCCTCAACAAATCACTAGTCTATCCACAACAAACCACAAGGTACACTCTACAAGATGAGAATCAAAGCCACAAAAATTGCAAGTGCTAGAGCAAGGCAGGAAAAGATCTGACAATACCAATATCTTAAATACATTAAATGCATCCCCCGAGTGATGCAGGTGAGAGTGATACTGGGGACTAATCTTCTACATCACATAGAAAGACTTATCAAGTCCAAATAGTCCCTGCAATCACCACCTGGAGGGAAGTTTCTTTATAAGTCTGAACTCAGTTATCTGTTTAACTTAAGTACAAAACTCTGTGCAAATCCCTGTAAAGGTTCTCAATTTCACTTAGGAAGTGAGCAGTATAGACATCAGTGTATCTTTCCCAGTTTTCTCTCCCCAGAGTTCAAACATTTCAGAGAAAAGCAAAAACATATGCAGGAGAAGCTACTAGAATTTTAACTTGCTATCATTGCTCCTCTACCTTCACCAAAAACTCTTTTTTTGAGCATTTAAATGTCAGCCATCCTTCAAGCCAACTAGTATCACCTACCTACTGCTCTGCTGCAGTGTCTCCTGCACTCAGCTTAGGACAGAAGCTCTTCTCATTGTTTCCCCAGTGCGTGACTTGCACTTGGTTCCTTTAAGTTTGATTCCAACTCAGTGACACCAGCTCACAGTCACCTAGTCCTGCCTATATGGCGAGTCCAGTGGCACATATGGCATGACAACTTTCACTTAGAAGGTTCTTAATGCAACCTCACTTCCATTAGATAAAGATATATCATTACCCTTATCAAAGGCCTTTGGCAAAGTATTGATTTGGCCCAAAGTAATTGGGCCATAGGTTAATATCCTCCTTAGCCAAAGAACTTGGACTCTTCCTTTTTCCTCCTTCCTTATTATGCAACTAGAAAACTTCCTGCAGCATTTCAATTTTTCTTTAAAGATCAGATCAACTAAGCTTTGGATCAGTTTAAACAGATTCTCACAAAACAAGAACCAGGACCTAGACAGCAGTAAACACGTTCTAGTACTTTCAGCCCTGCTGCACAATCATGCTAACTCATACACCCACTGCTCCCCCCTCGCTCATCTACAAGCCAACATCTTCATAATATGCTGAGCTTTCACGCATCCTGTTTTTTTTTCCTTTATGGTAGAGACAGTTCTGATAAGGGTATGTAAGACTGTGGTGTTTCCAAAGTGTATACATACACATTTTTAGTAATCAAGCAAATCAGAATATAATACTCTACACTGAAGCAGAGGATAAGGCCTGTTATTTACATGCACTGCAAAGGTAGCCCAGTCTGGGCTTTTTAACCTTCTTAGGAGGCACACTATGTTTAATATTCAATCTTTAGGAAAGCTCTAAAAAGTAACTAAATACTTTGAATGAAAGGGATCAAAGACGTCTGATGTCCAGGACTGTTCCCCTGCTTTAGCAGCAAGCTGCATCACTGAGTTGGCTCCATTGTATCATCTATCCTGATTAACAATTACGAGTTAATGTATATAAGTTAACTGCATATCAGAATCTCATACATCCAATTAATTACGATAGAACCAGTCTGCTCCCAAGAACTTAGTTCGTGTTTACATCTCTTAGTATAAAATTATATTAATTGTTGATAAATAGTCACAGTGGAGATCACTCTAGGGAAGCTAAAGAGAAAAGTAGAGCTAGACTTCAGCTTTCAGAGAAGATCTCTTAAAACAAAGATGAATGGGACTTGTTACATAGGTAATACCTTGCTGATCTAGCCACTAATAATGGAAAAAAAAGCAGAGAAGCCTTTTTACTTTCAAGACATCTCACAGCCAAAAAAATCAATGGCAATGTACCTGTGGCTGTTCAGCACTATAGAAAAATGAATACAGAAAAATTAGACCATAATTTCCACTTGCGGTAGACATAGACAAGCAGATGTTGCTATCTTTTGTAACATGAAAATACATGAAAAAAAAGTTTCATAGGAAGAGGAGATGGAAAAAAATGTACATAATTACCTTAAGAATGCAATATTCACCCAAAGAAAGAAGAGATAAGCAAGTAAAGTGAAAAATATTTAAAACTATCAAAGGAAGAGGTATTTTTCCACAGTCATGTTTATAGTGTACACTCAGCTACTGTCACTGTAGTTGCCACAGCAAAACAACATTGCAAAGTCAAAGCCATTTCATAGAATTTTTATTGTACCACCTCTAACCTTGCTGAGTTCAGAATATTAGTAAGAAGTAATTAGTAATTAGTAAGAAGATAACACCCATACAGAGTTGCAACATACAATTTTTTCGCACTTTAACACAGCAATTTACAATAGCTGAACTGTTCCCACACCACTCTCTCATGCTGACATGAGCTAACTTGCTTTACCATTGTCTCCCACTGCCTTGCACTTGCTTAACCTATCCACCCTCTGGGTCCTGGGCCGATATCCTAGGCAGCAAAATAATGCATTCCTTCTGCTCTGATTTTGCTTGCATTGCAGTAGGCAGGCATAAATTTTAAAGGCAGATGACCTAGAACTGACACCCTCGCCTCCCTTCCCCCTCTTTTTAAGCTACCATGCAGCATAGTGGACATGCTGCTGAACACTGTAAGCATCAGCAACTGCACCCTCCCTAGGAGCCTCTTCCACGAGAGAGCGGACACCAGCTGTGCTGGCACCTTTTGCAGTGACCCACACACCACAGCCATGAACTTTGGGAAGTGTGACACAGGCAGCAGTGACACAGTGATAAGGGATGGCAGAACTTCAGAGTGACAAAAAACACTTTAAAGGAAATCTGTTCTAAGTGTTTTTAAACTAAACTAAAGTCCCAGAACACTCCTCCTACCCACGGGAGCATTCTTACAGTATTACAAAAAAAAGTTGCTGATCCATAGTCCAGTCTTGCCTTTTGGCTCCAGGAAGCAACTACACTGTCACATCCTAAATCTTTCCAGTCCCGAGTTGGTAGTTTCAAACCACTGAGGGATATGCAATGAGACATGCAGGACTTAGCTTTTGGGTTGGGGTTTTTTTGTGTTGTTGTTGCTGTTTGGTTTCATTGTTTGTTTTGTTGTTGTTTAAATTAACATTCTTCAGCATGACAAACGGTCTTGTTAATCACTATGCAACACACTCATGAGTATTAGTATCAAGCAGTACCACAGAGGTACATTATACCATCATTTGGAGACTCAGGCCTAAACTAAAACAGAGCAGTAAAACCAGGGATATACTTCTAATTCCTCCTGACACTAGTTTTTTCTCCTGCACCACAAAAAAAACCTCCAGTTAAAAAAAAATACAAGTAATTAAGTAATTAGTTTATACCTGACCAAAGTTATTGTGACCTACAGTTTCAGAAATTGAGAAGAGGCAGAAAAGTCAGGTGTTCCCCAGTAAGTGCTTGTTGTACTCTGTACTCAATAGAGGAATTAAAAAAGGATGGTAAATGAACAGCAGAGACATCTGAAGTTTAGTAACAGCTGAAGGAAATGACCCTGCAGGCTCATCCTGTAGTCCAAGCCACTTGCATTCTGCTTATACTTTGAATCCAGAGATAAATACATGGAAATTAGTAAATTATAAAACCCCATTTGACTCTGTTTGATATTTGACTAAGGTTTTGAGTACCACTCAAGCCATCTTGCATGTTGCTTACACTACATCTTATTTGAAAGTTCTACAGTAACTTTTCCTTTTGAGATGATTCATCCACTGGAGACTGATGCAGTTTGACAGAGGTTGGGCACACAGGATGAAGACAGGAATGGGAGCACCTTTGCTTTGACACAGTACTAGCAGCAATTCCAAAAATACTTTCTTCCACTTGTATGCTGATACCCTTTTAAGGACTGTAGAAGTGTTGGACTTTCAAAGGGTTCTTGCGGCAGTTTGGGGGTCAGAACTCAACAAAGAGCATGAACAGGAATATTCATTGCTGCCTACAAGCATTAGAGCGAGGAAACATCTGGACATGGTGACCCAGAGCAGACAAAGGCCTATGGAGACTAATGAAAAAAGGCTGCGCAGGCAGAGCATCGTTGTATGGACAGTATTCAGACGACAATCTAACCTCAACAGCTTAAGTGAAAACAAAGCTATCCGTCATCCCCTAAGAACATTTACTGTCTTGATTAGCAAAAGTTTTTACCATCTTTCCAAGCATTCAGAGACCACCCAAGACCACAAGACATCTCTGCAGTTCAAAATAGAACAGTTCATCCAGACAGCACATAGGGATGAACCAACTATGTTTGGCTAAGACAACTGCCTTTTTTTTTATTTTCCTCTTTTCGATCCTGAAAGATTGCCAAACACAAATAGCTAAGAAAAAAAAATCCCATCAACAAAGTGCATTAGGCAATGCACAGGCAACATCAGAATATCACAGGAGACAATAATACTTCCAACGCAGAAGCTTGGCAAGCAGCAGAGTACTCAGCCCAGTATTAATGTTCCTGTAAAACACCAGTATACTAGAAACAGACAAGTGTCTGATAGTCTACTGAGCATACAACAGCAGTAAAACAGAAGAAAATTGGACTGTCTCCAAGACAAAAGAAAAGTAGACTTATATATAGCTATGCCTTTAAGTTATCAAAACAGTCTTAAACAGCATTTTTGACATATAGGTTTCAGTTCTTTGCAGAAGAGGTCAGTTTGTTTGTGTGGAACACTCAGTCCCCAGAGAAAAAGGGGCATGTTTTCTAACAGTTAATACACCTGTGAGCAAAACCAAAGTGCTGGATGACAGTTCAATACTCATTTACTACACAAAACTAGAAGGCCACACACTCCTTTCTGAACCTAAAGCAATACCAGAGTGCTCATCACAAAAACATTTCACAACCACAGTGACTTGCCTCCACTCTTTTCCTTCTACCTCACTTCGGGATGACTTTATTGCTCACACTTAAACCAAAGAGTCTGCTTCCACACACAATTCTTGTCTTATATATACATGATACAGCTGCAGTTCCATCCAGCTGACCATATTCAAAAAAGTGTGGTGCTTTCCCACTGACTAGAATGGAAGACTGAATCTCTTCCCACTGCAGTCGTCTCAAACAATGAGCCAGGGTCATAAAATTTCACCATTTATAAAAGTCTCTCCCTTGCTTATCACAAAAGTCTGAACAGATTCAATCAAATATTGTCTAATGCTTCAGCACCTTGCATGAAAGCAGCTGACTAAATGCCACACTCCCCAAGGATCTCTACAGGATATAATCAAGAACACCAGATCGCACTATTGCCACACCCCGAGAGGCAGTTTTCCATCCCATACTTTCAACTGTATTTCAAATGGGGTATATAAGCTTTTCGGTTTAAAGATAAAGTAGCAACCTCATTCCAGAAGAACTGGGAAAAAGTTCTTTGGAAAAAAAAGGGGGGGGAGAAGAAAAAGGGGGAGAAAGAAAAAAGGGGGAGAGAGAAAAAAGGGGGAGAAGAAAAAGGGGGAGAGAAGAAAAAGAGGGGAGAAGAAAAAGGGGAGAAAGAAAAAAAGGGGGAGGAAAGAAAAAGGGGGAGAAGAAAAAGGGGGAGAAGAAAAAGGGGGAGAAGAAAAAGGGGGGAGAAGAAAAAGGGGGAGAAGAAAAAAGGGGGGAGAGAGAGAAAAAAGGGGGGAGAAGAAAAAGGGGGGAGAGAGAAAAAGGGGGAGAAGAAAAAGGGGGAGAAGAAAAAGGGGGAGAGAGAAAAAGGGGGGAGAAGAAAAAGGGGGAGGAAGAAAAAGGGGGAGGAAAGAAAAAAAGGGGGAGAAGAAAAAGAGGGGGGAGGAAAAAGGGGGGAGAGGAAAAAGGGGGGAGAGGAAAAAGGGGGAGAGGAAAAGGGGGAGAGGAAAAAGGGGGAGAGGAAAAAGGGGGAGAGGAAAAAGGGGGAGAGGAAAAAGGGGGAGAGGAAAAAGGGGGAGAGGAAAGGGGGGGGGGAAGTTCCAGAGCAAACCAGAACTCAGCATGGTCCAGTCCATGTTCAGGAATCTTCTTCCACAACTTTGTAATAAGCTTCCATAATTGATCAAGTGGACCAGTTCAGTTTATGAAAAGCAGTCTCAGGATAATCTGAAATTCAGTTGGGGAATATTTCACCCCACAAGATTTCAAACAGTCATTAATAGACTAGCTGAAGAGAGGCACAGAGAGCTCTAACAGCACCTGTTCCCTCCTCCCAGCCTTCTTTCTTCTACAAAATCTGAACATATTCATCCTTAGAAGTTAAAATGAGTGAACTTCCTGAACACCAGAGCTATGCATGAAGCTATTTACAAATTTGCTTTAGCAAGCTCCTTAACAACCTGACTTGATACAGAACAAAAGGTGCTAAAGAAACGACGTCAGTACAACAGTAATAATGCAAGTGATCAAAGTAATTAATAACTATAACAAGGTTTTTGAAAACTGCACCTCAGAAGTAGTTTTATGAAAGGTTTCATTTCAAAGTTGACATTGAATACTTGAGCTTACTCCATCAGCCTCTTGGTTTTTGTAGACAGTGTATTCTACAATTCTCACTCAGAAGAAACAAGGGCGGACAGGGCATCTCCAAAGTTCATTACAATAATTTCACTAAGTTTGTCAAATCCTGTACAGAATGTACAAGTGAAGATTAAAAAGTGAATCTCTCATATCAGCACTGAGCAAACAAGCCACAGAACTCCAACTACAAAATTGATAAAAAATGGGGGTTTTTTTAACTGTACATCTAAACAAACACAAGAGGGATTGTAGTGGATGTTATAAACACAAATATTTGTGAAACACACTTGCAATATACCTGAATCTAAGTCATTTTCACACGTACAGAAGGAAACATTCCCAACTGCTACTTCTCTGAACAGACTACAGTCATATCCATGCTGCCCATCCCCGTTTAATCATGCCACATGGTAAACAAATACTGCAGTATTTACTTAGCAGAATAAGTGAATATATCTGACCAAGAACCCTGATATTCTTGGTGCTTCAGCCAATACCTTTTCATGAAAAACAATACCAAATAATTTGCCAGAATGAAACAGCTGAAAATATTAGCTGTGAAATCTTAAAAAAAAAAATATACATTTGATAAATACTGTATTTCAAAACTTAACTAAAGAGAAAGAATTCCTATGCCCCAGTGCCCACCAAAAAAAAAAAAAAAACAACCAACAAACAAACAAACAAAAAAATCTTTTCTCCTCCACCACTGAGAAAATATCTAAATGAAGAATTTTATCCTTCCCAGTCACCTTACAGTCTCCTCTCGTACATATATAAAAATTCAACTTCAATTATTGGAAGCAATTGCCAAACACATTAATTTTTAACAGATTATGCAAAACCAGATTTAAAAAAAAAAATCTACTTGCCACATCAACTAACTTTCCTGAAAGAAAGAACACAGTGAACCATTCTCATACTCTAAAAGCCTACAGAGAACCACTGAATCAGGTTTTTGTGACTTTGCTTTAAGTCATTTCAGGACTGGTGATACAATGCAAATTATTTCCTAATCAACAAACTGATCTTTGTGAGTCAGACTGCAGCAAGAGTTGTCCTCTTCTTTTGTTAGAAAACAAAGAATAAAAGCAATAGAGTAAGCTATATTTTTATCTCAGGCATAGCCATAAACCCTGAATGCCATCACCGGGACAGGAGTATTCTCACTGGGATAGGAGCATTCTCTCAAATTCCAGTCCATGAGATGCCTGTTGAAACTTAGAAGCTTTTTGCACTCCACATGCTATTTCTTTGCATAAGGTTTTGCAGTGCACCATACAAAATTACACTCACATTCACACAGTCAGTGAGGCACCACCTTAAAGACTTTGAATAGAGGCTCCAGGCACCGGGCTCAATGTGTAAGGCACCGTATCAATATAAAAGATAACACAAACTACAAAGAATTCGCAACACAATTAAACGCAGGCAGGCAGCATGTAGGAATTCATAAAGCTGCTACAAGCAGTTTCTCTTGAGCATAGCCTGCTCAAGCAGAGCAAGTCTGGCTGTTTACAGGGTAAGTTTGCAATTATAAGAGCACTTTTAATAGTAGCCATGTAATTTTAATCAACCTCTCTCCCCATCACTCATACCTGCCCCTATGTCACCCTTGAATCCTGCTGGAACAACCATTTTTCTGGCTGCATAATAAAACAGATTGGGAAACAGACCCAGGGTGAGAGAGGCAGCCTCACAGAAATGCTAAGGGTATTTTTTGACTTAGACCAGTTCCTCAGTGCTTTTCAGTAGCAGCCTTCACCAAGGTTTATGCCAACACAAAAGAAAAGTGACACAAAAAGCATGTGCAAAAAAAAAAAAAAAAAAGCATGTGGAATAAAAGAAATGCCAGTGATATTAAAACATCAGCCTAAGCTGGTATCACAGGAGATAAGAGTTGATGTTTACAGCTTTTACCATGACAAGTAATACAGCCCTGGCACACTTAAAAGGGTCAACCTGAATACCATTGCTCCTAGCAAATAACATGATTCATAGAGTTTACTGACACCTATTTTTGTCTTCCTTGTGACATCTGTGCCTCTCCACAGGTGAAACTCAGAGTTTGCTTTGAGCTGGATAGGCTTTACAAGTAGTTTTTAAGAGACTAGATTTGTGTGCTACCTCAGGATTTTGAAGTTAGATGCTACAGAAATCCAGTTCCTCAGATTCTCTTCCAGACCCAAGAGAACAACAAGACACTTAAATCTATGCTGCTGTAAGCTGAGTATTCTTCTTCCATCACTCAATTCATGAACTACTTGAAGGTCTTTTCTAGTCAACATCTTCAGTGATAAACTGCTGTGTGTAATCATCATAAGCAGATAGAGCAAAAATAGCAAAGCACATGCAGAAGAAAAAAGACAAACATTGACAGACACATTGAAAGCATTTTACTATATGAATTCATTAAAAATAGACAAAAAATAAAAGAACCCTATTCAGTATTTCCATGTCAAATCTCAGCATTAAACACTGAAACCAAAGACAAGTAAAGAAAAGAGACACTTGAGTTGTTCTGGTAAACTTCAGCGTAAATGTAGTATTTAATTTCTGTTGAAATTATTTTTTATTTTTTGGATTTCAACTAAGTAGCAAACGTATTGAAAAAACTGTTACATTACTCGTGACTTCGCAAAACTTTTAGCGGATTGAACATGTCACAACAGGCTACAGAAACTAAAACTATTGCATGGCCCTTTAGCTTTCATGTTCTTACCTTCTAAAGGAACCTTTTAAAAGGAACTGTTTAAAAAAAGTACAACCAAGTTTACAAAATTATTTGTTTGTTAACACTTTGTCTTCTTTCTAATAATCTATAATATTTTTAAGGAGTAAAAAGTTTAGTTTTCAGCATTTATGCTGCATTTGCTCTCTAGATGCAGCACTGAGCCTAGGTAGTGGAGGGAGTTTGTTCCTGGGAAAGCATGTGGGACTTGCTCCCTAGGGACAGTACAACAATACAGAGTAACTACGCAACTTTTAAATAACATATAAAGTAATTTTAAATGTGCAGAAAGATTCTAAAATTAAACCTAAGACAACCCTGAAGCTTTTATGGCACATTTTAAATCTGTTTTATGGAAACAATTATTCTTAAATTTGTAATAGCCTCTGTTCTAGTTTCCTAGTGCTTAGCTCCCATCCCTTTCCACATCAGGGCAGAAGCACAGACCAATTTCCTTCTAAATACTTGGAAAGGCCTACCAAAACTGCATTTGGAGCGTCCATAAATTGCAGCTGAGAAAACATAATCAAATCTGCCAATTCTTGAACTTGATATGTACTTGGGTAATAAACAGAAACTGATGAAAGTACTGCACCTGTGTGTCCTGCCTGCTGTGACGTCAGGAAAGGAAACCAGAACAGTGAAGATCTGCAGTGAGGGACAGAGGAATACTGAGAGAAACGAGTATTTCTTTCTTTCTAGCTATCCAAGCTTTGAAAAGTAAGTTTCAGACATCCATTAGGCTGAAGTGAATATGAGTGTTGGGCCATAATATTATTTTTATAAGGTATGTTGTGTCATTGAAGATGACAACACCCCACCTATTCATACTTTCCTATGTACTGTAGGTTTACATATCAACTTTGATCCACTTCAGAGTGAAGCAGCTTAGCTTAACCAACAGTCAGGAGCTAAACCATCTCATCTCAGCTGAGGCAGACCAGGGAGCTCACACCAGCCTTCACTACGAGAATTACTGGGCAGCAACCTCTCACAGCCATGCTGAGGCAGAGTCATCAGGTAGGGAGAGATGTCACATGAAGTCTGCCAAGTTAGATCCAGAATATGACAAAGATGATTTCACAAGCAGCTAATGAAGATCCAGGAAGAGATTCTGGCTCCCTTCCACCTCCTGCCTTTGAACACAGCACAGACGTGACTTTCTTCACTTCCCCATTTTCCTCACCCCACACGCACCTTCCATGCCCATCTCATGCACTGTTCGGCCTTCTGTCTTTCTCCACATTTCCCTACACCTCTGGAAATCTGTGTGTTAAGCAACCAGATAGGGAAAGGCCAGAGAAAGAGAAAAGACAAGCATTAAATAGGATGCACTGAGTAGAAGTAGCTTCAAGACAAAGAGCAGGAGTCCAAGGTAGGGAAAAACAAAAAACAGTTTCCCAATTTATTGCAGCAGAGGGAAACAAAACCAGGAAGGACACAGCACAGCAAGGAGAGCATACTCGGCAGAAGCCATCGAGTCAAGTCAGGATATAGAAACGTAGCTGATTAATTCTTCTACTGGTATGCAATTAGTTCATAGATATTTCATGGTATTTGGTGAGCTTCATAATTAGTTAAAACTTATTTGGCATGTATTACTTGACTAATGCTGTGGCATCTTTCCCAACACATTCCATGAATATTGCTTCCTGTACCATAACCTGTCTTACTCTACCAATAAATAAATACTATTTAATAGAAAGGTAGTTTACGCATTATAATGAAACACCATGAACTTGCATTATTCCCCACACTTGCAACACTGGTGCTGCCTAGGAAGACTTTCACAGAATCAAGGTATGGTGTGGGTTGGAAGAGACCTTGAAGACCATCTAGACCATCTGCCAACCGCCCTGGTATAGGTAGGGACGCCTTTCACAAGAACAGCTTGTTCAGAGCTCCATCCAAGCTGGCCTTGAACACTTCCAGGGATGGGGCATCCACAACTTCTCTGGGCAACCTGTGCCATGCCTCACTTGAAGCCTATGCTTATCTAGGTTTTCAAATCCTAGGTCTTTGTACACTTTCTTCAAGCAAACACCTAAGTACAAGTGCTCCCATTCCTCAGTGAAGCATTTTCAGGGTACATCCACGCTGCCTAATGCCATGTCGATACACCACAACTCTACTTCTACCTGAGGCAGCTCCAAGGCAGCCTGAATGCATCCTGGGAGGCATCCAAAGCATTGAGAAGCAGAATAAATCAGGCAGTACGCTGTTCCCAGGCTGCTCCCAACAACCAGAAAAACTTGTTCCAACTTCTCCCACATGGCAATGTGCAATACAGACCTACACATGGATCTGGGAAGAAGTGAATTAAAATGAAGTAAGGAAGCGAGTATCCATATGTGGCTGTAAGTTTTCTGGTTTGTCTGAGCAGCCTCAATTAACATACCTTGCTTTCCTGTAAAAGCAAAGAAACAGGAAGAGCTGGTCTGCAGCTTCACTATGCATTTTCAAGTATCACACAATTCTATCTTGGTAGCAGCAATGCCCAAAACCCAACCAAAGTTTCAACTCACTCAAAACTTATTTACAAATTCAGTATCAACATCCATACAACTGTCAAACAACATACATGACATACATACAGTTGCAAAGGACAAGTCTAAGAGACTGGTTGACTACAGCCTCATCAACTACACAGGCTGGCATTGACATGCGTCCTCAGCTCATGGCCTCACTGGCAATGTGGCTGGTCCTCAAGAATGGACCTGCCACACATGGCAGCAAAGGTGACCTGTCTCCAAAGAGGAGGAAGGCAGCAAGCCAGATCACCACCCTTACGACTTGCCAGACAACCCCTGGCTAGACATTGCCGCTCCAGCCCTACATATTAATATCACCATGAGCCACACCTCTCCCCTGGCTGTCTCCAGCCTTCACCCTTGGAGAGAAAGAAGCCTCCATTTCCTAAAGTCTGGGACCAGTCTTCTCTCTGAGAGCGAAGGGTGGGGGAGTAAAAAGGCATTTTTCAACACTAAAGTCCGCGATGAAGTGAGGCCACGCACATGCCATGGAGCAACTTGCTCTTCACGAGAGAAAGATGATCTCAGTGCATGTGAGGCACAGCCAGAGGGCCTCGAGAGACAGGAGCCATGAGATGTGGTGCACAGCTAGAGGGGGGTTTGGGGAGAAAAGCACCGCGGGGTGCCAGACACAGTCAGGGGGTTTAGGGAAACAGACACCGTGGGGTGTAGGGCACAGAAAGAAAGCTTGGAGGCCAGGCACTGCAGAGTGTGAGGTAGACTCAGTGGGGCTGGGGGGACACGCACCACAGGACACTGCCTCAGGGTCTGGAGTTAAGGCACAGCAACGTGCAGACGGGGACAGGGACTAGGGGTGTTGGTGCGGCCAGAAGAGGAAGGTGGGAAGGGAAGAAGCTCAGCGCGGCACAGCCGGGGGTCTGCAGGAGGGGCAAGAGGAACGCGGGCGCAATCACGGAGTTTGAAAGGAAGGTAGGAAGGAGGTAGCCCGAGCCCCATCCCATCCGTCCCGTCCGGCCCTTCCCAAGAGCGCCCTGCCGCCCCGCGCCTCCCCCTGTGCCGTCCCGCGTTCCCGCTTCCCGCTTCCCGCTCCCGCCGGGTGCACTCACGCGGCAGCCGCGCGACCCCACCTATCCGCGCACTGCCGGGCGCCAACTGCGCGGCGGATCCCTGAGGGAGCCTGCAAGGCGAGGGCGGGGGCGGGACGGACCGCCCCGGACCGCCCCGCAGCTCGGACTGCCCTGCCGTTCTGCCCGCACCGCCCTAGGCCGCCCCCCGCACTGCTCTCCGGGCCGCCCCGCACCGCCCCCCGCACTGCTCTCCGGGCCGCCCCGCACTGCTCTCCGGGCCGCCCCGCACCGCCCCCGCCCAGCTCGCTCACCGACCACGATGGGGCACGCTCCGGAGGCACTGAGTCGCCGGCCCCGGCCCTGCCGTCCTGCCACCTCCCGAGAGGGCCGGACGGGGCTCGGGACCTCCGGGACACCACACCCAGCAGCGAGTGGCGGAAGGCCCGCATCCCTCCTTATCCCGCGGGATGCGACCAGGAACGTCCTCTCCTGCCTCCGGGTATAAGGGCTAAGAGTTACAGACCTCCGTGAGCAAGTCCAGAGACGGCCTTGAGGATGATCCGAGGGCTCGGACACCTCTTTATCAGAAAAGGCTGAGAAAGTTGGGGCTGTTATGCCTGGAGAAGGGGAGGTTTTGGGAAGACCTCAAAGTTCATCCCAGTGCCTAAAGGGGGTTACAGGAAAGACGGGGAGGGGCATACGAAAAGGGGGAATGGCTTTAAACTGAAAGACAGAAGGTTTAGATTAGATATCAGGAAGAAATTCTCTACTATGAGGGTGGTGAGGCACTGGCGCAGGTTGCCCAGAGAAGTTGTGGATGCCCCATCCCTGGAAGTGTTCAATGCCAGGTTGGATGGAGCTCTGAGCAACCTGGTTTAGCGGAAGGTGGATCTGTCCACAGCTTGGTGATTGAAACTAGGTGGTCTATGAGGTCCCTTCCAACCTAAACCATTCTATGATCCTATGACTAGGAAAAGGACAACTGTTTTTCTATCCACTGCTGCAGCGTTCAGGGGTTTCTCCAGATGACCCTAGATCTCGATCTCACTAGTGTTTTCTGCCAGCATGCAGGAGTGCAAACTGCCATGTGGCTCCTTGACACTGCTCTGGGATTGGTGGCAACTAAATGTCACTCTAAGCAACATAGGGAAAATTTAGTAATTCCTTGTTTAAAAACAAAGCACAGCTTTGTTTTTGGTCAGCTTTGGCTCAATGCTTTAAGGCACACTCCCACCCCAAAAAGACAGCAGTACTCCTCTCTTAGAAGATGTCTCTAGACTCCCATCTAGAGAAGTATGGGGCACAAAGAAAGGTGATTGGGAATTCCTAGTGTATAAGCAGGTGCTCCATTTAGTCCACAGAAGGCTAGAAATTATAGCTTTTTGAGATGGTTAGCATGGAGATGATAGCTCAAATCAAGAAAATTGGCAAAAACAAGCAGTAGGGAGAGGATATGAAGGCAAACTGAAGAAAAGAAGCAAACTCATTTGGTGGTGTACAGAGACACACGAGATGAAAGAACTGTGAGCTGATGGTGCGAAATGAACATATGGCCAATGTGGAGGGGTAGAAGGGAGATCTCTGAGCTGGAGGACTGCAAAAAGATCAGACCTGAAGTCTGAGATTACAAGAGGCATAACCAGCATAGAAAGCTTGTTATGAGCAAGGAAACATTATGACAGGCTGACAGACAGAGGGTGGGATGTGGCAACATAAAGTGTAACAGGGAACCTGCAGAACCTCCATGTATCACTGAGTAATTGATTGGGGGGGGGTTAGGAAGAGGACCTTGTCCTTTTGGATTTGTTTTGTGCTTCTATTGGAATTGCTAGGATTATGATAGGTGAAGAAATCCTGGGGGTTTTGAAAGAGCATCTTAATGAGATCACTGGGTTTGGCCAAAAGGGATATGTCAAAATATGATAAACCATTGAGCAACACAGTATGTCTCACCTAGGAGGGAAAAATCACCCAAAAAAATCAAACCAACCCCTTCTCCATTCAGCTTTCAGAAGAGAGCATTTTCTTTTAATTATTAGTTCAAAACCATTTTTTTCCAAAACATTAGCCAAGAAAAATTACAAACAGACCTTAGGAACCAGCACATCCCTGCTCAGGCAGAGTCCCTGCAAGCCTTAGGAGTAATAAGTCATGCACAGGGATGTGGCTATGTGGCTCAGCCAGCAACTAATATTTCTCATGTGTTGCAAAATCTATTTTGCCATGCCTGATAGGGCTGCCTTGGCTGAGACAAAATGGGACACTGGGGTGCATAACAATAAAAAGTAAGTAGGTTACCCGTACACTTCAAAATACAAGACTGTTGTCATTAATGGGGAAAACAAACAAACACAAAACCAAAACCAACCAAATAAAACAATAATAATGAGATGCAAGCTAACAGCTCTCACACATTTGATGCCAACAATGTTTGTATCAACAGATTTTCTCTGGAGTCCATAAAGAGCGTAAGAGTCCTTGCTTTCCATGCACTTCAGCAGCAAAGGTAATTTGAATCATCAAGCAAGTCTATGAGGGTTGGGAGAGAACAGCAATAATGGTTGACCTGTTCAGGGCAGGTAAATGATTAACATGCATCAGAGGAAAGGCAGCATGAAGGAGACAGCTGTGCCTTGCACACAAAGGAAACAGAGGCACACAGCAAGTCAGAGGCATTTACATTGTAAAAGAGGGAGCTAGCAGCAAACAGGTTTTTTCAGTGCTTAGCATGTGAAAGCTGCATATGGTATTTACTGTAAATTTAAGTTACCTTTAAAGTTCCCTATATTCCTCATCCAAGAACAGGGCAAGAGATAAAGGAACATAGACACTGAAGACAGCTCATCAGATTTTACAAGATGGTAAATACTTAACTAGTGGTCTACAAAGCACTGTGTTTGCCATGAATACTGCTAAACAATGCTTTTTCTATTTTGTTGCCTTGTTAGAATCCAGGTAGCTTATATGCTTTGGGTCTTTTAGAGGTAAGTACTCTCTAGGACTGTATTTGAAACCTTGAATTGCTGATTGGCAGGAGAATCACAGGAGCCACTCCCTAGTCCAGCAAAAGTATTGGGTGCTTTTGCTAACACAGTACAAGGTAATCATCCCAATAACACCAACAGATATCTGCACACAAATCTTGAAGAGATGCGAGTGTAACCCAAATCTTGTTTGCAAGCTTTGCCTTTCTGGAGAACACCAAGTTTGCCTGTGCACCAGTACTGATCATGTACAACTGCCAAACCTATCCCAGACAGGTTCTGCTACAAGTGGCCTGTCTCCCATAGCTGCCATAGCACAGTGTGCTGCTGGGTTTGGCAGCTGGACTAGTGAAAAAAGGGACCTCTATGCCCTTTCTTATTGTCCAGTTGGAGTTACTTTCAGACTTTGCTACCTGCTTATTGGAGCATTTGCTTTTTCTGCCTAGTCCTCTGAGTCAGAACAGTGCCTTTTGTGCCTTTAGCTCATTTCCCCGCCTAGGTCTGTTCCAGAAAAACATGCATGGGCCCTTGTGTAATGCTGGCAGTACCTTCCAGAAACAGTTTCCACATGGCAGACAAATTCCTCCAAAGACATATATCATCCATTTTGCTGTGCGACAAGGTGAGAAAGTGACCCAGTCCTGCTCATCTCTCTACAGATAAGCTGAGTTTTGCAAAGAGGTTTCTCCCTCCCTCTGTGGACATACACTGCAGGTGAAGTGAGTAGTCACTACTGGGTTTGCATGGCTTCTGGACACCACAAACCCACCACAAACAACTGTAGTATTGTCAAGTCATCCTGTGTCAATAGCTACATATTTACTTGCATGGTGAGTTCCAGTTTTGCCATTTGAACAATAGTGAATTTGATAAATTCTTGGAAATATGTCAAAGCTATTCAGATATGTAAATTTCCATATAAACTCAGCTATCTCAAATAAAAGTATTAAAACCATTAGTTCCATAAAACAATTGCTTTACTGTTATGCATCTGAGACTGATTCTATGCAGGAGTAAAGGAAGAAGCTGTCCCAAAAGTAGAGTGAAAAATGACTACTGCAAAATAGAAGCAATAATCTGAAGCATATGAAAGATGTCATTAAAGGGGAGGTTTAACAGAAGGAGTGTCATGGTGTCATATATATGATATACATGTGTGATATATATACTTTCTATTATGCATGTATATATTTTAAAGTTTCTGTGTAATGCCTATAGTATATAGATATGCAGAATATACTGTGTTTCCAAATAGAATGCATAGACACACACATGATATAATACACTTTATTATAAACACAGCATGGTTCTCAAATGAAAATTGCTAGTGACTCACCTCTTCGCAGCGTATTGCTTGAACGTAGGCTGATTACAACTCAGTATATAACAGGAAGGAGAATTAAATCATCTGCAAATAGTGCATTGCAGTCAGCCAAAGAAGCCTTACGAGAAAACCAAAGCCAGCACACGTGGCCAGTTTATTCTCAAAAATCATAATCTTGCATCACCAGACTTTTCATTTTAGTCTGTCCCATGTCTGAAAAAAATATATGAAAAAAAGAGCCAGACAGTGGCTACTCTGGAGCCCATATCTTACAGCTTTTCACAGCTGAGAACTCTAATTCAGGTGCTATCTACCAACTGTTTTGTTATACAAAATTTCTAGCTAAGTCTTTCATAAGTCAAATTTTAGCTGTGTATGTTACTGTCAGTGGTGGGAACAAATGCTTTATTCTGTAGGAGTGTACAAAGACAAAGCTAAAAGAGGTAGGAATTTTTTCAGGGTGCCAGAGGGTTGTGAGGTCTATTTGTTGTAGCTGGGCTGCAACAGTATGTCATGATCACAGCCTAATCCATGAGCTGGACACATAAACATGTCTCAGAAAATCAATTCCTTTTAAGGAACAGTGTTCCATGACTCCAAAAGGATTCTAACATGTCATTAAAAAAAAAAAGTCAACAAAAAAGTGAATGCTAACTTTAAGAATATCTGCACTGTGCTGGAGAGGCTTTAGTTGGCCAAGGTGGCAGGTGCATGCCATGATGCAATACACCAGAAGGACAGAGAGCTTTAGAAAGATCAAGAACAATAAACTGCTATTACACCATATCATGAGGATTTTTCCTTGATTCAAAGTTTGGTTTGTGTTTGTAGAAACAGGTGAGTTAATAAGGCAAACAAAGACAATCCAGTATAGCCTATAGAAACTCTTTAGTGCTAGTAAAGACTTGGCTGTCTGTGTCATCACCACATTCCATGTGCTGCACAACATCTGCAAGGGTAAGAGTAAGATCTTAGGTACAGGCTTAAGTAGCTACTGATTTGCACTTTGAACACAAAAGGAACAGACTCTTTATCCAAGCAGCATGTGATGACACAAAGATGTATAAATAGCTGTATCGCTAATTTTCCTATTTCCTATAATTTTTCCACATAATTTTCCTATTTCCTCTGTAGTGAAAAACCCCAGTATGTGAGCGCATGGGCTGCCATGTTTCCATGAACAGAAGGACAGGGAGGCCTGTCAAAGAGTTTGCTCTGCTATGTTGAGTGTCCATGCAAAAGCTCCAACTAATTTTGCCAGATTCCAGATATTTTGCTGTGAAAATGCATTACAAGGATGTTACCCCTGGATTAAAGAATGAGAAGAGGCCTCCAAATATGAGCACTCAAATTGTTTCATTTGTTTCATATTCAGGCCACTAAGGCTCAGGAGATAACTTGTCAGGCAACTGAGTATCACTGTGAGAAACAGACAGCTACAAAATTTCTGAGAAAGCTATAGAAAGCTCTCCTCTCCCTGTTCAAAAGCCAACCAGCTACTTTTTTCTCCTGTCTCTTCTCATATGTCAACATTCATAATGACTCCCATGAAGGTTACTAAACTGCAGAATCTTGCTAACAGCAAAACAACACCTCTTCTCTTTCTCTGCCAATCTCTGAGATACAAACAAAACCAAAAAGCCAGAAAAGGGAGTTTTACCATTAAATATAACAAATCCACAGTCCATTCTGCCTTGACAGATATGACAGTACTCAAAGAGTGCAAAATTACAGTAAAATCATACCAAGAAGTTATTTTCTAAAATTGATTCTTGGTCATATTACATGTGCTTAACAATACATTGTGGAAACCTAAACCTTTAATGGATTTCCACTTATTTATTTATCTATTTTTATACAACATTCTGCAGATGGGGTTAGGAAGAAAAGCAGGGGGAAAAAAAAGTAAAGAAATGAATAATCAAGGCAAAGAGGTATTCAGCACCATTTATGTTATGCCTGGTTGGAGTTTCCATCTGATTTCAGACAAGTAAGGTTATATTTGTCCCCATTATCCCCATGACAGTTATGTCACCTGTGCTTGGTACACAGGCCAGAGATTAAAAGTAGCTTTGAAACTGATACTCATGCTCAAGGAAAGGTAAACCACGGAAAAAAAGCTGTGTGGCAGACATGCTGTTCAAGACATTCAGAAAGGGAGCCATGGGCAAGATATATTTCAAATGGATTAAAGTACTGCCTCTTTCTTTATAGGAGCTCCAATAAATTTAAAGCAACCAAATGATAAAGTGTAAGAACTTGGTAATTTAGATTAATTTTTAGATAAGATGCTAAGAAGAATAGGCTAGGAATTTCAACAAAATTTTGATTGTGTGGCATGATAGAGGAGTCTTTGTAGTTTGTACTGTATTGTCATAGCTAGGTGACACACATAAACAGTTGGTTTTGAAACTGAGACTCTTCATTGGCAATCTGCCTGTGAGACAACAATTCCTGAAAAAGAAATCCCATAAGCTAATTACTAATCAATCAAACACAAATCTGTATTACATTTCATAACCAGTTACAAATCTGTGGCCTCCCACATGTATAATACTACCACAGATCAGGTATTTTAAATTAGGATTTTGAAAATAAGGAAAAAGAACAAATGAAAAAAAAGAAAAACACACAAACAAACCAAAAGAATATTAAAAATGCTCCCAGACAAAGAAGAACAAAATTCTTCACTCATATATTTTTCTAGAAATATTTGCAAAAGGCATGAAGAAATTCTTCACTTATGATGCTTCTACATCTATACATGTGGATACCCAATGGCTTTCCTTCATGAAAGGATTCACTGTGCAGGTCTTCAGTTATGTCTGCAACCTATTAGAGTCACAAAAGCCCATCTCACTCACCATCCTGCAGTGCACGTTCAGATGGCACAAGCGTGTTGCAAAGTAGCAGTGGCAGTCATGAAGAAAATGCTGGAGGTGTTGCAGATTTGTTTTAATCTGGATAATGAGAGAGCATCATATGCCACCCTCCATAGAAAGGGCATTTATGCTTCTCTTTGGAGTGAGGTAGACACTGATTAGAACATTTAAGTCAACTAGATGTATGGCAAAATCTTACAAGGACTAACCTGCAGCATTCTAAAGACAGTTTTTCCTAGGACAGGCTGCAGTCTTCCATTCCCTACAAAAAACAAGCTAAAACTGTGCAGGAAAAATAGCAAGTAGGGCAAATGTGTACAACAAAACTTTTGGAGTAAGGTAAGAAACAATTTCTCATAGAAACACTATCCTTGCAGAAACCAGACTTTTATTCCTGAAGAAGTAGGCTGTCAGCTTGATCTGTTTTCCCTATTCTTTTGGGAAAACATAATTTTTAAGGAAACAGGATTCCACAGGACAATATACCAATCATCTCAAAAGTTTCTATCTAAAGAAACTCAAAATGTTCAAGATGCTATGTGCTGGGTATATGTTGCACCATGAAGAAGAAGGGAGGAAAGCAGCTGAACAAGCTTTAGTTTCTGCTTATTGACAGTATGGCAGATCTAGATCCACATATTAGTTACACCAGTGAGAATTTGGAACAAGTTTCATTGGTTCAGACAATTTTCATAAACTCTGTAATAATAGTCAGCAAAAATTTCCAAGAGTTGGAATTACTGTATAGTTTGATCCAGAAGGACAATGAAAATAATATTGATACACTAGCATCTTGCATATGTGTGAGAAAAGCAGTAAGAGTTAAATGAATAACTCATTCTGGTATTTCTTAATTTAATCACCTAACCCTGAACCTGCAGCAAATCACACTTTCCCAGTCCAGAAAGCAGCAGTTGATGAGCCTCTCATTCAGTTATCCATCTGTTCAGTGTAAAAGCCTGGGAAGTTCACAACTTTGCTGCACCAGGCTGGTTCTCTCAGCACTCTGGATGGAAGGAATGACAAAGATTTCACCTCACAGTGTTGTTACCCAAAAAGCTACCCTGAAACACTTTCATGTTCAGTTCTGCCCATAGTCTTCCCCTTCCTCTTGGGCAACAAGCTCATGCCATGGAAATAGGCATCAAGAATATACTCCTTTCTTGCATCTTCTTTCTCTCTGTGGTTCCTTTTACACACTCTCCAAAGGTAGCACAGAGTTTTAAGACTTCAACAAAACAAAGTGAAAATAAAATCACATGCTCAAACACCTCAGATGTGCTCAACATTGACTTACATGAAACTATTTCTAGTTCTTTCAAAAATTTCTGATCCTGTCTACACAGTCCTGATGAACCAGCACATTCACACATCTCACTAGTTTTGCCTCCATGAGGAAGAAGACAGAGAGTTTTCATAACAGAAACTTTTATTCAAAGCATTTCTTGTTGTATCCCTCTTTTCTTTAGCCTTTACAATCAAAACCTGACATTTTCACAGGAAAAAACTGAGCCACCACAATGCCCCAGCAAATCAACATATGCCTTCTCATTGTGATTAAAGTTCTCATTCTAGAGGATACACATTTACATTTTGCTATCACAGGAGTTCACAAAAACATACCTGAACTCCTTTTATTCTTCCCAGTTCAAGTGTCTGTAACTACAGCAACAGCAAACTCAGAGCATGGAACTAAAGCCTTCCTCAAGGGCTGAGTAAACACTCTTCAGTCTGCCTAGCCTGACAGAGCTGAGCTGTACATAATTAGCACCATGGCACGAGGAGAGGTGACAGGAGAGGAGTCAACCCCATGAGATTATCTAACAGTTGCTTGGGCTGTTATTTGTCTGGGCACCACCTCCCTTTGGGGATTTTGCCGGCCTGCCTTTGTTAGTGCCTCATGGAAAAAAACCCTGCACATCCCTTTGCAGGCCAATACAGATTCATTTGCATTGCCACATCATCCTTGATCTTTCAGACAGCCATGGTAATATCTTTTAAGCAGACACTACTAGCAAGCAACACTACTGCTGATACAGATGTGCAATGCTTTCAGAGATATTTTAAATCATCTGATTTTTTTACAAAGTGCCTCAAAATCCTTTATTCCATTCCACTCACCATAAACAGCACTTGCAACTGTTTAGAACAATGAGTATTGCACATAAAGATGTCTTATCTTTCTAAAGGAGGGCAGCAGATTTATTTCAGCGAGGCTGAAGGCTAGGCTTAAATATGTGAATAGTAACATGACTGGGAAAAATTATTTCA
Organism: Myiozetetes cayanensis; assembly: GCF_022539395.1. Lineage (NCBI taxonomy): Eukaryota > Metazoa > Chordata > Aves > Passeriformes > Tyrannidae > Myiozetetes > Myiozetetes cayanensis. The sequence goes on from NW_026087631.1 coordinate 47,060,085, forward strand.
TCTTGGAGAATCTGTTGGGAAATCTGAAGTCTTCCCTGAAGGATTCTAAGGCCAGTACTGAAGGAAGATGGGGAAAAAGCACCAAAGAAACTAGTGGAACATGTAGTCTGAACTCAGTGAACCAAAAGGTTTCTTCCAATAAAAAAAATCACTATCTGTCTATTCTAGCTGAGAAATTAGATTTGTCAGCAAGAGACTTTAAATGCAAAAGAGCATGTTTTTGACACAGGGTATATCCCCGGCCTATATTCATGCTGAGGACCTTTTCCCGGGTGGGCTTCTGTCATCTTCCATAGCTGCAACTGGGCAACAGCATGAGGCAACATTATGTCTTACAGTGCTCTTCAGAGTGGTGCTGTATTTCTTTCTCTCCTCCAACTCCTTCTTTAGTGTTCGGGCTGAGAATTTAAATAAATCTGGACGTGGAAGTGGGAATGTTGCTTCATATCAGATGGGAGAGCATTATTTCACTCTGAGGTGCAGGTGGAAGCTCAGAAAAAAATCATAGATTGGTTTGGGTTGGAAGGGACCTTAAAGGTTATCTAGTTCCAACCCCTCTGCCATGGGCAGGGAAACCTTCCACTAGACCAGGTTGTTCAAAGCTCTGTCCAACCTGGCCTTCAACAGTTCCAGGGAGGGGGCTTCCACAACTTCTCTGGGCAACCTGTTCCAGTGCCTCAGCCCCTTCACAGTAATGAATTTCTTCTGTAAAAGTCCTTTTAAGGGTGCTTGTTTTCATATCTCCACCCATTCTGACACGACTTTACACTCACTCTAGAGTAGCCACAGGCAAAGCAATAAGTGGTAAGAACAGTTCAGAGATTGGCTGAGTTTAATGCAGTACACTGAATTTTATTTTAAAACCTCCCTATCAAAAAAAAAGTGCACTTGATTATTGCCATTGAATTAATTGTTACCTCTGCATCAGTCTGCGGCCTGTTATTATGGAGTAATACATAATACATAGTCTGATGTATATTATGTTCATATGGACAAATTTTGAAGGCTAAATCTTCAAGAAAGTTTGCAAGACCTACATTCATAGACCAGTTCTGCACCTGAGGTACTGTTTTCTCTGTGCATGTGACACCCACAAACACATAAAATTATGATATCTAGAAAGAGTATAGGAAAAATTTTTTATTTTTAGAAGTCAAAAATTTCTCTTAAAATCTTAACCACTGAATAGGAGAAATCTAAAAACTGATGCTACTGGTCTTTTTCAGTGATTCTGACATGGTTTCTCAAGTATTTCTAAAGAATACTCTGCAGCTTTCTCCCTACTCTTTTCCTGTCCTGACAAATAATGTTACTGACACTTACCATGGCTGAGTTAAATCATTATTATATTTATCATGCTTAATTTTCTACTGAGATGTAGTAAGAGAACAAAATAGAAATTTGAAACGTAGGTAAAGGTTTTCAGAGACATTCTTGAATGCAGCTGAAAAGTCTCTTGGTAGATATAATGTAATTGTAACCAAAAAAGGACTACATTACTTGTTCTGGCTTACTATTCTCTCTTTCCATTTTTAAGGTAGCTTGTCTCTTTGTCATGTACTGAAGATGAGAAAAAGAAATAACCTCCAAGCCCCTTTGTTTTTTCTGGTGGCAGTACTTTCATATGTGAAGCCATACTGGAATTAGTGCTCTTTGTCAGGACATGCCCCCTAATCCTCTGGTATAAAAGTCTGCAGATAAAAGAGAATACTGAAAGAAATCATCCTGTCTACTGTGAATTAATCGAACAACAACCACAACATAAAACAAATTAAAAAAAATGAATTAGAAATACCAACATCATTTCCTTTCTCCCGTTCTCCTTTTGGTTGTCAGTTGAGTTAGTTCTTGTCCTAGGATGCTTGGTCTTTGCTCCTGCTAGAAGATCCCCATGCTTCCAGATCACAAATTAATATACAATAAAACTAATTACTTCTATTTATGTCAGAAATTGAATAGCCACTTGAAATTTCACTGAAATACCTAAAAACCTGAGACATTTCAGTCCAGTTTAATTCAATTTAAATGGTAAAATAGTTTCTACCATCATTTTATGATGATATATAAATAAATATTTCAATATCACTAAAAAGGGACTAAGCAAAATGCCGTATAGGAAATTTCTCACTGACATTTGAAACAGCTTCTCGTAACTTTGCATACAGGGAAGGTCAAAATCCTTCTTAAACCAGGTAAATCCAGGTAAAATTGTATAGTTCTGAATATCTGGACCATGTTTTGTCCAAATTCAACATGCATAGATATGTTTTGGAAAACTCCTATCAGTGCCAGGGCATTGAGTTTTCTTGTCTGAAGCAATGTTGTGTGATCTAAAATATTAATTTCAGAGCTTTGCTTTTTCAGCTGCACATGTTCGTAATTGTATTGGTTTTGAATGGCTTCTGTAAGAAGCTGCTGGAAGTTTCCCCCATATCTGATAGAGCCAATGACAACTGGCTCCAGGATGGACCTGCCACTGGCTAAGGCCAAGCCCATCAGCGATGGTAGTAGCACCTCTGTGGTAATATATTGAAGAGGGTAAAAAAAAGGTATTGTGCAGATGTAATTGCACTCAGAGAAGAGAGGAGTGAGAATATGTGAGAGGAACAGCTCTGCAGACATCAAAGTAAGTGAAGGAGGGGGAGGACATGCTCCAGGAGCCAGAGCTGAGGTTCCTGTGGTGCAGACATGGTGAGGCAAGTGTGCCCCTACAGCCTATGGAGGTCCACAGGTATGCAGAGATCCACTTGCGGCTCAGGAAGGAGACTCATGGCAGAGCAGGTGAGTGCCTGAAAGAGGGCTGTGAACCTGTGGGAAGCCCATACTGGAGTCATCTGTTCTTGAAGGACTGCACCCTGTGGAAAGGGACCCTGTTGGAGCAGTTTGTGAAGAACTGTAGGCTGTGGAAACGACTCATGCCAGAGAAGTTCATGGAGAACTGTCACCCGTGGGAGGAAACCCACACTGGAGAAGGAAAAGGACTCCTTTCTCTGAGAAGCAGCAGAAACAACCTGTGAAGAACTGACTGTAACTCCCATTCCCTGTCTCCCTCCACTGCCTGGGGGGAGGAGGTAGAGCCTGGGAAGAAGGGAGGAATGCAGGGAAGGTGTTTTTAAGATTTATTTTCTCATTATCCTGCTCTGATTTTATTGGTAATAAATTCAATTAATATCCCCCAGTCCAATCTGTTTTGTAATCAATGTAATCTCTTCTGGTCCTTATCTCAATCCACGAGACTTTTATTTTCTCTCCTCTGTCCTGCAGCTTTGGTAGGCATCCGGCATTCAGCCAGGGTTAAACAACCGCAATCACCCTTTCTAAAAAGCCCTTTTTCTTTTATGTCCCCCACCTGAACCTGATTTCCTGCATTCATCCCTTCTCCTCTGTACACAGGCATGCATGCAAGCTCTTCTCTTCCACTGTGAAAGTGCACAAGCCGCTCTCAGAAAACTCACTAGCAAGCTTCATCAAAATCAAAATCTCCAACAAATTGTGCCACTGAAAGACAGGTTCTTACACTGGAAGTTGGAGGCATTTGTGGTTCCCCACATTATGTGGCATGACATTAGCCTGTTTTTGTGCCTTCACATCCACCCGGTAAGTGTGAACAATTTATTGAATTGTTACAATAGCAGAGTTTCTGAATTTGCCAGGCTGGAGTCAAGCGTCAGGGAAGTGTGTGCTTTTTCATACATGGTTAGTCGTTAATATTTAAAAGGTTTTTAGATTAGAGTTTCTGTGGAAAAAAACCCCTTATTTTTCCAAACAGGCTGCAAAGAAAGGTGGGAAGGAGGAGAACAGTTTAAATAATATAAAAAAGGGAGATGGATGAAGCAGGGAAAGGAATGAAATAACCAGAGCAAAGTAGAAGACCTTCCCTATAAACTTCTTCCATTATGCTGGGTTAGTTTTAGACATTACCAAGACATAGGAGGATTTTCATGCATAGAGAGTTAAGAAGTAATCCAGTACTGCACCAGAGGTTGCTTCCTTTCCAGCTGAGGAGAGATTAGGCAAAGTAAATTTTAATAATTTTGAACTCTCCCACCCAATTGCCAAGGACATCCCTTTGCCTGAGTGATCTGTCTTTAAATTAACAGCCCTGAGGGCTTCAAAAACTTCAGACACTGGTGGCTGCTGTGGGGTAGCCAAGGCAGGCAGAGATGGTGGAGACATAAACGGGGCTGACTGTCCCTGATTTTGTCATCTCTGATAACATCTTTGTCTTCTTGAATAGGTAGCAGCTCTGAGTGTGATAACATTTGGTGGATTTGGAATAATATAGAACATCTACTTACTTGCAGATTTCTGCAGAATCTAATCAAAGAACTCTTCTCTGCTTTGTGCAGCATGAGCTCAAGTTTTATAAGATTTGGGAGAACTGTTATTTTCCTCAAAGCATTTTTGCCAATAGCTTTTAACAAAATCAAGTGTCTCTGTCAAAGCACTGTAATGCCATGTTACTTACAATTCCCCTGTATTTCTTGGCTAATTACCTTGTAGTAATTTAGTACATCTGTGGATGCAACAAAATGCTGTTTTGTATTTCTGCTAATGTCAGATGATATTAAATCACTCATACGTTTAATATACCTATTAATAGTATTGAGTGGTATGAAACATGACACAATGAAGGGGTTAAAGCTTTAGGACAGTAGAAAGGAAGGGGAGTGGATGGTGTGATCATGCAAAACAAGAAAGGTGTAATGTTTGTCAGCTAAGGTTAGTTGTTAATTTTCCTTGTTAAAAATGGCCTGCAGCTGAAAGCACAATGTGGAAACATAAAGTGACAAAATCTTAATTGCAAGGAGCAAGGCTTGCAGCTCTGAACCATGGAAACTTCTCTCAGACATGGTGACAGGAGACAAGGTAGTGAGAATATTTTAAGAGAACTTATTTCAGTTTGGACTGATGAAATGGCACTTAAGAAAGTGAAAGGCAGAAATGTTAATTTGGGTAAAGAAAGATCATGGAGAAGTAGCATCTACAAATGAGGATAAACAACTAAGGTGGCAGCTGGTTTACATTGCAAAAAATTATAAAACTGAGAAATACTTAAATATAGCAATTAGTAGTAGTGCTGATGATTCTCAAAGATTTCTGTAGTACTTAAGTTATACTTTAATTTAACTAAGTCTCTTTAGATAAACCAAACCTTGAACATTTATGTAATCACTTTTTTTAATGACTGTAAGATTTTAAGAAGCTGCTGCTGACTGGGAAAATAATGAACATAGATCAATTATAAAATGAAAATAATACTTAAATGCCAGGTTTTCAAGATAACACCTTTCTACTGACTTTATTGAAGAAATGCTTCAAATGTGAGAATTAATGAGCTGTTATTCCATAGAAAAATATTGCACTGGGTCCAAGCAATTTAACAAGCAGCCAATGTTATTCCAGAAACTGCATGTGTTGGTTGATATAGGGTTATAAAAAAGTCGATGAAACCTCCCTCCCATTTTCTGTACTCTGTGGGTACATTTCTGCTCAAACACCGTCAAATGGCTTTCAGATCAAAGATCTCATGTTCTTGTGCTCAAAGACTATTTGAACTAGTAAACCACTATATGCATGCAAGCACGTAGCCAAATGGAAATGGAGAAGAAAGGAGAGGACAGGCCCAAGGACTGCCAGAGAGGTTGGGTGATATTTCAAAAGCAAACAGAACTACCAATTCTAAGAAGAGCTTGATGAATAATATTGGATGAGTAAAGGGTTGAGGACTTTGGTATACAGACAGGCCAAGATTAAGTCCTCGTTTGGAGAGCTGTGTGGGCATGGCTGTGTGCAGCAGAGAAAGGAGATGCAAATTAACAGTAAAGATTATGAACAGCATGCTGGGGAGACATGGAGAGGAGGCAGAAGCTGCGGTCCATGAAGGACCTATACTTAGTTCCCCCTAGGTAAAGTAATGGAGATAGAGGGGAGATGGAGAAGTGTGAAAGGCACTGCTTTCACAGCGCCCACGACCTGGGCCACATGGAGCAGGGCTTTCACTTCGATGTTTGGAAGCTCAGGGCACTACTAAAGTGAGCACTGTCCTTGGTGATACATCAGTGTAGCATGGAGGATTGCTGAATTTGCACCTGTGTGTCTTGTGGCCCAAGCAGGGCTCTCTCTACTTTTCCACCTATAAACCAGAATGGCTCTTTTGTTTCCTTCCTCTGTGTGCTGGTTCTGCCTGGGGTAGAGCTCATTTTCTCCATAGCAGCTCGTATGGAGCTATGTTTTGGATTTGGACTGGAAACAGGGTTGATAATACAGGGAGGTTTTAGCTGTTGCTGAGCAGTGCTTATACAGGGTCAGGGCCTTTTCTGCTTCTCACCCCCTCCCACCAGCAAGGAGTCTGGGGGGCACAAGGAGTTGGGAGGGGACACAATGTGGACAGCTGACCCCAAGAGACCACAGGGATAATTCCCTTTCATATAAGCACTGTGCTCAACAATAAAAGTAGAGGGAAAGTGAGGGGAGGAAGGGGGAGCATTGGTCAGGTGGGGGTAAGCAGTTGTTTTTATTTGCAGCAATTATCTTTTTTGGATTTTATTTCTCCCTCTTTGTGGTTTGATAGGTTTTTGGTTGGTGTTTGTTTTGGTTTTTTTGGTATGTGTTATTTTTTCTTTTTCTTTTCCATTACAACTTAAAATTATATTTTATTTAAATTATTAAACCATTCTTACCTCAACCCACGAGTTTTCTCACTTTTACCCTTCTATTATCTTCCCCCTGTCATTCTCCTGGGGTGGGAGGGACTGAGTAAGCAGTGGTGTGATGCTTACTTGCTGGCTGGGATTAAGCCACAACACTCTTATTTTTCCTGTGCCTGTCAAGCTTAGCCCTTGAGCACTCTTTTCTGACTTGCATTATTTTTCCTCTTTCTGGCAGAGAAAAAGCTTTGCCAGCACAGTTTTCAAGGCCACTATATAATAAACTTCTTTACTGATATGAGATGTACCAGTATGACCTTATACCTATTTAGGGCACACAAAGCAAGCCTCCTAAAGTATTGAAACCTATAGCCCAACACAGGATTTCTGCTAATCAGAAATATAATTCTTATACCACAGAGCTCTGCACTTCTCACAGGTATCCACATTTAATATAGTAGCACATTGCTGAGTGTTATTTAAATTACTTTGATATACTTCATTAGTCAACCTAAACTTCAGTAGTTAGCCAGAGTGGTAGAACAGGATGAAGCAGTTGTTTCAAATATTCATTTAGGCCTTCAGGTATATTAGCTGTCTGCAAAACAATTAAGTGTTCTGAAAACTTTCTTTATAAACAATGATGAATACTGTTCAGATGGCAAAGTTCCATGCAACTCTAGAGTTTTTTTTTCATTGGGAAATAATTTATGTGCTAGCCTGAGAAGTGCAATACCTTCCAAGCACATACCAAATGTGACCATTTCCCACAGGAGATGTGCAGAACTGCTCAATCCAAGGCTCCTGTTACACTAGTGATACTGAAAAATTACAGAACAGCATCAGACCATTTGGATAGTTAACTTAGCTTCAACTCTAATAGACCATAATGCATGGTTCAGGTACAAAAATATATTCTCTGGGGCCATATACTCCACCTGGAAGAACTAGAGATGGGCAAAATCTAATATTTTATAAAGTCCCAAAACTTTTTTTTCATCTTTGCTAGCATGAGAATCATCATCAGCTGATTTCTTGTGGTGTTAGAGAACAGTGTAGGAGGTGATAGCAACTGCAATTAAGTGTTGAGCAACACAAGACACTCCCTCCTGACTGCCACAAAACATGAGAACTCGATATTCTTAACATACACCTACTCTCTGGTGTATCTTTTATCACAGCAAACATGGGCTCCCAAAATGGCTGTATTCATTGTGTCCTTTGACACAGTGTACCTACAGAAATAGGAAAGAAGCACATCAGCAAAGTTCCATCAAGGTGAATCAATACAGCATTCCCAGCCAGGTACATTGGCATGTGGTGGGGCCCTTACAGAAGCTGGAGTTAACAGCTCTGTACCACACTGCTGCCTGCAAAACAGATGCACCCTAAGTTCGACAAAAGGATTAACTTTTTTTCTCTCTTTTTGTTCTCTCTTTTCCCTTCTTCACAGGCTCTCCCCTTCCTTAAAATGGCAATGACATGTTCAAGATCCACTATACAGACCCAGATCTACTTGTGTGGATGAAATTAAAACACTGCAGGCAGGCATTAATAGCTACAGTTCCTTCAGAGGCCATCCTGAACTAATAACAGAGAGAAGAATCAGCTTTAAATTTTAAATACAAATGGAACTGGCTGGCTGCCAAATTTAAGTTTATTCTTGCTAATGATCTCCAGTAAAAACATATTTCTTTTTCTGTTATGAATATTTTTGAGCTAACTTTTCTAAAAATATGATTCCAAGTTTTATTAGAATATTTTATTAATTATTTTGGAGGCTAAGACATTTTACTAATATAAAGTATCCTGTTAAATAATTGCCTTGCGTCAATAGAAAAGGACAATGTAGCTCCTGATAACAGCAAAAAATATTTTAATAAACCCCTTTTCTCTGCCCTCTATGTTAATCTATTTTGTATTAAACAAAGGCATATAGCTATCATTTTTGTTGCTGAACACATTATCCTGTTCTTGCTTAAGCATGCTACTCTAGATTACAAACATATGGTTGTAAAAATAACTGGTTGGACTGATTAAAACTGCTGATTATTATCTCCAATCTGGCATGAGGAAATTTACTACAAAACCTGTTCAGGACTGCAGATACATCTCTGTCCCACAACTGTAAGAAAAGGGTGGATTTTCAGTCTTCCAAGTGTACAGACCTCAGTGACTGACTGAAAGACTCCTTCTTAGCACAAAGCTAAAATGTGTAGCTAAAAATATATTCATTTCTTTCTGCCTTAATTTGAAGGCAAATGGTGATAAAATGAAAAATTAGAACAAAGCTTTGTACCTATGCAAATAAAACATTTTTTCATGTGTAGATAGAAAGCTGCCTTCATAGTCCCAAATATTTTTTTCCAGTCTCCGGGGCTTGGTGGAATTTTGCAGGACTGGGTGTGGAGAAGGGTTCCCAGTGTGTTGGATGACATTGGTTAGTTGTCATCTGGGCAGAGCCCGTGGGCTGGTGGGTAAGGCTGACTACACACACACACAGATATGATTAGAAGGGATGAAGCTGCAGGGAGTAGTTATGCACCTGCCTGAATTCCTGGCCACTCGGTCATCCCTTTTTATCCATTCCCATTGTTTTTATAAAATATACTAAAAGAAAACAAAGACAGGGTAGGACGGAAGAAGGTATGTCCATTTCATAACTCAGCCTTACCCACACAGAAGTACTTTATTGGTATGTTTAACATACTTCTGTTTCTTGGGTATTACAAGCACTAACTCCTGACCACTGAAACTAATATACTTCCTTCAAGAAATCTCTCAAGTGTCAAAACCTTCAGTACATGTGTACTAAGCTAGCACTAGGCTTACCCATTCTCAGTGGCAGATCCCAGGTCAGTGAGCACTAAAGAGGGTATAATTCTCCCCTACATGCACCAGACTATTACCTGCATGTGAAAATGAGGTAGGAAGAAAACCAAGAACTATCCTCCAGTGGTGCCAAAGCAGTGGTGTTTTAAATGTTTTTATATCTTGTGTGCATAGATATACGTGTGTGTGTACGTTCAAGGTAGGATAAGGACTATAATACAAGGATAAATAAAAGGGGGAAAACCCCATAACTAATTCTATTGATGCTCCCAAATCTAAGATTTTTTAAGGTTTACAATGAGAGGGGTCTTAAATTCTGCACCTTAAGCTGACTGAGGAAATCATTCTTGATTCAAAAAAACAAGATGTCTTGTGCAGTGAGAAACCTGGACTGACTACAAACCCAAACAATGCAAAAAAAGGTGGCAAACAAATGCCTACGTTTTTAGACTTGTCAGGCTGTGTGTAAGAGTGAGTATACCAGGGACAGAAAAAAGGGCAAAGGGAGGTAAGCTTATGGTGTTAACTTGTTCTTCCCAGTACTTGAGAGTTAGCTATATTTAAACTCACATGTGCTAATGCTTCCTTCCAGATCTGTGTACAGGAGGAAAAAAAGAACAAGGCTTTTCTTGGCTGTCTCAGTATCAGATTCTTTCTGAGCATCATAACCTAGACATAAATAATCAGAGTCCTATCATACTATCTCCACAGAACTCAACTTCCACTTAAGCTGAGGGAGGCTTGTCTTAGGCTCTTCATATTTCTTCAGTTGGACTAGCTCAGTCTGACTCCACCTTCGTTGTTTCCTTAGGCTAGAAGGGAAAGGAAACTCTTTGATCTCTTGTAAGAACAAATAAATTCTTTTCCATCTTTTGCTACTTGCTGTATAAAGCTCAAATAAAAATCTCTGCCTTGGCAGACAAAGAAAGTCTCCTAAGCAATATTCAATTCCTGGAACAGCCTGAGAAGATTAAATTCTCTAGAATCTAAAAGATTAGATTCTCTGTGCTGTCTGACAGAGTATGACGACTAAATCCCAGTACCACTACCGCGATAAGAATGCAGTTCATTACAGCCTAAGCTCTCTCCTTAAACTCTTAACTTTCTTACTGTTTTTAAACAGTAAGAATACAGGTATCAGCTGGCTCTCAAGTGAATAACTTTATTCAGTATGAACACAGCACCCATTTCGATATCTGACTGGATTTTCAGATGTGGGGTTTTTTTCTGACTGACATAAGGATGGGAAATGCAATTAAAGTCTATTCTATTCTACTTGATCCATTTCTGGTTCTGAAAGAGCTCTGATACTACAAAAACACAAGCGATAAGAATTGAAACAGAATAAGTATAAACAAATGAGAAGACTCAGATTTAATTACCACATCTGACTTACACATAAACAAGAGCTTGCTCAGTTGCAACTGACACTGTTGGCTTAGTACTTAATTCTTGGCTGTGAAAAACAATATACAGGATACCTTCACTGTCCTTTAAAAATTTTCGTTTTGAATATACTAACACTTCAATTAGAAATTAACTACAGACATCATAAGATTGCATCAGACATAAAATACTTCTTTTTTACTAGAAAAACCTTGAATAATAAATTTACCACATCTACAGAAAACTAGAAATACTGAAGGAAATCATAATATAAATGCCATTCTTCAAAGTATAGTTTTCCCAGAAATTGGTGTTTGAGATGCTGGTTAGTACCAAGAGGTTTCAAGTCTTGCAAACTATACACCACTTATCAGCTACTGCCATTATATGGAAGGTTTGCAGGTGCTGGGTTGTAGAATAGGCCTGGATTATTGTTCAGATGAGACACAGATATTTCTCATTTCCCTATCCAGAAACACCTCCCTTTCCAGCATAGGAAAACAAGAGGGAGAATAATGCCATCAACACCTGATACGAGAAGAACATTTGGAAGGAGTCCTATGTACAAGATACTAGCTACTAGTAGGAACAAAAAGTCCATAAGGCAACCAATTTCTATTTTCAACTGTTTGGGACACTGAACCTAAAGGTATCTGGGTGGGCAGATGCCTGGGCTAATAATTCTCAGCCCACCTCTTCTTGAGCTGAATTCCACATTGCATTTGTGGTGCTACTTAGGCAAACCTGACATGTAAAAAGTTATTCAGCAACAGTATGAAAATGAGCCCCATAAAAGTTTAGAGGAAAACTTTCACATTTTCAGCTAGATCGCTGTTCAGGGTTCTGTCTGGAAAGGTTCCATGGGACATGGTCTTGATGAGAAGGAGTGTCCAGGAGAGGTGGTTAGTCCAGGGTAGTCCAAGCTCACATGGATGAGGAAATTAAGCAAAGGACGTCTGCATGCATGAAAAAGGAACCCCTGACAAAAATCAGTATGCAAAAATGAACCCATCTGGAGAACTGAATCCAACTTTGTGCTCCTCAGCACAGGAAAGAGGTGGACCTTTTGTAATGGGTCTAGGCGAGGACCACAAAAATGATTGGAGGGATAGAACAGCTCTTTTATGATGAAAGACTGAGCAAGTTGGGGCTATTCAGCCTGGAGAAGAGAAGGTTCCAGGGAGACCTTACAGCATCCTCCATTAAATAGAAGAGGCTTATAAGGAAGATGAGGACAAATCTGTTCCCTCATTTTTCCAATTTTAGAGGGGAGCTACCACTCTTGGTAATAAAAACTAACACTGGGGAAAAAAATAGAAAATGCTCTCCTCTATTCCTGTAAAGTGACAGTGTCAGGTGAGTCCTTAATTTCAGTATAAACTTCTGGAATTCTTCCACCCTACAGATATACAGTCAATGGTGGATCTGTCTCAGCAAATATGCAGTAAATACGAAGCTTGTTTAATTACAACATTCTCTTAATATGCCCAGTCAGCTGTTATCATTTTACAATGCTAGGCATATAGAAACTGACAGCTTCTATCTTGTACAGATATCACAGTGAATTATTCTATGATACAGAAACATCCACACACTATACAAAGATTAAATTATCACCTTTCACTTGTTTGTACAATGTTTTTTCCCTTTTTCTGAATTTGTGGTCTAAACCTCCGCTCTACTTGGGAAAGAATTTTTCCTCTGTAGAGCTGCATCTATATTTGACACTAACCTCTAACTCAGCTCTCAGCTTGGTGACTACATTATGTCTGAAGCACAAACTAGCGACTGAGACAAGTAACTCCACAAAATCCCTCCCTTTAAAATAGAGTGGGCATTAGGACCACAAAATGTTTTGGAACAGTTTTGAAGGATTACATTCAACATTTCTAACTTGAAATGTGATCCACTTTCTCTTAACTTGCTGGGGCAGATTTAGATACTACATGATGGTGTCACTATATAAATACTTGAACAGAGGATCCCTATATCTCTTTCTGAACTGAATACCGCCTTTATGGAAAAACATACAAAATGAAAATACTAAAGAACAGGCACAAAAACCTGTTGACTCTCACAGCACACAAGCACTTGAAAATGGATTCAATCTGCTCCAGCTAGACACTTAATAAAATAAGCCGGTCCCTGAGCTAGTCCTCCTTCAGGCAAAGTCGTCTGTATCATGAGTCTTGGAAATGAAGAGGTTATCTCCTCATGCACTAGTGATAATAAAAACAATGCAATATTGACCGGTCTGGAGGGATTTTATTTTTTCTTTATCAGCTGTTAAACACTGAATAAAGTACACCAATGTGTAAAGGTAAGTACAAAAGTCAATACGAAAAAGTAATCCTTTAGAATTAACTCCAACAGAGACAAAAAACCACAGAGAACAGTGGAAACTTATTTCTGGAAGACCTTGCTCTAACAGAACTGTACCAAAAATCCAGTCATGATAAATCCAACAATATCCAATTCTGTAGATAAAGTCTGTGAATGTGGTGCCTGAATGTCGATTTTATATCAGCATATAATTTAAATTCAGCCTTCATCGTCACTGCTGCTCCATGCATCTTCATATGCTGGATTTAAATGTTGTTGAGGCAGAGACTAAAGAAAATAAAAATTATCAGAGTTTTTCTTAACTAAAAATATGAAAATCTTAAAAGTGCAAAGCTAAAGGCATTTTTAAAAATTATTATATGTAGACAAACTATTCTGTCTCTCATGAGTACTGGTTTATTTTTAACTACTTCTTTGGCCATTCTGCTGATTAGAGACATGATAAATTATGAAAAGCAATAGTACTCTATTTAATTCCAATTTCGACAAAAAATAACTGGAGGACTGACTGGAAGTATTACAAATGTTTGGTATAAAACATAAACAAATGTTTCATATGTTTTACTATGTTTACTCTGTGCCATTGTTTTAATTTAGGTCTAAATTTCCTTGGCCCAGCATAACTGAGTTAATATTATGGTTTCAGGAAGCAGTCCTGGCCTTTATCCACATCCAAGACCTATTTCTTATATCCGCCCCACTAGGGTCCAAATAAATGGTTCGTGCAGCTATGCAGTACACTGAATCACAACGACTTAGGGTAATTTTTTTTAATTTACTTCTATTCTGGGTTCAGATTCTGGTTATGCAAGCACACAAGTGGCTGTTTTGGCACATGAGAGGGAGCAGGACCAGTCGATAGCAGAACTACTTCTTACAGAGGCAGTGCTCATCTACAACATTTGCAAACAGCAGCTGAAGCTTAAAAGATTTCAAAACAATGGCACATATTACATACTGCCACCATGTCAAATTTAAATGAGCAGTTCTAATTAGATCTAGGTAAATAATCCTGTTGCTGTGGGTTTGTTTTTATTTTTCAGACTAAGAAAAATACAGTTTACACACATATAAATTCTCATTTAGAGTAAAATGTTAATTTCAGGTCCAATGAACACATTTTGGGTTTAGGTACCTAACCTTTGAAACTATCTTTTTTTATTTTGCGTAATTGTAGGGTAGTTTTGAAGTAAGTTGTCTTATAAAGCAAAGCAAATGTTTCCCCATCCAAAATGGAACAATGCAGAAATTTTAAGAAGTGACATTTTGTATGCTATGGGGTAAAACATTAATTTATCCTCATTTGTCAACATTCGTAGAGTTTGCTAGACTCTGATTCTGTGAATGGTTTCAGTTCCTTAAATCTAGAATTTTTTCTGCTCAGACTGCTCACTGAAACTTTTACTGCCCAGCTTTAATACTGAGAGAAAGTACTCTCTTGGAAAGCAGTGTTACATACGATCTTCTTGCAACAGACCTGGATATCTTGCCTCAGACACGAAGATAACCTCACTTAGAATGTACTTTACTATATTTCCGCATCAAAAATATGATATGGTATGAAGTGTGATATCCCTAATATTACTGCTTAATGCACAGCATATTCTTAAACAATTTAAAATACAATTGTTGGTACCTTTACAATTCCAAAATAGCACAAGCTACAGAAAACAGTTTGGAAATGAAGGACACTAAAGCAAAAGTTGAAAGACCCATAGCCAAATTAACTACTTTTAACTAAGTAGGAAGGTAGAAGTCTGCAAGAGACTTTACTAGACTATGAAAGAAAATGTTCTCTCAAAACTGTATAACAATTAAAGGATTGCTCAGAAAAAATAGATGATTCTGCTTTCACAAATTTTGATGGTCTATCACATACTTCATATTTAAATTCCACACAACAAGCCATAAAAAATTACAGTTCAAACTCCAAAATTCATTACCTTTTCAGAAATATCATCAGGAACTGGCTCTCGTGGAGCTGGTATCCATGCAAGGATATTGCAGTCTTTGCTACCACTATAAAGTTCCTTTAAAAAAACAAGCAAAAATTACTTTTAAATAAATTTACAAAATAGTGATACAGGCACAACACCGGGGAGAAAAAAGATATGGAAAATTTATTTAAAAATGAATGCAAGTAGTCAATTTCTAATTTATATTATAATTCAGATAAACAGTATTTTAAATAATATACCAAAACAAAATTAATACTTTTTTTAATTTTCTTTCACAGACTGCTCACCAAAGCAGTACAATTCACATTTAAATGAGCTTTATTGCTTTTAAATACATTTTTCTTCTGCCCTCTCTCACACCTCCTGAAAATACACCTATTTTAACAGTTAATAAACTTAAAAGACTATTTATAGAGAAGTGAAAAAAAGGCAAAAAAGGAAAATACAGTATTAAATTTAAAAATAGGAACAAACTCAACAGAATCTAGCAATACATGTTAGAAAAGTGCATATGTATGGAACAAAGAAGTATTAAATAAATGTAGTTTCAGTATGCCTAGGGAAGGAAAAGAACAAATAAAGTAGAATTTGAAGCCTGTATCCTGTTGGATGGGCACAGATAAGGCGGACTAGTTTATTATTTTTAATATAAACAACTCTATTTATTATAGTGATGACTAAGGCCTGAGATTCCATTGTACAAGGCACCCTGCAAACACATGGAAGCAAACAGTCCCTACACCGAACAGCTGAAAGTCAGATATATCTTAGTTTTCTTAGCTCTGTATTAAAGGAAATAGATTTCTCTATCACTTTAATCTGAGGAAATTTGGTTAATGAGAGATACTACACCATCTTTGCCATAAATTTTGCTCTAATAACACTCACATTTTCCGAAGTGCTACTTAAATGAACAAACATAAAGATATTTTCATATGCCTTCAATCTTGAATCATCCTCTTGTATATTATAGGCAATGTCTGAAAACATTTGAGTACTGTCATACATCTAAACTGTCTGAGTGAAGCTTATAAAGTGTTTTCTTTGGTATTCAGGCTAACAGTATGAAACCCTTGCTTTAAGTACACTGGCTTTTACACTTAAACGAGCAATTCTCCGCATATGTGCTCATTATTAATACCTTGATTCAACATAAGTTCAAAATATTATAACAGGTCTATCTTTGCAGAAAGTCTCCTACATTATGTATAGTTAATTCCAAAACTGCATGAATTATGATGACATTTGGTGCAAAAACTTAATGCCCAATTCCTATAAATACTCATTTAGGTGGGTAATCTCACTCAGTAGAACTGACATACCATCTTTTCTAAAACTGGTCCTATGCATAAAGTTCTTCATGCATAAAACATATTCAAGATTAGAGTTTACAGTTTTAAGACAGAGAACAATCCTGCTTAATTTCCTTGAAAGAAGATATGTTACACCAAGGTATAGGTCAAATTCTACTAGGACAAAAATTCCATCAGCAGTACACTAGTCAGGCCTTCTGCCTTTGATAAAGAATATCACTAGAACTCCAAAAGATCTTTCCATGCCACAATATACCCTTGTGAGCAATGTCATAGTGACATCAGCATAAGTCCATTTAATCCTTTTCACCCCTTGGCTCACTTTCTGATCCTGGTATGGCAAGATATTCAGTTAATGTCCACTGCATTTAGCAATACTTATAATTAAATATTACAACCTGAAATGGTGACTCACACTCAAGTCAATCAAAAGAAGAGCTAGTCCCCTCCACGTAGGATTACGGTACAATACAAGATAGTCACAAACATTGCACTACAAACATGCTCCATGCATGTTTATGGCATATTATATGGAAAGACTGCAAATAAAACCTAATTTAACTTTCAATTAACTTCACTTAATAGTTTACTATTGGTTTTGCCAAATACCTTTGCGGATGTCATTAGCGTTTCTTAAACAGTATGAGAATCTATAATTTAAAGCAAAATTGCTTACTGTTGCATACCTAATATTTTATGACATGTTATTCCTGCCTAATGCTCTACTTGATTTCTTTTTCTGAAAGGGAAACATAGGTCTTGTTTGTTTACTTAAATTATTTTAAGCAGATAATATGGCACAATACTATCTAGCATATTACATCCAACAGTAAACATCATCTAAGATATTGCACAATGAAGATTCTCTTTCACACCACCCTTAAAATTACTGTCCTCCTATTACATTAATGCCTCTAATAAGAGGACCAAATTCTGCAGTTCTTATTACTCAAGCAGACTAACATCTTACTAACTTCACAGAGATATTTACATAAGAACAGTTTAGGCAAACAATAATATAGTGTATTTTATGGCTCTGTTCCCAAGATCAGAAAAGGCTAAACTCACAGCATTCTGTGCAGAGAGCTCCATACCATATCTCAAGCATAAGAGGTGTTACACGAACATGCTAATTAATTTGGATAAGAACAGATAAAGACTAGTATCTTTGGACTGCAAATAGCTAGCTGCTTGGGTATCAGTGATCATATTTGATTATATGATTCTGAGCAAACAGAAGACACTTCTCACCTCAAATACATAATGGGTGCAAAGTTTAAATTCTTCTTAGAGCCTATTCTGGTTATGAGGTGGAACAAAGATAGCAATTAAAATACAGTTAATGAACAGAAAAAATATCACGGACTGACAGCAATCAATATAAATAAGAAATTTTCAACATGGCAAAAAATAGTAAGAAAAAAAAGAAGGGTAGTTGTAGTAGGTGACTCCCTTTTGAGGGGAACTGAGGGCCCTATTTGTCGACCAGACCTGTCCCACAGGGAGGTTTGCTGCCTTCTTGGAGCCAGGGTGAGGGACATTGGTAAGAGACTTCCTGAGCTAATTTGAACCTCAGATTACTATCCACTGTTGGTAATCCAGGCTGGCAGTGATGATATTAATAGAAGAAGTGCCAGGGCAATCAAAAAGGATTTCAAGGCACTGGGTAGATCAGTTCATGGGACAGGCACACAGGTAGTATTTGCCTCAGTTCCTGTACTTGCTGGAATGATGAGAGATGAATTAGGAAAAGAGTAGGAAAGCCTACCTTATCAATAGGTGGCTAAAGGATTGGTGCCACTGTCAAAATTTTGGTTTTTTGACCATGGGGCAAATTCCACAGTACCCAGACTTCTTAAATCAGATGGGCTTTATGCATCTAGGAGGGGCAAAAGGACTGTAGCCCATAAGTTAGCGGGGCTCATCAGGAGCCTTTAAACTAGGTTTGAAGGGGGAAGGGGTTGAATCCAGGCTCTCCAAAGAGAAGCCCAGGGATGAAAAGCCTGAGTTAAGAGTAAAATCAGCAGCCCAGAAGAAGTGCATGTACACCAATGCACGCAGCATGGGCAACAAACAGGAGGAGCTGGAAGCCATCGTGCAGCAGGAAAGCTATGACGTAGTTGCCATCACAGAAACGTGGTGGGATGACTCGCATGACTGGAGTGCTGTCATGGATGGTTACAAGCTCTTCAGAAAGGATAGGAAAGGTAGGAGAGGTGGAGGTGTGGCTCTATATGTTAGAGAGTCCCTTGACTCTGTAGAACTTGAGGTCACCAACGATAAGGTTGAGTGCCTGTGGATCAGAATCAGGGGGAAGGACAACAAGGCTGACATCCTTCTCAGTACTGACAACAATACTAATGCACTTCACACTCTTTCTTACTGTGATTAGTTTTAGGTATCTCTGAGAAAGACAAATGCCTCCTCTTCAGTTTTACAGAAAACAGACAAAAGCCTTTATGCATATTTACTAGTATGCTGACAAATTACTAGAAGTATATTGAGAAGTTACATATGTGAGACAAATTGAATAGTGGAAGGAAGCTAAATCAGAAAAGGCCATACCAAGAATTTCAGCAACCTTTTCTTGCATGACATGCAAGCCACAGAACTCTCTCTTATGTCATGATCTTTGATTAAAGCACATTCCTGAAAAGTTAATGCTTTTATAGTGCAAATTGTACAGTAGCCTGCATAAATATTCCAGTTTGTCTACAATACTGGTTTTATTTTGCTTACCTGAAAATGAGGTTGAAATACACAGCAGTTGACAGTGCTATAATGCCCTCTAAGCATAGTTATCAATTCTCCTGTGAAAACTGTATAAACAGCAATGGTACTTCCATATGGTACAAAGGCAAATTCCAGATTACAGCCACAAGAGATGGCAAATTTGAGTCCTTTCCTACTTTCATTACAGACTTTCCCATAGTTCACCTGTAAAATGAAGGATTACACAGTTAGCCATTAAGTGAAATCACAGGAAATTATATTAAAAGGTCAATTTTATTTCATCCTTAATACTCAATAAAATTAATTTTGAGTTGTGTTAATATAACTCCTGATATTTCAAATTACAGATATCTATCAAGAGAATAATTTTTATGTTCACTCAAGATGACTTTTCTCAATATCAACTTTAAGAAAAGGAAAGAAAGTTACGTCTAAAAATCAACAGTTCCACGCTAAGAAATAGAATTTGCACGGGCTGTTGCAAGCCAAATCTACATCAAACACCTAAACTCTCACTGAAATTAGACATGGTTGAGGAATTACCACCTATCATCGTTTTGGAATGGTATTTTCCAATTTAGCAGTCCTGCTAAAACCATGCCATGGGTCGCTCCCCCTCACCCACTTCCAACTGAAAGCACAAAAGGCAGCCATCATGGTTTGAGATAAGAACACTTTACTGGAAACAGCAATAAGAAAACAAACAGTAACAGTAACAATATTAATAACACAAGGTATAGGACAAGGAAGCAATTTACCTGTAAAATAAAACAATACTGGACCGTTTCACCCTTCTTAGAAGACAGAAAGCTCCCTTCTCCTGTCTCTGCCAGTAATGTGAGGTGGTATTGAATAACATAGGGGTGTTGGCCACACCCCCTCCTACTGATCTGGGCTGAAACCAGGACTTTATCCACCCCTTATTCTATACCACCTATGATTCTATATATGCCTGGATTCTGTACTTTCCCACTACATACATATACTTTCATATATATATATATATATACACACATTCATATATAAATATACACAAACATAGGTATCATTTCTGTAGTCAATGGCCCTCCAACATGTCTGTTGAGTTCATTTAGACCACCACTGTGAGTTCCATCCATCCTAGCGGTCTTCCAGGGCAGGACGGCTGGTGTGCTGTCAACTGGTGGACTGGTGGAAAGTGGTATCAGGACCTCACAACTGGTGTATCTGGAGTAATCCATACTCATTGTCCATGGTAGTTTTGGCATACAGTGGCAGTATAATTCAGCAAAAAATATAAAATTCAACATTTCAGATCATTCTCACCCAAAAATCAAATCCTCTTGAGGTATACATCGTATTTTTCCAACTCTGTGAATTACCCACAAGTGCACGCCAGTCCTTGAGCAAAAACAAACCCATGCACAGGTCTGCCTTTGCTTGAGGCAGGACTAATCCAAACTGTCCTCCCTAACACATTTCTCATACGCAGCATGGGGACTTTATCTCCTTCTGCAGTATGTGGATATTTTGATTGGGCAGGGCTAGCTCAACTGATAGAGCCTCTAGTGTTAACTAACCACATGGCCTTTGCTAAATGCGGATCCCAATGCTTGAAGGTCCCCCACCCACTGCTTTCAACCTTTTTAACAATCCATTGTACTGTTCAACTTTGTCAGAGGTTGATGCATGATAGGGAATATGATATACCCACTCAATACTGTGCCCTCTGGCCCAGGTATCTAGAAGGCTATTTTTAATTGAGTCCAGTTGCCCAACTCAATTCTTTCTGGGGTGCCATGTCACACAGGACTTGCTTTTCAAAGCCCGGGATGGCATTCCAGGCAGTAGCAGGTGGCAATCAGGTTGGTCAAGTGTCACTTTTCCTTTGGTGAATCCATACTGACTACTCCTTATCACTTTCTTCCAAATGGCTGCCAGGATGATCTGTTCCATCACCTTTCCACAGACTGACATAAGGCTGACTGGCCTGTAGTTCCTGTCCTTTTTGAAGAGGAGGGTGACATTTGCTTTCTTCCAGTTCCTTCAAAAATGATTGAGACTGGTCTAGCAATGAACTTGGGGATGCCAAGTTTGAGTAATTGGTCTCTAACCCAATCTTCCTCAACCAACGAAAAGTCTTCCTTTCTCCGATCTTTCTTCCTGGTCTCCTGGGTCAGGAATTCTCAAGGGCTGGTAGTGAAGACTGAACCAAAGGTGTTCAGTATCTTGGCCTTCTCTGCAACGTCTGTTTGGAGGTACCCTGTTCCATCCAGTAGCCGGCCCACATATTGATGTATTTGAAGAAACCCTTCTTGTTATCCTTGACAACCTTGCCAGATTTTTTTCTAAATAGGCCTTGGCCTTCTTCATTGCACTTCTGCATACTCTGACAGCATCCCTTTATTCATTCCATGTTGCCTGCTCCTGATTCCATCTCATGTGCATCTCCTGCTTGTCTTGAGTTTTGACAGGATTTCCTTGTTCATCCATGAAGGCTACCTGCCCCTTTTACTCACTTTTTTGCCCACGGAGATAAACTGTTATTAACCTGGATGAAATGATCCTTGAGTATTATTGACTAGCTCTCTTGGTCTTCTCTCCCCTCTAGGGTACATTTCCATGGGGTTCTTCAGAGAAGTTCCCTGTGAAGGCCAAAGTTAGCTCTTCTAGGGTTCTTGCTCATTGGCCTGCTTCTTCCTCACAGGATACTGAACTCCATGATCTTGTGATTGCCCCCAACCTTCACATCTCCAAGAAGGCCTTGTTTGTTAGTTAGTGTAGGGTCCAACAGTACACCTTTCCTTGGTGGTTCCTCCACCACCCCTGTCAGAAAGTTATCATCAATGCTTTCCAACAGCCCCCTGGACTGTGCATGCCCTGCTGTGTTCTTTCAGCACTTCTTAGGGTGGCTAAACTCCCTCATGTGAACCAGCACCTGTGAACTTTGAGGCTGCTTCCAGCTGTCTGTAGAAGGTCTCATCCACTTCCTCCTCCTGATCAGGCAGCCTGTAGCAAAACACCCACAGCAGTCTCACCCTTGTTAGTGTGCCCTTTAAGCCTAACCTATAAATTCCCAACTTACTCATCGTTCTCCCTGAGACTGAGCTTCATACATTCCAGGTGTTCTCCTACATAAAGGGCAACTTTCCATCTCACCTTTCTGGCCTTCCTTTTCTAAAAAGTGTGTGGCCATTCACCATAAGATTCCAGTCATGTGAGCTATCCCACCACGTCTTTGTAATTACAGTGAGATCAAAGTCTGTGTGTGCAAACAGATCTCCAAATCTTCCTGTGTTTCCCAGGCTACATGCACTGGGATACAGGCACTTTGACAAGGTATTTGAGGTTGATATTTTTACATATTGAGAGAATATTTTCATGAGATGTGGTGCTTATGTCCTTTGCAGATAATACTGTTGGAGATGGCCATGATGGCCATTCTGGAAATTCATCATACAAACAATGGAAAGAAGAGTTTATTCCCAAACGGGCAACGGAATTACAGTGGTGTGAAAAGAATGTGTTATAAGTGACTTCTGGGCTAAAACCCATTGCTGGGTTGAGGCCCCATTTTAAAATGTTACAAGTGGTTGCTATGGGCTACGCTCCTAGGAGCAAGTGTCAGCTACCATTGGACAGTTCATGGGACTATATCTGTTCAACCAATCCCAGTTTTTACCCCGTTGCTATCCAACTCCCCAACGTTATTCATGTACCCTCCACCTATCCTATGCCCAAGTTTTGCATATCCCTCCTACCTTCTAGCACCTTCCCCAGCCAACCCTATAAAATCCCTCCATCTTGTTAATAAAGCAGATCAGCTTTGAGCACTGCTTGGGCAGGACCTGCAGCCCTGTTCAAGAACCTCGCTGGTCTTGTGTCTTTATTCCCTCATGTTCGTGACATAGTACTGCTCATTTTGTAAAGATATTGTTGGTAAATACTGACTGTGTTAAGTCTTGCTAATGCTAGCATTTTAGAGGTATTTCACTCTGCTGATAAAGAACAATTACAACTCCTTTACACAGCATATGAGCTGTAACATCAACAATTCCCAAGCCACAGCATTGCTCATAACAAAGGCATGTACAACAAAAAGGGGGAGCGAAGATGGGAAAAGTAAATTAAATGGAGATATATATTCAGTGTAAATATACCTGGTTGATAGAAGAACAACAGAAAGAAAAGGATGCTCCCCAAACAATAACTGAAGAAAAATCTTAAAAACTGGCTTTGTTTTTGAGCAGACAAAAAAAAATTTTTTTTCTTGTTTGATTCTTTCTATCCTTAGTGAATCAGGATTTTTTTTTTTTTTGCGATAAAAGATATACACAACATGTATACAACTTCAACATTCACTTCTCGTACTGAAACAATGCACTAGGCCCCGAATTTGGCTCATTGTTCAAAAAAAAAATCATATGCATGGCTTAATTTCTATATCTTTTGAAATATATAGAAAAAAATTAGGGAGACCAAAAAGACCAGCTAGCTGGGGAAATGAAAGGCCTATGCTGTGAACTTGTATTTATTTTTTTGCTGGTGCCTTTAAGTTATTTTAAGCAATACCTCTGGGTTTTGTTCTGTGAAAAGAGAGTACTCTGGACTTGAAAATGCAAGGGCAGGATCAAGCTATTCCATACCAAATCAGAAATGCGTAAAATAGCCTATGAAACAAGTCAGTGAACTAACAGTCACAGAAAAACGAAGACCAGTGATCCAGTTGGTGATAGGAACAAGCTGTATTATCTACTTTGGTGATGGTGACTTAAAGACAGAAACATGTCTGTATATGAGCTGCTGAGAACAAGCTGGCAAATATGGATAGCATGGAGAAAAGTCCTTTCATTTAAATATCTATAAGGAATTCTTCTTGCTGTGTTTTGAAGCTAAAGATTTCTGAGGTAGAGCAAAATTTCTTCCTTTCCTGATAGCAGTGACAGACCAAATTACAATTGCCTAAAATTCCATGGACACTGACTTAACGGAATATGTTCTTCTTTCAAAATAGACACAAACCCCAATTTTCTTTACTGAACAGAAAATCAAATAAGGAAGACAAGATCCTTCAGAACAAAACAAGCCATAGAAAGGACTGGAACAGCAGTAGAGACTTAAGATCTTTTCCATCCACAGTGCTCCATCCCTGATGCTGTTTGGTTAAAAATGTAATCTGGATGGATGGATGGATGGATAGATGCATGGATGCATAGCTGTTTTTAACACTGCCATACAACTCCACAGGACAGATTTCACAAAAACAGAGAGAAGGTTGCATTGATAACTAATAGTTAAAAATGCCCCCAAACTTTCTAACAACATTCACTGCATATTAAGGTTTTCATTACTGTACAAAGTGTTTTATAGCCTCCAAATTAATGAACTTCAGAGTTACCGTATTGAATTTTAAGCACATCCAAACTTCTTCATACTTTTTTTTTTAATAAGTAGAAGAAAAAAAATCTGGAAAAAGCATGTTCACTAAATCTTCTAATGATGAGATGAAGCAGTTACATCCTTTATGAAAATGAATAAATACCCAAAATTGTAATGACAGTTGCAGAAATTTTAAATCCCTAAAATTAAGTGCAAGTAAAAACATAACTGAGGTTCCTTGAAAACTTACTAACGTGTTTTCTCCAGTGGAGCTGTTCCAGAGTCTCATCCGATCATCTGTACCAATGGTTAACAGATGAAGACCATCACCGGTATAGCATAAACCATTAACTCTCCCATTGTGAGCAGTGTTTGCTGTCAGGAAAAAGAGATGGTTCAGATTTCTAGAGAAGAATTACTGCTTTGTATACATTTTTATTTCAATGCAGACCACTGGAATTGCTGTTTAAATGGTAACATTCAGTAAATTAATCATTTAACTTTTGGTTTATAAAAACATCTGGCTGGCAAACAGCCACCAGTGGTGTTCCTCCGGGTGCAATTCAAAACCAAGTTCTGTTCAATCTATCATCAAGTGGTTGAAGCTCCCAACCTGTCGCTCTTTAAAAAGCATTTGGACAATGCCCTTAACAACATGCTGTAGCTTTTTGTCAGCCCTAAAGCGGTCAGGCAGCTGATGATCATTGTAGGTCCTTTCCAACTGAATATCCTGTTCTATATTGTTCATAGAGTACTAGAAATTAATTTCATTGAGTTTACCCTGCAGTACTGCACATTAAGTATGCTAAAGGAGCTAAAATCCAACACTGCTATCACAGCAAATCTAAATATGGTGTCCATGAACTAACTCATTGAAAAAGAGAGGAAATATCTCTAAATTGTACTACACTACCTGATTTAGACATACTTCTTAGGTAAAAGGCTTTAAATTTTTTTTTAAAATACTATTAGCTGCATTTGGTTTAGTTCATACATATATGTTAATAAATCAGACATTCTAGTCTACGTGATTATTATTAGATGGCCAAAAATCATCTTGAATCTGTCAGACAGAAATAAAATTCGAAAGAAAGATGTTGTGTTTGAACAAGTCAACACATTATTCAAAGGAATGTATAAAATGGCACTCATTATTTTTGGAGCTACAAAGAATTTTGGTTTTCGTTAAACAAAATCTGTCCATTTTTAACAAAGTCTTAGCTTTCTTTAGACCATTTTCATCTCAGTAATTTCTTGAATTTCAACGAAATTTAAAATAGACAAAACCAGACATCTATATTACCATGCTACAAATGACATAATAGAGAGCATGGTTATTAAAACAGGTATTTATTGCTACTTCATATCCTTTAACCACACATTTTAGAAACTTAGTTTGACTTTACAGACATTTTCATGAATTTTTCTAAATGCAACTTAAGTTGCACACAAGTCAGACTGAGTGGTAGCTTTAATCACTGATTTATGCTACACAAATCCCTTTGTTCAGAAGTACAACACACAGTTTCTCCTTTGTGGTTCAATTCCAAATACTATGTATTTTTATGTCAGAGTAGCAACTGATTAAGTACTTTTTTGCACTGTCAAAATGAAATTTATTTTGTCCAGAACTGACCCACAATTCAGGAGATTTGGGGTTTTTTTTAGTTTCAGAAATGTGACTTAAAAATACATAAAAATGTTAATGCTGTGGTCAATTACAGCTAATACAAGGTATCATTATGCATTACTAAGATTTAATTCAACCTCTTGTAAAATGAAATATAATCATAACTTTACATTCTGCTGTAGTCTTTAGGTATAAAAGGAATAGAACTGATTTTACGACACCTCATATGAAAAAATATTCTAAAGACTTATACAGGAAGCAAGACTAATTTAAACAGGAAAAGGAATGCACTTTTGTGGGTTTGTTTGTCTTGTCTTTGTTTTCAAAGGAACTAACTACCGGAACAGCTTATGAAGTATGAAGTGATTGTTGTTTATATAAAACCTAATCTACAGCATGAATAAATTCTTTCACTGACAATACAGATAACAAAATTTCCCATTTTAGGGGAGAAACCGTTTAGAACAGATACACTGTTATTGTCAAGGAGATCCCTCTAAAACCGATCCCAGGCACAAACACTGTCTCTGTAACAGAAGTAACTGAATGGCCTATGTTATGTAGAAGGTAACAAATGGATTATCACTACTCACATTGCTTGTCTTAGTATCAATATATTTATGAAATATAAGAATGATTCTAGTTACATATGCACTGCCACCAGTTATATTCTGCATTACCTGCCTCAGAAGACGCCTTGGACTTTTCCCCATTGTGTTGATCAAGTGTACTCAGACATCCAGAAGCTCTCCTGACATCCCACAGTTTTACTCTACCATCAGCACTAAGAAAAACAGATTTGCAAACATAATGGTAATTAAGTGCACCCTGGTTCAATAACCGTCTTCCGTCAACTCACCTGGCCCAGCATGTGGGCACATTCAAGTCAAAAGAATTTCATTAAAATTTTTTTAAGATAAATTTCAGACATATATTTACATGTATTGATAAGTATAGCTGTTACACTGTCAGCACCTAAGAGTGAATGTTCAGCTGTAATACATTTGCCTCTTTGTCTACAACATAACATCCTTGCATATATACACAGACGAGGAATAAACTTGCTAATAATTCTTCTGTTGATTAAACTGCAGCTACAGACTCCAGCATTATCTGTAACGGTTGTCTGACAACTCAGAGCTCCTGCTATCACAGATCTATTGTGTGACTGGTACAGAAATTGTCTACAAGCAAATAATTTTTCATCTGCTAAAATAAAACAAACAACCAAACAAAAACTCCAAAGCCACAACATTCTGTTAAAACATTTTCCAACTTGTTGAGCCTTTCAGAAGCTTGGCTTTAGAAAAGGAAGGTTTGCAACTCTGGTATCAGCTTATCCAAATTTCACTCTAAACTTACAAAACAGTCACTTCTCTCTGCAATTCAAAAGAAAAAAGCATGGCAACTAAAAAAGTGAGAACTGTCACATTATAATCAAAAGATGACATTCACAAAAGCTATAGGAAAGTCAAGAGGATTTTTCACATTAAAAATAAAATTTTTAAGGGACAGACAATAAAAAAGGAAAATAAAAAAGGTCCAGGAATATCAATATACAATCCATATTCACTGAATTACTGCAGCTTGGAAAGTTACTACCCATCAGCTACGATACCCAAGTTAGGCCCTTTCACATGATTGAGCATGACTAACCAGGATTTTAATTTGAGCTAAACATGTTTTACTTTGTTATAAAACAGCTTAGCAATGCACACACTACTAAACAGTAAGAAGTGAGTATCTCAGTAATGCTCTATCATTTTCCTGTACCTTTAAATACAATTAGTGTTTCAAAATTTTGTACAAACTTCCTATAAAATAAGCTTAACTTATACAGCACTTCAGGTTTTGTGTTTCTATGGAAGAGCTACACAGGTAAAAGTCAGCAATGAAGATTAACTCCAAAAGGGCATTAGAATTCTAAAAAAATATTCATTAAGAATATATAAAATTTTACTGACAAACATTTCAGTTCTTTTAAGGGTTCAGCAACATCCCTACCTGCCTGTTGCCAAAACATATTCATGACGTGGGGACCAAGACACTGCCAATACTTCTTGCCTGTGACCTAAAAATTATATGACAAAGGTTATACATATCATTTTTTGTAAATAACTAAAAGTAAAAGTAAGTATTTAGTTCAATGTGACACACCAAGTCAGAACGGTAATTGAAGCAACACAAATTTGAACTTTGTGAAACTATATCATTTTGGGATAGAAGTTACTTCTCTTTGCTCTTCTTGCTTGAAGTAGAAGAATGCAGTGAGTTGAAAGTGACAGAGTCTTGAATTTATGGTGTGAAATATTAAGATACCCCTGAAGCTGGGGAAGGGTGTGGAGCACAGGTCTTATGAGGAGCAGCTGGGGGTGTTTATCCTGAAGAAAGGGAGGCTATGGGGAGATCTTATCACTCTCTACACTACCTGAAAGGAGGTTGTAGCCAGGTGGGGGTCAGTCTCCCAGGTAACATGCAACAGGCCAAGACAAAATGGCCCTACGTTGCACCAGTGGAGCTTTAGATTGGATAATAAAATTCCAGTAAAAGCACGTTTCCCAGGGCAGTGATTGAGTCATTACCCCAGGGATATGTAAAAGATGTGTAGATGTGGCACTTACAGACATGATCTAGGGGTGGATTTGACAGTGCTGGGTTAACGGTTGGACTCAATGATCTGAAAGGTTCTTTCCTATATATGTGTGTGTATATAGGTATATATATATATACACACACACACACATAACTTCAAAACTTGGAAAGGTTCAAAAGTGTTAAATAAATACAGACAACAGGAGGTGTAAATTGTGCTAAATGGAGAGACTGCAATCAGGCTTCATGTAGTAATAGAAACACATTTTTGAAAAATAAACTAATTCATACAAATACATTTCTGCTAGTGCAGTTCAGAGCTAAGTGAACCACCTTGCCCCTCCTACATCTTCTAGTAGGTGGTTTTCCGTTACCTAAATTAATCAAAGGGCTATGGTGACCAGGATCATACAAAAAATCTCCATGATACAGGTACTACAGGATACACTTGAAAGGGTCAAGGCAGACACATTTACTTGGATCCATTATTACAATACAGTCATGCATTTAGCTCCATTTCAGCTGCTAGGGTTAGCCTATGTGAAAATTCATACCTATCTTCAAGACAATACTGACTGCTTCAGGTTCTGTAAAGAATTATTAGATCATGCTAATAGGAGGACATATTCTCCCTCCACTTATTCATCCAATATTGCACTTGAGCTAACTGTACCAGGCTGTGTACAATGACACAGAGCTTGTGCCTAGAAAGCACTAACTTTTGTGTTAAATTATGAAGTCCTGATGAAACCCAACCGAAAGTCTAGAGAACTGTTTTTGTTGTTGCACTCTCTTGTGCTCTTGGTTCTAGAAACAGAACATGAGATGCCTATTGTGGCCAACCCAGTCCATAAGGGCTTAATGGCTTAAGCTCCACATCACATGAAACCACCTAGGCTGCTTTTAGACTTGAGCTAGCCAGTGAAGAAATAAAGCTGCACTGAAGAAATAAAGCTGCACTGAAGAAATAAAGCTGCATTTGCACATTGCTGTGTCTGACCTAATGTTTCCCTACAGCTTCTAGATCAGGTCTGGCTCTTACCTGGCTGGTTTGAAGCATGAAGATTTACCTTGTAATTGCCCTCATTTGAGCACACGTATACATACTCACACTCCAAAAAGTACACATTCGAAAAGAGACACGAAAGGCACATTCTCTTTAAGTGCCCAAAGTAAAGGATTATGGAACAATAAACCTCTATATTTAAATGAATTAGGAAAGTGCAAAGGAACATCCTTCTACAGAAAGTAGTATCTTGTCTCTTCTACAGAAACCAGAAACTTCTAAATAAATCCATTCAAGCGCCTCCATAGGATTTTTTTTGAGAGTTTTGTTGTTTTATTTGTTATTTGGGTCTCTTGTAAACAGCCCCCCATAAACCCCCAAACCAATGAATACACTTAACCACATAATAAATAATAATCACTATTAATTAGATTAGGAAAATGCCCAAACATCTGCAGTAACTGCTCATTGGTTAGTATTTGTATTGTCCAACTTGTTAGCATTAGAAAACACCCAGAAGAACCTTTTGCTACTGTGTAACTTTCAAAACTGGCTAGAAATAAATTAGTCACTCTACTGACAAAGAATACTTTGTATACAGTGTTTCTTTGCAGGACTTGTTTTACTCAAAGTAGTTATTGTTTAACATTTATGTTTCAGACTAAGAAGTACCCTGCAGTATGTGAGAACTGGATCCAGACTTCAAGTCACAGAGCTGTACTTTGGGGCTTTTGGTACCAACTGTAACAAGAGAAACAAAGACAGTTAAAAACCCCCCAGCATTTGAGAGAACAATAACAACAACAACAAAATCTTAGCAATGACAAAGAAATAGAAGAAAAATGCTAACTGCGTAAAAGTTCATTCAGTCAGAGTCAATGCATTCTATTAATACATTTACATTTTTAGTCCAAGTACATTTGCCATGTAACAAACAAAATTTAGAAACTGGAGGTAAACAGGGCACTATTTAGGAAACTTGAAAATGTGTCCTCAAACATTTTTTGTTGCTAAATATAGTTAAACTTTGTAAGTAATACACATCTATTTACACAATTTACTATGTTTGGATCTAAGAAACCTCAAATGCTAGCTTATGTAGCAAAAGGTAATCTAATTATAGCTAAGAGTTTTTATCAGGTAGGAAAATTGACTGATGCATTATTTCAGAAGAACAAACATGATATTCTCATTGACATCATCCAATTAATGGACAGCATTTTATTTTACCAATGAACCTACGTCTTATGAAGACTCAATTTATGTAAAAATAAAATAGGGCAGGTAAAAACCACTACTAAATGTTACTGGCTTGTTACTATAAACCCAAAATATGTAAGACAGTTCTTACAAACAGATACATACCTGCTATTAAACAATGCTTTGTAGCAACTGGAGACATGTGATGGCTATACACTGTTCCCTCAAAGTGAAATACATCTGCAGGCTGATAATAAAAAGATTAAACTAATGACAGTGCAAGTATGTTATCAGAATGTAAATGCTCATCATTATTTTTCAAGTAAAAATAAGCAACAAATAAGACTAATATAAATACTACTATTTACATAGTCATAATAATTCTCCAAGTTAGAAGCCAGATCACGTAAACATTGCAAGGCACGTGTTATGCAATGTTTGGAAATGTTTTCCAAAACTAAGATAACACCAGAACTCAGAGATGACCAAAAATAAAGACCAAGAAAATTAGCTAATGAGAAGCATGAACGAAAAACATTACAATTATTAAAAATTAAAGTTAGCAAGAAAACAAGAAGGTTATAACGTGGAGATGAGAGTCAACAGGAAGGAAGCACTTAAGACTTTCAGAAATATCACATACTGGGTCCAATTCCTAAAAAAATTAAAACATTATCATATAAAATTATTAGCTACCTTACAAGTGTTTAAAATTAATGAAATATAATATTTACTTCAATAAACTTTAATATTTACTTCAATAAGTACAATTGCTTTCAGGTAAACTGCTTTTGTTGTCTCATTCTAAAATACTGTATATGAAAAATCTCTTGAAACTAAGTTCTCTGTATTTTCAAAAACATCATTTGGTGGCAAAACAGGTCATTCAATAACCTTCACATGAACGTGGAGATGAGAGTCAACAGGAAGGAAGCACTTAAGACTTCCACAAATATCATATTCTGGGTTGCTCATACATTGCTCACAGAACTCTCTGGAAAGCAAATTGTTTATAAGAAGATTAAGCAACTGCAAATGTAGCTTCATATCTCACAAAAAAACCCCAAACAAACAAACAAAACCCCCAAAACAGGTAAAAATTTGTTTCCTATTGTGTCAGTAGGATGAGAAACCTCTAATTTTCTAAAAATTCTTTCATCATGTGTGAAACAACAGTCAAATAGTATCAGCGTAAATTCATTAATACATTCACACAGGAAACAGGAGCAGTCATGAATCCACAATTCAAAAAGAGATGAGAGGCAAAGTACCATAAATTCCTACATAATCTGTTTACTTTAATAATACCGGTTACATTGGTTAGCATTTTCTTAATGGCTTCTCTCATTCCCCAACAATATCTAGAAATGCTGTCTATACTGCTTACAGAAGCAGAATTCTGGACCTAGTGATCCTGAATGCCAAAACCACTACTCCTTCAAAACAAGTATTTAGATGCTGGTTATTAAAAACTCACCCTGCTGTACATTACCATTACACTTAACTAACAATCCCCAAGAGTGAACTTCAGACTATACCTTGGTGGACAAGTTTACATAGCAAAAATTCAACTAGCTGTATTCCTTATCACAACAAAAGCAGAAAGGATTGTCCCAAGGGTTCCAAGCTCTCATACAGTTTAGACATTCAGGTCTTCAGACAGGGAGAGGCACACACCAGGGTATATATGAATGCTGCTGCTGTACCCACAGTTCTAACAATAGGCTGGTTTTCATCCTTCTGGATACTTGCTCCTGCTCAACTCTGGGAAAACTGCAGATGTGGAATGAATAACACATACACAAAGAAGCTTGCAAGCCGCAGAAACTCTCTTACTTGCAAAGTGTTTGTATCCCATATTTTTAAGGTTTTATCAAATGAGCTGGATGTAAACATGCCAGTGTCATGAGGATACCACTGGACTGTCTCCACACTGAATTTATGTACATCAGGATGGCTCCTAAAATCAAAGAAAATATTCCAATTGGTCAGTCTTAATAAGCATCTTGGAATTGTCTTGGTATTCAATGGCAAGTAGAAAACATAGTTTAAATATGGGGTTTTTTTAATTTGTCCTGAAGTTTTCAAGAAGAACTAGTTTTTTGTTGGCTTGATTTTCAATCAACTAATACTAATTTCCTTGAAGAGTCCTGATTTCAAGAAACTAGAGATCATTATCTTTTGTAGCATATCTCAAGTTAAGACACTCAGAGTGCACAGTTAGAAGCACATAAGGCACTAACATCTTTTGAAATGTTTTAAGTTGCAATGTTTACCGTTCTAATGTTAAATATGATAGCCTAACACTACAAATCATTTATACTTCTGGAATTTCCCCGAGAAATGGATCTGAGAAATGGATCCAAGAAATGGATCCACTGAAAAATACAACCACAAATACAGTTCAAAAATTTCATTATTATTAGTGAATAATTATAGCTACATAGTTATTGGCAATTCATGTATGCTGATGTTACCAGATATCAGTAGACTAAATTACTGAGAATCACTTACGCTTGCATTCAGAAATGACAGAGAAAGAACAATAGGAAACTTTGAGCTAAACTCTGGATAGTTACAGAATGCAATATAGTTAATAATACATTAACTGTGGCAGAAAGAAAGGACAGCAGAGCAAATCTTGACAGCTCCAGGATACAGACAGAACTGATCAGGCTCTGAATAATATATGTAATTTCTATACCTGGTAGACCACTAATATCCAAGGTGGATTCACATGTATCCAGCTTCATGGCCCAAAATCATGCTTCCAGACCCAGAATTACCATTGCTGTGGGTTAACCCTAGGCACCTACACATCACCACAGCCCTGTTGCTGTGGGTTAACCCTAGGCACCTACACACCACTCTACCCCCCTGCAGCAGGATGAGGGAAAACATCCAAATGGTGAAGGTGACAAAAGTTGTGGATTGAGATAATCACATTTTAATACAGAACAGGAAACAAATAAAAACAAATGCCATCCCCCCAAAAAACAAAAGACCTCCACAAACCCCCAAACAAACAAGCGATGCAAGAGCAATCCCTCATCATAGGCTGACTGATGACCCTTCAAAGTCAGAGCAATGGCAACCCCTGGAAACGGAACCCCTTTTTCCCCACACAGTTTTATTACTGCACATGTTATAGTACAGTATGGAATGCCAATATCTCTCTGGTCAAGTTGGGTCAGGTGTCTCAGCTGTGTTTCCTCACAGACTCCTGTCCACCCCCAGTCTCCTCACTGAAGGGGTAGAGTGAAGAATGTTGAATGCCTTGACACTAGCAAGCGCTGTTTAGCAGTAGCTGAACCTCAGTGTGTTCTCAAGACTGGTTATAAGTCTGAAACATGGTAACGTACAAACTACTATGAAGAAAAAACCTCCATCCCAGCTAAATGCAGTACAATATGAGAAAACAGTTTAGCCAGCTCCAAGTGCAGCTAGTGAAGGGCTCACAAGATTTCCTCATTTCTGCTCTTATCTTTGCATTTTTCTCTCAAGTGTCCTGGCCTCCAAAGCAGTAACTATGGCAGGGGTATCATTGTGTAAACAGAGATGTGGATCTTTTGTATTTTGGAAAGATGGTTGGGATAAAATTATAATAAATAATGGCCAGTCTTCGCAAGCGAAGATCCGGGGAAGGTCTTTACACCTTCCAGCCTGCGCATTGGATTTTTTAGGTGAGACACAGTGTGCGCGGAACTGAGCCCACCCTTTAATCCTAAGGTTCATCTGCCGGGGCCAAGCGAGCTTGGACGGTGGCAGCGAGGTCCTTAGGACGTAGATGGATTGCCTATTAAGGGTTAACGAGCTCCACCTGCCCGGGAGTGGCCCTGACCGGGAATCGAACCCGGGTCTCCGCGGTGACAGCGCAGCGCCTTTACCACTAGACCACCAGGGGCTCCTATGATAAAATTAGAGGAATGTTATATTCACATCCTAACAGGAGTTATAACGGTACATGAATTCTAGGGTGAAATGCAGTTGCTCCTTTCTGTATGGAATGAGGCAAGCAGGCTCAAAACCTATTCCACGATGATTCTCATACTTGAAATATACAACCTCAAGCACCTGCTAAGAGGGGTGAAACAGAGAGTGGAGCAGAGTGAAGACATTGTGAATAGGGTCTGTTGAAATCCTAGAAGGGAGGGGAACGTGATGGTACTTTTTACCTGATAAAATGCATTGCACCTTTCAACCTCTCAAGGGAGACAAATGTCCTGCTGCTGAGTCAGCAACTGTGGAAACATAGCTCTTCTTGGATGAACTTGGTTCATTGTAATCTAATTGTAAAGCTAATGCACATCTACATCCCAAACTTGCCTATCTCCAACCACCCCTCACCGACTAGGCACTTATATTTTATTGGCTGCATCTTTAAAAGTGAGAGAATTTTACACCATTCAGTAACAAAGATATGTC
The DNA here is from genome assembly GCF_022539395.1 of Myiozetetes cayanensis. Lineage (NCBI taxonomy): Eukaryota > Metazoa > Chordata > Aves > Passeriformes > Tyrannidae > Myiozetetes > Myiozetetes cayanensis. The sequence goes on from NW_026087631.1 coordinate 47,095,511, forward strand.
AAGCTCTACCTAAACATAAAGAAATAGTATAAAAGTAGGTCAAGAATGGGGAAAAGTTAGGGAAGACTCCATTGTAGCTTCTGGAATCAGTGAACAGGTTGAACCTGTCTTCACCCTCAGAGGGACACCTGTTGGGTAAAAACTGTGCTCTATGTGCAGTGAGTATTTTTATTGGGATTAGAGCTTGTCTGTGTATTGCTTTGAATATGATTTTGCAGTCAGATACGATCACCGGCAATCCTTGAACCTTAATCTGTCGTCATTTTATATTATTAAGGGTGTTATTCCATCAACTGCTCATGAGTCCCTCACAGGCGCTAGCAGTTGTTGGCTGTGGATAACTTGGACAAAGTGGTCACTGCCCTTGGTATGTGACCTTGAACAAGTCAGTTGAACTCCCTTCAATCCAACAGGACTCTTCAGTGAAGGGTCCCCATAACAGGACACTGACAAACTGATCGGGCACAAGGGTCTCTATTTTCCTGGGACAATGACAGACTAATCAAATGCTGGGGTCAAGGAAATATCCCCTTTTCACATGACATTTATAGATTTGACTTCACCTCAACTAATAAACCTTCCTGCTCTCTTGGGTTGCATCTTAAAGTTAGACTGAAGCCAGAACTGACAATACTAAACAAGAGCTACTGAGTAACTGTTGAGCTTAGTTTCATGACATTGTTTATTTTTGAGGCATATCCTAGAATGGCCCATTGTCCTGGCACAGTGCTATAAATTTTGGGCATTTATTCTTCAGGGAAGTATACTGATTTTGGCTGGGGTAGAGGTAATTTTCTTCACAGTGGTTAGTTTGGGATATGTTTTGGATTTGTGTTGAACATAGTCCTGATATTATAGAGATGTTTTTGATTGCTGAGCAGGGATTACACAGAGCCAAGGCCTTTTCTGCTTTTCATACTGCCACGCTGGTGAGGGGGCTAAGAGTGCATGGGAGGTTGGAAAGGGATACAGCCAGGAAAGTGACCCAAACTGACCAAAGGGATATTCCAGACCATATAACATCATGCTCTGTATAGAAAGCTGGGGGGAAGAAGAGAATACCTTTAGAATGCTGGTATTTGTCTTCCTGAGTAACATGTGATGGGGCCCTGCTCTCCTGGAGACAGCTGAACACCTGCCAGCCCACAGGAAGTGGGGATTTAATTCCTTGTTTTGCTTTGCTGCATGTGCAGCTTTCACTTATCCTATTAAACTGTCTTCATTTCAACCCATGGGTCTTCTACCTACCTTCTACCCTTCCAATTCTCTTCCTGATCCCACCTGTTAGGGAAGCATGCAAGAAGCTGAGTGGTTCTTGGTTGCTGACTGGGATTGACATGACAGAGTCAAGCTAAATATCTTCAATATCTGCAGAGCCAGGAAACCAAGCATGATTCAGAGTGAACTTACTCCTAGAGAGGCATTTGTATGCACCATGCAGAAAAACCTAAACCCATGGAACTATTTATCCTGGTACAATAACTGGTAAGTGTACAACACTGGACTGTGTTCAACACCACACCTGAACAATCAATTTTTCCACAATCCACAGGACTGAGGAATGAACTAAAAAACTCTTGAGTAGCTCTGCAGGAATCTCCTTTGATCTGGCTAAGCTTAGTAGCGGCTACATGCCATTCAGCCTAGTTTCATGTGTCAGGGCTGTACGATATTCCCAGTTCATTCCACATGCAGTATTTTCACCCATTACTCAGAATATCCTTTTCTACCAAAGACAAATACAGAATTAATTTTATGTATAGTAAGGTCATTCCCATTCATTCTTCCTACTCAGGTTTTGAGTAGAAGAGACTACCTTAAAGATAGGCATTATCTTTATATCATCTAGAAGCTAGTACTGTTTGGGTATTCTCAAATGCCAGTTTTTGTCACAGGACAGCATGGATTACATGAAACCAGGTGAAGCTCTCAGTGCTGACTCCCAGAAGAGCAAGGAAAGCTCTATTTTTTATGGCTTTTTTTTAATAGTGGTCTTATAGTCTAGATGAGAAACACTGGGTAAGTTCCAGCCTACCACCAGGCATTATTACTTCTGATGTTCTGAACTATGGGACCCTCATCAAGCCCAGTTTGGAGACTATTCAGAAACAGCTTCAAAGAACCTCTAGCAAGCGCTTATTCTTTAAGTAGCTTTGAGACCAGAGTTGTGTTGTGCCCTGCAAACCATGTTTCTTACCAGTAATTAGAAATTCATTTATGATGTCAAGAACTCTGCTTCAACAACATTCCAAATATCTGAAGGTATATATAAACTGTAGCTATTTTAGTTAAAATAAGTATTTTCAAAACATATTAGGAAGCTATACAAATACTAGGAATCGATTAGGCAAGAAACCTACTAAGGTTATTTAAGCAATAATAATCATAAGTCTGTCATTTAGAACAGTGTCACACAAATCTGACTGTAAGTCATTAGTAAGATATATGCCTCAACTAATAGCAAATAAAAGATGCACCTATGCAAATTAACACCTACTCAGGAAACAGACTACCAACTAACCACGCTCATAAACAGAATATTCAAGAACAGAATATTTCTAGTGACCTAACTGAAGTCAGTGTTGGCACGATTTTAGCACAGATTTGACAGCTTTTACGTTGTGTCCTCTTAGCATGAATTTCTTTTGGTTTGCTGCATTTGTTCCAGAATTTGTTTCAGCTGTGAGATTTGGGGATGTATAGTCATTACATGTTCTTAATTACAATTTAAAATAATTTTGTGCAAGAAGTCCCAGCCACAAACACCACATTCAGCTGACTTGTGGTAGATTCTGTCCCTACTGATTTGTTTTGATGGACGCTTTATTGGCTTTTTTCCTTCTTATGGTCCAAAATACCATTACGGACTTTTGTTGTAACAAATCTATTCTTGTATACTGGGCTCATGAAGCTCTCAGAGCTCAAATAATTTGTAGACTGGGAAAAATAAGGGGAAAATGTAGCTACTAATCTTTAACACAGTAGGACATATCTTATTGTCTCAAATGAAGTTCCAACTTACTAGATAACCCTAAAATCCAAATACAAGGAAAAATGAGCTTTTGCTAAAAGACTTAATGGCCATAATGGAAAAATTTATACTGCCTGCAGAGAAAATCTGACAAATCAATAAAGGCTTTGACTCTTTACAAAGATTACACACAGTATGGCAGTTCTTTAGAAAATATGTCCCATTTTTTTAGTAACACATCTGCCTTCATTTGAATATGCTCTTAAGAAGTTCTGTATAAATTACTGCTGCACCTGGTGAACACCAAACTTAAAATAGCTGGAACCAGGGAGAGAGGAAATAAAACCAACAGCAGTAAATAGGTGTTTTTTCCAATAGATCTTTTTTCCAATCAGATGAACAGACTTATGCAGATAATTTTCCTTCTGCTCAAAAACATATTTATTCAAATATAAATATTATATATATTTGTGGGATAAAAAGAACATTTCTACAACAGTACCAAAACTTTTTTCGTCATGGTTACTGGCATAAAGTCACCGAATTTCAACATGAAATAACAATAAAACTCACAGGTGAGGAACTGTGAGTTAGAAGAGAGTTTGGCTGTGGTTTTTTTCCTCTCCTATCTTCTTCTACTATTAAAATGTGATTAGAGTACTAGCTCTGACTTCTTTTTGTGGGGTCTACAGAAATATAAAACTCTTACTTTAGTTTCCATGTTAGAACAATTGATATCCTCTATTTTAACTTTTGAACTGCTCTAGATGTGTTCAAACAATACCACAGAGTCATTGTACATATATTGTAACTATTAGAGTAGACAAATCAAGAAGAAACAATTAGTTCCTGCTACTTAGTAAATCACATAAATCACCACAAAGTTTCTTCTTTTTTTGCCTGTCAGAAAACATAAGGCATCACACTAGCCTTCAAAAATTTCTGGCACCATTTTCTATAGTCTTTTTATCCTAGAAATAATTTGAAAGTTCATTAATTTGAAAGTTCAATCCTAGCCACACAAAAGCTATCCTATGAACTTTTAATATAATTTTGGAGTACTTACCTTCCCACAGAGAAAAGTGCTTTACAGGTGTAACTTGGTTTTCTGCTATAGTTTTCAAGGTCATAAAGTACAATAACACCATCCGATCCACCAGATAACATGCTGAAAAGTGTTAATAAAGCACAAAATTACAACATTCATGATCTCAATATCTTCAGTATAACTGAGTGTTCAACAAGAAAATAAATCCTTAGTACCAAAACACAATGAAGTATTCATATACGTTTTTACCAACTAAAGAATATACTTACTATCTTCCCTCAATAGGCTCAATATCAAGTGTGTTGATACCACTCCCATGTATTCTTTCCACATCTCTATCTTTATTTAATTCCAAACTTAGAACCCTAAAACCAACAAAACAACAACAAAAAAGAAAAACAGAGACATGAACAAGAACAGAATTATTGAATGTAACTGTGCAGCTCTGAACAGCTAAAACCCTAATTCTGTGCTTCTTCAATGCATTTAAATCATCCTTGTAATATTTTTGCAGAACTACATGACACAGGGATGGAAGTAAGTCTTGTGAAGTTGGTAGAAAAAAATATTTTGTTGTTTGGAAGGTCATCATCATCATCATCATCATCATCATCATCATCATGCCTAGGCTTTGCAAACGAAGATTTGAGAAGGGCTCTACCCATGCTGTTTGGAAGGTAATAGAGAAATAAATATGTAAAATAAAAACTGCATTTGGGGTCAACATAGGAAACAAAACCGGATTGCAATTTGAAAACATTGGGCAACAGAAACATTCAGATGCCTTGTAGTCACACCAGATATTAGTTACTTTGAAGCTTCATTATGTAACATTCTTTCAAGCTTCATCCTACTTGGAACTACGGACACCTAGCGGACAAACTCATTTAGTTTATCAAGTTTATCAAGTTTTCCTTTAATGAACAAAGTTTGTGTGTTACATTTTCTAGAACACAATAAATAAAAACTAGGCTACCCACATGATGAAGCTTCTAAGACAAACTTTTCTGACCTGCAGTAACTTGTATTTTTAAATATGCTAATATGTCACATGGTCAAAAAAAGAGAGATTCTGCTTCCTTAAACCATACTATTTGATATAAAATTTAGCCTTATAAGATGATCAGAGCGTCATACAGCACCATTTTGTCAAAACCACTAATAAGAACAAAATAACTAAGTAGGTAACTGAAAAGCTGAGAGGCAGAGTCACCCTACTTAAGATCAAGTGGCAAAAATCCTGATGTGAGAACCTTAGGCTGTTATAGGCAGGTCCCCAAACAACACCTCTGTAAATATGCTTTAAAAGCAGCAAGTTATTTAAGTTCTTTTAACAGATGTGAAATATAATTACGGAAGAATTCACTTAGAATATACAAGATACCTAGTTTAAAACCTTTGAGCTCCAGATTGAATTTTAGTGAAGCACGAAAAGCCCCTGCAGAACTGTTTTAAAATATATAACTTTAAAATGCAGCTATAAATAAAATCCACTGAAGATTATAGATTTTTTTTTTAAGTCAAACATTCTTAATACTGAATGCTACATGAGAGCTGGAGGCATACAAAGGATGTAACCGTGTTGTCACAATGCTCACTGAAAGGAGTTTCCTGAACACCAAAATTAATTTCAATTTAAAACATTCTTTTTACAATGATACAGCTCCCAAAACCATAAATCACGACCACAAATCCTCACAGTGGACTCCCATGAGCGACTGAACCGAGGCAGGTCTTATTGGATTTACCTTGAAATACAGCTGCAAAACTTGAATAAATATGATCATCTTTTAGCACGAATATTAACAAGCCTGTCTACGCAGCCGCCACTTCCCACAGAAGCTGCTGGGAACCTAATAAAAGCCCTCCATCTGATTCTCCCGCAATGAACCAGCAGGCCGGGTTTCGGAAGAGGGCGGACGAGCCGGTGCGGGCACAGAGCAGCACAAACACCTCGTCTCTCCACAGGCGGAGCACAGCCGGGAGCGGACCGAGCCTCCGGTTCAGCTGTGCAGGAGGCGAACCGCGGTGCGGGGATGAGGCACCGGGCACCGCAGCGCTCACACGCCAGGACACCGCAAACCCACACCGAAACGCGACCGGCGGGGCGCGGGGAGCCTCTGCCGGAGCCGCTGCCGAGCCGAGGTGGCCCCCCGCGCAGCCTCGGCTGGGTCCGGGCGAGGCTTCCCGGCAAGGAGAATCCAGGCGCTGCCGCTCCGTAGCCCCCTCGGGCAGCGCTGCCCGCCCCGCCCCGCCGCGGTACCTGCGGGTGTGCTCGGCCCGGCGCAAACGCGCAGGATCCTCCAACCCGGCCTGGCGAGCGGACAGCAGCCCCAACATGGCGGAAGCACCGCCCCGCCCCCCGCCATCTTGGGCCGGGCTGCGCCAATGGCGAGCAGCGTTGCTGGAGCGCCCAGCGCCCGTAGGCGGGAGCCAGGGCAGGGCTGGAGGTGGAAGTACCGGGCAGGGACGGGGTGCGTGTCCCTGTGCTCCTGGCCGTGTATCCGACGCCGCAGCCTCGGCCGGAGGTATCCTGGCATGAGCCTCGCCTGGCGGGCACTCCGCGCCTTGCGGCTCCGGCTCTTGGGCCCCGCCAAGGAGCTGGTGGGCACCGACCAGTTCGGCAACAAGTACTACCGGGTGCCGAAGCACGAGACCCGCGCAGGTAAACACTGGCCCCGCGCCCGTGTCCCTCTCGCGCTGTGCGCAGCGGCCTCGCGGCGGCTGACGGGAAAAAAGGTGCTGAATGAAGGGAAGGAAAGTGAGGGAAGGAAAGTGAGGGAAGGGCGCACCCGTTCCGTGCTTCGGAAAACAGGTGCGGTTTCACAGTCTGGTGCCTTAAGATCAGAGAAACCCCTGAAGTCGGTCGTCTGAGGGTTTTAGAGCGCAGCCAGCGCTCTGTAGGAGTTAGGTAGGCAGCAATGATTTGTGGTAATTCGGGAGCGCTTTTGCATGTGCCTTGAAGGATAGGGTCCAAAGAAGGGCATTGAGGCTGGTGAAGAGTCTGAAGCACAAATCCTGTGAAGAGAAGCTGAGGGAGCTGGAGTTATTTAGCCTGTAGAAGAGGAGGCTCAGGGGAGAAATCGATCTCTACAACTACCTGAAAAGAGGTGGTAACCAGGTGGGGTTCGGTCTCTTCTCCCAGGCAACCAGCAGCAGGACGAGAAGGAATAGCCTTAAGGTTCTCCAGGGGAGGTTCAAGTTGGACATCGAGAAGAATTTATTCACTTAAAGGGTGATTAGAGATTGGAATGGGCTGCCCAGGGAGGTGGTGGAGTCACCGTCCATTCTGGTGCTAAAGGAAAGACTGGATGTGGCACTTAGTGGTGGTGGTGTAGTTCACATTGTTGTATTGAGTTGTAGGTTGGACTTGATGATCTCAGACGTGTTTTCCAGCCTAACTGATTCTGTGATTCTGTGAAATAAATTTTTAAATGTACATTCATCCCACTCCTGTTGAAAAATACTTTACTAGGTTTCTGCATGTGTTCCAGGAGTCCAGACGCACTTACAGATCACATCGGTCTCTATGGATACCCTCTTGTGTTCTGCGCTATGTACAATTTATGGAAGGCAGGTTTCCTAAGTTGTCCAGGTGCACATGCTCTAATGTTTTACAGTCCTCTTTTCTCTCCCTGCGAGACTTGTTTATCTGCTTGTTGTACTCCATATCTTTTGCATCAGCAAGTGTTCTGAGACTGTGGAGGCTTTTTACATTTTTCAGAATACAAGGAGAAGCAGAAAGTCTGAGATTGTGCAGCCACTTAAGTCGGTATCCTTCCATAAACGGAGAAAGGGAATGTGTGCACACCTTCCCTCCAGAAACGTGTAACATCTGCCGGAGTTATTTTGCCTTCAGAGCAGTTCCCCTGACATATTATGCTGTGCAACTTCATGAACAACTGGCAGTGATTTAGAGCAAGTCTACTCAAACAAGTGTCTGGGAAGATATTGTGAACACCATTTTGTCAGCAGTGTGTTTTTCCTCAGGGTTAATGCAGTACTGTGATGCTTACAGGTTTTCTTTATCTTGCTTTTAGATTTTGATCTTATCACTTCTGGAGTTTGTAGTGACTTTGAGGGAATGTACAAAAGCCTTTGTCTTTTGCATACAGGAAGCAGTAAAAACTACAGTCAGATTTCTTCTGCATGATTACTGCAGTGCTAGTCCTTATTAACAGTAAAAATTACTTCTTTTATCAGAAATCCTGGTAGTCTTTTTCTTGATAATTGAATTTATGGTGGTATACCTTTCACAGTGAAAGCTCAATGCTGCAACTTTAGGGTTTATCTCTGTGTTTGGAATGGTAATTGTGGTGCCATAGGAGGACAGGGCAGGTGGGACATAGCTACTGAACTATACAGGAGCACAGTATAAGAGGCTTTTAATTTAATTTAATAGTTGTATCTAAGACCACATTATGGCAGCCTTTGTGTTTCCCAGTTTTTCTTCAGTAATAATACTGGGTAGAATACACTCCAGAAGTTGCTCTGATTTTGCTTTGAGCAGGAGGGGATGGCTCTGAAATACTCTGCAGTTGCACCTCTGACTGAAGTCAGTGAGAGTAGCACTTACGTGAATCTTAAGGTTCTCACACATTGTATCTATCTTAGTGATACAAATGACATAATGCAGATCTGCTGAATTATCTGTTCTCCTCTGTTATTAGATGTTTCTCTCTCATTCTTCTGCTTGTTTAACTTTCTTTCACTTGATACATGGAAAGTTCTGCAACACCAGCTCACACTGGCAGTGTTTTACTGTCACCAAAAAGGAGAGATCTTCTCTTTCCTCTATTTTCTTTCTCACTGCCACTAACTTTTCATGGTCATTTATTTGATCTTGAAAATAGTTTTCTACTTCCTGTAGAAGACTTAATTAAAACAATAGCATAAAGTGACTTGAAGAATAAATTGCAAGCTAAAACTGGCACAAAAGTAGGAATGAAGAGGATGAGCTCTTAGATAGCATAAGGTATGCAAGATGTCTTGAAACATAGTGAAGAGCTAGAACTTTTGCAGAGTCTGTAATAATGCCTAGCCGTAGTTAGCTTTGTTTCTCTAACAGTTTACTGTAAAGATTTTTAATTCCTTTGATCGGACCCAGTCAAATACATATTATCTGGAGAAAACTGTATATTAAAAAAATATTAAAAAGCAGAATAAGAAATCTGGCAAAGAGCTAATGTTTGGTTCACTCTTCCCATGCTTTCTCTTCCAACTTTGGAATCAAACTAAGGGAAAAGTTTCTATAATTTAGCTTTACAAATTGAAATTTCAGATACTAGAAATTTCAGCACATCTTCCATAAATCTTTTCATTGACAGTTAATTGGTGTGGGGTTTTTTTTGTGTAACTAGAGAACAGGAGAATACATATGGAAAATACTACTGTGATTATGTGTGAAAATACTGCTTGTGAAAATTCTGCTTGTTTTCTGTATATTTGTCATTGTGCTCTAGCTTTGGCTTTAGATGATCTAAAAAAACCTTAACCCCTCAGCATCAGCAGAATGAAAAACTCTAAAAAGAGTAAGCAAGACTTCCTCTCACTAAGAAAAAAATGATGGTGGTCTTTTTTTTGTGAAAGTGTTCAAACTTTGCTTTTGATTCTGTTGATTTGTTCTGTGTTATAATAATTAATGGAACTCATTGTTAGATACTCTTGACCATGGGATGTGGGTTGTAACAGTCTTTAAAGAGGGATGAAAATAACTAACATGAGAACAGCATCAGGGGAATGGGCTTCAATAAATTCAGAAAACAGATAGGAAATATCCTGTGAATATCTTAAGAAGAATAAGTGCAAACTTATCTAGGACAACTCATAAATGTACCTTCTCCGGCTGTTAAAGGAACAAGTACAAATTACCCTCATGTGGATGAAGACAGGAAACATAGCAGTAAATTAACTGGGCTAAATAATGAGTTTTTAATAATGACAAAACAAAAAAAAAATGCTTCATGAATCAGGTTAACTGGTATGGCTGCTGGAAAAATAGAGAAACAACTAATAATTTTTAAGTATATTCACGAGAGAGTGAGTGAAAACTGATGTGAAATTACTGTTTTGAGAAGATAGGTTCTTGTAACATTTTTTTCTGAGTAGAGAGTACTGCAATGTTTAGACCTTTTGGTGTGCAAAATTTAAGAATATGGATTATGAATTTACTATGTGGGTGCATAACAGGTTGGCAACTGTTCTTGGAATAGCCTGAAATGTTACCCTGCCAGATGCAGGGCATCTACCAGCTGTCTGTCAAAGTTCAGAATTACTCAAAGTCTTTATGAGGCATTTGGATGAAGAACATTAAAGTATTTTTATTACATTTGCAGGTCAAACTGTGCAGGAGGAAAGTGGGAGTAGCTAGGAGCATGTCATGGCAGGTCACTGTCAAATTGTCATACTGTTCAACTAGGGGAGCTACTGGAATCAAGACATATTTATACTGGCTGTGGAATCAAGACATACACAGAGCATGGATCTACACAACTGACAGCATGTAGTACAGCATGTATTATATTAGTACTCTTATAAATTTTATTTTTGTGACCTCTTAATTTGGATACCCATTTTCTTCACCCATTACCAACTGACAGACCTTTATCTACTTTCTTTACAAAATGGATTGTCTTGTGAATGCTTATTATTAATACTATTTTAAGATACAGTTTTTTCTGAACCTAGCCAGCTTCTTGCTGCAGTTCCTTGTTATGTGGGGTTACTTGGATGTGGGAGATTCTATGTCCCCACCCACTGGAATCTCCACTGTAATTTATGCTTTTACTTTTGTGGATGGCAATCCCTGCAGTGTCAGTATAGAAAAGGTTCTAGGTTTCGCCTGTTCCAGAGCAGGGAAGTATGCCAGTCTTCCCTCAGGTTTGTATGATCTTGTCGCTGAGGAGAAATTAGTTCATTCTGACGCTAGGGAAGTGATTACAGATGGTAGCACCCACTGCCTTGCGTTTTGGTAACTAACTGGCTCTCACAACATTTTTGAACAGCATCCTGTGTTGGTCACAATTCTGTACAGCAGGGTCACACCGGCATTTGTGGGCTTTTATAACTTGTGAGGAAGTTTAAGGATATGGATGGGGAAGGTAATAGAAATTGAGGAAGATCTATAGAAAATAAAATGCAGAAAATTCTGAAGCTCAATTTTTAAAGAAACTAAGAATTTAAAAGTGCTGAGAGAGCAATGCTCTCTTTTTAAGTGTTGGAGAGTTTTATTTGTTGTACATTAGGAAAATCTGCAGATGTATCATTTGTATCTTACCCAGTGCCCTGATATATAGAGACCAGTTCAGGATGGAAATAGCACTGGAAAGAAAACTCACTTAGAAAGAAAATGAGATGTAGAGGAAGCCCTGTAGAGACAGTCAGCTGTTGTGTTCAAGTTCCACCGCAATGTCACTGCAGTGTGTCTGCAGCATGATTGCTGTCTGTCCTGTGGATTTGGGGAGGATTGAGTATCTCTAGTGTGGTGGTGGACCAAATGTGCTTGATCCCTTTGTAATGTATTTGATCAAATATTGCAGAAAGAGCATGCAGAAGAGACAGGTCCTGCTTTTTGTCCCTTGACTTAGGCGTGGTAGGTGTATAAGGACACGCTGGGCTTTGTTTCAGACCAGCAGGGAAATCCACCTTCAGCAGGAGGTGAGAGTGGATGGTACAAGTAGTGCCTACACTACCTTTTCCTTCAAGCAAAAGCTGTCTCACACCTGCCCTAGTCTTCAGTGTGGGTTTGGAATAGAAATACGTTAAGTGTATAATGCAAAGAATGTTTCTTTTCTGTCCATTGTGAATTGTGCTCTCCTACACTCAGTCCAGAGTACAGGACACTCTTGGAACCTGAGGCCTTTTCTGCAGGGAGTAGTAGATACAAGTGTTGATGTTGAGTTTCCTCACACCTCCATCACTTGTGATTCAGAGAGCTTTCTTCAGGTTAAATTTAGTGTGTTTTGCAGGGCTAAGTCTCCGAAATACTGAGTTTAGAGATCTCAAAAAAAGTAAAGAAGTGTTAGGTATGTGCTTCAGGTGTGGCTTTCACATTGCCTTGGCACCTAATATCCTGTTACTTTTTGAAATGTTTTATAAATGAGGATTTTTTTTTTTAAAAAGGGAAGTTTGCAAATAGAAAATGCTTTGAGATCTAAGTCATCCCGTGGTAAATAGAGGCATCACAGGATTCACTACAAAGCCTCACCTGTTTTGATTCAAGTCACTACAGAAGATGTAGTCTCACCAATATCCTAAGCTCTTGAATGCCCAAACTCAAGATAATAGCAACTGTACCCTGAGGCCACCTTTTATGTGTTTATTGTCAAACGACTTGTGTTCCTGGTTCTGACTGTCTCTAAGTAATTAAGTTATTAGGAGAAGAGCTAGCAATTTAAATAAGTGTTATATGAAATCACTGCAAGGATTAAAGAAGTGGTATCCATTGTCAATGGTATGCAAGTGCTGGTTTTAACATGTGTTTTACCTTAATTTCAAAAGTTCTAATGAGTAATGGCAAAAAGATACGAGTTTGCAAGAGTATTGTATTCTCCTGGGTGAATATAGAAAGGATTGGCATTTTGGAGAGGAAGGGAAGACAGATGTAAGACTGTGCTGTTTCAGTCTGGTTATTTCTCTTGAAAGAAAGTGAATGTTTTAAATCCCTAGACTGTAAGAATAAGAAGTCAGTAGATTCAGTAGAAGAAGTAATGGCTGGAAATAGAAAAGCAGTTGAGAAAAATTTTAGTGTCAATATGGAGGGAAAAGATCCTTAAAAATTAGCAGTTCTGGCCACAGGAATACAGGAGAATTCAAAACCAGAGTAGTTAATTTCCTGAAATCATGTTTAATGTTGATCAGAGACTTTTATTTTCAAGTGGGGAAAAAATTATCATCTTCTAACTCAGGTCAGACATTCAGTGCTAACTATAGTGAGATAGGCTTATTTGGAAGTAAAGATGATCCTGTACTTAATGACATTCTGTAAGGTAGATTTTTTTACAAGATTACCTTAAAGCGATGACAGTGATTAAATAGTACAACTACACTATGCTTGTCATTAGAGGAACATCCCGCATACCTCATTAACACTGAGATGACTATTCAGTTGCCAGTCTTAAACTGGATGTGATAAAAGATGGGAATAGACAATTGGGTAGTAGTAACTGATGACTCATTTCAGTATTTCGGACAAGTATTTCACTAAACAGACTAGATTTATCAGTATAATTAATTTGTATTTTCTTATTATATAACATACTGTCAGGGCACTGCCATGACTTTGGTAAATGATTAATTTTCTTCCTGCAGAACATGGAATGATACTTAGAGTGTTCATATTTTTTTAATTGCAAAACAAATTCCTCATACAGTTTATTACAACCAAATATATCTTGCTGGAAATAGCTGGTTCCATTTTCCATTGAAAATAATTTATAAAAACTTTTAGTAACTGGTTTATTTAAAAAATGCAGGAAGATGAGGCACTAAATGCTTAAGATGTGGTATATCATTTGTTTTTGAAAGGCTGATTAATGAGCAGCTTTTACTTAAACTTTTTCAATTTCTTCATTTGTTCTCTGATCTATTATAATGATTAAGAGTTAAAATGAGTACTGTGAAATACCAGCATATGCAAGGTTTTATAAGAACAATAGGTCATCATAAAGAGGGTAGTTTTGTGAGAAAAATCTCATTTATTAAATTTAGAAAAACGGCAAAAGTTTGCAAAACAAAAGGAATATAACAAGAAGGAAGAATTAATTACAACACGTGTCAGGTGTCCTAGTCACGCAGGATTTCTAGGAACACCCCTTCCAAATCAAAAGTCCCACTCTTTAAACATTCTTAACGTCCAACAACATGGCCGCCCCCAGGACCCACCATGTGGTATGAGGGGTTTCTTTACCATTATTCATTTTACAGTTTTCTTATTCCCATCCACGTGGTTCCCTGATATGAGCTCCAGACAGGATTAGCTCCACAATACACCTTATAGGTTCTTAAGTTAGTGACCTGTTTAACTCATTTGCTTGTAATAAAACCGGTTAACTTATTTCTCACAGTTTGTTTCAAAGATTATGTGTCAGTGTTAAAAACATTGTTCAAGTTTTAAGGTTCCCTTTGGGAGAACACAGACTCAGGTTTGACTTGATTTGGACCTGCAGCTTACCAGGAACAGCTGGGAAAAGCCCATAGCATTCTGTATTCCATAGGTCTTTACATGTTGCATACGGTCTGCCTTAGGGGGGCATACATGGCCTAAGCTTCTGATTCTGTGAGCTTTAACAAGGAGTCTGGTAAGCCAAAATTTCTCGGTACTCTTATAAATACCTTATAAGTATCTAGAAATGCAAGTGGCATTACCAAGTTTCAGGTGTACATTTTGTTGCTAATAATTGAATGCAAGCACTGAATGCAAGCACTGACTACTGTGGGAAACATTTTGTTCATGTGAAATGCCCACTCGCATTTGCATAAAAGGCTTGTATCTTGTGAATGAAATTCTCAACAAACTAGAAATGTACAAATAAAGAAGAATCTGTATGAGGAAAAAGTACTAAGCATTCAGTTGCATGATACATGTAAGATATCCTAAATCTGATTAAATGCAGACTTAAATAGAAGAGTATACACCTTTTTATGAAAGTTGGAAAGATTTATGGTTCTGTTGAGATTAAAGGAATCCTCTGTGATAGTTTTAGTAACTCCTAATTTTCTGTTTTAGGTAGTGGCCTGTTGCTTTCCTGTGCATCAGAAGTGTAGAGAATTTCTACTTTTCCTAAAAATTTGCTATAAAATGTAGTTTTGCATTGAAGACTAGACTAAAACATTCCTGTAATGTGATGATGTAATTTATCCCTGTAATTTATGATGATTAAGAGAGTGGAAGGAGTGACATCTCTCCAAAGCATATCTTCTGAGGTTAAAGCTATGGTTTTCTTTTGACTGTGAATGATAGCTCTCTGGATAACAGGAGTGACATCTGAGGAAGAGGCAGAAATTTATTATGATTTTGTATTAAGCATTTGTAAGCTGATTATTGGGTGTTGCAGGTAATTGTACAGAATATTATGGAACATAAAAAGTAGTTTTGCAAGCTATTGTCAAATATTGCTGGAAAGCTGATACATTTGTTTTAGTTTTACATGTCTAATGTTAAGATACTAATGAAACATATACTGTGGGGGAGCCCAGCTGGTTCTGGGCTCTCAGTTCTGAGATACCGAAGATGGAACTTCTTACACCTGGCAGAGGGTTAACCAGGGACAGTAGGACTGTGACACAGTGGGTTTCCTGTTAGGAATGCTAACCTATTGTGTTAAGACATGTGGCTATGTGTCCAATCATGAGTTGTTATGAAGTGGCAAACCAATGCTGTGTGTACAGGTGTCACCCAGAACTGTATAAAGGTAGCTGCACTGTTGCAATAAAAGAAGCTGGTATCCTGAAACCCATGTCGCCTCCCGTCTCGACCGCGACAATATACTTTTAATTTTGATCAACAAATAGAAAGCAAAATTTTAGAAGATTTAATTATCTTAGTTATCAGTGGCACTGAGTGCCATGACTAGTAATCACAGTGGGGTTGTATCAAGGGTTGGACTTGATGATCTCAGAGGTCTCTTCCAACTCAGTTAATTCTATGATTCTTTTCTATGATATCTTGGATATGAAAATAAGCCTATGGAAAAAGTGTTTGGTGGTTTGTTTTTTTTTTTCACATAAAAAGGTTTTTTCCAGATACACACGCTCACAGTCCAGCAATACCTGGCATTTAGAGGCTTGTCCAGGTGGTGGCAGTGTTGTTTCAGGAACAAATATTGACAGCTGAGTATTACTTTCTGGAGCAATTATGGAATAAAAAAACTCTAGCTCTAAAATAATTGTGTGTATCTGTGTTTGTACAGAAATAAAACTTGCCTGCAGATTGCTGGCTTCTAGGACGGTAATTGTGAAATGACAAAATAGCTTTTCAATCTGGGTGATGCATTATGCAGCAGAAGCAATTGCACTTTGAAGAGCTCACTGCAGATTACAAAAGCATTAACATATGAAGAATCAGTGTTTGTTTGCAGTGCTATAGAATCATGGGATCCCTAAGGTTGAAAAACACCTCAGAGTTCCTCAAGTCCAACCTTTGATCAACGAAATTTGACTGTGTCAGCTAAACCATAGCACTAAGTGCCATGTCCAGTTGTTTCTTGAACAATTCCAGGGATGGTGACTCCACCACCTCCCTGGGCAGCCAGTTCCCATGCTTAAGAACTCTTTCTGTGAAGAAACTCTTCCTGATGTCCACCCTGAATGTCCTCTGGTGCAGCTTAAGACTATGTCCTCTCATCCTGTCTCCAGCTGCCTGGGAGAAGAAACTGACCCCCACCTGGCCACGGCCTCACTTCACATAGTTGTGGAGTGATAATGTCACTCTTGAGCCTCGTTTTCTCCAATCTGAACAACTCCAGCTCACTCAGCTCCTTCTCATAAGACTGTGACTCTTACTCGGCTTCTTGCCTTTCTCTGGACATACTCGAGCACCTCGTTGTCTTTCTTGTCGTGAGAGGCCCAGAGCTTAACACAGTCAGTGAGGTTAAACCTCACCGGTGCCCAATACAGGAGCACAATGACCTCCCTGGTCCTGCTGGCCACACTGTTGCTGATAGAGGCCAGGATGGCATTGGCCTTCTTGACCACCTGAGCACATGCTGATTTATGTTCAGCTGTTGTCAATCAGCACCCCCAGGTCCTTTTCCACCAGGCAGATTTCCAGCCACTCTGCCCCAGCCTGTGGCATGTTGTTGTGGCCCAAGGGTAGGACCTGGCACTTGGCCTTGTTGAACCTCATACCACTGGATTTCAGCCCATCCAGCCAGTCTGTCCAGATCTATCTTCAGAACCCTCCTACCCTCCAGCAGATCAACACTCCCAACCAACTTAGTGTCATCTGTGAACTTACTGAGGGTCCCCTCATCCAGATTATCAGTAACAATATTGAACAGGACTAGGCCCAATACTGAGCCCGGGGGACCAGCACTTGTGACTGGCTGCCAACTGGGTGTAATTCCATTCATCACCACACTCTCGGCCTGGGCATCGTGACAGTTTTTAACCCAGTGAAGGATGTACCTGATCAAGCCATGGACTAATAGCTTTTCCAGTAGAATGCCATGGGAGACAGTATCAAAGGCTTTACTGAAGTCTGGGTAGAAAACATCCACAGCCTTTCTCTCATCCACCAGGTAGGTCACCTGGTCATAGAAGGAGATCAGGTTGATCAAGCAAGACCTGTCCCTCCTAAACTCTGCTGGCTGGGCCTGATCCCCTGGTTGTCCTGTACATGCTACGTGATGGCACTCATTATAATCTCTTCCATGTGTTTTTCCTTTAGCTACCAGAAGTGAACTGACAAGAGGCATGGTATGTTAATCTCTCTGACTTGCAAAACCAGGAATAGCAATAGGTAGTCATACAGACAGGCAGTAACTTGCATATTATCTGTTACTACAGCCAGGTTTGCTCTCCAGTGTGTATATTGGTATTAAACTGAGATGCTGATCTTGTTAAATTCTGCCTGCTGGTATTAAGGTTTATATGCTGTACATTTGTAACTTTTAATTATTGTGGTTTTGGCTTGAAAACCTGTTTTGATTCTTTCAGCAGAGGCGTGTGGAGACAGGATGGTTTGGTGAGGGTTTCTTTTTTTTTTTTGGTAGGTCTCTGATGGCCAGAAAATAGATAGTAAAAGAATACTTCTTAAAAAATTTCCTCATGCTAATAACTTTTTTCTGTATAGAAAAAGAAGCAATACAGTATTAGAAAGAGAGGTGTTTTTAATAGATGGAATAATCTTAGCAGAGTTTGTTAATCATGCTTATTTGAACAGCTGCCACCTGTAGAGCTGAGAGTAACAGAGCTGAGTGTGTTGCAAACACAGTCATTATATCTATCAGGATTGTTGGCATTATACCTGCTTTATGACTAAATTCTATGCCTTTTAGTGTCATTATTTTGAAATACAAGGAAAATTCAACTTACTTTTTTGGTACCAAAGGAGGAGAAAAATCTATCATTAATATGCATAGGAAAAACAAAACACCCGCTCTGTGTAAAGTTTTAGGGTTTGAAATTGTATTGAGAAATGAAAGAACAGATTTAACCTGGAAGAGAGTGTGTGTCAGTAGCCGGTACAGGAAACATTTTTTTTTCTAATATATCTGTATCATTAATTTCAGTGCATTACTTACATGAGTTAGGGTTAACAAGATTATAAATACTACCTACATACTTTGTGAATTGTGATCCTCATGTAAAAAATTTGAGTCCACTTTTGCTTGTACATAATTTGGTATATCTTTTTTTAGAAACTGTTATTGTAAAATAAGACTATTAAGAAAATTAAAACATTTAAATAAAAGTAGTGGGGATACACTCTCATTTTAAAAGGGAAGATAGAATAGAATAACAAAGAGCTGAACAAAAGAATGCATTTGAGAAACCATAGTAAAAGAGATTTAAACAGAGGAAGGTTGGCATGCTACCCTGTGGGCCACTGTAACCTTTTCAGTTTCTCCTAAAGAACAGAGAAGGTGGTAAAGAATTAGGTCTGACTTCTGCTTTGTACAATAACTTTCTTATGTTCTTTATAGATCTTTAGAATACCAAATAAAGTTTCTATCATCAGAGGCTTGATAGCTTTTAAGGTCAGATTTGCAAAGATAAGAACTGCTTTGCTTGGAGGAGAGTGAAGAATCAGTTTCATGCTCAGCCTCTGGGTACAGGGATAGCATAAAAAGGAAGAACACCAAGAAATGAGTGTGACAGGTTGAGGGAAAGGAAATTGTGAAATAGGGAGATTGATTTGTAAATGTCCCTTCTTTATGGCCATGTGCATATGAAATGCAACATGTTATCATTTAATCGTCCTTAAATGAAGGACTGATTTGACTATCCTCATTCATCTAGATGATCTGGAAGCACCATCGAGGGGAACTGGAGTCAGTATGAAATTTGCTTCTGATGAGAAGAGGTCAAAGAAAGGGTGGATTCTGGCAGACTTGTGCAGGCAGTGGTCAGCATCATGTGGTCAGAAATTGAAAATGTCAAGCTTTGGAAGTTACTAAGCTCACGTGGTGATTGACATTTTGTGTCTGTAAGAGAAATATCAAACTCAAGGATGAAGAAAAGTTGATCCAGAGAACTACAACCAGAAAGATGGATTGAAAAAATATATAGCACTATTCAATGGGATGTCCACTGCAAAGCCTGAGGAGCTGAACATAGTAGCCACAACAGACTTCAAGGGAACTGAAGTTCTTGAAATAGGGTTACATCCAATCACTGATATCCAGAGAGAAAGCACCACGGGCTGCAGGGGAATCTCCATTCTGGCACCTGGAACACCTCATCCTTCTTCTTCACTTCGCCTTGGTGTCTGCTGAGCTGTTCCTCTCACATATTCTCAAATTGAAATGAGACGCTGTGTAAGCAGCTTCTATACCAGAGCTGGAAGATGGGCAGCTTCTCGATTTGGGTGACCCAGATATGTAATAGCATGGGATAATGTCTTAAAAACCTGGAGCCAGAATCTCTTATGAACTTAAAGGTGAAATGAGGTTGACTCTCTTGATTAACAGAAGTTTGTCATTGATGAAAGGGAGAGATCTTGTTCTTCCTTTACCTTCTGTCCTTCCAGCTGGCAGTAGCATTCACGAGACCTGTTGCTGTGCCAGTTTAACTCAGCTGGAAAAGTTGAACATGTGGTCCCATAAGGTATGAAGCTGGGACAAAGGAAGAAGGTGGAACCTTTGAGCTAAAAGTGAGGTGGGAGATTGATGACTCTGGGTGGGGGAACCTAGGAGCACATCCCTTCTTGTGTAGCTTTATCTTTAGTGTTCCTATAGGATTACAGATGAGATTCTAATTTTTGTTTTGTGTTAGAACAAAACATGGATCTTTTATATTCTGAAATAAAAACTTTAGTATGATTTGTTACTATGATCACAGGTTTTTGGCAGGTATATTAAATACTTTAACCCTGTCACCAAAAGAGAGTATCAAATTGAGCATTTTAATAGACTTTATAGAAAGTTTCTACCAGTGGAATCTCTGCTAATCAGTCTATGTGAACTGTGCAGATGCAGTATGATGGTAAGGAGCTCTTTGTCCATTTTAGACCAAGACTTTCCTCTGAGAGCAGGAAGGAGTTTGGAAGCCCTGTCATATTAATTTTTAGACGTTTGCAACAGCCACAATATTCCCAAGAGTGATTAACTCTGTCCTCTGAAGTAGGAACATAGACGGACTCTAAAAGAGGATTAATTAACTTGTTTCTGGAGTAGTTAATTGGTTAACTGATTTCTGCTGTTCAGTGTGCACCAAGGCAGTTCCATACAGTTTGTAACTCTGATCTAGTCTCTTCCATGTCCTTTGGTTGTTCACATCTTCCCCTCAGTAAAAGGTGGCTGTCCAAATCAGAGAAGAGGCCTTGAAGGCCTAACCATGCAGCCTTCCAAAATAGTTTCGCTGTACCAGGAAACTGACAAGAAATGTGCTAGTTCTGTAAGTCACAAGTTAGTTGTTGTGTATTAGATTTGCTTTAATTATATAGAGGCTGCTGGTGAGCAGACAGTTGAAGTAAGGAATAAGTGTATGTCACCCAAGCACCTTGCAGCCAATTATAGTCGTATCTTAAAAACAAAGGGGGATTCAAGCAGTAACACACCCTAACCTCCCTCCTGAGTGACAGCTTGGCACTCTCTGGCTGTCTGTTTTTAACAATTTGTGGCCCAAAAAATAGTGCATTGAATTTTATCACATGGTTTAGTTTGCCATGGGAGGGAGTCATCACAACCAGTGAGATTCTGGGGGAGAGAGGGAGAAGAGGCAAACACTCATGTTTTACCACCCAAGGAGAGACAGAGATGTCTAAGATTCTGTGTGCTGGTTGTCCATACCTGAAGGATGATCTAAGTTTTCACCCTGGAGGCCTACTGCTATGAAAATCTTTTGTGGATTTTCAATGGATCGTAGACTTAACCATGAAGAACAGTAGGAAAACAGTGGTGCACTTTCCTGAATTTGCCATCTTACCTCCCTCTTGAATAAGAATTATTCCGATGATGGGTGAAGATGTAAACTGAGCATCAAGCATTTGTATTAGTTATTCCTTGCTAAAATGTATCTGTTCTGATGGAAAAAATGTTGTCCTGAATGGTTGGTGGTTTTTTGCCTCAAAAGGTTTTGTGCAGAAGTCTTCTGCAGCTTGAAAGAGTTGATTTGAATTGTCCTCAAAGATCTGAAATAGCAAGAAGTTAATACATAAACAGATTGTTTCAGACTGCTTACCAACATCCTCATACTTAGCATGCAAGTTGAATGCATTCAGTAATCTGGCTTGTGGCAAATTTTTACAGCATGGTTGCTACTCTTTAAAAGGGGTTGTAATGGAAATGCTAGTACAAAGCTACATTACCTCTGGTCACCAAGACAAAGGAAATGGTGGTTAAAATACATTAGCTTGCAGACTCTGGCCTCTTTTGAGTTGAAAGTGATTCTGTTCTCTTCCTCAAGTGTCTTTGGATCCCTGTAGATGTATTATCATTCTGCAGAGCCCATGAAGGAAATCTTTCTGTAGCAGGATGGTATGGCATAACATAAAGCAGGACTACAACTACCTAAATGTAAATGGGCAATTAAGTGGAAATAAATAGAAGAGACTGTAGTGGTTTTGAGTTCAGGCCTTCTTTGGTAACCAGGTTGTAACCAAGGAACCAAGGCCATGTTCCCAGTATTCCATGCGATTTTTACGTATGCAAGGGTATAAACAAGAAGGTAGAGGAAGCTCTCGCTCTCTTTCTGCTGGTGGACTGAAAGCAAAGGTTCTTTGCTGTCACTCTGCCTGGGTGAAGGAGTGAGGCCTAGTGCACCTGGTTGGCCTTGAGAAGCGGACAGTGCCAGTTGCTGTTGCAGTTCTTTGTTATCTCGAGAAAAGTATTGGGGTTTTGTCCCTTTTTCCTTTTTTTCCCCTTTTTCTTTCCCTTTGGAGGGGTTCCCTGTGGGCGATATAATCTTGTATATAATTCTAAATATATATATAAATATGTGTTACTTGGCATTCAGTTTGGTTTGGGTTCTTTTGATTTTGTATAGCCTTTTCGGTCTGTCCGAAGAGAGAGAGAGAGAGAGGGAAGGGGGAAGGTTTCTTCACTGTGGTCCAGGCACTTGGCTGGGAGCCAAGTCCAGCCTGGGACAGAGATTATTAATCTGTGTTAGTAGCACAGTGGAAACCAAAGACAGATTTGATGTGATGCTGTACTCTGTTCAGATGTGTCAAGTATAAATGCCAGCCTTCTTTACAGATGGGTGAGGGAAGGAAATACGTTTTACCTGCTGCTATGTGAAAATGCTCGTTTGTTTTGCTTCTGTTGGAAACATGTCCTGAGACCAGGGTTGGCTTCAATGTCTGGGTTCCTGGCTTGCTACGTGGAATAGTTGTATTAAACAGTCTAGATAAAATATGATAAGGCATTACTTAATGCTAAAATCCTGATTATAGAGGCAAGAGAGATTCAGTTCTAAATCAACACCAGAAAGAAAGGAGGATATTGATGGTATTCTTCATCATGATTGTGTGGAAAGGAAGGATAACAAGACCTAGTTTAGACATGCTGATTTTAATATCAAGATCATACATGTATTTAGAGGTGTCAGAGAGACACATTTAAGATAGAAGGAGGCAAATCTTTAAATTCTTAGAAGAGAAGAATGTGGTTTTGTGTATGAAATGGGTGAACCCTGATAGTAAGCTCCGAAGAACTGGGGACAATGGTAAGCAGTAACTTGTATCAAAAAGAAATAGTAAAAGTGATTGGCATTATGTTGTGGTATCTGTACAACAAATATTTGTCTGAAGGGTGTTTGTATTGCAAAGATTGCAGTGTCTCCAGAGGTGAAACACAGAAAGACAATAGAGGATGAAGGACAGCCAGTGCCATGAGGCACTTGCCTTGTAAGTACTGCAAGATAATTATTAGTTACATATTTCTGACAGCAGCTGTTAGAACAGTTGCTGCAAATGCTGTAGTGCAGTGGAGCTTTCTAGCTCATTTGATGGTACAACAGAAAAAGGTGGAAGTCAATGAAGTAATGTAGGGGCATAATATAACTATAGAAAAAAATGGTATGATAGAGTTTTTTTTGAAAGCAGTATTGTTCGCAGACAGAGAAAATGTTATGAAAGGCCAAATAAGTATGCCTTGGCAATAAGGTGAGAGGGGTAAAGGCTTGGATCAAATCAGAAATTTTCCTCATAATGAATATGGTTAGAAAGAAATGAAATTAGAGGGACTGAAAAGTTTAGAAAAGTGCTTTTCAGTGGGAGCTTTAATGTTGAACGATGATTGGTATTTAGAATTTGGTCCATATGTAACTGCTCTTGGAATCAGCAAAGCAATTCAGAGATGGGAAGAGAACAGAAATGCACAGGCATTTGATATTTAGGAGAGTCTTATGCTGCAGTGGTTTTTATTTTTTTTTCCCTCTACCAAGTAGGGAATGTGCATTTTTTTTTCTCAAATTAACCCACTGTTCATTAATGCCTATTTTTTATTTAACATTTGGTTTGAAGTGTGGTGGTTCTCCCCCAGCTGGCCTGGGGGATTTGGGAAGAGTTAAAGTTAGCAGGAACCTTTGTCCAGGGGAGAATTACTCCCTGACCCGGAAGTTGTAACAATATGGTTTTCCGGTAAAATGTGCTGAACACAGCAAAATGTGTTTTGTGACATGCGCAGGAAGCAGAGTTATATAACACCGTTAGTGGCCAATGGAAGAATATTTATGTATGTGGGAACCAGTGGAGAGTTGACATGTGTAGCCTAAAAAGTGTATAAAAGTAGCAGACATTGTGCAATAAAGTGTTCCAGCCTCTGGATCCACGAGGGTTTTGTGTCGTGTCCCACCTCAACCCACGACATTGAAGTATTGCATAAATGTATAATGTGATATAAAAATTTTAGCTTAATCTCTGCAGCACCTAATTAATTGGCTTTCGGATGTTGCACTTGCTCCTTAGAAGGCATAATATATAATAATTATAATATATAATATATAATATACTTAAGTATTGGTCCAATTAATATACAATGAGAAATTCAATTGTTCTGTACAAGCATGTTTTATCTCTGAAGTGTAATTTCTAAAATTTACAACATAATCTATTTTATAAATTGGAAACTTCTGCACTTTAATGTGTTAGATGGAAAATTTGATGGGCTCCGTTTGGAAGTGCTTCAACACTGCACATTAATAAAATGTCACGGCCTAGAACTTGGAGGATATGGATAAAATAGAAGTAATTGTTTTTGAGAAATAGTGGGGAGGTTTTGAAATAATGCAAAACAAAATTAAACCCTAAAACTGGTTAGAAACAAGAGGCCAATAATAGTGAATTAATACAATTAGGGTGGATTCTTGGTTCCTGCACTTTGCATATATTGCAGCAAGCTCTATCAGTGGTACTCTGGATATTTTGAGGAATAGAACCAGATTGTGTTGTTATGCCTACCTTCCTTTCTGGTATGCTCCACAGATAAAAATAACTAAATAATATTCAAGAATCTGTTACAATGAAAGCTGTTAAATACATTCAGTAATTACCATTGTTACATATACCCTAGCAGAAGCTGTAGCTAAAACTTTCGTGTGGAAACCATGTGTGTTACAGAACATCTGCCTCGCATGAAACAAAAGCAGAGTTCTGTTGAAATAACATTTTCAGAAAAGTTGAGGGGCATTTTTGTCATGATAAGCAGACAACATTCTAATAATAGCAAATTTATAAGGATCAGCTCAATAAGCACAGTTTAAAAGGGAGCCCGGTAATTTTTCTCTGAGTGACTTGACCTCCTTGTTTGCCAGAGCATAGGACTTCACCTAAGTAGTGCTAGTCCCTCTGCAGCTGCATGCCAGCATTCTTTCCATGGGCATTTTTTTGAGACTAACATGATTTTTGATATTGACTGGTGCTCCCACATAGTTACTGCCTTTTAAATCAGTAAGTTAAGTTTAAGAAAGAGGTCAGGGAAATAGTGTAGATCAGTTTTGAGAGTTTAGAATTATGATGAACTCTTTGGTCATTCCAGTTCCCATAAAACAGAAGGCAGGGCAGGTAACTGAGGGAGGTGCAGGCAAACAGGGGACAACTTGACCAAAGAAATAATATAGTGATATTAAGTGATAAAAGCTCAGCACACTGAAAGTCTTCTGCAAGGCAATTATTCTGTAGCTCACTTTGAGGTTTCTTCCCTCATTCTGACAATTAACTGAAAGATTGGTGTATACAAAAAGAAGATTCCCCTTTGAATTTTCTTTGAACTGAAAGACAGTTTTGTGTTTTGGAATGTGGTTTGTACTGAAACATCCAAAAGAGTGTCATTCTTTTCAGGGATGATAAAGTGCAGGTCAGTAAGCTCCCCACCCACCGCACTTACTGCTTTAATGTATTCAGAAAACAGCAAACTGTTCAAAACTCTACTAAAGTTTTGATTTTGGTAACTTATGTATCTATTTTCTATTTCCATCAACATTTAATATCAGTTGAAATTTAGAAAGAACTGTCCCTGTGAACCATTTTGACACTATAGAAAATTCTTTAAGTTGTATTGCAACTAATTTCTGAGGGTTTATCACTGCAAAATACTGTAAAACCAATAGTGTGTTTAAATGACTGATTTGAGAGCATTTGGAATGTTTTGAAGGCCTTTCTGTTATCTTCTGAAAAGAACATAAAATTATATCTAATTTTTTATGTAAAATAAAAAAGAAACAGGTAATTTTTTATGGATTATTTTTAACCCTTTCCATGGTAGAGTGAGATAATGAGAGAAAAGTTACTTGTCTCAAGCTGGCAGGCACTGCACTATTTTAGTGCAGCTCAAATTCTAACATGAGAAAATTGCAGAAATTTACAATTCAAAGTTGTTTCATCAGGGAGAAATCCACAGATTTTTTTGACACTGAGTTAGAATTTCAGCATGAAGATGGACTAGAATTTCAGCATGAAGATGGACATCTCATGACATTTGCAGCTGTTGATTGAATTTATATTTCCATAAAGACCATCAACAGTAGCAGGGGAAGTGGGGGGGAAAATGACAAAAATTGTGAGGCTAGCATTTTTTCCTCAGCCTTATAGTAGCAAATATATCTCAACCAAAGAGCAGGAGCTGGTAACCATCTTTTGCATCCTGATATTTTACTCATGTTTTTTATAAAACAGTTCTGAAGTTTCTATTTGAACATATTGATCTTTGTCATGGATTGAGCTTTAACCAATCCCAAAGAATTAATCTGGCCAACTGGCAATATAACCATAGGCCTGGCATACACATATACACCTTTTCTTATGTTCTTAAAATTTGCTATGTTGTGGTATAAGTGCAGCTTCAAAGACTGATTTTGTAATTCATATAATAAAATGAGTGGCATGTAAATTTTAGGATAAAGAGCAATTTTTTTAAGGATGTTCAAATGTCTGTAGGATATGCATATAGATGAAATAGGTAATACATCTCATGGACTTTAGCTGACTTTTCTGCAGAAGTTGCACTTTTGTGTTGACTGTGGATGAAATACATGAGCATTCTTCCCTAACCTCTGCAAAGGAAAGGAAACACAGTAAAATAACACTACCAGTATTCTTTAATCTTTCAAGTGCTATGCACATTATTAGCTGTAATTGTCTTAAGACCTTGTGTAAGACTGAATTTCCTTTGCAAATCTAACACCTGAAATCCTTTTGTAAAATTCTTTAAAATGTACTTAAGAACAAAAATAGCATTAGTAGTTTGAGAATATATGTGCAGTTAGTTGTAATGATTCCTTTTATTCTGAAAAGTGGAAATGGAAAAATGGTAAATGAGCATTTGCAGATGATTTATAATTAAAATATAATTAATCATCCAGACCAGTCTGTAACACTGCTGTGTTGGGTCATATTGCTTAATGAATGTTCTCCACAGCTGTGACTTTCTTTTAATTTTATTTACCATTCATACCGTTGCTGTCATTTGCTCATTTCTCTTCCCTGTGTGACTGCCTTTTTGTTCATCTTCCTGCAGTATGTTTTATTTATAAGAGTACAAGTTATAGTGCACTATCTGCTTGCTAAATTGTCTTTATATGGTCTAAGTTCCCATTTTAAGCTGGTTTTCATACATTTTAAAAAAAGTATTCATTACTTCATTCTTGGATTTATTCACATTTTGACAGTAATTGGTAGAAAACTGTGTCTTGAATCAGATAGACTAAAAGAAATTAAAAAAAAGCAGTTGGGAGAAAGCTTCTGGATGCCAGAGCACTGAGCATCCATCAGCTCTCCAAGGAACTGTCATTTGTACTAGTATCCTTTGCATTTTCATTCTGAAAAAAATGTAATGTTGCATAATTCTAGTAAGCTTATTGTAGATTCATTTACCAAACAGTGGTTCATTTTAAAGACATAGTATCTGTTTGGCTTCATAGATGAGGTAGAAGGCATAAGGCTTTCCAGTAAGCAAGGACAGGGAACTGGTGGTGATGAATCCTGCTGCCAGATTAAGAGAGTTTAGGGACTAGAATCACAATGGACATTTAGCAGAGGGATTTTGTCTGTCCATTGACGGAAATTGCTTCTTAGTAAAATAGTATTTAATTGAGTTAACAACCACAGTCACAGATGCAGCAGGTTTTCAAAACATAAGGTTTGTGTGAACATATATAAACACCATGGGCACTGATCTCTGGTCCTTACAGATTTTTGGGAATTGCTAATTCAACACTTAACAAATTTAATACTGCTTGATCCTACCTCACTGTAAAAGTGGAAATCACTGATCCTTATTATTCTGAGGTTAGTAATCAGAACCATTAAACAAAGCAGTCTGTGGCCTTGCTTGCTGGTCTTAAAAGTTGAAATGAGTTTTTGCTATGATTTTACAAAGCTTAAAGCATTTTAGATAACGTCGTGTATGAAATATTGGAGAAAATATAACTATGTCTGTGAGTGATAGATGTTAGGTGCAAATATTCAGCTTTTTCAATTTTTCGATACTGTATTGATTTATTGTATTGAATAAATATAATTAACTAATGGAAGTTATTAATTTGTCACTCAGTAAAAGCTAATTAACCTGATAGAAATCTAAATTTGGAAAAATAAAATCATAATTTTGAGGGGAAAATATATTATTTTAAAATATTTACAAATTTTCTAAGGTGAAAATAATTATTACAGAAACATTGGAATTCTGACCACAAGGTAATATGAAGACAGACTCCCTTCAACTGAAAGTCTATGCAAAGGAAGGATATCAGCTTTCACAAATTAATGTTCACCTTTAAAAGGGTAGTTTTTTCAGTTTCTTCACAGCTAACCTTTTTTCCTGCTCCTCCAAGGGAGGTGAGAACTTTATATCTTGCTCTGAAGATGATGGCTTCTCCTGCAGCTTATAGAAAACTAATTTTAAGTTTATTACCTTTAGAGAAATAGTTTTTCTCTTCTTTGCATGAAGAACTGCTCATAGTCCAGATGCTGTGCTAACTTAAGTACTGCTTCACATTTAGCAAAAAATAATTTGTTTGGTCGTTACTAAACAGGAAAGAAATGGGGGATCTGTTCCATGAGTGTTGTAAGATACAGCTGAAAAAAAACTTTAGAAACCTTTGTTTTGAGTAGGTGATGTTTATATTGTGTTGCTGACAATTGCTGTTAGTAAGTGAAGTACAATATAATCTCTTCAAAGTGTATACACTTCACTAAATAGGTATACTTTGAAAGTACTTGTTTCATTTTGAAGTTTACAGCAGTGCTGTGCAACTGAAATTTAGGCCATTTGTCTTAAACTCACAAAGGCTGCATATTCAATCTATGCATTTAACAAAACAAAATCTTTAATTAATAAAGTGTTTCTTCCATGGACTCTTACCATGCACACATTGCAAATCAGCAAGCTAAAGACTTCTCATGAACATCTGATATTCAGTTTAAGGTAGCTCCGTGCACACGTATGTGAGAGGAGAATCCTGTTTCCATTTTGCTGACTGCAAAACATGCTGATATTTTCTAGTCAGCGTGGGCTCTTGCTCAGTTTAGGTACCAAAAATATCCCATTCCCTGTTGATGCTCCCGTTTCTCCTTTCACTGATCATGTGTGCCACAGTCTTTTCTAGCTGTAGAACAGCTGTTAAACAAACTTGTTTGAAGATTAACAGGTTATTTTTCAAATAACAGTTTTGTAAGCAGTGAAAATCAATCTGGGGCTCCTGGAGATCTTTAAAATAGTATGTATATATATTTTTTATTTTTTTAAGAAGTCGATATCAGAACAATAATGATTTTGTTGTACAACAAAACAATTTTAGACTCATTATTTATTTTCATCTGGAAGGTTCTTAAATGGGTTCTTCTAAATGTAAATATGTATATATCAGATTTAGTGACTGCATAGGGAATACCCTGAATTTTTGTTTGTAGAAGAGAGGCTCTTCCTTAGAAGAGAGTGAAAAATAAAATATTAATTTTATAATACCTGTGCATATCTTTGATTAACCATGCTTTTTATTGTGAAAATATAACCTAGTTTCTAATCTTCTTAGGTTATAGATAAGGCCATAGAAATTTAGAAACGAATGCTACCCATTCACATTTCAATTAGTATTTCCTGGCTGGCTTTGACTACCCCTTTGTCATGCCAGCAGGCTGTGTAACTTCTCCTAAATGCTTTTATTTCCGGGCTTTTATACAAATTCACTTAAGTCATGACACATTGATTTTCAGATAGATTGTGACAGAAAGGTTTAGAGAAAATATGTGCAGTAAGAAAGTATATAAATCTAACATATGTAAATACTGTCTCCCTTGCTGAAAGATCTGTCAGTTACTTAAGACTTCTTGGCCATTTTGCCTGCTTGTAACTCCTGCAAAGGTGCAATTGGCTAGTTCAGTGTTTTGTGTAAATGATTTTGTATCTGAGTATTCTATGTGAAAATTCTGTACATCTGATAAATTATTTCTGAAGTAATCTGTTTGTTTTAGGAGTTACTGGCTGTTAGTCTTTGAATATATTGTGTTATATTTATAATCCCAATTTGAAGTATTAATGGTTCTTCAATGTTTCTAAGATCCAATGATCACATGAAAATGAGGTTAAACTGTTCTTACTTGTAACTGCTTCATATGTATGCTCTTAAAGTGATGTTTCTTGTGTTGCTGTAGCAAAGATCTCAGCACTTATCTGAAAACATGGGAACAAATTATTATGAAGCAAACCAATCAATATAGTCAATCTTTAGTAGGAAAAAACACTTCCTAAATAATAAGAGGTTTTAATTACATCTGGAGAGGCCTCAGTGTGATCTTCTGTAAGAAAAGTCTATGTAAATTATTTGACAGTGGTGGTCTGCCAAAAAAAAAACAACCTAGGGGACAAGGCAAATCAGACAGTTGAAGTTAATTAGTGTCATGTGTTCACCCAAATACAGGGGGGCTTAAAAGCTACCAGCACTATTCAAAATAACATTTTGGGAAATATTTTCTGAGTTTGGCTCTACTGTGTGATTTGACTGTTGGATCTGGAGAATGATTTTTTACATGTTTTATGAAAGCTTGCAGCACAATAAGAAGTGGAGTACTTTTGTTAAATAACATATTCAGACTCAAGTTATAGACAGTTTTTTAAAAGGTGCTGTTCTAACAGTAAAATCTAGTAACTTTCCAACATGGAGAAGTGTGATAATTCTGAGACTTGTATTGAATCAGACCTAATTAGATAGCTCTTCAGCTTTTCTAAAGATCTTCTGTATGAGAAGAAAGTAATTTTGTAGTTTGGTTTGGCTTTGTAGATAAATAGTTTATGAATGATAATATGATATTGTTGGAAAAATTATATTAAAGTATATATATGAAGCATAGTACCATCAGCATATAGGAGTTGTATACTTATAAAACAAGTAAGTATCAATCATATATCACTCAACACTGATTAAAAATATCTTATCTTGGGGATGTAGGTATGCTACACTATATTCTTTGCCTGATGGCATATCTTGAAGGAATAAAAATGTTGCATTGCTTA
This sequence comes from Myiozetetes cayanensis, assembly GCF_022539395.1. NCBI lineage: Eukaryota > Metazoa > Chordata > Aves > Passeriformes > Tyrannidae > Myiozetetes > Myiozetetes cayanensis. The sequence goes on from NW_026087631.1 coordinate 47,126,637, forward strand.
AAAATAAAATATAAAGGTAAAGAAGGTACTTAGAAAAGTATATAAGTTCTTATTTTACTGCATTAAATACTTAGTAATGAACAATAGTGTGAAGTTTAGCTATTAACCAGAGATGAGTGAGATCTAAGTCCTGACTGGTATCAGTTTTAAAATAACTTCAGTTGAAGTACTTATTGAAAGCATGTTGAAGGAATGAACTGTATTAATCACTTCATTATGAAATAAAATGTTTTATGCAGATATTTTGTGTTTCCTCAAAATTTCAAATTTCTCCGTATCAACTTCCCAGGAAGGGAAAAAGCTGGTAGAAAAAGCCTGGGGAATGTTGTAAGTTTTTTTTTCCCTATGAGGGGGATATCTTTCCAGTACCTACTAATTTAAAAAGCAAATTAAAATACTCTTCTTCTCCCCAGTAGCTTGATATCTGACAATTAGTCTGTTCTGTACTACCTTACAGTTTGAACTTTTTATTGTTTTTAACAGTAGTAGAACCAGAATGTGGGATGTAGATTCAGATTCCCCACAGTGGCTCCCCTTTCAATATACTGAGTATTCGTTATCAGACTGCTACCTACTGGTTTTTGGGTTTTAGCAGAGGAAATATTTAGTTTGCAGGCATATGTGGAAAAGCTCACATGCACAAGGCAGTTAGCAGTGCTTGGAGACAATGTGGCCTGACTATTTGCAAAGCTAAACTTTCAGTACTGTGTTTTTCATTAATAATCCAAGTCAACTGTAGAACTTTGGAAGCTTTTCTTAACATTACTGAAATAAAACATTTCATATTGACATCTAAATGGGAATAATTTTCTCATTTTTATTATTCATTTTTATCATTCATTTATCTTTCATTTTTATCCTGTATATATCATTGCACTAATTTAAATAAATACAGTCCTTTCAAAACTGTAATATGATCAGCAATTATAAATTTATATGGAAATTTATGTGGAAATATGTAACTGACTTTTTCTTTCTTTTTTTTACTATAGGGCAGATTATACCAGAAAGAAGATTTGTAGAAGCAGTAAATCGTGAAGCATATCAGTATCAAACGGGTGACTTTCCAACAGAATGGGAAGGTAAATCCTGAATATTTTGGGTTTATATCAAGATAATTTTGCCATTGAATATAGACAGTATTTTTAGTGGAATGCCTGACTATGTGAATAGGCTGGTTGTTATCCTTCATTTTAAGTAATGCAGGCTTTTATATAACTGCGTAAAATTTCGAATTCTTAAAGTAACCTCTTTATAAGCAGGATAAAATTTGTTTAGGAGGTCAGTACTTAGTAAAAGTAAAGCCTGTATGGTCATGATTTACTCCTATTAAATAGAAGATATTTGTGCCTGAGAGGGGTGTGATTGAATAATCATACAAAATGTGTTAAACTTCTGTATTATACCTTCACTGTAGTGTTTATTGTAGGACAGTTGAATTATTGGTGGCACAGTGATGGGGCTTGCTTTTTTTATGATGATTTTTGGTTTCCTATAGTTTTCCTTGCACAGTCTAGTAGGCACTTGTAGAAGCTGTTAATAATTAATCATTTTATCCCCCTGCTACTGATTAAAATCTGGTCTGAAAATTTGGGACATAATAAAAAAATCAAGGAAGTTCGAGGATTTCCTTAGGATTAGCTGATCAGTCTTACAAGAAATATGGAAAGGAAAGAGGGAGTATATTTTGGCTTTTGAGGTTTGTAAGAACTTGAGCCAAGTGTGAGGTTAAGTGTGGCTTGAAGGCCAGGACTCTGCAGCATAAGCAAGGAAGCCCTGAAATAGTTCATAGAGGCTACACATCAATAAACATGCTTTTTGGGGAGAAAAATATCTAAGCATCCCTCGGAATTTGGTAGTTTTAAAACAAACAAATTTTAAGCAGTATGTATTTAAACTATTGAATTCTGCTTCTGTAACTTTGCATGAATTCAAAAATTGGTTAAAAGTATTTGTGGAAGAAAAAATTGTTCTGATACACAGATGTTACTGTGGTTTAATTTGTTGGTGAGCTGCAAACCAATGGAGTCTACAACTAATTTTGAGGAAATATCTTGATATACTACTTGCTTTACCTCTTGGTAAAAATTCTCTTTCCTTTATGCTTAATTATTATCTCTGAAGGAGATGCTTCTGAGCTTAGAGAAAACTTCAGTCCCATTATATCCCTTCATGGAGTCAGTAGGGAAACATAAAATATTCTCATCTTGAATTTCATTGTCATTACATTGTCAATTCCTAGGATTTTTGTTGTGATCAGCTGTATGAACAGCTTGTATGAACAGCTGAAAGCTTCTCAAATGTGTTTCAACCCTATTAGCAGCATTTGCCAACTATGGTAAAAACACTGTATCAACAGTTTGTCTTCTACTTCTGCAGTACCTGGAGTTGGTTGGCAAGTCTTAGTCTAAATGCTCCTGGTTCTTAGTCAGTCCAAGATAGCCATCTTCTGAAGGAGAGCAGCAACCTGGTAGGCTTGTCCTTATTAAATCATCTGATACTGGAATGAGTATCTGCCTAATCCAACTTTCTGAAGGTTGTCTTCTTCCTCGTCCAAAAGTTCTTCAACCACCACTGCTCATCTTAGTTCTGTGTCACTGTCATGCAAACACTCTGCACCACAGACACCAGGAAGCATATTTAAAGTAACTGTTCTACTGTGAATCAACTCTGATCCAAGGCCTGCTGCTGCCTTTTAAAGTCAAAAAATGTCTGCATTTGGCTGGTATTAATAGGAAACAACATGGACAATCACACTGTCTCGGATGGGTGTGGGCTAGACCTCCTTTCACAAAGGGTCTGTGACTGTATCAACCAACTTGCTATGAAAACCTGTTGCTTCGAACTGCTGTGCTTTGTCTCTCTTCAGAAACTTAGCAAAAATCCTTATGATTTGACAGTGTGGTGCCTGGGAGAGTACAGCTTTTTGGAAGGTTGTTTGTGACAAGACAGGGACCTTAGAGTCAAATGTCAGGTACTCTACATATGGACTTGCCTAAACAACTGCAGCTGCCAGACCTGAAATACACTTTTCAAATCAAGGCATCCTGTTCTGGTTTGCTTTAGAGAAGGGAAGATGAACATTTACAGTTCTAATGCTAAACTTCCTCATCTTTATACCTTTGGGTTTTTTTAATTTGTGATTTTGTCATCAAATAGGATTCACAGGGGAAATAAAAATTTGCACTGTGCAGATTGGGTAATAGTCTTTTCCTCTTAAGTGCTTATCCTGGTTTCAGCCAAGGATGGGGTTAATTTTTTACAATAGCCAGGAGGGGATGTGGCTAAGGGGACATGGGCAGACCTTAGGTTATTCTCTACCACCTCACCTCGTTGCTGGGGCAGGGAAGAAGTGACTCTGGCTTCTGAGAAGAAGGGCATGGCTTCTGGTTGGGAAAAAAACTGGGCACATCTGTTGGGTTATTGAGCATTTTGCATGTAAATCACCCTCTATTTTGTACACTTTTGTTACTGATATTGTTACTGTTACTGTTCATTTTCTTGTCTCATTGCGGTTTCTAGTAAATCGTTATTTCAATCCATGATCTTTACTTTCTGGGCCTCCAGTTCATCTCTCTGGCCACCGAAGGGGCAAGGAGGAGGGCAGAGAGAGATGGGGAGAGGGAGCGAGCAGCAGTGTGATTTGGATAGTTTATCTGCGAGAACTAAATTGGAGAGTGCCATTCCTAAACCACCACAGTACTGCATTTCTCTAGGAAGAAGAGATATATGCACCTTTTTTTACCCTGTGCATTCATTAAGCACAGTGGGTGTGTACTGCACGCTTCAGACATATAAAGTATGGGAACTCCAGAAAGGTTAACCTATATTTTTTTTGTCCAGTGTCAATTTAAACATCACAAAGTTTTATGGACATATAATTTTAAAAAGCCAAAACTGGTACTTCTGCTGTGGGTATAGAAACTGCTCGAAGAACTGTTATGCCTTTGCTTCCTATTGGGGTGTGAGTTGGGGATGTAGAATGCTCTGAATTTCAGTTCATCACTACTTCTTTTCTGCCTCCTGTAAAAAGAAAAATTCTCAATGAGTAAAAAATGAGAAAAAAACAGAAAGTGTAAATAGTTCAAATAATGCTATGGAGGCTACTTATCTGAGCAGGAACAATTTAATTCAAGATTTTTAGACATGCTTTGCTGAAAGGCTCATACATTTCTATCCCTCTTTTTCCCTCTTTAAGACTGATCTAGGACTTTCCCAAGCCAATAGCACCTGTGCTGAACTTTCACTCTGTATCTTCTGTCAAGACTCTTGAAAATATCCCAGTGTATTCTTTCTGTGGGTGTTCACTTTATAATCCATCCAAGTCCTGGATGCTGATCATTCCAGCAAATAGCCTGAGACTTTGCAGAAGTTCTAAAATGCTTGATGTTTCCTCTGAACAGTAGAAGATGAATATAAGGTTAGGAGGTTGTATAATATTACTTACTTTTGTTTTCTGTTTACTCTTGGACTCTCTGCTGGGCATGTGCTTACATCTCCAGGGGCCTCCTCTCCAAACTGTGTGTATGTACTTTGACATCCATGGCCTCTCCACCTCACTTTTGGCTGGCCCAGCAACAGTAGTCTCTTTTCCTGTTCTTCTCAGGCTTTTCCTTTAAGGACTGTGCCGAAGTTTCTGTTGCTTTATCTTCTCTCCATTTTCTTGAGATCTGTGGGGTCACTTGTGATAATTCTTAATGGCCACCTGATTTAAAAGCACCCTTTCCCTCTCCTTGTTACCCTACATCACACAGTATGACTAGAAAAAGAAACCTCTTATGACCAAATTATTAAAATAACATCCTTGGAAATACTTAGAGGCATGAGTTGTCTGAGGAGAACTTGCACAGAACCAGGGAAAAGGGATAGTGTAAGGAGTGGGAACCAGCTGTAGTGACATTTGAAGAAGGTCTTATTAAATCTCATTGTATACCTAAGATATTCAACTTGGACAGCTGGTAAGCTAAGGGACTGATTTTGGTGGTGCATTTATAAAGTTATAAGCACATAATACAGTCAGAGAGATCAAGTAGAAAGCAATAAAACAAGTGGATAAACCAATCATCCAGATTACAGGATGTTTGTGTATTGTTTACTCCTGAAGAACTTGTCTAGAATTTTTCTCCTAAAGCTGTTAGTTTTAAGTGCTCTGCAGGATTAAATTTCCTGCATTCTCACCTGTGAATTTTACAGAAATTTTGAAATGTCCATTAAGGCTTTCATAAAACTGAAACACAATCCCTTGTGCTATCCTTAGTGTTAGCTCTTTGTACACATAAAATTCAGTTAATTTTAAAAATCTAAAAGTGTATTTCCCTTTGTACTATTATAGTTTTGAATTTAGAAAGCAATCCATATGTATGTAATACAAATACTGCCTGTTTTCATTCGGGTGAAGGCTCATACGTTTTACTACAAAGTGGGAGTGCCTCCTCTTCCCTAGGCAATATGGATGCACACAACAGATAACCATTCTGTATGCTAGTTCTGAATGTTCACCTATGGTAGTGTGGGTAATTTGCCTCCTCAGGACATGTCAGTAGTGCTTCTGAGAGGAGAGTTTCACATACCATTGAGATTCATAAGATTGCATGCTTCATGCAGCATTTTTTGCCCTCTAGTCCTAGTCACGTTTTTATTTTTTTTTATTTTTTATTTTCCTGGTAATATTTAGTGATTAATGGGCATCTTAATTTGCATGCTTACTTTTATGGTCATTACAGTGTGTTATCTGCCAGTAGGAGTCTTAAAGTTCAATGACAATCTCATACATACTAATAGGAATGCAAATTGCTGATGAAAGAATGCCAAGGTGTTGAGGTAGGAAATGTCCTGCAAAATTCCTGTCTTGCAAAATTCCTTTTAGACAAAGGTAGCATTAAAATGAGTACAGAATGCAGGAAGTGCCATCCAGATAAAATTAGAAGCAGCAGTTCTAAATGGAGTCAGTGATTCATTTTGCCAAAGCTTTGCAGTGCAGGGAAGCAGGTTTTGGTTGCACTCATACTTGTTACCTTCTCTACCAGGTTTAAAACATCTTGACTGCCAATGGTGAAGGCATTTTGTTTTGTTAGCTTGGGGAATGGGAGTGTTCATGTGGAAATTTTTTTGAGCTATAACTGTCACTGGACACTTGTCTATTAAGTATATGCATGTATGCATATTTTGTCCAAATAATACATAATAAAGCACCTACCTACCTACCTTGTTTCCATCAACAAATATTTGACTGTGATATAAATCGGTTCAGTAATTTAAACCTGCGTGGCCAAAAATGTAATGAAAGTTGTAAAAAAGGATGAGAGCTTTTTCATTACTCAAGTGCATACACTGACTATGGTTTCCAAAGAGAATGCAAAATGTCTTAATTTCAGTGTATCATTTACTTGAATTTTGTTAAAGCTAGTACAACCTCAGTAGTAAATGACTGCTTATATTTTTGTATACATTCATTCCTCCTTTGTTATCATGAATTTCTCTTATGGCTGAGCTGTGTGGTGTTGGTGAACCATGTGTTGAGTGCTCAAAATTTTATTGCTAACTTAAAAATTAAAAATTTGAATGGCTTTTTAAATTTCTTCTGTCTGAAAGAGAACCACCTGAAAACTGGTGGAGATTGAATATATTAAAGTCCTCCTATTCTGCTTCCCAAAGATCAAGGAATGGTCAGGTGAGTAGTAAAATGTGTTGCTTTTGAGAGACTGATAAAACTGTTAGATGCTAAAGTTCAGTACACTAAAATGTACTGAATTCAGATGATGTTTTCTTTGCTTTTAATCTTGTATCTTGAGCTGTGCTTTATGTAGAATATTTGTGTGATGGATTTGCACAAAGGAATATGATATATTAAAGCTAACTGGCTTGATTTTATGGATATAAAAAGATTTTAATAAGTTTTCTTACTGTATTTCTCCCTCAGCTATGTCACAGTGAAGAAATCTTTCATTAAATAATGACTTCTTAATGCAGTTCATTAAAGATGTTAAAATTAACTTACATGTAGTAATTTTGGGAATGGTATCAATGTTTGTGCCATCAAGTTTTATTTACACTTAGACTGAAAAAGATTTGTACTCCTGTCATTTATTAGAAAAAAGGAAGGTTGATAGCTTCTATAAAACTATGCATTCAAGTGTTTGTTATAACTGGAGGGAAAAAATAGCACAATGTTAAACTGTGTGTATTATTTATGTATTTAAATAGATATAGTCTGATTATGGAATGTTTGATACATTCCTAAATTGATAAATTCCTAAATTTAAGGTTTGTTTTGTTGCTTTTGAGTGTTGGTACTAACTGAGAACTATTAATGAATTAAGATGTGTTGTGTAATGCTCCTTGCTTCACAGGATGTGTCATTGTGTTACCCTTCACTGTTCTGTTTGCATCTTGTTTAACTGAGGTAGATGAGCAAATGATAAAATCTTTCGCTAGAGGTATTCCATTCATCTGAAAATCATTAGTCAAATAACTACTAAAAGTCACAGCTTCTATTGAAAGAAAATCTATTGTAATGGTTATATTTAGGCAATAGTTTCTAACTGCAGCTTAATTTTTGTAGGATTTTAAATTTTTTCTTTAACGATCAGTAATTGTAAGTGAAGTTAAAATGCAGCTGGTGTTTTAAGTAAATATTGTCAATTAAAAAAAAATTATGTTTCACAGCTGAGAGCTGTGGAACTGAAAACAGTGGTATTATCCTTCTGTAGGTCTTAGAATGGAAGCAAGGCATGGTAAGTTAGAAGATGATACTTGGTTAAAAGTAATCTGTTACATTTTGATGGTTTAAAACTTAATTTTTTATGAAACATTTTAAACTACAACTTTTCCTTTTTTTTCTTCCAGCTCTCTCTTTTCTTGATTGGTATCTGGTATACATATTTCATTATACTTGAAATCTCTATAACTTTCTTGCTTTTCTGGATGATCTTGTAACTATTGCTTAGTATGGACAAAGTGAAGTTCTGCCAGGAGGAAAGTCTTATGTGATAAGATTTTCTCCAATAGCATTGTTTGTTATTTTTACAAAGAGTGTCTGCAAGAGAATCTACTGAGAAGTGGCAGTCTCAGTTTAGTCTCTGATCTTGCCAGATTTTGCATTTTGAAATCCTTGAAGAATATAAATGTTTGAAAGTGCTACACATATGTGCAAAATGTCCTCTAATTCTATAGATTTAATAGAAGGGCACCTAGTTTTATTTTGGATTACCTTAATGGACTGTTTTTCATTCCTTGAACATAGAACTTTTGCAGAAAGGGTGATGTAGTCTGTTCAGAGCTGAGTCACTTCCTCACAATGGCAAATTTAGGTCTCTTTTTGTTAGGACCTCTGAGAGGAGCTGGCAGGGACTGCTTTAAAGGAAAGTTGTTTGAGAATGTTATTTACAAGTACACATCTTCAGAAAGTGTCAACTAATAGACAAGAACAAGAAATAGTACCTTGCTTCATATCATTACAGATATTTTAACATTAACCTTCACCATTAATCAAAGGTGTTGGCCTTGCCATCATGGCTAAATTCCAAGCTCTGTTATGCCATTTTGTCTCTCTTAATTTGTTCTTATGTTAATTGGAAGCTATTCCTCCCAAAACCAGTTTCATGCTGCTGCTGAAGCAAAGTAGTGTTAGTGTTTCGCCTTTTATGTAATTGCATTTTCAGTAGTGAGGTGATGTTATGGCTCTGTGCAAGTTTTAATGTTTTGGACTTGTTGTCTGACTCACTTACTGGTTCCCCTCAAAGTACAGCACAGCTGGTATTAGAAAATTAAAATTTGGAATAGTTCCCTCTTAAAGTGTTTCTGAAACTTTATAGGTGGCTACAGGTAAGGCCAGGAATTTGACTGGGTGATAACGAAGTGTCATTTTTGCTCTAATTTTCAAGCACAGTAACAAAAATCTTAATTATCCAAACAAACACATGAAATAACATTTTGCCGTATCTCAGCACTTGGAACTGGTTTTCCTTATGTTTATCATTCCGTTCATTACTGGCCACTTGCATTCTGCTACTCATTAATCTGAAAAATATGACCAGAAAAGACAAATGTCACTGAAATATCCCACCTAGAACCTACCAGTTGTGTAGATTGAAAAGGCATGAAAAAATGTGACGGCAGTGATACTTCTTAGGAGTGATGAATATTACCTTGTTCAAGTCAGATAATTTCTCTAAATAATGCCAGTAATAGTTGGAGCTATTTCTTATAGTCATGGACTTAATAAAGTGAGGCCTGACAGAGCCTGCAAGGGGGTGTCTGGTTTGCTGCCTACCATCAGTCTCAGCTGACATCAATGGTAACAGTGAGCATATGTCTATTGGTTTTGCTTCAGAAAGCCTGAGCCACAGGACAATTGTCATTGCCACTGATTCCATTCCTCTTCTGTTTTTGCCAGCATTAATTAAATGAGATGGAGAGATCCTTCCCTCAGTGACAGTACCTGCCCCTCTGTGCAGTGGGTAATCCCACAGCTGCAGGATGTACTGCAGTCCAGGTTCCGCAGACTCTCAGTCAGGGTTGGGGCTGTGCCTTTCATGCCTGTAAAGGGGTTATAGTTGGCACTAATATAAAAAAGTTTTTGGCTTTAAGAATGCCAGAAGCATATACAGGAGTCCATTTTCTCCAGAGTGGTTTAAGGCTGTTCATACTTCTCAGCAGTCAGCTTGTCATTTTGTTAGGGTGAAGCTCAACTCTGTATAGCAAGCTCAACAACAGGCCTGTGCCATGAGCCTTGCTTTTTAAGCCTTGTTTTGACAGCCAAGGTGATATGTAAACTGTGTCAAAGCTCTCCACACAGAGGTGACACCATTCCCCACACCCTCCTTCTCTGAATACTGAGAGTGTTGACACAGGAAATAACATCTTCTGTCTACATTTTGGGAAATGACATGGTTTGCCAGGTTGTGTCAAATTCTGTTGTAATTTTTTCATAACTGTTTACTTTTTGCTACAAATTTGTCATAAGTTTGAGTTTTAATATTCTGTGGTCTCTGAAATAATCCATTTGATTTTTTTTTTCAGCATGGATAAGAAGAAAAAGAAATGATCCACCCACCATTGAGGTGAGAAGAAATGTCTTTAAATTTTCAATTGCTATAATGACACTAAAATAATTAATTTATAGTGGACTCTTCTCTGCAGTAATTTGTCCCTTTTGGGGAAGAACTTAGTATGTTCCTTGCCTAATTGATGAAAGTATGCACAGACTAGATATCTAACACTTAGAAAAAATTAAAACAAATGGAAATACAAACTCCACTGTTCTTTAGTTGTCATCTGTGTGAATTCTTTTAAGATGGTCTGCATAGGTTCTTTTAAGATGATCATGGCAATTCAAGAGTCTCTTTAATTAAACATTCTGAAATTACTGCCATAAATTCTTAAATTCAGGTCCTCTATGCATTAATGGAAGAGTTTTTTCTTGATATTTGAAAATTAATTATTTTAATATTTATTTATTTAATGACATTAAAATGTAGATTCAAAATCCAGTGGATTCATCAAAACAGGAAAATTAATTTTACAATGCTAATGAGATGGGGGAGTTGCAACTATGTCTTTTTCTATAAGAGGAAACAGGGAAATGTCTCACAGTCTTTCATGCTGGTAAGTTTGTTAAGGGAGGAACAAGTTTGACTGCTGATCTATGTTATACAGATGCACACACACACATACACAACTTGCAAGGATTTCTATTACAAGTTGCTAAGCATCAGTTAGCATCTAGGAATGAGAAAGTAGGTGAGGGCATGTTTTGCTATGGAAGGTTCAAACTGATACCCACTGAGGAAGATACTTGACTTGCATCGGGAATAACTGTATCAAGTTCAGTGAAGCTATGTTGGCATCTCTAGCCAAAGATTTGGCCACTGAAATCTGGAATGTACTGGTTTGTGAAAAGTTGCCCTGACTGCCTGTGTGTTGAGATAACCTGGGGAAGGTTGTCAGCTGATGTTTACAAGATGTATGGCATTGAAATGCACTCCCACATAACATACAACTTTTCAACTAAATTTTTCTTCCCGTTTCACACTTGCCACTGAGGCTGTAGAGACAAAAATGGTTATGATACACCCATGAATGAAAGAAGTTTAATTTATCCTTAATGCTATTTGGGGAAGTACTGAGTGTGAGTTTGGTTTTTTTTAATTTTTTTTCTTTCCCTCCTCACCATAGTTACCTGTGCAGAATCATAGAACTGATCCTACAACAGTTGTTCCATCTAAGTGTGGACTGAACTCTTGAGCTTTGGCTCATACTAACTGCATGCATACAACTTTTATTGTTGAAATTACCACTTAATGTGATACTTGAAGATGAGAGGTGTTGTGAGTCTTTTTTTTTATTATTTCTGTGAGCCAGACTGTTGTGATAGTTGCACTGAGATAAACCTCTTCCAGTCCTGGGTCTGGAATTGGTGCAATAAAGCTCCTTCTGGCACTAGAGATGTTGGTTCATTTTTGAAATAGGGAGCAAAGAGTCTCCACAGGTGAGAGAACTATGGAACAATGGTGTTCAAAATATTTTGCCTTCCAGAAAAAGCAGTTTATGGGGAATGAAAGATTACTGGAGCTAATGGTGGATTCAAAGTTACAGGACTGCTTATACTTTCAGTTTCATGAGGTAAATAGATCTGAAAAATAATTTAGAAGCTAATTACTTCTCCTGCAGGGCTGTTCATAACTGAGCAGAAGTGATAGACTAGGAATTTAAAAATAGTTATCTTTTCAAGTAATCTCTAAATTGTTTTTTTCCTGTAGAAGAAAAAATAGTTCAAATATATGTACATTAAAAATTCTTGCTAATACTTTGAAAATAATGCTGCAGTCATATTTTAAATGCTAGTGCAGCCTAATTTTTTTCTCTGTATTACTGTAGAGCAATATGTATGATCTGCTTTTCTCCTAAATGGAAACTGCTATATTACAAACCCTTACACCACAATATCAATTATAAATATAGTTACAGTAGTAAACTGCATATAGAATATTGTTTGATCGCTATTTGTAGGACTGATTGGCTTTTGTGTTTTAGCCACATAAACCTTACTGGCTGCTATTCTGGATTATGTACCCTTTTCTGACTGTAAAGATGATACAGTAAACAGCTGTTTGACAGCTATGGAACAAGGGAATATTTTTGACCGTATTTCATGTTGAAACCCTATATAACAAATTTCCTTGTTCTTTCATGTATTTTTCATGAGACTAAACAATTTCTCAAAAAGGATGGAAGGCCAAAAATTTTGTATTGTTGCTTTAATGACATTTTGCTGTCATACTCTAACATCACAAAACATCATTATAGTTTCTAAAACATAAGTTCCTGGACCTGTGCCCATGTTCCTGCCTTTGCAGTCTGTAATACCACTTTTTTGGATAAGTTTCCTTTTTTTTTCCTGTCCTCTGCCCTTCTTTATTAAAATTTCTGTTCCACTTTTGTTAGCCTACCATCCCCCTTTTATATTGTATGTTTACTTTTTTTATATTTGCCAAATTTGTCTTTTATTCAATTCTTAGCTATTAATGTTAGAGATTGCCAAACAGCTTAGGCTATCAGGTCTCATAATGAGCTCTGTGATCAATTTTTAAATGAAAATATTGCAGCAATACGGCTTCACAAATCAGATGGATCTTACTGATCATACTGATGACCATATTTTGGGAACTAATAATTTGGTAAATACTTTAGGCTAACAAAATGTCATTCATTATCATCATTACATGTCAGTGATTTGAATGAGAATGAATGTGAGTTGTCCTTCCTTACCAATGGTCAGAGTAGTTGGGTCGTGACACCTGCTAAGGCTGTTGACAGTGTTCTTGAGACTTGATCATGTTTTATATTCAGGCCATTCTGTCTTCCACAAACACCTAACTGATCTTTTTTTGATTAGTTTGTTTCCATTATAAAGTTTTCATTTTCTATCAAAAGAAATTGCTTTACGTCTCTTTCTTTAATTTCTCTCTTTTTTATTAATGGAAGAATACTCCAGTGACTTCACAAGTCAACTTGTTCAGTGTTAAGTGTGCAACATCCCTAATGGTTTATTTCTGCCATGTGCCCCCATCCCTTTTTCCCAATTTTGGAAGAAGTCACTTGGACTTCTGTGACTGGCTAGACATAACCCAAGAATGATGCTTATCACCTTGGTTATTTCTAACCTGAACAGTTACATCATGCATGTTAGTACTGGAAGCCTTGGGCTTTAAAGCCAGCTTCTGGAATACTGGTTAGGAGTTGGTTGCCTTTTGATTCAATTATAGCTTGAAATACACCAGTCTCAACTCAGTTATGGTAAGGGTGATAACTTCACAAATTAACACAGATCAGGTTGTTTCTTATCTTCTGCTTTAAACATATTCTGTTCCTATGGTAATCAGGGAATCCATCTTGATATAGAATTTTGGATCATGCCCGCACCAAATGTAAATGTGTGTATGTATACACATACACATACTGCTTCATAACAGGTGAGAATCTAAGCTTGAATATGTATATTTTTGCATTACTGTAACATGTTGTCATCGATGCCTTTAAATATATTTTGAGTATGGGCATACATGATTGGCTGAGGAACACTGGTCACTACCTTTATTCCTTTGAAGCTGTAAATTATATTTTAACCAGGTTAACAAGGAATGAATAATGAAGTAGGCTAATGCATTTCTTTATTATGTGTATAGGAAACTAAATGTATGTAGCAAGATTTTTGGCAAATAGGAAGTGTAATATCTACTGGACCACTGTGGCTATGCCTCATATTTAGCACTATCACAGATAGCATTATGTAAATATAATTAAAAATAGTAATGAAAGAAATTCTTATTTTCTGTTGGTTGTGGCTGGATGCATAGGATACTTCTAAGTTCTGGTTATGGTACCCCCTTCAACAGTGTAGATACATCTCTGCCTGTCTCTCAACACACAGCCAGGTTTTGCCCACACAGATAGTAAGAGTCATGTCAAAATTGGTTTAGTTTAGGTGTCTTGTATCTAAGACTGAGTCTTCAGTTTCTAAACCTAGAAGGAACTAAGAGACACATTTTTAAGGAAGTAGCAAACATTAAAAATATTAGGTATATAATGAGTTTTTAAGACTTTCTCTGCCTAAACTCAATTTGATTTTTTTAGTATTTTCTGGTTTCAGAGGGCATCAGATTTGCAGCAGCTTTTAAAGAATCCTGCTGTCTGTAACACTAGGTACCTGACTGTATTTAGAAATATAACCCTTATTTTTATCTCTAAGAGAGCTTGTAACTACACACTACTTCTGATAATGTCCTGAGGTTCAAGGGTGTCCGAGTAACTTGGAATTGTTTAAGGCCTTGTCTGTAGAATAGAGATAGAGGTGAAATCATAGACTGTCTTGGGATGCGAGAAAAATAATGAGGAGACTTGCAGTTATGACAGTGCCAAGAGGAACTGGTATGGAGAGAAATGTGGTTTATCTCTGAACCCAACGTGGTATCCTGCAAGTGGTATATGTGAGCACAGGGCTGCACAGCCATGAAGCTTCTCATTTTGAATTGAAACCTTTCTGTTGCTTTGTATGCATGTGTATGTTATGCTAATATTTAGTGGGAAGTAAAATAGAATTGCATGTTCCTTTAATTAGTGTCAAGATCCTGAAAACAGTTAAGAAATAGAAAACCACAGTAAATGACTTTTTCTCATGCATTATGTACTTGTTACTCAGTTAATAAGTCTCAGTGGCTTCTGAATTGCAAAGTTGGGTAGAAGGTGAAATGTTAAAAAAAGAAACTTTTTGTGACAACGCCTGTCTTCTTTCAAACTATTTCTAGCATTTCCATAATTATCTCTTTTGACAAACTGCTTATCAAGGAAGGAAAAAACATACTTCAGTGAGTTGTGATAAACCTAAAGTTTCAGTGATTGTTTCTTCCTGTCATCCCACTGAATAATTACAGTGAAATTACATTCTGTTTGGTTCCCACAATGCATATACATTTTTCCCATTTGTTTGATCTTAAATATTATTTATTTGAGAGGTGGTATGATCAAAACTAGCTTCGATCATAGAGATCAGTTTACACATAATTCACATTCCTTTAAGGAGAATGAAATTCAGTTTAGAAAAATGCTTTGTTTGGCATTGTTGGGATTGCATGTTATAGTTTTGCCTCTGTCTGCTTTCAGATGCTTTAGTTGAGAAGTTTTAAAATGAGAACTCTGACATGGAGATTGTACATTCTTACATAAAGAATAGGACTTAGCAAGTGAGTATTTTATTCCTGAACTCACTAAAAGCTCCACAATGTGATTTACAGTTCTGGATAATATTTTAAAAACACAGGGATAAACATGTCTCTGAGCAAAATATTTCCCACCATTGTTGTCCAGGATCACAATCAGGATTTGGGCCTATTCAAATAACTTAGGTTGCACTAAATAGCATTTTATGTAGTAAATTGGACATGATTCCAGGACAGTAAAATTTGACAATATAAAGAGCTGAGCTACTAAGGTCTTAAATAGAAAGAAGTGGCCAGAGGTTTTTTACCTTTTGTTCCTTTTCAAGTTTGAAACACAGGTGCTTGTCAACCTCCACAGAGGAGTATTGAGGCACCAATTATTCCTGTTCCTTCCACTTTGCCTGTGCTGCAGATCCCAAGGCTGCAGAGGAGAGAACTGCTGCTGTTCTGCTGCTCCTATCCATGTGGGAGGGAGTGCATGGAGCATTGGCTCCATCTCCTAATTCACTGTCAGCATAACTGAATGGAGGTGGAGGGTGAAGTAAAGCATACCAGGAAAAGGGCTGGTAAAAACTATATCATAAGTAGACTAAGGGGAATGCAAGGACCAAACTGCAGCTGAGTCACAGCAACAGTTCCTTGTTTGCTTGTTAGCAAATCCAGATACGCCTTTCTAATCCAAACTGCTCCTCTGTTTCTGCCATGCACTGACAAGCCCTTCAGTGTGGTAGTTGTTTCTCATTCCCAACTTGGTACTGCTGAGCTCATGTTCAGTGGCTGAGTTATCAAGATCTGCCCTGGATTGGAACATTCCGTGCTTCCCAGAAATGAGGTCCTCTCTCTGCCTCCTACTCTTGAAATATGATGTAATAGCCAGTTATTTCATCTTGCCTATTTAACTTGTCAAACTGGAAAATGGAGTTTAGGTAACTAGTTTGGCGATACTGTAAAAAATGGTGATTCAGCTTAACTTTTAGCACTTTGCCATATTTTGTTGATTTGTTAATGAAGATAGTTAATTTGATAATGAAAAAAAGTTGTGTTAAACTGTCTTATAACAGTTCATTTTTTTAATACTGTGCCAAAGCAATTTTTCAATTCCATTTGTTATTTTTTATATTTTTACCAACTTCTATGTATGAGTTTTTAACAGGTAGAGTTCAAAGTTCAAGTTTATTAATGATTAAACCCTCTTTTGAATTTGTGACATTCTTCTACTAGGAGGAACTAATTTTATTTATTCTGTAAATCTCCTAGTTTATTCAGAAAAGTGGAAGAAGCGACAATATGAGATCCTTTAAGAGTGAAAGAACACTTAATTCCAAATGTTCACCCTACAAAGCAGGTTTTCCAGTACAGCCTGGTAGGCAGTGAAAATCCTTTTCACTAGAGACAAACTTCTAGATTTTTCTCTGTCTATGGAGTGAAGGTAAATACAGTTTCCAGGCAGCAGGGGATACTTGGTGATACATCTCAGCTGCCGTAATTAAACGAGAGTGCTAAATGAAAATCAAATTTTCAAGAAAAGTGGAAATTTCATCCCAGTGGCAGGAAATACAGCCTGATGCCTTTTGCAGCAATGCATTTGGAAGACAGCAATATGTCTTGGCCTATGTTGCCCCTATGAACAGACCATACTTCCTTCTTTTTTCATACAGCTGTTGTCAATGCTAACATGTCAGAATATGCAGAAGTTGTCAGTTTCTGGATGAAAAGCAGCTGCTTTGAACTCCACATAGTGCCACTTAGGTATCTCCTTAATTATAATGTACTTCAAGAAAACCTTAGACATCACTTTCTTACACTCTGCCTTCCTAAGGAGAGAAGACATGCAGCTCCAAACATTAGAAGGATTAAAAACCTCACCAGGTTAGTTACCTGCAGTGAGTCTTCTTTTACTTTCCATCTAAAATTAAATCTTAGAAGATGTAGTTGGACCCAACTGTTGGCACATGATGGCTGGATGTCTTAAGGCATTTTTCATTTTTTAGTTTTCAGTTTTCTCTTTTCATAAAAATTATGAAGGACATTTCTGATACTCTTTTTGATGCTGAGTGCTTCCTGAGAACTACTGGTTCAAAGGGCTTACATCGTTTATTTGTACAAAAAGAGAGTGTCAGAAGAAGAAGTAATCCTTAGAAAATTGCAGCTATCTGATAGATACTATGTTTTCTGGGGTGGATAGACTAATTCTGTATTTCCCATGAAGGTCAGAGCACATTATATGTTCATGTGCTTACATTTCAGAAGAAAATAAATTGCTATGTTTTGGGGAGCAGTTTTTAGTGAAACTAGCCATCTTATGAAATACTGTGATTCATCTTGGAGGAGAAGATAAATGTTCTGAACCTGATAGTATAACTTCAAAGAAAAAATTTTAAAAAACCCAACCAAACAGAAAATGCACAAACATTTAGCTGTTACTTTCCATAGTATATCAAACAGTAAAGGATTGGGTAGCAATGGAGGCTCAAAGTGAGTGTGTGGTGGTGTGCAGGTGAGTTGGAGGAACCTGTGGTGCCAAACATCTCTAGACTGCTTGTCATGGGGAGAAGAGCACCACAGATGTCAGTTCCTCTTCCACTGTCCAGGTAATAGGAGCGTGTCTGGGGAGGAACCTTTCTACCTCTCACTGTATTTAATTGCCATGCAGATAAACTGAAGGCAAATCTGGAAGATTAGTTATAAAGATCCTGCACATTTCTAGTGTGTTTTAAGGATAATTCCTTCTACAAATATGCATGCAATAGTTTCATTGAAATTTGCATTTTGAACAAAGTTAATTATCCTGTTCAGATCTGGAACTACTTTGATCTTTTATTTAAATACCTGTCTTGGCAGGTCATAACTGCTTCAGACTGCAGCAGATATGGTAACTGAACCAATAGTATTTAGAAACACAATCACAACATTTAAAAAAAAAAAAATATGTTCTAGTGAGAATTGAAAATTATATATCTTCTGGCGATAATTTTAGGAAAAGGAAAGGCTCAGTGTCTGTGAGAGAAGTCCACAAAATGAACTTGCCAGCATCAAAGGACA
The DNA here is from genome assembly GCF_022539395.1 of Myiozetetes cayanensis. Taxonomy (NCBI): domain Eukaryota; kingdom Metazoa; phylum Chordata; class Aves; order Passeriformes; family Tyrannidae; genus Myiozetetes; species Myiozetetes cayanensis. Next base: position 47,144,894 of record NW_026087631.1, read on the forward strand.
ATGTGTTTATGATAAGAAAACTCATCTATTTGACTTGATTTTTCTAACATGCCTAATGACTCGATTTCCAATTCACATTTTCTTTATATTGAACCCAGGAACCCACTGAATTCAATGTACATATTAGTGGCATGAATTTAATGCCCAAAAAGGAGGTCTGCAGATACTTAAAACTTGAAAATTTTTTGTACTGGTATGGATTGTATAGAAAATTCTGAACAAGTCACCTCAGGGATTTTTTTTCCTACGTTTGCTAATAAGGATAATTTCTCATGCTTTTTTCAAGATTCACATGGTTATTTTCCTAGATCACAACTACACTTTGTCCAGTGAAAGCTGATTAAAAGAGCCTTACTGAAATTGGAAAACCAGAAGACAATTATATATCAACATTTAAAATGGACTTAGAGCATTTATAATTTAGTTACAACTCCTCTTACCTAAGATAACTTTATGTTAAAGTAATCAGTTGAAAATATTTTAAATGAGAAAGTAGCTGCTCAAAGAAAGGAAATTACATTTGTATTTTAGTAAGTAATTTCATGTTGTTTTAGCAGAGACTGTGATGCAGTCTTCAGATACCACAAAGGTATTTTGACCTTCTTTCTTGGTAGTGGGTTAATACAAGCATGACAGGAGTAATCCCCTTGAAATCAGTCAGGGGGAGGTAGATTTATATAGGCATGAGGTAAACAAGGATAGAACTGAGAGACATTACAATGAGCTTTTGCCATATTGACTGTTGAAAATTTGATCTTTCTATTTTTATTGGAGTATAGGAGAATTTTCTCCCCCCCTTCAGTTTGCAAAGTCGTTTGTGTGCTTGTATATTTCCATGCAGTATGGGTATGTGAGAGTTCTGCATCTGCTCTGTGCATGTATGAATTTATGTACAGAGGCAATTAAGAACTAATAAAAAGGGTTGCTTTCCATGATATCTCCAGGGTAAGTGTTTTTTAAATACTGCCTTTTAAAACATTCATAGGTGTTCAAAGTTGCTATGTCAACTCTTGGCAATATCACGTGTAATTTTCTAACACCATTCTTGAAATAATGTCATGGTCTTCTGCTCAGAGAGAAATGGTCTATTTTATATACTGGTCTATTTTGTCCTTAACTCTTCCATGTGCTTGTGATCTGAAGAAAGCATTCAGCCTTCTTCTTCATTCTGGAGGTCATCTCTATCCACATGGATGACAAAAAGGTGATCAGGAGTAGTCTGCATGGATTATGCTTGACCAACCCAATTGCCTTCTATGATGAAACAACTACCTGGGTGGATGAGGAAGAACAGTAGGTATTGTCTACCTCTTCAGCAAGGCTTTCAAAACTGACTGTCACAGCATCCTCATAGGCAAACTCAGGAATGCGGACTGGATGAGTGGACAGTGAGGTGGATTGAGAACTGGCTGAATGGCAGATCCCAGAGGGTTGTGATCAGTTGTACAGGATCTACCTTGGAGGCCTGTCACTAGTGATGTCCCCCAAGGTTCAATACTGGGCCCAGTATTTTTTAATTTGTTCATCTATGACTTGGATGAAGGGGCAGATGCCTCCACCGCAAGTTCACTGATGACACAAAGGTGGGAGGAGTGGCCGATATCCCAGAGAGCTGTGCAGCCCTTCAGAAAGACCTCGATAAGTTGGAGAGATGGGCAGAGAAGAAATGACTGAAATTCAACAAAGGCAAGTGCAGGGTCCTGCACCTGGGGAAGAATAATCCCAGGCACCAGTACAGGCTGGGAGCTGACCTGCTGGAAAACAGCTCTTTAGAGAAGGATTTGGGGGTCATGGTGGACCACAAGCTGTCCATGAGCCAGAAGTGTGTACTTGTGGCCAGGAAGGTCAATGGTATCCTGCCCCTCAACTCAGCTCTGGTGAGTCCTCACCAGTAGTGCTATGCCCAGTTCTGGGCTTCTCAGTGCAAGAGAGACATAGGGCTCCTGAACCCTGGAGTGGGTTCAGCAGAGAATGAAAAAGATGATTAAAGGACTGGAACTTCTCACAAGGAAAGGCTGAGGGAGCTGGGCCTGTTCAGCCTGCAGTAGAGACAACTCAGAAAAGACCTCCTTAGTGTATACAAGTAATCTGAAGGGAGGGTGCCAAGAGGATGGATCCAGGCTCTTCTTGGTGTTGCTGAGCTGTAGGGCCAGAGCCAATGGGCAGAAACTGATGCACAGGAAGTTCTACCTGAAGACAAGGAAGAAATTCTTTACTGTGCAAGTGACCATGCACGGAAGAGATTGCCCAGAGTGAGTGGGGAGTCTCCCTCACTGGAGATATTGAAGAACTGTCTGGATGCAATGCTGTGCAATGTGCTCTAGGATGACCCTGCATGGGCAGGGAGGTGGAACTGGATGATCCAGTGTGGTCCCTTCCAACTTGAGCCATTGTGTGATTCTGCGATTTTAGGTATTTATTTATTAATCTTGCGTGTGTTCCAGCTTATGCACTAGCAGAGTCAAGGTTGCATATTTGCTTCTCCCAAAGCTATGCCCTGTGGCACAGATAACTAATACCACAGGCATAGTGAATTACAGGAAGAGATGCAAGTGATAAATAGCTATAATAACAAGTCCTACATAGAAAACAATGCAAGAGGTAGCCTTATTTTATTTGTTGATGACTGTACCTAATTTCCTAATTTATTCTTTTTTCTTCAATAGAACAGTGAAATGGATACCACAATGCAGTTTTGCTTCAGCAGTATGATCAAAACATTAAGAACATTCTAAAAAAGGGTTGAATTTGCAGTTGGGGAAAACCAATTAATTTTGCCACATTTTATCTAAATACCTGAAAATGTGGATTATAAAATTAAGAAAAGCAACAACTGTTTAAATGTTTTATTACAACATTTAGTATTGGATTGGCTTCTGATTCATCCAGTTATCTTTCTATTCTGTTCTTAGGAGATTCTTAGGAATGAAAATTATAGAGAAGAAATGAAACAGAAAATAAAAGATGTATCTGAAAAGGATAAGCTGCTTCAGGCCAAGGAATACAAGGAGGGACTTGTTGCTGAACCAGGTCATACTCAGGTTAAAGGTCATGCATCTGCCCCTTACTATGGAAAGAAAGAGCCTTCGGAGGATCCCACAAGCACTGCAAATACCTTCCAGCCTGGTGCCTGGATGCCACCAGGCAGTGGTAGTAGTCAAAATAAATGAACAATTGTATTGTACAGATATTGCTCATGGATAAAATGCTTAAACAGATGATATAAAGAGCTTTACATACAAGTGTGCAATGAAGTGGTATTAAAGCAGTTTCATTTACTTTTGCAGAACTATTCAAATGGGCTTAATCATGACAAACTAATGTAAAATGTTTGGGTTTAGTGAAAAACAAGATGTGTTACTAAGTTAAGTTTGGTTTTGACATTTGCTGTTAATCAGTTACTCTCGAATTCAGTTAGAATGTTGTCTAACTTAATTTTCCTAAATAAGTCTAAATTGTTTTTTCCTTGAACACTAATTTATTTTTAAAATTGTTTTCAATGTAATAGTTGGTATGCTTACATTTTCCCAAACCTTGGCCAAGATATCTGTTCAGAATAACTCCCTTGTTGATGCCAGTCTGCTTTCCACTGGCAAGCAGATGGAAAAGTTGATTTCATTGAGAGGACTCACTATGACACTACACTGATTACACATCATAGAGATGTTCTTGTAACTTAAAACAGTCGCCATATCTGAATGTTTGATTTTCAGCCAGCAATTTGCAAGGATAAAATCAGTTAAACTACATAAAACTGCTATAATAGAGGCTAGAAGTACTTGATAAAGCTGCTGCAAAATAATACGAGGTTTGGGACAAGGGATTGTCATGAATATTTAAAGCAAAAAATTTAAAATTAGTTTTTATTTCTGGTGTATCCATGGACTTCCCTGAATGATTAGATCATTTTGGCCACAGTTTGGATACACAAAATGTATGGATTATGTGGTTAGAGAGGATGTTTGAGAACTTCAAATAAAAATAAAGACCACATAATTTTTTTTCAAAAAGTATCAAATTTATTTATGGAGTTTATCCCTCATCAGTTCTCCTCCATGTGTTTCAAGCCATGTAGGTATCAAAGGTGGAACACATACATATTTGACAACACTTCATACAAAACATGGAGACATATCTCACATATTTATAAAATGCCCAATAATGCATTGCTTTCTAATGCTAATAATGCTTGCTTTCACCAACAAAATTAAAAGGGGATCAACTTCACACTTAAAACTTTAAGTAAGTTCAGTTAGACTCCCCTCTTCTGATCCCCCTTGGTGTCAAGCTAGCTCTATAGGTGTCTTCATTTAAACAATGGTATTATTTTAAGGTTTTATTTTTAAACATAATCAAAGGTTATCTCCTAAAATGCACAACTCTGTGCTGGTGTTTAGAAATACGCAGAATAAAAAAACTTAATGACTGCCACAAGCTCTTTTGAACTAGATTGTGTAGAGGCCTTTGAAAATTTAATCTGTTTTGTTAGGAAACATAAATTGGAAATAAGGTGAAATAATTTTGGCGTATTTCCAAAACAAACCTTTTTTTTTTTTCTTCCAGTATACCAGCAATTTGCAACCCGTAAGGCAGTAGAGTATCAAGGGCCATGAGAAAAAAAATTCCACCTAAACTCAGAAGGTCCTAGATCACAGGTAGCCAGATTAGAAAGTAAAAAGAACTACTATCACCAGCATCTGCATTGACCTCGCACAGCGGTCTGCTATAGGTCACTAGGACACAGAACACTAGGCCAGCTGGGTCTTTGGTCTCACCCCATTTATGGCTATTCTTTGAGGCATAAAGACTTTATGAAGGCAGAAACAAATTAGTTACAGGTGGAGAGTTCAGCTGATCGTTAGGAAAGACCACACAACATAGTACTGTATTTTGTAGAACACGATGAGTGCCTTAAGACAAATGAAGCTAACAAGAACAAGCAATCAGTTTCCTAGAGTTTGAGCTGAATTTAAAGGCTGTTCATGGCTGGTAGTTCAGGAAATAGGAAGAGTTAAGGTAGATTATTTCTGCAGGGAAGCCCCACCATCAAAGACACTGCACCAGCCACTACGGGCACACACAGCCATATGCAGCATCCTTAAAGGAAATCAGTCATATCTGCTACCTAATTAAGCTACAGTTAGCTTATCTCTACAGCTCTGCTGAAGGTATGCCAAAACTTGGATTTCTGTAATCCAGTTCATTATTCACATTTTTCCCTAAATTTGACACTTTTAAGACACTTGTTAAGTCATAGCTAAGCTAAGGGGAAAAACAAATTACCTCCAGTCACGCAACAGGTTAATTTTTTAATATAACATGCAAATTTAGAAAAGCAACTTGCACTAGAAAACACAAGTAGTATATTTAATTACTCTAATAAAGTGTCACTTGGGAAATTTGAACATAAATCAGCAGGAAAAAAATACAAAGTATTAAATGTTATACTTCAAGAAGTAACAGGATCAAGTATCAAAGGACAGTTACAACACAAAATGTACAAGTGTTTCATTTAAAAAGTGGATTCTTTGCGCAAGGCAGGTGATTTTTTTTTTCCCATTTAATCCTTCTTTGTTCGTTTGGCTTTTGCGATGTTCTCTTGGCGTTTCTGTTTCTTCTTTTGCTCTCGTTCCCTGGCCTCAATCATTTTTGCAAGCTTCCATGAAAGTGCTGCACTGATCACGAACAATGGCGTAAGGGCCAAGATCACCGTGGTAAGAAAGCCATAGGGGTCCTTTGCAGCCCACTCCACGATGTACTCAGCCCAAGCCTTAATATCAAACATCTTTTCTGTTCTTCTATTGGGAAAACCCCGTGGAATAAAAAAAAAAAAAAAAATTCTGAGTACTCAGAAAAATAAAAGCACACGTACACAAAAACAAAACACAAGAAGTTCTACATGAGGAACAATTTTTCTGCATTGAGGGTGGCAGAGCACTGAACAGGCTGCCCAGGGAGGTCGAGTCCCCCTCACTGGAGACATTCAAAACCCACCTGGACATGGTCCAGGTGGCTCTGCCTTGCAGGGTCGTTAGACTGGATGATTCCAGAGGTCCCTTCCAACCTTAACAATTCTGTGATAGCAACTACCGTTTTAATATAAGTTGTCATACAGAACAATCCCATTTTTGCAAGAAGTGAAAAGTAGTGCGTGGTGTGTGAAAGAGTAATACAAAGCACTAACCGCACCTTAAATTTCAGCGTTTATAAAACAATTAGTTATTTCATCCAGCAGGGTTGCAGATACTACTAAGAATAAACTGCTCAATGGAAAAAAAGGACTACGGTCTGTGGTTCTCTGGAACAGAAGGAAAGCCAGCCCGGTTGGTTTCTCTCTCCATAGGTTTCACTAGGGAGGGGAGGGAGCCCGGGCCGCGCTTCAGACACTGAGCTGGCGGTAGCCGGTTAAAGAAGAACCTGGCGGCGGTGTCGGCTCCGCCGCGTCTCCCCCGCGAACGACTCGACCGATCCCTCCGTCCCTCCCGCCGCTCCTCTCGTCCCACCTCACCTGGGCCCCGGGAACGCTCCAGGCCTGCCGAGCGGCGCAAGGGCGGCGCCGAGCTCCCTGCGGAGAGAACACACGGGCCGTGAGGGGGAGGCGACGCCCCACCCTCCCTCCTCCGGCCCCAGCTAATACCGCGGCCCTGAACGCCTCCGGGCTTCCGAGCGGAAACAGGAAGGAGGCACCGGGGCCGCCCCGCCCAGGCCGGCCGGGAATGGGATGGCAGAGCCCGCCCGCCGCGGGGGTGGGGCGGTCCCGCCGCGCTCCGCCCTTCCAAGATCCGCCGGGGCTGCCTCGCGGTCACCGCCCATGGGGAGCGACAGAGTGCGGCGTGCAGGGGCTCGTCACTGCTTTGTACAGGCTGCACGCTGGGAAAAGGGCGTTCCCCAGGTACCCAGATGGGCAGTCACGGTGTATGCCGCCTGCCCGCAGGGCAGCTTGGCAGCGGCCGGTGGGGAACGACTGCCCTCCGAGAACGGCGGTGTCCCTCCCCTCTCCCAGAGTGCTGCCGCTCGGGTGCGCGGCACGATCGGGATCAGACCGGAGGGAACTTGTGCCAGTACCTCGGCGGTATATCCCCCGCATGTCGTGCGTCTTTTGGGAGCCCTGACTTCCCCGCGGGCGCATCGTGCCGCCCCCGGGGGTACCAGCCGTGCAGGAGCTGCTGTCGCGCTGCTCCCCACCGAACTGACCTCAGCGAAAATAACTCGGCTGAACTCCAAATATTCTGAGCCTTTAATATGCTCATACTGAAAATTCAGGCAAATTCAAAAATCTCGTATTTGCCTTTGTGCGTTGCACCAAGTCTTCTCCCTTTCACACATACACTCGTGAATAAAAACTTCATGTTTTCGAAGCAAGACAAAGGAGCTTATTAGCTTCGTACACGAGAGGATCTTGCAGTCACTGAAACTGTATTGATCAGTTCTAAAGTTCTTTTCTCTGTAACGTACTAACAAATGCCACTGGGGCATTCTGGTCTTGTAAATTTTTTCTTTACATGAATATATTATTTAAAGGGCAGTTTAAATATATAAATACTCAGTTAAATATAATATTACACATATTATATATAATTTAATATTAAACATAAAATATATAAAATATACAGTTAAATATATATTTTGTCAATGAGTCATTGACATCTATACATGTGTCTCTGTACCTGTGTTACTCAGCCATTTAGGTGAGCATTAAAACCCTTAAAAGAAGTTATGGGTCCCTCTTTGGTCTGCATTTTGTAAATCTTAACAAAACATAACAATCCCAATTTATTTGACTTTTTTTGGAGGTATATCATTGTAAGAAGTTTCGCATTCTGTGTAGCTAAGTTAAAAGTACGTGGGCTATTACATAAGTATATCCTGTTTCTGGTGAATTTACGTATTGGGCTGAAGGAGACACAGTTACATTTTTGATGCTTGAATGTCAAATTCAGACACGCATTCCAAAATAAACATGGAATTAGTCAACAACTATATACAAACTGTTTAATATTACCACCTTTAGATCTGCTGCAAAGTTAATTTCCAGTTCCAGTTTTTCACATAATAGTAACTGTCTCATCTGTCTGTCTTTCAATGTCTTCTCTGCCTTAGCCTTAGTAATTTAAAGACAAAAGCACCTGATTCATTGCAGTAGGGATTTTTAATTCACTTTTCCTAGGAAACAGATCTTATATAATTACTTTTTTTGCTGTCCTTCTCCAGCTAATATCTTGTGAAGCTGCTGACTGGTTATATTGGCAAAGTAGTAGAAGTCTCATACATAACGATTCTGGTTCTGTACAATCTGTGAAAACAGGGGGCTAGGTAGACAAGACAGGCCCAGGCTACCACCTTGACTGAAAGCTGCAGTGCATCTTTATTAGGAATTAAGAGAAGTTATGGAAATACTACCTGGTGGGGAGGGTTCCTTTATGGATTACCCTCTACCAAACTCAGAATAATTCAACCACAAGGGCATGGGAGATGAGGATATTTGTTTTGGTTTTCTGAGTTACTCATTTGTACCTTAAGTAGTCAAAGAGAGAACAGAAATTCCAGAATTCCCTACAGCTTGCACAAAGCAGCACAACCCTTAGCATACCATCAGAGTACTTTAGAAGACCACACTAGGCATGTATTTGTGTTAACCATAATTTTGTCACTGAGCTGTTACTTTGCCAATCTGCACTTTCTTTTACATCTCATCTAGAATTCCTTTAAATGGCACTGTTCTGCTATTTATAGCAATGTGTGTGCCTGTGCATATTTTAAGAGTCATTAATTTTGTATATATCAGGGAAGGATCTACTGATGAAAGATCAGAAATAGGAAGATAAATGGAAACAACACTCCAAAAATTAAGCAATAATAAAGATACAATGCAGAGAAATCCGCTGAGAATGTAATACAGGCATAGAAAATAGGAGAGTTGCATGAAAGCAAAGTCTTTTTCGTGCCAACAGAGACTGAAGGGTCTGTAAGTGTTTGTGTGTGGTGAAGAGAAGCTTCAAGGAAATGTATTCATTTCACTCAGATATGTTGACATGTATCAGTAGTCCAGAATAAACCTGTATAAGGGAGCTGCTAAATATTTCAGTCAGTGTAATCTCCAGCTACCCTTTTATCACTTGTAAATTCTGAGGATATACTGGTTCCTTGAAGCTCATTTTTTTTCTACATACAGCATGAATTTGTCAGCAATCTTTATGTATACTTATTAATGTCCTGGGCATGTTCTACTCCACTTGCTGAGTATCCCTGTTTCTTTAGGGGCTAGGTGGAATTCTTTGCCATTGCAAAATGGAGGTTTTTTTAAGAGATTTGAAAGGTAAAAAGACTATTTTTTTTTCTCCAGCCTGTGAAAGCTTTATTGGCCCTTTTTTTGACCATGTATGATATCTTCACAGAATGTGGCAGAACATGTGGTAAAACATTCTGGGTTTTACAGTTGTACTTGAGCCAACAAAATTCCTTTGCAGCACTGGGGATTAAGGATTTTTTTCTGCCACAAATCTTAATTTAAGAACATTGGTATTTCGTGTTGAAGTGGATGTGGAGTACATCTTTATTCTGTAGATTGGAAGATCAACCCCAAATATTTGTAGTTTGGCTACCATTCACCACAGTTAGGTCTGAAGGAAAAAGTAGTCAAAATCATGATTGATATTGCTGCTGTACTTAAATTCACTTCAAACCACCCTTTATAAATTGTTCTGCTCCTATATGTTTTCAAAGACAGAGCACGTGTTGGGACAGTGCATGACCCATAGGCTGAGTAATGTGCTACATGCTTCCGTATCTTGACAATGTGGTAGAACACAGAAGTACATTTGTCCAATATTTAATTAAATCAAATACTTCTGTGCTCTAGGTGGATTCATTTAAGTAATAGCATTTTTTTTAGTACTTTTATAATGAATTATATAATTGAAGAACTTAAGTGTGTCAGGCCTTACTCTAGCCTTCATTTGTTCCTATTTTTGATCTTATTACAGTTTAAAATATATTAGGTTGCCTGTCTTTGCCAATGCCAGGTCAGCTCCTAAGTTTCAAACATTTGGAGTATTAGAGCAGGCATCGTTAAGAAAAAATAACCAACTAAATTGTGTAACTTGGGTTGGCACTGCATACAGTGGTATACGTCTGATTTGTTTAGAAGCAGCTCGGTAGTCTAGCTTACAAATCTCAGACAACTGAAAGCTGCCGTCAAGATATTTTACCCCTGCAACAAAATCAGGTGTTATTTCCTTAATTGTGTCTCCATTCTGAGGCATACAGGAGCAGTAGACTCAAATGTTCATCTGACTTTTCTTTCGCTTGGTAGCAGAAATTCTGTAGAAGAGATCAGGTATGCTTTTAAAGCACAAGTATTCCTTGATCTGTTAAATGATTTTTAAGAGCTGTGCCCACAGGATTGCCATGGGAATTTATTCGGTACTCTCCAAAGGATCATAGCCATACCTAGCAGGAAGCAGCAAGGACAGCCACTCTGTATAGGAAGGTGAGCCAGGGGCTAAGGCAGGCAGGATTGTGGCCTCATTGACAAGGGCACAGTCCCACAATACTGAAGCACAAAGAGCAAAGAGCAAAGCAAGTCTGGTGATGGTAACAAGGCTCAGCCAACAGTCCAGACAACCAGGCAAGCCTGTAGTGATGAGACAGGTCCAAGAACAAGCCTAAACTAGATGTCCCAGTTTAAAAAAAAAAAAAACATTTCTAAAGAAAATTAAAGCCACTACTTCAGAAATAATAGATATCAGGAAAGGCAAAACTAAATATTAATTCTTATTCTAAAGCGGAAGATAAGAATTGCAGAAGGGTGATAAGAGAAGGAAGAGGACAAACTTATAGCCAGCAGAGTTAAGGATAACTAGGAGTTTTGATTATGTTTTCTTCAAATAAAAGAATTGGTCCAAGAAGAGTTGAAACGTTTAATTAATATTTATGAGCTATGTGTGGTGGAGAGTCTTGTTTATGGCCTAATATGTGTGTGCACTTACTTATAAAAGGATAGGACAGGTTTATATATTTCAAAAGGACCCTTTTACAGGGAAAAAATTATTCTATAAAGAACCTGGTTCAGATTAATCTCACAGCCAGAATCAAACAGCATGTAGCCTCAGTGGTCACAGGGGATTTCTTATGTTACATATTTAGTAATTCAATGGAATATTGAATTGAAACCAGTGCTTCTAGTGACAACGATGCCAGCTTGATGGTGGCACCTAAAGAAAATTTTCCTTCAAAATAAAGTACAGGATTTTTTTTTTTCCCAACAATACTATTTTTCGTCTAGCTTGGCTGATGAAGTAGGGGTTCATTCTTTCTGTCACACCTCCCTAAGTTGTTGGGTCTGTTATGTTACACGTTATATAATGTTTGCTGGAGAAGGCCAATGGCTGTGATATTCTTTTTGAATTGAAGTGTTTCATAATGTTGTCGAGGACTATGTATCAGCTTAGCCTCTTATATCATGTGTGTACTGAATTATCTGCTCTCACATTTTAGAACTGTTTCAGCCTACTATGACAAAATGTTCTTGATTCTGAGTTTTGCCTGTAAACTGTGATTAACAAACACCTGCATGACTAGAACTACTTCTTCCACTCCAAGTTTTGCTTCATTTCCCTCTTGAATTTTATGCCTTTTCCTCCAATTTGCTTCTGAAAGGGAAGCCTTTTCAAAAGCATTTTTCACATTAGTCACAGTCCTTTGCAAGGCAGGGAAAGGTGAGGCCCCTGGTTTTCATTCTTAAAACATTTTGAACCAATCAAGTATGTTTATACTTGGCCCTGAAGTTTAACTACTCCATGCTTGTTGTGTTTATTAATTGCTCAAACATTTCCACGGGGAATTGTGCCCTCCCCATTTTGAAACAAAGAACAGAAAGCACAAACTGCCTCAATAAGGAGCATTGCCTGCTCTGGCAGTGGAAAAAACAGCCCTCCTTGGTTAGATGAAGTGTGTTCATGACTCCTAGTCCAATTCATTCTAGCTAATGTTGGTATTGAATTTCCTATTGACTTGATTAGAAGGAGAGTCAAACTGACAAAAATGACATTGAGGAGCACAGTGCAAATTTTATACTCACAAAATCATTGCCTACATCATTGTACGAGAGGCATGCATTTAATTGTTTGGCTTTTTGGAAGCTGCTGCTTCATTTTACACCACTGGAGAATCTGCAGAAAAAAAAGTTGAAGGCAGAGGAGAGGGTTGTGTGAATTGCTTAGAGATGATTGCTGAACTTACATGTTGGGTGAGTGCTTTTCAAAATGCCTATGCCTTGGGAGGTAATAAATTAAAACAGATGCACTCAACCAAGACAGGTAAAATATGGAGGAGGATTTCATCCTTACACTCCACTTCCCTCAAAAAGCACAGAGTAGTTGTGTCCTAATCCCCTGTATCAGGGATTCAAACTATATCCGTTTATGCTACCAGTGTCTGATTAGTTAGGAGATATTCTCAGATGTTCTTTTCTCTCTTTAACATTCTGGTAGTGCCAGAGAAGTATAAAGCAGATTTAGTGGAACTGAGGATCAGAATGCCACAATGGTAGGTGTGTTAATTCTTTAATAGAAAATCCCAATATGAACAGTCCCATAAATCACAGCTGGAAAAAACTCTGTAAGTTAAATATCCTCATTTTGCTGCCATGTGGAAGAAGGTGGGCCCTTACTTGCTATTTGCCCTTTGGAGAGAAATCAGTAATCCACCCTAAGAGGTGCTGATAACCCACACACAAACAATTCTGGGTTTTTTTCCGAAATCTTTTCCTGATTCCAGTTTGTTCCATGGAAACAACTTTTAAAAGACTATTACTTTCTACCTATTACAGGCAGTGCAAAAGTTCCCCACAAAGAATCTGTATCATAAGTAAGCCCTATGTGACCCATTGTGCTACATGTTTGTCTCATGCTGTGTTTAGCATCTTTCGCCCTAAGCTGAGAATGCATTAAAAAAGTCTATTGAAAAAATCTATTGAAAACAAAAGATCTATTGAACACAACATAGTAAATGCAAGTGTAAAAAGGTAGTGATTTTATTAAATGGTTTAAGTTAAAACTAATTCTTTATTATCTGTCATTTGGTTCTTTCCAAAGTTAGCTAGTTCACTAATGTGGTCAGTAAGTATGGAGAAGAACATGAGATTCTGACATTTACCTTCTTTAGAGTGCATCACTTCATTCACCACCTCTGAAAAGTTTTCTTCTAGGTGGTTGCGCTTTCATCTTGGTTGCACTTCTCGTATATTTGGTGTTCAATACTGTTCAACTTTAACTGTTGCTTAGTCAGGAGTTCTCCCATGACCCGACCTCTCTTCTAAGTGAGGGAGTTTATAGTGAGAATGCTATAAAATGGTGGCAGCTGATGTGTTATTAAAGCTTTAATTTTAATAATGTACAAAGTAGGAAAATTCAAACTTATTTTATAGGTGTCTCTTCTGTCATTTTTCACTTTTACACCCTGATGGGGGATTGAGTTGCTTAATCCCAAAACAACAGATATCAGGATGTATTATGCTACAATCTAAACTGAACAGCAGTGTTGTCTGTAATGAGTCTTGCAAATATAAATCTACATGCACATAAATACGGATATGTCTGTCTTGGTAGTTAGTAATATTGCACCTATGTTAAAGGTTTTTATTGTTTTGATTTTGAGGAAAAATTATATATAATTATTTATTACATTTTTGGTTAACGACTATAAGTACAACATAAATACAGTGCACTAAATTACCTCACAGGCTGCTGAAATCTGATACAGCTTCAGACCATTTCAGCTTACTGACCACTTCACTATTACTTTAGCATTATTGTCTGAATCTTTCTCAGTTATGATTTGTGGTGTTTAAGAATGTTATTCTAATTGATCAAAATTCCTTCAAGCATTACATTCAACTTTTCCTTAAAAAAAAAAAAAAAAGAGCAACATAGTGGGATACTTTCTCTTTACAGTCTACATTTATCTTTATTTATTGATTTGATTTCTGCAGCACCAATTTGATTTCATAGTGTATAAGGATACTCTAGTGTCTCTTTAAATCACTTGTGAACCTTTCAATAGCACCCGCTGTACTCACAGAAGCTGCCAGAAACCAGTTAGAGCAGCACTATGCCCCTAGCTGTATCTTGCATGTTTGTGTATTATTTAGTGTGTTTATTTGGGACTCAGTTAACACTGTGTGATTTCTTCACACAGTTTTTGTTGTGGAACAAGTAAAAGACGTGCAACAACCCACAGCTCCAAGTATCTTTCAGCATGTAGCATGGTGAAAACCTACAAGGTTTCAGTACATACTTCAGTTCATCAGGATTTCTTGTTGTTAATATTTCTGTTTACATATTCTCTCCACAAAAAAACCAAAACCTCTCTAGGGACCAGTGCATTTCCAGCCCTTCCATCTCTCAAGCCTCATCCTCTTTGAATGCCTGCAAGACAAAAGGGACATGTAGAATGCTTGGAATATTTCTAAATCCAGGAACTAGTAGACCAAAGATTCCAGAGCCTAGGACCTCACATGGAGAGGGCTCTGTTATTCCCAAATAGTTTGGAAAGTGTCAAATTTGGGGCTTGGCATTTGGGCCACATCTATCTAACACATATCTAGTGATCACATACAAGAAATATAAAGAAGAAAATAAGATATATGTAATTATTTTTTCTCAGTATTGGTTAGCAGCCCTAACTCTGAAGGCCAGAAGATTTTGCTCTTCAAACATGACTACATCTTCCAAGAGAATATGTATTTAATAAAATAGTGATTTCTGCCTATTAAATACAGCTAATTAAACTCTTACCTATTGAAAGAGGAGGATTCTAAATTAAATAGGAGTCAGTGTAAGAGCAGGAAGTGTCCATCTCAGAGGGACCATGGTTTTCTCCTATTATTTGACCAAGATTTACTCTTTCTAGAACACATAATGCAGTAGTAAGAGCCAATTGTTTGCCCTGTACTTTGGTCCAACACTGCAGATGTGTGCAAAGATTGTGGAAGACACAGCCTTCTTTGTGGACTTGATTGTAGTATCACATTTCTTACACCTTATACCCTATAGCCTTTCCTAGGAGTTATAGCTAGAACCTAGAATTTCCATTGTTTTCAGAAAAGTTTTATGGAAATAAACAGTTAGAGGAGTTCAGGGCAACTACATTTTTCATAAAGAAGGAATTATGAGGAGTATGTTCTGAGATAGTTTTTATTTAGGTTAATTTTAAGAAAGTATACAGAATTTTATTTTCCATGTTTTTATTAGCTGTGCATTCTTCCATATGAAAGACCATGTACCACAGCTACCAAAGAGTCAAAGTATATTTTTTCATTTGTAAAATCCTTAGTGCAAGCTAAAAGAACCCCTTTCCTAGACCAGATTTTTACCAGCAAAACCCCTGGATACTTGGAAATCATCTATTTGTGACTGTTAGTATAAAAAAAAGTAGAATAATCATTACAGAATAAGTCTGGAGACACTCATGTTATGTAAATTCCTATTTACATTATCTGTTTCTGAAGTGAATTAAAGGCAGCAAAACTCAGCTTTACCTTGGATTATTGAGGAAATTTGAAGCTGTCATGCCTTTTCAGTCCTTTGACAAGTTTGTCAAACAAACTGTTATCTTTTATGACAGGTTAGCTTTCTAACCCATTTTGTTGCTACATCAGCAAATGCCAGCCCAGGTAATGAGGGGCTATATGCTGGCATTCCCTCATGCACACACCGCTCCATCTCCTTCCTTGAGTCAGAGAAGTTCCTCCAGCAGATAAATTTCCACCTGCCAGGGCATTAAGAGCAAATAGCGAGGGGGAAGAATTGCCACTGTTAGCAGCTGGTTGTTAAATTTTCTTGGCTGTATCATCAGCAACCCAGCTACAGATTTCATCTGTCATACAACAGAATCACATCAGGTCTTCTGTATCGAGGTCCTGTAGGGGATGAGATAGGATATGAATCTCTTAGATAGCAAGAATAATACAGGGCAATTGTACTGTAAAGCAAGATTTTCAAATTGTGGCCTGTGAGACATCTCTAGGGCACAACAACAAGATCTGATTCCAGCAGGTGGATAGACCTAGGTTGTAGCATCACCCACCAAGTCTTCCATGCTCTGCTAGGCATCACAATGTCTAACACCTGCATTTGCAGCTCTTCCAAGCAAATGGGTAGCACTGTCAATACTATTGTGGAGGTCAGAGAAGGCTACTTAAGTGGAAGTCCACAACATCTTCTGTACAGCATTATAGGCTGAAGAAAAATCATTTGCACGTGCTAGGCCAGAAAACAGCTGTCCCCTGAGAGATTAAACATTCACTAATTTACAATGTGCACAGTGTCTTTCATGCATTTTGTCTGCATGGACTCCCTTCTCAAGTTGCTGTCACTGTGTCCTTTCAATTAAGGGTGGGCCTCCTTCTAGAAACAGAGAAAGGTTCTGTCCCTAATTCTATTCCATCCCATCTGCATCCTAAATCAGATCCCATTCTTACAGATGCCCCTTTTCCTGCTTCATGCACTGATTTTTTTCTTCTGTGCTTCTAATTCAGCTCTGTCTCTAACAAGTACTGGTGTAAGGATTCATCTTGCCTACCTGCTACTAATGAGCCCTTGACCTCATTAGGGGTCAGGAAGAAATTGCAGTTTAAGGATGGAATTATCTGACTCAAATACTCAGTTTGGGAAAAGATGAACTGTAATCCTGGAAATAGCTTCTTGTATCTGCACTAGTGTTAAAGGAACATCATATGAGTAGATCATCCATAAACTTATTATGAATTTACAGTAAATCCCTAATGTATGAAGTGCTCCTCTTCTCCTTGTTTTCATGCTGTAATGTAACAGCCCTCCCACACAAAATTACGTGACCCCCCCTCATTACTCAAAGAGTACATGTGGGTGCTTCAGGTATGTGCTTCATACTCTTCAAACTGGACGCCTTAAAAATCTAGTATAGTAGTACTCACAGCCAAAAGAATGGCATTTAGATGATGTTTTTCCTCTAATGTAAAATGAATTTGCACTGTATAGTTTTCATTATTAGACTAGGCTTTCTTTTCACACTACATAAACATTCAGTAAAAAAAGATTCTCTCCCCTGGCCTTCAGAAATAAACAAAATTTTATGTTTCTAGGTTTTGTGCTTCAGTATAGACTGTTATATTTTCTTTGCCTGCCCCTTTGCAGAAGGACACTGTGCTTGCTGGATTTTATCATGAACTACTTGGTATCACCTAAGCAGCTTTGAAAGCAATTTATAAACCAGAAAGAAATATCCATGAGAGCCTTTATGAATACACAAGAGAATCTGTTCATTACATCCGAAAATTAAAAGTGTTTGTATTGAGATCAAACTAGGGAACTGTGCATACGTGGTTAACATGTTTGTCCACAGGAAAAGAAAATACCAATTAGGAAAGAAAAATCTATGATACACATTAAAAATCCTACTTATCTTACAATAAACCCAGTTTTATTAATGGCAACATAGTATGTATAAATGTCTATATGAATATGAGTTATTGCACCTCACATAAATGAGAATAGTCAGGTCTCTCAAGTCAGTGCTGTACCACATAACAATAAAATTAGGTAAAAAATGCTGCAGCATCCTGGCAACAGAATCTTCTTGATGTTCTGTGATGAGGAGATGGGATTTTGTGCTCTCATGCAAACACACGGAAAGACCTTCAACAGCTAAAGGAACATCAGGGTGCCTGTCAAATTGCTTTTCTTATTATTCTTTCTCTGTCACCTTCCTGAGTCCCACTCCATTACTTAGGCCTCTCACAGGCCTCCCTTGGCAGGGCAGGGCATGAGTGCTGCTGTGAGCTACAGAAGAGAATTGTAACAGTGCTGAATGACCCTTTACTGCGACCTGAGATGCACAGTGTTATTTTGCTGGGGGTTGCTCTCAATCTTCCCATATTTATTTCACAGAAAGCATGTGTGTGTTGTTTGTGAAACACTTTGGGCTAGCTGTAAGCACTGTACAGTTCATAAGACACTAATTTTTGTGTAAGCTGGCAATGTTTTTGAGAATCCTTCTGGGAGTCTCTGTATCTTTTCACTCAATCATGGAAACCCATGGAAACACAGAGGTCTGAAACTGGTCCACATATGAAGAAACTATTTCTGTACATAATGTAATACTTTTTAAGTATTTCTGCAGGTGCTTAAATTGCCTTCTTTTTGTTAGTCAGCAGCTTGCCTTGAGGTAACTAGGGAGATGTTGCTATAAGTAATTCTGTTTTCCAGTGTGTATAATGCTTATATAACAAAAGCACATATTGTCTTTAGCTTTTAGAAATAATTGTTTTCTTTTTCACTTTGTTTAGTACTTGCATGGATAAATATCTAAAATACTGTGAATATCCCCTGGAGATGGATACCCTTGGATTGCAAGGGATAGCCCTCACATTTGTTAGTAAACCATGATCAATTTCTGTTCTATTGTTCCATTTATTTGACTATTCTTAGGAAAATAAAAAAGAAACTGTCTTTCTTCTGTTGTTCTATACCAGAATGAAATTAACTCTTCGTTGCAGCCATTAAACTTGATTGCAATCCTCTTTCCTAACAGGGAAGAAGAAAGTTAAGAAGTAGGTCAAAACTATTCTCTTCTTTATGAATGCAGAAACTTTTCTAATTTAGCTAGTTTGGGGCATGAAAAATGTTTGCTTCTAAAAACTGAATCCCTGTTTTCTTTTGAGCATGACTAAAGATTTGTGAAAGGACTCCAGTGAATAAAATATCAGCATATATGAGGAGAAACTACCCATCTATAGGTAGTTTTAAACTCATGTGGTGGTGACTAACTGCGTGATTCAGTGCTCTTAGAAGTCAGTGGAAGGACTTCTCTTAATTTCTGTGGGTACTGGATGAATTGGCTATATAAACCTCCATTTTGGGACCTAGTCTGGTTTAAGCTTGGGTATATTAATGGATATAGATTCTTCCTGCATTCACAAGTGTATTACTTCAGCATTTTAAAGAAAATAAAGCAATGCAAATAGATATCCACTCCTGCATTAAATGAGATTCTGTCAATATTTGCTTTGAATGGCTGTTTGCTTGGGGCAGCTAACTTGGAGCACAGTCTTCTTTGTCCAAAGAATGTAATTTCCAAGTGTTGAGTAAATGGCTAAGGAATTATAAAAGTAATTCTTCAAAATTTAGCCAAAGGGATGCCAGTTTCTACAGTATGTGTGTGTATTCCAGCTATTATTTCATTGCTGAAGTATAACAAATGAGCTGCACACGGAAGTGTCACAAGACTTCCTTCCAATTTTTAGAAGAAGTATTGTATTATCCCTTCTTTCTGTTGCTTTTTTTTATTATTATTCATATTGAACAGGAAGTACTAAAAAGATATCTTGCAGAAATTGTTTATACAGTATTTGCTATGCACAAAAATATAACTGTGAATCCAGCAGTAAGCACACAAAGAAAACAACCTGTTAGGGTCTTTTTCTTTTTTTCTCCATGTTTATTTTATAACATACTGCACTTCTATTTACAGGATAATATTTCACAGCACAAGCTGTCCTGTTTCTATGCGGGTTCCTCACCTATAGAAAACTGGTTCTTCTTCTTCCCACAGTCTTACTACTTTATCAGTTTAATTTTTCAGGTTCTTTTTTGGATGAAGAATAATTCTATATGTGTGTGACTGATGCAGTCCACTTTCAGGTGATGAAGGTCATTCTTAGTGAATGCACTGTATTCAGTATACATAAATAAATTCTGTGATTTCAGCTAGATAGTCCTAATGAAGCCTTAATGTGGTTGTATATCACAGTATCAAACTTCAGAATAATATTTAGATATTAATCTTTAATAATAGCCATGTACCATCAGTTATAAGTAAAGCATAAATTTGTGGATAATGGTATATATTTTGGAGTATGGACTATTGGAGTAAGGATCATATTTTGTCCATACTGTCAGGTTATAGGAAGGTTATGGAAGTATAACTATTGGTCATACTTTGTCTTTCAGTCAATATATCTGGTTATAAAATAGTTGTATTTGGAAGAAAAGCTAACATGACTGAATTGGTTGCTGTTATTGTTATCACTGAACTGCGTAATGAAACTACCTACTCATGTGAAAGATAAAAACTAAGCTCATGTGGATTTTTTTAAGATTAGTTGCTGATAAATGTAACTTGAGGCTTCGTGTGCTCTTCTCCAGGTACACTTTCAGCCTGAAATTTTTGGGAAAAAAAACCTCACCTTCCAGCAGCTGTTAGCTCTAAGTATGATTTAATGTTCAACATCTACTCCTCCTTTTCTCTTAGCCATGCTGACATATCTGTGGGGGCTGTAATGGTAAAATAATGGGTGGTCTATAACTGCAACAACTCATGGGTTAACTCAGAAGCAGGGAATAACCTTTTATGGGTGAGCTTGAAAATCCTGAGCCTCAGTGTACTGCAACTGCATACAGAGAGAGGATAAAATCTTGGCTTCACTGCACATAAGTGGCAAAGATCCCACTGCCTTCTTCAGCAGAGCCAAGATTTCACTAATTATTTGAAATAGTAATCCTTCTCAAAGGCTGACTTGTTCAGTGGTATTGGTAGACTAGCAGTTATCCTATTGCAAGCCTTTTCCTCCCCACTGATGAACTGGAAGCAGCACCTCCTGCCAGCCTCTGATAAGAGGCACTGATTGAGGGGTGTTGTTTCAGGGTACAAGAAACAGCAGCACAGCTAAAGTGAAACTAAACTAAAAGCAGTAGGACCACTTTCAACATACAGGCTGATTAAAAGTACTATAGAGTGGGCAAGTTTCAATTAAATTTATTTGAAACAAATCTGTGTTGTTCAACAGCATTAGTAAGGAGAGAGATGAGTGATGCAACAATCTTAAAGGTCTTTTCTAATCTAAATGATTCTATGATGAGAAAGGAATGCAGCAGATAGAGTTTGAAGAAACATGAGAATAAGAACATTCTACTTAAGATTTATATTTACATGGAATCACTCTTAGTCTTTGTACTTCCTCATTCTTATTCCCATTAGTGGTCTTACAATAACCTAGATCCATCTCCATTTTACAAATGGTGATACTGAAAGAAAGCATTGGTGAGGATAAGACATATGGGTTCAAATTAGCCTTGAAATGCAACTGCCTCAGAGGGAAGTCTTACTCCTCCTTACTGCTTCTATGCTTCTCTGCACCCCTCTAGTGCTTGTGAGGCCACAGAGGAGGATGCCTCAAGGAACTAATCCAGAAGGTATATAAACCCCCCACAAATAAGTACTTCTGCCAGTTTAGTCCCTGGCTCTGTGAGGTCAGACCTATCCCAAGAAAAGCAAAAACAGCTCATGGGAGGTTAAGGTGGGAGCAGGGCAGCTCTTGTATTAGCAGTTTGTTGGCCAATCACTTTTGCTATAACATGAAACCTCACTCTGTGTTATTCAGAATTTGGCTTCAGATAGTCATGACTTTATCCACAGAATAACCCATCTGATTGCAGAGAGAACTGCAGGTGTCCAGCACTTTTGAAAAGAGACACAGTGTCTGAAGCAAAACATCTGGAATTAGAAGCTGCTCTTGAATATTTGAATCTTTGTGATTCACTCAGAAACAAGCCAGTGGCACAGTCTGCAATAAATCTGCTGCCTCCTGCCTCTCAGCCACACTCCCTGTGCAGTAATGCTCCTGCCAGACCCTGCCATCTTACACATACTTTGTGACTCATCCTGGCCCTAAAATTATTTGCACCTGGTGTTTTATTAACAGTGTAATTGTTAAAATACGGCCTTGAGAAGAGTCTGTTTAAACCACAATAATATTCTTATCACAAATCTCCAAGCTTTTATCCTTTATATGTTCCCAAGTAACTGTAGCCTTCCACAACATTTTGCCCTTGACTCTGTTTAGCAGCAGCTGGGCTCAGATGCATACATATCGGGGGGATGTAACTTTCATCTTCCTTACCTCTGGTTTCTACTTGGTATTGCCCAATGTATTCTTCTTTATCACCATTAAATCCAATTTTAAAA
Organism: Myiozetetes cayanensis; assembly: GCF_022539395.1. Lineage (NCBI taxonomy): Eukaryota > Metazoa > Chordata > Aves > Passeriformes > Tyrannidae > Myiozetetes > Myiozetetes cayanensis. The sequence continues at coordinate 47,166,896 of NW_026087631.1, forward strand.
TTTCATCCTTCCACAAAGCTCTCCTCTTGTGCTCCTCAGGAAAGATTCCTCACTGGTTTTATTTTTAGTTTCTGTTCTGTGTTGCTAAGTCTGAGCAAATATCTTTAGATTTGGCACATTTTCTGTGTGCTTTCCCAGAAGAACAAAGGCACCCGCAGCCCTCATTAATATTATTAATATTACTATTGCCATGGTTTTAACTCATACTCCCTTTTACAACATAGTCGATTCCCTGTCAATGGGTTTTGTGTATCTTTTGGCATGAAATTAGGCAGCGTTGTGTTTGTGAATGTGACACACACATCTCGGAAACTGAATGACAGAAATAAGCTGATCAGCTAGCCAGCTAGAAATGTCTCTGACAGAGTAGCCATTTAGGATACTTTGGAGATAAAAGCGTAAAATTTTCAAAGAAGCATGCCTGCACTGTGAAAATATTGTCAGTAGTGTGGGCCCTAAAATAAACACAGCATGTATGATTGTTTCACTCCTTCCCCTCCAAATATGTTTGGAGTTAGTAGTTGGAGGTCACAAGGTCAATTCCAACTTTTTTTCCACAGAAGGCCTGAGAGCCACCAAGCACTGCAGAATAATATCCTTTGCTTGCTATTCTGCTGTCCAGTAAAACTTACTTCTTTTCTTCATGGCCTCTGTCCTGGGCATTTGTATTGTCTTCTATGAAGGGAGATTTGTGGACTTGAATTTATTGTGGCTGAAGAATCTGAACTTTCTCAGTTCATAAGATCTCTAGGCCTAAGAATGAATGCATAAGTTACCTATGCCACCAGGAACAGGGTCTGAAAAGGATAAAATATGCAATTGCATTTTGTGAAGGATCTCATCCTATCAACTTCAGTTTAGTGTTCCTGGAGAACATTTACTGAGCGGGGCTTACACATCACTCTCCCAGTTTCTAGGTCTTGTGGTGACTGTGCAATGCTTGCCTGATCTGATGGGAGCAGTCACAAATGAGGTAGTATTTATGGGACTCCAGAGCCCAAAGACTACTTTTTAACACATGGACACCCTGTGGATGAAGGTTGGCACATAGACAGGGACTTAAACCTCAAGCATTCCTAAATCTGATTCTGATTGCTCAAGTTCATCTAACTAAGGATGCAAAAGACAGCAGGCAGAATAGATGAGAGCAGAATCCAGGATGTTCTCTGGACCAAACTTTTCCTCAAAACCCCGCTCCAGCAAATCTTGTGTATGTAGGTCATAAGTTCTCTCAGTTACTTCAAAAGGCTGTTTGGCTAACGTAGGGATTTGTTGCTTTATATAAGTATCAAATCAGATTCTTTCTGTTTCTGATTTTGGTTCCCAAGGACAAAAACATCATAAAGTTCTTTATCGTTCTTTATCGTAAGGAAAGATAAAAACATCAGTAGGTCCAGGCTGTCCACTGAGCTGAGCCAATGAGGGAAAACTCAGGGTATCATCCAGATGGGACACAATTTATTCTTAGCATTTCAACCTTTAGCACTTCAAAGAGGTAATGAAAGAAATTTTTGGAAGGAGGTATTTGCCTTCCTTCTTTAGTTATGAAGTAGGACATTATATGATTTCATTGAAAATAACTGATTAATTTTCAACTGGAGTAATAATGATAACCAACCTCAGGTGGAAAGTTTTTGGAGTGACATTTCATATACTGGAGTGCCATACTTTTATAATATGCTAAGAAGCCTTTGTTAGGTGATCTAAAAATAGCTTCTAGGATAAGGATTAGTTTTTAAATGAGGCCTCAGAGACAAAAAATTTGTATATATTTGATTAAATTATACTTTATGGGACAACATTTTTTTAAAGTGAAGTCAAATTTGATGCTCTTCTATCTTCTGTAGCTGAAGTCAGTGAAGTCAGATCCTTTCTGTCAATCGTAAGTGATGGAGTGGTTCATTCTTTTCACAGTTTTGTGGACCACAGCTGGTGAGTGTATCCACAGCTCTGGGGAGCCTTGACTCTTACCACCAAACAAATAGTTCCTTTCTATGAAAATGCCTGACCTAAACCCGCAGAAGTAGATGGAAATGGAGATGAAATCAGCTTTGCTGATCATGGATGAACAGGAAGCCCATCTTTATTCTAAGAATTGTAGTTACCTCCTATTTTTTATTGTGGGTTTGGGTTTTGTTTAATTTTTAATTTTGTGGAAAATACACAGTACACTGTAATGAAGAACAAGAAATGTTCTGGATTCCTAAATAATTACACCACTCCTGGTAATGGCAAACATCAAAATTATCAGGGAATGTTGAAAGAGGAGAGCCATCAAATGTTCTTTCCCTTGCATTTCTTGGGTTACTATCTGTGTGTCCATTTCCCTAGGACAAAGGCATTCTTTATTTTATAAGTTCAAAATGAATTATTATAATATGTGATTTTACTGGTCTTGGGACAATGATTAACATGTGATAAGCTCTGCTGAGAGCAAAAATACTGAGTTGTTAACAAGTTGTAAACTGTGTGCCTCTAGAATTTACAGTGAGATATTGGATGTCTGCCATGAAGTGTTTAAGAGTGGCTGAGCAAAATCCTGCCAGTTAAAGTCAATGTGACTTTGTCACTTACTGCTGCAGGTTGGGTTTTTGTGCACTGGAGAGGGCTACTGGGAAGAATTTTTATATTTTTAATTTATTATTTTAATCTATTATTTTTAATAATGAAAGACCTGGTTTTCTCTCATTCAAGATCTTAACCTGAAAGTCATCTTGGTAGTGACCTCATGATAAATCTTGTTTACAAATCTTGTGAACATGAAAAAGTGTAAAGACATTTAAACTTAATAAAAAGTCTGCATTAAAAATGTAGGAAAGTGAGAAAAGATTATCACTCATTATCTTCTCTCTGGGGGACAAGACTGGCCACCACCCTGCATTCCAGTCCAGTTACTAGTTTTGGAGAATCTCACTCCCCTGACTCTCCCCCCTGCATGGAAAGTATGAAACAAAAAATCCAAACTCAAACAAAATAACCACACCAAAAAAATGGAAAAGAAACCCAAAAACCTTCAACAGAAAGTTTCTAAGATACTTCATGTTTTCAGTAAGCAATCAGATGTGTCCAACCAGTGTGCTATGCAGTGCATGCGACACACATGCCTAGCTGCAGAACTATTTGTCTTTGACTTCCTTAGTTTTTAGCTTTCACAGTTTTTCTCTGTTCTCATTTCAGTCTTAGTGATTTTATATTTTTATATTTTAAGTTTTTATATTTTTGTATATTTAACTGTCTTTGGTGATTTAAATCCACTTGGGTCAGATTTTTCTCTTTAATACCAGTTTTCTCTATCAATAGAAAAAGAAATATCTACATCAGGTGCTGACAAATTCTCTCCTTTGCGTAGTTGCCATTGCCCATGAAATGGCAGAGTGCTTGTCTACTCCAGTTCCTGACACACTTGTATTTCTGTATCAGAAGCCACTGTCACTTGTTGACCAGCTATGCAGAACAGCTTCTGAGAATGAGAATGCTGCATTTGAGATAGGCCAGTCTTCTCATCTTTACATACAGTTCATGGTAGACCCTTGTGCTCTGAAAATGCTTTTAAAATTGAGGAAAAGGTGCATTCTGAAAGCTACAGACTCTAAATTGTCAAGTCTTTCCCTTCTAAATCAAAAAGTCTCGGAAAGTGCTGGTAGAACAGTGCAACTCTAAAGAAAGCAGTATTCCTTTAATTTAAGTGAAGTACTAGAGAGAAATTCACTTTGCTGATCAAATAGTTTTGCAAGCAGCAGTTCGAGATCACGCAGTACTTTTCAACTGGGGTGGATCCTTGATGTTTTTCATAGCTCTCTCTGTCCTTGTTGAGCTGAAGTTGTTGCCGGGAGATTTAAACTGCTCCAGGGAGAGCAAGCTCCCAGGAGTGGGCAAACAGGAGCAGGCAAATGGGCGTGGCACGGCAGTGAGGTCGTGGCATGGCAGTTCACACATGTAGGGTGAGCAGGAAAGGCACAGCCACCCTCCCAGCTCTCTCTGTTGGGTTGTGAGGTAGGTGTGTGTCTGTGGTTTTCTATTGTCTTGTTTGGGCGTTTTTTTGTTTGTTTGTTTGTTTATCTTGCAGCTCAACTCAACCCAGCAATGGTTTCCAAACCAGCCAAAGCTGTTGCTGCTGCTCTCAGGGGCAGTGTGCTAACCCAGACAGAACGCCCCAGGAAGGACACAGCTGTTAGGTCAGTGGCTGCACAGAGTGTCTGAGCCTCAGTACCAGAGGACAGTGCCAGAGATGCCTGCATGCGATGAGAGCAGGTGAATGGTTTGCTGTGCTTAGTGGCAGAGCTCAAGGAGGAAGTGGAGAGGCTAAGAAGTATTAGGAAGAGTGAAAGAGAAATAGACTAGTGGAGTCTGTTTCTTCTTTTGATCCCAAAAGAAGTCCAGCAGGGGACGGTGAAGCCCTGCCCCTCCTGCCATCAGGCAGATGGAGCAAACCAAGTAGATGGGGGGGAATGGAAACAGGTCCCTGACTGGAGAGGTAAAGGAATCACCTCCTGACCCCCATCAGCTCCCACGGTGCCATTAGAGAACAGGTAGGTAGGAGGCCCTGGACCCAGAGAGTCAGGCAGAGAGCAGTCAAGAGGATCTGTCTGGAGGGTCTCCCAGTTGCACCCCATCTAATAGATGGATTACAACCACAGCTATAAAAAAAAGAAGGGTAACTGTAGCAGGTAACTCCCTTCTGAGGGGAACTGAAGGCCCTATGTGATGACCGATCCCATCCCACAGGGAAGTCTGCTGCATTCCTGGGGACCCGGCCCTCTGATTATTATCCACTACTGGTGGTCCAGCCTAGCAGTGATGACATTAATGAAGGAGGTACTAGACTAATTAAGAAGGACTTCAAGGTGCTGGGTTGATTATGTAATGGGACAGGAGAACAGATGGTGTTCACCTCAGTTCCTGCAATAGGAGGGATGAATGAGGAGAGGAGAAGGAAAAGCCATCTTATCAATAGGTGGCTAAAAGATTGGTGCCACCAGCGGAATTTTGGTTTTTTCGACCATGGGGCAAATTCTATGTACCTAGCCCGCTAGACTCAGATGGGCTTCATCTATCTAGCAAGGGCAAAAGGACTCTAGGCCATAAGTTTTTGGGGCTGATCAGGAAGGCGTTAAACTAGGTTTGAAGGGGGAAGGGATTGAAACCAGGCTCTCCAGAGATGAGCCTCAGGGTGGAAAGCCAGATTTAGAAGTGAAATCAGCAGCCCAGCTGAAGTGCATGTACACCAATGCACACAGTGTGGGTAACAAACAGGAGGAGCTGGAAGCCATCGTGCAGCAGGAAAGCTGTGATGGAGTCACCATCACAGAAACGTGGTGGGACGACTCGCATGACTGGAGTGCTGCCATGGATGGTTACAAGCTCTTCAGAAGGGACAGGCAAGGCAGGAGAGGTGGAGGAGTCTCTGTATGTTAGAGACTCTCTTGACTCTGCAGAACCTGAAGTCAGTAACGATAAGGTGGAGTGCCTGTGGATCAGAATCAGGGGGAAGGCCAACAAGGCTGACATCCTGGTGGGAGTCTGTTACAGACCACCCAACCAGGACGATGAGGATGATGAATTATTCTACAAGGAGCTGACGGATGGCTCAAGATCTCCAGCCCTTGTTCTTGTGGGTGACTTTAACCTGCCAGGTGTCTGCTGGAAACTCAACACAGCAAAGAAGAGGCAGTCTAGGAGATTCCTAGAGTGTATAGAGGATAATTTCCTGCTCCAGGTGGTAAATGAATTTACCAGGGGTGGGGCCATGCTAGATCTTCTGTTCACAAATGGAGAGGGGCTGATGGGAAATGTGGTGGTTGGAGGCTGTCTGGGGCACAGTCACCATGAAATAATGGAGTTTTCAATACTCAGGGATGCAAGAAAGGCCATCTACCCTGGACTTCCAGAGTGCAGATTTTGGCCTACTCAGAAGACTAGTTCAGAGGGCACCTTGGGAAACAGCTCTTGAAAACAAAAGGGTCTAGGAGGGATGGTCATGCTTCAAGGAGGAAGTCTTGAATGCACAGGAGCAGCATGTCCCAGTCTGCTGAAAGGCGAGCTGGCAGGGAAGATGTCCAGCATGGCTGAATGGGGAGATTTTGAAGGAAATTAGGGAGAAAAAAGAGCTGGCTACTCATGAGGAGTTTAAGAATATAGTTAGGTCATATAGAACCCATGTCTTCCCTTATATGGGGAATTTGCATGCTCCCCTCCCCTTACACACTGTGTTCTAGAAAGCTCTGCCCCTGCACTATAAAAGGTGGAAGCCATTTTAATAAACAGCCTTTTCGCACCCACTCCCTGGAGAGGCAGTCCTGTTTTCCCTTGGGACCGTCAAATGGAGCCTAAATGTGGGGCAGGCTAGAAGGTCTCTAACATTTAGGGAACTCACCTGCCCACTTGGGAGAACGGCCACAGGTTAGAAGACTGCGGAGTCCGGCGGTCACCACAGCTGAACTACAGAAGCGAGTGAAAAGCTGGCAAGCCTGGACACCCGCAGAAGAGGTGAACAACTGCAAAGGCAATTCTGTTCCTAAAAATCCCCATACCTGTCCCTAATCTAATACTAACATCATGGGAGCCTGAATGTCAAAAAGTGAGGAAAATGTATACAGGTGAATTAAAACCTTAATACAACAGCTTGGGCATTCTTATGTTAAGGACTTGTTAAAAGCTCTAGCGAAATGGATTGGCAAGAGAAAAGAAACAGTCCCAGAAAAACTGACATATCAAGAGTGGAACAAGATTGGCAATACTCTGTGGACAGCCAGTAATAAGGGAGATGCAGAAGCCTCAAAGTCATTAATAGCATGGAGATTAATTTTAAATATCTTGCAACCAAAGGCAAGAAAAACAAAATGGCATGATTTTCATGTAGAACAAAAGAAAATGAAGATTTAAGGCAATGCAATTCTACTGGGAATCGCATTACACTTAAAAATCAAAATGGAGTCACCTGCAGCCCCTTACAAAAAGGCAGGGCTCTTCACTAACCCACAAAATGGTGGTTTGGTCACTAATACTCAAAACGCCATAGTAACACCTACTTTCAGTAACACCATACCAACACCCACTTCAGGTACCCTTTCAATGACATCACCTTGCAGTCCACATAATGTAAACACCCTACAAAATGGTGGCACCCATGAAACTCCTGAGAAATCAATACACAATACTGACTCTACTAACTCTAGTAATGATAAATAGAAAATTTGGAGACCACAAGTAGAGGAAGCCAGAGACCTCAAACGGATCAAAGCTTTCCCAGTTTATGTAGAAGAGGGAAAGCCTCCTAAATGGCATCCTATCCAATCTTAAAACACATAAAGAAGGCAATAGTAGAATATGGTCTAAATGCACCATTCGCGATTGGATTGGTAGTATCAATGTTTTCAGCATATATATTAACTTAATGACATTATTTATATTAATTTACATTTAATTTAATTTAATGTTTTATTTATATTATCTTAATATTTAATTAATTATTATTTATTAATTGTAGTAATATATATTAACTTAATGACATTATAACTATTACTAAAACTCTCTTGACTAACATGCAGTATACAGTATTTGAATCAGAATGGAAATAATTAGTAAAAAAATATGCAGAAGAAGCATTAAACAGTAGAAAAGTTCCAGTTTTAGACACTGTGAATTGTTTGGGGAGGGTTCTTTCACTTCAAACAACTCCTAGGCAAGAATTCAAGAAGATTTTAGACCGCTCTAAAGGTTTTGCTCTTACAGTGATAAAATCTATTTCTACCCCTTCTTTTACCAGGATTCAACAAGGTCCAAAAGAACCATTTTTTGATTTTGCCTCTAGATTAAAAAAAGCTATATCTCGCCAAGTATTGCATAAAGAGGCACAAGATGCTCTGTTTATAAAATTAGCTATAGAAAAAGCAAATGACGACTGTAAAAAAATATAAAAAAATTTAAAAATCCCATTCCTATTGAAATGGTAGATGCTTGCAAATACATGGGATCATATAACTATAAATCTAAGTTATTGGGAGTTACCATTTCAAATGCCAATAAGGCAGAAAGAAAATGTTTCAAGTGTGGTGAGAATGTTCATTATAAAAGAACTTGTCCTAATAACCGACCACATAGTTTCCTTAAGGAATGCACCAGATGTGGCAAGGGTCCTCACTGGGCACGAGATTGTAGGTTGAAGTTTACAGCAGATAGAAGGCCTCTGTCTCCTTGTGTAAAAACCAGAGGAACAAATAAAGTGATTCAGGGAAATGGAACACTGAGTGCGAGGGGAAGCACAACGATAAAAAAGACCCCTGTGCAACATCAGTTTCATGTACTCCCCACTTTCCCTGAGGAGATGACTGAATAGATTTTGAGTGGATTGATTGAACTCCATCAATCCTAATAACGTGAAAAACATTATGTTATTCCCGTTACAGCATCAAAAACCATTTCTCCAGATGATATCTACCTTTTAACAAATGCTACAATAGCAGCAAATAAAGGCATAGTAATAATTGCACAGATTATTAAGGACATAGAAGACTCCTCAATATACAACTTAATGTTTCATCTCCTGCAGTTAACTTTTCTAATGAATTCCCTATAGCACGACTATTGTCTATGACATAGCTTTTGAAATATTCAGCATCAAACATTCCCATGGTCAATTGGACCCAATCTACATTAGATAAAAGACCTACATTAACGTGTTCTGTTTACTCTTCTCAGACCAAAGAGCCGTGATCGCACAGAGGGATTGGCCTCCACGTTGGTATGTGACAAAATCAGTTATTAATGGAGTAGGGGGAACCCAAACTCCAACTCAAAGCACTGACTTATTGATGATAACAGGACCAGAAAATAAAACAGCTTCCATTAAACCATTCATATTAGACATATCTCTCACCCTTTGGGGTAGAGATGTTCTGGGCCAGTAGGGAATTCTACTGCTCTCAAATTTGTCCTAAAGGCCACTGGTAGGCAGCAGTTACCTCCCTTAGATTTCAAACATTCCAATTTGGATAGACCAGTGACTAATTCAGGGGGAAAAGCTGCCAGCACTCAATGAATTGGTAAAAGAACAACTTAAAAAAAAAGGCCACATAGAAGCATCCTTAAGCCCATGGAATTCTCCTGGTTTTGTTATCAAAAAAGCTTCTGGTAATTGGAGACTGTTATATGATCTTAGAAAAATTAATGAGATAATTGAACCAATGGGATCATTGCAACCTGGAATGCCATCCCCTACTATGTTGCCCAGTGACTGGTCAATGATTATAATTGATATCCAAGACTGTTTTTTCCATATATTACTCAGTCCTAAAAACTCTGTAAGATTTGACTTTCCAGTTCGCTCCGTTAACACTGCTGAACCATATCGTCGTTATCATTGGACAGTCTTACCACAAGCTATGAAGAATTCACCAGCATTGTATCAAAAATATGTTGCTGACATTTTATCACCAATTCAACAACAATATCCAGAGACTCTTATCTATCATTATATTGATGATATCTTGATTTGTGCCTCTTCATCTAACATCATTCAGCAAGTGCTACAAGATATCAAAAAACAATTAAACGTTCATGGTTTTCAGATATCACCTGAAAAAAATTCAAAATGAAGCACCATGGCATTATTTAGGATGGAGAATCACACAGTCTTCCATCACTCCACAACCTATCTCCACCTCAACATCCATTTTTAACCTAAACAATCTGCAAAAATTATTAGGTTCAATTATCTGGTTAAGACCAGTATTAGGGATTTCTACGGATGATCTACAACCTTTATACTGTTTACTGAAAGGGAACCCAGATTTAACATCTCCCAGAACTTTAACAGCTGAAGCAGAAAAGGCTCTACAAAAATGGAACAAAAAATAAACTCATAGCAAGGACATCAGTGACTTTTAGATGAACCACCTGTTTTGGTCATTTTGAAAGTTCTCATGCAGCCTTTTGGACTGTTAGGTCAGTTTTTTCATGGGAAAACACAGTTATGTCTATGCGAGTGGATTTTCCTTCCACTTCAGTTTTCAAAAACAATTGTAACCTTTCCAGAAATGATTAGTAAACCATGTTACAAAGGCAGAACAAGGTGCTGGGAGCTCTCAGGAGCTGACCCACAAACAGTGTATCTTCCCCTAACCTCTGAGCACCTTAAACAAATGTAGATAATGAGCTCAGACTTTCAGATTGCATTTTTAGACTATTTAGGCCAAATAAAAATTCATTTGCCAGCTTGTAAACATTTGCCAGTGTTTACAGATGGATCTGGAAAGACTGGAAATGCAGTTATTGTTTGGCAAGAAGATAACAATTGGCAACAAGATATTCTGTAAGTAGCCAGATCCCCTCAAGTTGTAGAATTATCTGCATTGTTTGTGCCCTCTCTTTATTCTCAGAAAGTATTAACATTGTCTCTGATTCCAGTAGTTAGTGGGTATTGTTCTACAGGCTGAATGTTCTTATCTATGATAATTAAAACATTAACAATGAAACCTTATTTTATTTAAACAGTTATTATTTGTTATTCATAACCAAAACTTTCCCCTCTTTATAGTCCATGTATGTTCCCATACTTCATCACCAGGGCTGATCTGTGAAGGAAACCATCATGTGGATGCCCTAGCAGGTACCGAACAAAGCATAAACCCTAGAGGTTTAGAGCCACTTCAACTCTGGCAACAGATGTTACTCATATCCCATTATTCGGAAAATTAAAATTTGTACATGTATCCATTGATACATTTTCTGGCTTTATATCAGCAACAGCACACTCTGGGGAAAAAACAGAGATGTGCGTAAACATCTAATGACAGCTTGTGCATCTGGGAGTTCCAAAACAAATTAAAACTGATAATGGTCCCTCATATGTGTCAAAAGAAACAAAAGATTTCCTTGTGTTGTGGGGCATCGAACACAAAACAGGAATTCTGCACTCACCAACAGGACAGGCCATCATAGAAAGAGCCCACAGAACAATCAAATCAATGCTGAAAAACAGAAAGGGGAGTGTGCTGGGTTAACCCCAAATGAACAACAACAAAAAGTAATATGTGTTTTAAATTTTTTGAGCAGGATGGAAGGCGGAGTCCTGCCTATTCAAAGACATTTTAATTCATCAAGTGCTCCAAAAATTACTTAGACAAAGATTATTTTCAAGGATTTAATAACAGGAAAATGAGGGGGTCCCTTCCCTTTTATAACTTGGGAGAAGGGGCATGCTTGTATTTCAGCAGATGAAGGACCAAAATGGGTACCAGTAAAATGGACCAGACCATACACGGAGTCACCATGGTTGTCACGTTTCACCGTGATCATCCAGACAGCACCAATGCCGTCGTGGGCTTACCAGTCAAGTGACAGTATGTGGGTACAGCTGACTAACACCACAAACACAGATACGTTATGTTTATCCATTTCCAATTTAAACAATCCATTTAGAACATGTTTAGTAGGTATGCCCTCTCTAATTACCAAGAGTGGGCAAAGTTCACTGGCGACAACCCAGGAATTGCTAAACGGAAATTAAGTGTATCATCTCTAGCCCAAATTGTAGCCATTCAAACATTCATGAACGAAGAACCACAAGAATTGGATCTCTTGTGATCAGTCAAAGCCAAATTATGTTTCACTTTTAGGCAATACACCACCATCAAAGTTAAAATTCATAACACCACCCCAAGTAAAAATATATATAGAAACATTTCTGCATGGTGCCAAGATAAAAAAACAGGCACAATAAGCACTGGGAAAATCACCAAACCAATGAAATTACCAAAAACACAATTCCTACTTTGTGGAGATAGGACATGGGCGGGGATCCCCTCATATCCAGAGGGAGGTCCCTGCACCGTGGGCAGATTGGCATTGTTTAATCCAGCAATGACATTGTTACCTGGCCAAATTCCATCTACTTTAATTCGTAGTAAATGATCTTGCATTGCCTACAAAGTAAAACCAATTTATCCTGGACAGCCCAAACCAAACACCAACTCCTGCAAAATGAGTCACAATAGACACTAAAAAATTTTGCTTGACTACCCCAATTCCAACTGTGCCAACAAATTCCCAAAGGATTTTAACTCAGAAGTCCATTTTTGGTCTAAAACTCAAAACATTTGGAATAGTGCTCTAATGCCAGCTATAGAAACAACACACACTTTAGACATTTTGACAAAATTGGGTTGCTGGTTAGCTAAGGAAGCAAATGCCACCAGAGAAGCATTAGAAGCATTATTGGCGGACACCATCAAATTATGTGAAACTACTCTTCAAAACAGAGCAGCCATTGACTTTTTACTACTAACACACATTAATAATCCATTTCAGACAACATACACACTTTAAAGAAATTAGTAAACCAGCTGACAATATCCCAAGAATCCAAATTTGACAACTTATTTGACTAGCTATATCTTGCAAATACTCCAAGCTGTGCTAAGAAATCATTTGAATCAGCATTCTAACACTGTTCATATTGTTCAATATCCTATTAGTCGTTCCATGTATCATATCTTGCATTCGAAAATAAAATCTAAAGAATGTCTCTCAAGTATTTTCCTAGAAAAAAAAAGGGGGAGATGTAGAAAGTGAAAATGAAGAAGAGTATGAAAGATTGAGAGACCATCTGAAGATGGAAAGTCTGCAGGATGAAGACACTCCTGAAACCCCTGTGTGAAGATTGTGGAAAAGATCAAAAGTTTATGAACTTATTAAGTTATTGATAATATTAAATATTTGTTGTCTTTTTCTCTGTTTTATGTACCCTGATGGTTGTATGAAAAATCCTTTATTACTTATATTCCTATATCCTTTTCCCTATCAGTTGAAATTTGCTGTAACACAGTGTTTTCCTTTTAAGTCCCATACTCCTTTATATGGAAATATCCTTCCCATGTCTTCCCTTATATGGTCTTAATTTGCATGCTTCTCCCCTGTTACACACTGTGTTCTAGAAAGCTCTGCCCCCACATTATAAAAGGCAGGAGCCATTTTAATAAATGGCCTTTTTGCACCCACTCCCTGGAGAGGCAGTCCTTTTTTCCCTTGGGACCATCAGTTAGCGACCTGCTGAGTCATTTGGATCCTCACAAGTCTATGGGACCAGATGGGATCCATCCTAGGGTAGTAAGGGAGGTGGTGGAAGAGCTTGCCAAGCCGCTCTCCATCATTTACCAACAGTTCTGGCTCTCTGGGAGGTCCCAGATGATTGGAAGTTGGCGAATGTCCCACTGATCCCCAAAAAGGGCTGCAAGGAGGAACCAGAAAACTCCAGGCCTGTCAGCCTGACCTCAGTGCCTGGCAAGGTTGTGGAGCAGATCATCCTGAGTGCAATCACACAGCACCTACAGGATGGACAAGGGATCAGAGCCAGCCAGCACGGGTTTAGGAGGGGCAGGTCCTGTCTGACCAGCCTGATCTCCTTTTATGATCAGGTGACCCACCTGGTGGATGAGGGGAAGGCTGTGGATGTGTCTATCTGGACTTCAGCAAAGCCTTTGACACTGTCTCCCACAGCATTCTCCAGGAAAAGCTGCAACCCATGGCTTGGACAAGTGCACTCTGTGCTGGGTTAGGAACTGGCTGGAGGGCCGGGCCCAGAGAGTGCTGGTGAACGGGGCTGCATCCAGCTGGCAGCCGGTCACCAGTGGTGTCCCCCAGGGATCAGTGCTGGGCCCAGTTCTGTCTAATTTCTTTACTGAAGATCTGGATGAGGGGATCGAGTCCACCATTAGCAAATTTGCAGATGACACCAAGCTTGGGGGGGAGTGCCAATGAGCTGGAAGGCAGGAGGGCTCTACAGAGGGACCTGGACAGACTGGAGAGTTGAGCTGATTCCAATGGGATGAGGTTCAACAAGGCCAAGTGCCGGGTCCTGCACTTTGGCCACAACAACCCCTGCAGTGCTACAGGCTGGGCACAGAGTGGCTGGGGAGCAGCCAGGTGGAAAGGGATCTGGGAGTTTGGATTGACAGGAAGCTGAACATGAGCCAGCAGTGTGCCCAGGTGGCCAAGAAGGCCAATGGCATCCTGGCCTGCATCAAGAACAGTGTGGCCAGCAGGAGCAGGGAAGTGATCCTTCCCCTGTACTCAGCACTGGTGAGGCCACACCTTGAATATTGTGTTCAGTTCTGGGCCCCTCAGTTCAGGAAGGACATTGAGGTGCTGGAGCAGGTCCAGAGAAGAGCAACCAGGCTGGTGAAGCAACTCGAGCACAAGTCTTGTGAGGAGAGGCTGAGGGAGCTGGGGTTGTTTAGCCTGGAGAAGGGGAGGCTCAGGGGAGACCTCATCACTTTCTACAACTACCTTAAAGGAGGTTGTAGTCAGGTGTGTGTCAGTCTCTTCTCCCAGGCAACCAGCAGCAGGACAAGAGGGCACGGTCAAGCTGTGCCAGGGGAGCTTTAGATTGGATATTAGGAAGAAATTTTTTACAGAGAGAGTAATCAGACATTGGGATCAGCTGCCCAGGGCAGTGGTGGATTCACCTCTTGGAGCTTTTTAAGATGAGACTGGATGGGGCACTTAGTGCCATGGTCTAGTAACTACAGCAGTGTTGGATCAAAGGTTGGACTTGATGAGGTCGTTTCTAACCTGGTTGATTCTATGATTCTATGATAAATACTTTATGGGAGGGGATGAAGAGGGAGACAGACTCTTCTCTCTGGTGCCCAATGACAGCACAACAGGGAGTGGGCACAAACTGAAACACATGAAAATCACTTTGAACACAAGAAAACACTTTTTACTGTCAAACACAGAAATAGGTTTTCCAGAAAGGGTGTGAAGTTTCCATCTCTGTAGAGCTCAAAACGCAACCGGACATGGTCCTGGACAACCTGTTGCAGGCAACCCTGCCTGAGCAGGGGACATGGATTAGTTATTTCAGGGGGTCCCTTCCTGCCTTTGATTTTTCCAACAGTGGCAGAGACTCAGAGCAGACTTTTTTCAAATGTATAATTCAAAAAAAAGTACAAAAGAAATACTGGAATACACTTAATTTCACCAGCACTGACAAATACTGGCTGCTATAAAATTCAGGTTGTTTTCTTTGTCCATAATTGAGTTCCATGTTATTGTGAATTCTGTACTTCGGTACCAATGTTACTTTAGATCCATGGTAACATGGCTTGAGGGATTTTTTTTTAGTTGGGTGTTAGCAAGCGAGATTACTTTTGTGAATTGGCCCTTAAAGATATTTCAGAAATTATAGGCGAAAGACTCAGTTGCATTACTGATTCAGTCTTTAACTACATAGTTTGGACCCTTAAAGACACCATATAAGACTAGACTCATTTACACTGTTAATACTTGCTCCAACCACATGCATATATTGCCTCACTGTTCAAATGTTAAGACCATAACAACTTTTGTTCTTTGTGGTACTTGTGAGTAGATTCAAGGCAATGGAACAGAACAGTCTGAGCTAATAAAATTCTGCTGCACGTTTCCTTTTACTGGTGTGATTGTGACTAACCATAAACCGGGACAGAAACTGCACACAGGCTCAAACCTCAGTGCTATTAGACTGAAAAAAACCCAAATCTTTTAAACATTTGGATCCTGAGGTTTTTTCATCAAGTCTGAGAGTTGGTGTTTTTTTAAGCATTCAAGTATTAGGCCTGATTCTGATGCTTACACCTCTTTGGAGTTAAATTCTGTTTATCCTGTTTTTGTAGGTTCCCACACATTCTAACAATTTCAGGAACATTTGAATCAAAACTACATCCACCACCTTCCCTTTGCCCACTAGGTAAGTGACCTTGTCATATAAGGCTATCAAATCAGTTAAACAGGACTTTTCTTTCGTGAACCTGTGTTGACTCTGTCTTATGATTGCATTATTCTTTAAGTGCCTTTCAACAGCACCCAGTGTAATTTTCTCCATAATTTTTCCTGGTATTAACAGCTCTATAGTTTCCTGGGTCTTCCCTCCCACCCTTCTTATGAAATGGAATAACATCTTCCAGTTAGTGGGACCTCCAAAGACTCCCAGAACCTTTGGTAGGTGACCAAGAGGAGTTCTGACATAACATCCCATATCTCCTCCAATACTGTGGGGTGAATCCCCCTTGGGTCCCACGGACTTGTGAACATGCAACTGATCCAACTGGTCCCCTACAGCATAAGTGTCCGCAAACCGAAAATCACTGTCCCCACACTCATGGTCCTCCAAATCAGGATACCAGGTAGCCCAAGGTGTATCAGTATTATTAAAGACTACGATAAAAAATGAAATTACTGTATCTGCCATTCTCTCATCCCTTTTAGTCAGATGACCATCTTCAACAAATATCAGTCCAATGTTTTCTTTAGATCTGCTTTTGATATTAATGTACTTAAAAGCAAGCTTTTTATTGCCTGACACAACAACGGCCAGTTTCAACTCCAACTGAGCTTTGAGCTTTCATGTCATCTGCATGCATATACAAAGCACAGCTCTGTGACCTTCCTACAAAGCCTGATCTTGCTTCCAGAGATCATGTTTTCTTTCCCTCTTGAGCTCCATGAGGAATTCCCTGTTCAACCAAGCTGGTCTTCTGCCACACTTGCTTGAGTTATCACACAGTGAATTGCCTACTCTTCTGTCTGAAAAGTGTTTTCTTAAAGACAACACCACTCAGGAACTCCAAAGCTCTCAAAAGCAGATTCCCAGGGTACTGAGTAGCTTAAAGTTTTCTCTTCTGAATTTCAGGGTGGCAACCATGCTGTCCTTTTTTTCATTACTGTGAAAATTTTAAACTCAGCCATTTCATGATCACTGTGGCCAAGACAGCCTGCTACCATCACATTTCCCGTAAGTCCTTCTCTGTTCACAAATACCAGAATACCAGAGTAATTGAAATAACTGCATGATGAAATGTGTATGAACAAAGTTGTCCTGGTAGATTAACAAAAAGTCCTGAGTTAGTTGCAATGGATTTAGTAGTTGTTCTGATTTCAAAGTGATCACAAAATCTCATGCTGTTGGCCTGTACAGACACCTATGGCCAAGAGTAGCAGCAGCAAATAGAGATGGAAAAGGTGTGTGTGGTTAAGGGAACGGCAAGAAACATTCCCATCTAAAAATATCTTCCTTCATTTTATGGAAGAAGAATCACACACACCTACAAAACACAGGCAAAGTTTAGAAAAATCATAACAAGCAGAGAGGATGGATGTGAGCACAGAAGAACGTGGTGGCAGTGGGAGCACAAGCTGTGAAACAACTATTGCTTTGACACTCCTTCTATTTGATTGAAGGGTCCTTATCAGCTGAATCCTCTTTGAAGGGTCACAGCCTCCTGCCTGTGCTATCTTCTTTCTGAACTAAGGCTCATATTCAATGGTTCCCCACAAAGGCCATGTATGCATTCTCACCAGTGAAAGGTTTCACCTGAGTAGACATAAACAACTCTGACACAGGCTCAGTTTAGTGACTGGGCCCTCTCAGGCACATAGCAACCCACAGTGGGGGGTCTTGGATAAACTAGGACTAAACATTGTGTCTCTGTGCTTTCCTTTCCTACTATGTTGGGGCAGGGTAGGGTGGAACACAGCCATGCCGGAGCTCCAAAAACACTAGTTTAAGTCTGAAGCCCTGAAATTATTGTTATTTGAGTTTTTTTTTTTTTTTTTTTTTTTTGTTATTGTTATTATTAATGTCACTCTGATTCAGGAAAACCATTGAATTCCATCACTACTGATGAACTGATTGTGTGCACACATATTTCATACAGGTATGTGTTCATGAACATATAGAAATTGCACTTTGCAACTAGATTTAATGCAAATTTGACAGTTTTTTCATTAATATTTCTTACGAACACTCATAGAAAATACTTCCAAAATATCTCAAAATGTATACAGTGTTTGTTTATAAAAAGAGTATATATTTTAAATGTACACATCCTAGTGTGATTGTTACTTATAGTTGTATTTTTAAAAGCTTGTTTTTTGTTTCAGTGCAATATGCTCTTTTCTTTCCTTTAAATTGAACTGTTATCAACATTGTAATTTTCTATTAAATAGTAGAAAAAATAACTGTAGATAGGTTTCTAATGTAAATAAACTGCAATTGGATGTGTAGCATATATAAAAATACCTAATTTTTGATTGGTTGGTTTGTTGGTTGGTTGGTTGGTTGGTTGCTATTAAAGAAAATAAGGCAACACCTTTCTTTGTTTTGCAGTTCTACAGCAAACTTATCCCTGGATATTTTTTTCCTGTATACTTCTTTGGTGTGTATATATATAAATATATGCACACATACACACACACACATACATACACACGTATATGGTAGATTAAAGCTGACTCCCAAACATGTCACCTCTTAAAAAATTATTTTTGCCTTGAAATAGCATGGATAGTGAGGAATTCCCCTGGAGCATTCCAAAAGGAAATCTGTTGGGGTTTTTTCTGCTTGGGAAAATGGCTGCTAATTCTAAATTACCATTTTCATTTTTTTACAGCAAGAATGCACATTTTCCTCAACCATAAAATTTTCTCATTATAGAAATGAGCCAGTCCCCAAGGGTGTGGTTATAAAAAGATAATCTCACCCCAATCTGATTAGAAGCATAAGGCTCATGCCTCAAAATGCTCCAGGATATGATTATCTTATGATAACCACACCCTGTATCATATCTTATTGATTAATTAATAAAGCTTCAGCATTATTATTCAGTGCAGGACATAAGGTATCAGCAAGAGGTCTGATTCTGGAATGGCAAAGATTCTTTGAAGCTCTCCAGATAGCCCCTCTTGCTCTGATTATAGCATTTCTGAAATTATGGAGTCACCAGATGCCAGTTTTTGTTTCCTATTGATGATTATACCAATGGTATATTAAAGCTCAGCCATTGCCAGATATATACTTATGTAAAGACGCAGTTGCACTAAACTGCAGCTTTGCATTTATATTGTAGATTTAGGTTACACAGCAGAACAGATTTACATTCTCTGGAGATGATTTTGTAGACCAGACAGTAACTGTGCTCTTCATTCAGGGCAGCTCTGAGTTTTATGAATGGTTACATAGTGGAGGGATCTCTGTTCTGCCAAGGAATTGCTCCCTCCTTGCCCACATACTTTGTAAAAATAGGGACAATAAAGCCAACCCTTGGGCTCCTAAACCTCCCAGTCCAAGTCATCCAGAGTTGCAGACTTTGTATACCTGTTTTAAACAGTAGTGCAAAGAAGCCCCAGATAAACGCTGGAGCTCTAACTGCAAAGCCACCTCTAACCTCTCTGTAGTGTACTTTGTTCTGTACAAAAAAAAAACCTGCTTAATGATGTGGGACTTGCTTGAACAGGCAATCTGAAGGCTAATGTCACAGCAGATGCTGATCTTCTCTGCATCAGTGAAAAGCTGGAATTATTTCACTGACTTCAGCGGAGTAAAGCCAGGTTAGTAGATATATCTAAGAAGAAAATATTGCTGATGTATGCAAAAAGAACCTCACTAGGAACTCCCTTGCAGTGCAACTTCTACATACTGCTATCAGAGAAGGCAAAATGACCCCTCTGTTAAGAGTTAGATGCTTTTTCAGAAACAGGAGGCAATATTTACATCTGTATTGCAATCTCATTTTTAGATGAAAATTTAAAACAATAAAACATTTCATCAAACCTGTCATGTAGGGGTGTGCAGCTTTCACGTAACAAATGGATCTTTATATGGCAGTGCAATCTACACCGCAGTAATCTACTACAATTTCTTCTTTGGCAAATTTGCTGTGTCTGTTGTATTGCCATCCACTCAATTAATGGAGAATGTTAATTTCTGGAACTAGCGGGAATAAGCTAGAGAGGTGTCATCCCACCCTTTCATGCTGTGTGGCAAAAATAACTGGCTGTTCCTACTACCCCCCTACACCAATTCCTTTTGGCTAGTCACAGAGGCTCTGGAAAAAAATGGCATTCTCACTATCATAAGCCAGCAGCCAGGAGTGTCTTGGGGTTCATCAGGCACAGTATCGCTAACTGTTCGAGGGAGGGGATTGTCCCACTCTGCTCTGCACTGAGGTGGCCTCACATCATGTACTGTGTGCAGTTTTGGTCACCACAATATAATATAAAGCTATTAGAAAGTGTCCAAAGGAGGGCTATGGAGATGATGAAGGGCCTAGAAGCCGTATGCAGAGCAGCTGAGGTCACTTGCTTTGTTCAGTCTGGAGAAGAGGAGCCTGAGCGGAGACCTCATTGCAGTCTACAACTTTCTCATGAGTGGAAGCAGAGGGGCAGGTGCTGAGTTTTTCTCTCTAGTGACCAGTGACAGGACCCAAGGTTTGTCATGGAGGGTTTAGGTTGGAAGTGACCACAGCACCAAGCCAACCAGAGTTCAAGAAATGTTTGGCCAGTGCTGTCAGACACATGGTGTGATTCTTGGATTGGTCCCGTGCAGGGCCAGCAGCTGGACTTGGATGATCCTGATGGGTGCCTTCTGACTCAGGGTATTCTATGAGTCTATGATCATATTACCTACCACATCCTGAAGCAGGTTCACATGACTAATAGTCAAAAATGTTGTGTTCCATTCTCACAGATGCTTCCGCCACTGTGGCAGTGCTGCCATTTTTAATTGGGTACTGCTAAAATCTCTGAAAGAGGCAAGGTGTTAAGACTGTAACCTGATCTCTATTGAAGATTTCTCAAGGTGAGTGATGTTATCCTAGGACATGCACCCATAAAAGAAAGGATAAATCACTTTTTGGACTATCTGTCTTTCATCTTTGACAACAGGGAAAGATGACTAGTTTGGAAGGGATGCCATTTTTATAGAGCCAGGGGAGATGAAGGGATTTCTGCCTTTATTATAGCAGAGTCTTAACTGGAACTTGGGTTATTAGCATACAGCCTTCACTATTGTGATCTTTTCCTGACCTTACTAGTAAATATGTCTTTGCCGGGCTGCATGCTGTGGAGCTTTGTGCAGCAGATCTGTCTGTCTTCTGCACTGAAGAATTAGTGCCAGATACTAAGCTTGCTCTCTAATCTTATCTTTCTCTGTGCAATGGGTTCTCCTGAAAAGAAATGTACAGTTCCTACTAAAGACACATCCTACAAAGGAACTCTCTCTCTTCAATGGTACCTTTCTGTTTCATTGTTAAATACAATGAATAGAGTTCATTCTAAGTCATAATAAGTCAATATTTTTTTTGTCTTGAATAGGCTATAGTCCAGGTGACAGAAGAAGAAGAGACAGGGCAGATTTAAAAGTCTAGAAAGCAAAATGCACACATAAAATGCTCTTTTTTTAAATGCTGAGATATTTAGTCACTCTCTTTCCACTCCCTATGGCAATTACAGCTTTGTTTTACTGTGATGTCTGTAAAGTATTTTTGCAAAAATGTTTCTTGTTTTGTCTGCAATTTTGTAGTGGAAAATGTTATGTTCTCAACTGATGTACAATAAACTTAATCTAGTTCCAAGGGTTTATTTTATTTTATTTTATTTTACTTTCAGACAGAATAAAATCCAAGTGGTCATCCTGACCATGAAACATCTGTTTCATGAAACATCTTTGAATGAAGTACTCCTTCAGGAAAGGATAAATGGTTGGCTACTAAAGCAATTGTACATCACACTTTCTTCTCATCTTAACAAAAAGTCCATTGGGTGAAGTATGGGATGTAATAAGCAGTTCTGCTCCCTTCTATTGAAGATGGACAAGGAACCTGACTTGCACTTGAAGAAAAACTTTGTAATTGTTGAAAGCCCTTTTGAGATCTAAGAGTTGATCATCTGTTTTATACAGAATTATTTTACATGCAGAAAAATTTTACTGGAATGTAAAATCTTCTTCAAAATCTGAGGTATATCATTATGAATGAAAAAAAGGCTTTGGACATCCCCTATCAAATTCAGGTTTATGTTCAATGATTGGGCTGGTTTTTTCCATGCTGGTTACAGATATACAGGGCAACAGCAGATGCTGTGAGAATGTCCATTTGCCTTCCTTTCTTTCCATGTGACTTCCCTCCCTCTGCTCTTGTTGCTTAATTGCCCTATCCTGCACTGTGGAGTGAGCAGGGAAGAGTTCAGAGCCCTGTGCAGCCTGTGCAGTGTTTCTAGTAGGTACATGATATTCCAACACTCTTTGTTGCCAGCGCAGGTCATCAGCAACAAAATTGTTGTTTCAATGAAACATAGATAATATATCTGAACCTTGATGATACCCTAGAACAAGATATTCTACATAATCATGAGCCTAAATATGGGTGTGTATGTGTGTACACAATGTGTGATGCCTTAGAACAAAATATTCTACATTATCATAAGCCTAAATGTGTGTGTGTGTATGTATGTGTGCCATCTTCAGAAACTGGTAATATCTCAGTTTAATTACTTCTTGGCCCATTTTCCCCAAAAGTTAGCAATATTTTAAGCATTTTGAAAGGGTGGAGCATATAAATGGACTTTCATTTTCTGCATAATATTTTAAATTAAGTATTTAATTAAGTATTTGTACAGAATTGAGACATAAAAGATGTTGTCCCTGGTATCTGGAAAATACTAATCCAAGAATTTATATATAGTTTGTTACCCATTTAAATGTAAGAGCATGCAGATAACCATGATGGAGGGTTTATTGTTTGTTTGCTACTTTGTTTAGGTTTTCTTGTTGTCGCGATCCAAAGCAATGCATTGAGTTTGGTACATGGCCTCAGTTACAGAGAAACTACTGTAATGAAGGGAAAAATGTAAGGATATTCCTAAATGGTGCCTCATTCCACTGATGGTTTTACTGATTCTGTAGGCATAGTTTTATCCACTGGAAGTTGCAGAGTATTTTTTGGAAAATATATGTTTATTTTCATTGCAATAGGAAAGGCAACTACCTAAGTCAACACATAAAAAGGCATCCTGTGGAGTTGAGCATGATGCCTAGTAGTAATGCAAGAGAAATGACACTTTAAATGCTCTAGAGTGCTATTTTAAGCAGAGGCTTTTGAAAGATATTAATTTTTCGTAAAGACCACTGAAGTGTTGGTTTTGCTGGATAAAATAACAGCTGCAAGGGAGGATGAAATTCTTTTCTGAGATAACAAAGGAAAGACTTTGCATCGGGATTTGTGTCACCTTTAACAGCTAAATTGTGCTCTCAGCTCAGTGGGCAGGATTGCCACTGAAAGCATGGTGTGATCAAGTTAGACCATGCCCAAAGGGAGAATTTGGCCCAAATGGATGATCAAATCCAGGGCTGAGAGCCAGCAGACAGTAAATGAATTGTCCTTTCATTGAAGTCCTCCACAAAGTGAAGAGGCTCATCCCTAAATCTGTGCTCTGATAGAAACAGGAGCAAGAGGGATTTAAACCATGTCAGTCCTCATGGCTGACAGTGCAGCCCAGCAAACTCCAGTACAGCACAAATGAGTAGGGAGTACTTTGCAGTACAAGACTGAGTAGCTACACTTCTGTAGAGGTGGAATAAACCTAAATGCCATTTTTAGAGTGTAGATTGTTTTTGCTACTGCTCAGAAAATGAATAATATCCCTAACTGAAATCTTTTGTTTTCAGGCCTCAGATCAAACAAAAGGCAATTCAGTCCCTAGTTCCCTAAGCCAGAAATAGGTGTTTGTGTTATGATGTGTATTAGTCTGGAAGATTTATTCTGGGCAAACCAAAGAACAACAGGACAGAGTTTGCTCATTCCTTAATAAGTTAGTACATATGCCCTGATGAGGTTTTCATCTTGCAGACTTTGGTCCACTGTCTCTTTGGTCAGTGGCTTCAAGTGATTATAAGCTTTTTAAGTTCTTTAATGCCCCTTTTAAACAGATAGGGCTGGCTCTACATATTTTACCACTGCAGTATAGAATGAAAAATGTAAATGCTTTAAGAATGTATTTTTTTAAATACTAGAGTATGTGTTTCACTTCAGTGCAAAGACAAAAAGGCAGAAGGGACTAGAAATGTAGATGTCCCTCAGGGTTGGAGGTTAAGATGGTTCTGGCCATGAATGGGTCTGGGTCACAGTGTCATAGAGGCAGTGGCCAATCGAGCACCACCTTTATGGGGTGGTAGGTTGAAACAGAAAGATGAAACTCCCATTGGGAAGAGTCAGTGCCAGCAGCCACTCACAGGTCACCAAAGCTTCAATACCAAACTCTTTGGGTGACTTACATTTTAGGCACAACATCAGGTTTTCCTCACTTTTGCCTTGAGCTGGGCAACATGGACCCCTGTGAGATGTAAATCCAAGCACGTAAATAAATAATCCAGCATAGAGAGATGTTCCTGCTGAGAAATACTTGCCTAAAGACAGGGTAGAGGGAATGAGGAGATGTTTATGGCCTTTCTGCTTGCTTCTAACAAATATTCCCATGCTCTCTGATTACTACAAAGATTTAATATTAAGCAATATGTCAGCCAAATAAACCCTAGCACTGAGTCTGTAAAAATTAAATGAGCCCTTCCTGAGCCCCTAGCACCTTGCTCCCACTCCTCTAGTCTAAGACACCATGAGAGGGGACATGAAAGACAGGAAGTGAGCAGGTAGGGCTAATGAGGTAGGGAAATGAGCTAGAGTTTCCTCCCACCATGCAAGTAGGGGACAATGAAAAGCAGCCAGGGTAATCCTTGCGCCTTTCCTCTACAAAGCTAAGCTGCCCTGTTTAGCAGTGATCTCCTGTAACAGAGCCCTCCAGGGTCAATTGCACTCAGCAGTTTGGCTTGTTTGAATTCTGAACGCCCAGGTCTTTAAGGTAGCACGTGTGCCCTATGGATATTTTTGTAAAACTGGAGTCTTTTTTACTTGCCTTAGAAAGGACTCAACTGAGCCACTATTTCAGTGCAGATTGTAAACTGACAGAATAGAAAGAGATGTCCTGTTGCTGGCTAAAACATACGTGGACAGCCTCTCTGTTTCTCTTTCTATGGGGCCCTTCAGTGTCTTTGGCCTATAGCCAAAGAGACTTGGACGTTATAATGCGGGAGGTCATAGTTTCTGAGTTGTAGACACCCAGTGGTATTTCTAACATCTAAATCTGATTCATGGGTATACTGGAAATTTAGCATCTTGAAGTGGGATTTGTACAAGGCACCTGACTAGGGAGCTGCCAAAGCTGGGCAATAATGCTGCCAAGGGGAGAAGGATACATTTTAAATTGCATCCTTTGCTGAGAATTGACACTGTTACTCTGGGCAAAAGATGCCATTTTTTAATCACTCTACTGAACCTTCCCCTTTCTCTGAAGGAGTAGAAAACTTCATGTTTGGGTTTGAGAAAGGCCATACTGCCCTGGTAGTCTGGAGCCCACTGCAAACCTCTGTAGAATGCCAGCTTGTCTCCATCAAGCTCTTTTCTTCCATAATGTTTGCAGAGGCCTGAATAAACCAGGCTGCAGATACAAGTTATCTATTACTGACACTGTTCCTGTACTCTTCTCTTATTGTGTCTTTCTTTTAATAGTAGGACTGTGAGTCCTTTAGGGAAGGACATGTCATTTTGCTCTTTGTTTTTGTTCTTCATCTTTGAATGACATTAATTCCTTGTGGTGCTAGACCAGGAAAGAAATGCAGTTTTTACTCTCTGCATGTGCTTGCATCTGTTCAGTGTCACCTGATGTGTAACCAGGAAAACAGAAATTAGGACTATTGGTGCTGAGCTTTTTAAAATAGTTTTTTTTTAGTAGTGCCTTACTACTTGGTGACTACCATCACAGATAAGTAATTTGGAGATCTGGAGTGGCATGTAAGTTCAAAGGGTCTAAATACTTCTATTTATACTACTGTATACTGTATATTTATGCGTGGCCAGCCACCTTTATGTTTGAGCAATTCTTTTTGTCCAGCAGAGAGTGGAAGAGAGAAATCTGTGACTGTCTTCCCTGGGGTATCATGGGCTGTATATCTGGAACAGGCTTTGATTAAGAGGCTACCTTGGCACAGGATGAGAATGATGCATTAGTTATCTTATGTGGTAACAAAAAGTGCTGCTAATCAAGAGGCAGATCTATAATATCTGGTTTTACTTGTTTCACTACTAAATACATATTTGGCTTCAGATAACATTAAAAAATAAAAAAATCAACACTAGAAGAAGTTCTGGGGAATAGTATGACCATATATATTTTTATCTATATTGTATTGAGCTCATCTCAATTTTTGCTACCTGAAGGTTAGACAGCCAGTTGTCCAGACTCCCTTGCTAGTCTGTGGAGAAAGCTCTGGATGGGATGAATCACCTACCAGGGGTGCTCTCTTTAGACATCTGTCTCAGATGGCATGAATGTTTCTCTGGAGTGCCTGCTTCTCTCCTATGTTTATAGGTGGAGGTTTGTTACTACCCCACCTAAAAGCCTAACTTTTAAACACACACAGCTGAGCAGCCCCACCCTTCCATGTGGGCACTCCTCATCTTTCCATCTTTTCTCTTTCACAGGAAGTGGAAAAGCTTATTAGGTAAGGAATTGTCTTCTGTGCTATAGTGTGCACTATATTATCCCTCACTTGCTAGCTCAGTGTAATAGTCAAGTCTGGCCAGGGAAGGGAAGTCCTGGGCTCGTAAGACACCTCATCTCCCATGAGTCAGTGGGATGTGCCAGGGCTCCCAGTTGTGCTGGGTGAACCAGCATTTACCCGTTTCCCAGGGCTCATGGTGGGATCACCAGGGCTTTCACACATTGCTTGTGGCTATTGTGGCAAATACATATGCATGTACCACAAGAGCTGCCTGAGCCAGAGAAACATGTGCCAGATTTGCCTAGTGAGTAGGAAATAGATTTTTGCATGTAAATAGTGACATGGCAATGGAACAGACATGGGTTTTTCATGGGAAAGACTGACAGAACTGCATCTACATTGCCTCCTGGAGAGCTCCTTCTTTACACTGAGTAGTTCCATCTGCAGTGGACTCCTGACTTGGGTCCCTTTCAGGAGGTGTGGAAAGAAATCAGGCTGTGAGTCTCACTCTCTCACTGTCTCACTTCCGCCAATAAAGCAAGAGTCATTCAAATCCCTAATTCTTGTGTTCAGTGAAGGAACAACCAGTTGTGGACAACAGACATGATTGCCAAATTTCAATTTTCTTAGCAAATAATTGAATAAACAGCATTGTGAAGCTCATATAGAGCTAGCCAGCTTAACCAGCTGCCAAACCTTGTATAATCAAAGAAAGAAGATAAAATTCAAAAATATTATCACTCCACCTTAGCTAGCCCATACTGCAAACTTCTTTGTCTCCACTTGTCTGCCACTCAGACATTTAGACAGGCTGTCATTATCAGCCATCCACTGCCCCAGCTTTGCCCCAATTTTTTTAAGCCCTACAGCACTGTCTTTTGATGTGTCTGGTGAGAAAATTAAAGTAGATGAAGACTGAGGATACCCCTCCCTTAGGTAATGATAAATTCTTATTCCCTCCAGCTATCTTCCTGACAATGCAGTCCTCCTCATTCTGGCCTTACTTCCTACTTCCACAGACTGAAGAATAATTAAAACTCCTCTACATAAGGTATGGCTTCATTCAACAGTCAGCTTAGACTCTGTTAAAAAATGCTTGTGACAGACGAGGTATATTCTGTGCTATAGCAATAAGTCAGTTGACATGCAGTAGCCAGTAGGAAAAGAAGACAAAAGAAGCTGGCATGCAAAAGCCAGGAAGGAAGGAGACAAAACCACTGAAGTGTATATATGCTTGAAATAAGGCCTCATCAATTTAAACAAAAGTGCTAGACCTTGGAACTATTATGCAGGTACATCCTGAATGCATTCAGCAGAGATAAAACCACTGAAATATATCTCTTCATCCATCAGACACTTTAGGATGAAATGGAATATACAGTTACTTTGGAAATCCATCAGTACTGCAATTCGGCAAGGAGAATTACACTTTGGGGGTCAGTACACGTGGATCAAATTTCCTTGTTCCAGATTGTGCTGGAAAGCAAACAGGAGATATTTAATCAAATGAAACACAGTCATGTCAAGTCACCTAATGAGGAACTTTGGGAATAAAGTTTCTAGAATAAGCAGTTTAAACACCATCAGACTGTCACAATGTGAATGCTGGGTTGATCCTGGAATTGTTTTCATAACTTTTTCTTGTCAGAGACATGCTTGTCTCTGGTCTTATTAGTCACATATTTAGATGCAGCATTTGCTGCTAGGAAACTTCCTTTCTATCTTAAAAACGCAGTCAAGGGAGTGAAAAGCTGTGCCCAAAACCCCAACAAAACTAATTGTTAACCCAAAGGCACCCACACCCAGTCATTCTGGCAAAATCATACTCTCTCAAAAAAGCAAAGCTCTCATGACTTGTGATATTATCACAGCCTTGGAATGTGTGCAGTCTTGCTTACTTGCAGTGTTCTTCTTTTTCTTAATTGTTTGAAATAGTTGGTGTATCACATGTTATTGTAACAAGAAAAAACAGGTTTAGTAAAACAAATAAACAAATGTACCAGTGAATAAACCGCGTAGTCATAATTATTTTTAAGAGATAAAACAGGTAAACATGAGATGTAGGGGCAGAATAAGACTGAGTGTGTCATGGTTTCCCTAATTATGTAGACACAGCTTCATGTTTCTCAAAGGTGATACAAAGAATGGCCACCAGATGATTATTCTACAAGAAGTTTTTCTTTGTTGCATATTTGTCAAGGCAACACACGTGGCTCTAAGCCAGGCTGCAAAGGAAACCAGGGCTGTGGTGACCCAGGGAAGCCTGCAATGTGCATTTATTCCACTCTACAAACTCCCCATCACTTTCAGCACAACCTGAATTGTCTAATTTATATCAGCAAAGGGACACTGAAAAACTGAGATATTCCCTTGACAGTAATAACTAATAAAGTTGTCTTGTCTGGGTAATGACAGCTGAAAGCTACTAACAAGTATTGGTGAGCAAGTTTAAAAGGGGAAAGAGACTGTCAATACTCAGTAAAGGGAAGAAATTCTCCACTGCATCCAGACTGGAGTGAGCACAGATTTTGGAGAAGCAGAAAGAGCTGTACTGCCCAGAGGTACTGAGAATCCCCCCAGAAACCCCACTCATAATTTTTTGGTCTCAGCTCTCTTGTTGTTTTTTCTTTTGTTGTTGTTTGTTTCATGCTGACTGCAAAAAATTTTGTTTGTGAATGCCATAAATGCTCTACCCATCATGTTGTTCCCAGATAGTTAAACTGGGAACTGGAGCTATGTTATTAATTGCATAATCCCCAGAAAGAGCACTTGTGCCTGAGTAAGATCCATGAGGCAATGAAGTCTTAGACACTGTTGGTACAACTCCAGCTGAGCTGGCTTGAAAGAAGGTAAGATCCAAAAGGTAGATCCTATACATAAGTTCTGTGCCTACTCACAAAGAGGAACTCAGCCAGGACTATAACAAGAGTTCTTGTGGGCTAGAGACTGTAGCTGAAAGTGTGAGATGCTTCCAAAGGTAAGCCAGTACAAGTTTTGTGAGTTTTCCTTCTGGTTTCATAACCTTCATAGATTAAGTTTTCAGGATGTGTAGTTTAGGTGTCAGAGGCAATTATACACTATATTAAGGTTTATTTGCATGTAAAATCTCATTGCTCTCTCACCACATAGTTTAATGAACTATCAGGTACTGTTAAAAACAGTTTGATTGTTGCTTGATTGTTTGATTGTTGCTGGTAACTGTAACTTTGGGCTTTTCATGGTGCGCTCCAACATATTGGTGGCTGGGTAGAAGTCTTGTTATCACTATGTGTGAGGTATTCACTCCGCACACAGAGTTATATCTGTAACGAGGCAGTTGCAGAAGAAAACAGACTGTTCCTGGCCTTGCTTTAGTGGCTAATCCGAGAGCTTTTCTATCAAACTCAAGAGGAAAACATATTTAACTCTCACCTGGGAAAGAAGGTGGATTCCAAGAATGAGATCTGCTCAGGATTTGTAAGGAAGGTGGTCTGAGCTTGTGGATTTACCTCCTAAAGATAACTGAGCCGGCTGAATTCGGAATTTCTTTTATGTAGGGATTTTGCTTTGATATTTTCTGATCCACAACTGACCTTCTTGTCTGAGGCTCAGAGGAGGTTTTAAGGAAACAACTCTGCTGAAGGTATAGGCTTTAATATAGAAGATTCTGGGTTTCCTTGCCTACATCTGTAACTAATAAAGGAAGAGGAGTCACTTTGCAAGCTATGCATTTTACACTTTGTTGCCTATTATTCACGGAGAGATGAGGGATAACAAATGATGCTGAGGAGAGCGAGACTAACTCTTTGGAAGAATGTTCCCAGCAGGAAAATCATGGGGAGTGTGAGATAGCATGGAATGGGGAGAGCAGCTTTAATCCTCAAAACTGCTTTTTTAAAAAACCCTGCTAGACATGGGTGGCCCTAAAGTTTTTGTTTTTCCTTAGGAAAAACAAGCTATGGTATAGCACATTGCCTATCAATGATTGCTAACTATGCCAATTGAAAAGATAAAATAAACAATTTAAGTTCTATTTGAGCTTTGTCCTTTATGAAAGGAATACCATATCTAATTGTCTCAATGCATTTTTTTCACATTTCTAGTTTTCTTGGCACTGATGACAACTTGAGAATATAACTTCTTAATAAGTTGTAGTGGTTTTGCTTAACTTCCTTTACACATATTTGAACATATAGTGCATGAAGTAAAAGTAATGTTGGGATTGACAGACCAAATACGACAAGTTGGAAAATTCTAAAAATTCAGGGTGCAATTAATTTGTTGGTGTGCATCTTGTATATTTTGCATGAGCAAGCTAATAACGAAATGCACTAGGCTTTCATTAGGACTCATACACCATATGGTGAGAATACCTTGAGTGTTTTAAGCATATCATCAACCATGTGAACCATTCTGCTTATCTTAGCAAGGGTGTCAGAGCATATTTGAGACCAAATGATTTCTAGATCTGCTTTCTTGATGTTACCTCTCTTCTTCCACTTCATTGCTCCCCACCCATCACCCTGGCTGACCATGGCTTCCTTGCTGGAGTTCTTCTTATTGCTCCTTCTCCAGATGCTCCCCAGGTTCCCACATCTCTTCAGCATAGGGATGATTATCTTTAACCAGTTTGCAGATATTTTGATACCTAGAGACCATAGCAAAGGTAAGAAGGTCAGGTTTGAACACTGGCTGCATCCTGCAGCCCCTAGTCAAACCAAACTCCAATCCACCATCCCACTATAGTGTTTTGTACTGTAACAGTACCTCTGTTTCAAAATCAAATTTCCATGTCCCAGACTGCACAAACCAAAAATAAAATGCCAGCTCCTATCCTATCCTATAGATTTCTGCCTTTATGGCATAATCTAACATGGTTCCATCTCAGTCAACTGGGGTGTAGCATCCAGGCTCTCCTTGCCTTCAGTGGATGGCTTGTGCAAAGTCACACTACCCTGGGTATTGGTGTTCTCTCCCTGCATGCTTATTTCTCCTAAGTGCCCATCCTACTGCACAAACAGGGACAGATTATGTTGCAGGTGACACTTTTCTCTCTAAACTAGTTTAACCTTTTTATACTTGTTGGGCCCTTGACTAATGCTAGGCCTTCACTACTTCCTTCAGCTAAACATGAACAGACTCTTTAAATACTAACATTGTGCTTTAGGTTTTCCATGTTTTAAAAGCAGTATTACAATGTTGTTAAACTTGCCATGCTGCTGTTCCTAAATGCATGGCTCTGTCCCATCTCTGTCTGACTGGAATAGCAGGAGCAGACTGGTTTCACTTGGAGGTTCTCACTGATCATTATTCTTGGCTGAACAGCACATAATTATTATTCTTGCCAGAACAGCAGTATTTTTTTCACCATTACAGTTGTTAGATTCACCTCATCATCCTTCTTTCACCCTTTCTACCACTACAAATAAAAATAAACATGAAATGTGTCAATCAAGCATAGTCTGTTCCTCTGTTGTGTCACCAGAGAACTGGGATACTGTGTAGTCCCTAATATCAAAAGTAAGGAAATACAGTAAATGCTTTTAATGATCTCCTCCTGGATTTTTAAGTGTATTTCTCATTTTCATGTGAAAATCTCAGATATTTTAGCATCGCTTTCCACACTTTTACATATTTTCTGGGTCTAAAGATTATTATTGTTTTATTAATATGACACACAACTGAAGATACAGAAATGTGGAACTCGTGTATTGTATAGAAGGAGAAGCAGGACACAAAACTGGCATAGAGATATTGTATATTTAATGGTTTCTAGTTTTGATACTGATAACATCTTGTAAAAATCAGGGCTGATGTAGTTCTTATAAAATTTTCCACAAATTACCTTGTGTATGGAGTAGAAAGTATGAAGTCAAAGAAATGTGCAATAGAAACAGCTCTAGACAAGTACAGTCTGTCATTGAAATATAATGATACATAAAGTCCTAGTCCAGGCATCCACAGTACAAGGAGGTTTATTGGCCTGGGTGGAGACATTCTGGAGACAGAGAACTTTTTTCTTTTCCTCTATGTTTGCTTAAAGTGAAATATAGCACTAAAAATGTGATGGGGATCTGATCTCAAGATCAGATTCTTTGAGAATTCCAGATTCAATTCTTTGAGAATTCCAGAAAGACCTCAGTCATGTCAACAGCCTGTCAATGTTTTAGTGTTGTTGGAGTATGGCTAGAAAACAACCACCTTTTCTATGAAAACATTAGCAAAGCCTTTTATTTCCATATTGACACCAGATGGTTAATTTCACATTTTTAAGTGTAAAATTGGACTTCACAATAAAAGGAGAAAAGGGCAGGGAGATGATCCCTGCAGAGTCCCGCAGAAACACTGGTATTTCCTGGCACAGGGGAGAAGGTGGATTGGCTTCAGCCCCTGCACCTGCCTGTGAGCCCAGTGCAGTGCAGGCAGCTGCAACCTCTCTCCTGCAGCCCGGCCCAGACAACCCATGATCATTTCTCTGAAGTGGAGTATCTCCAGCAGGAAAGCAAGAAAGATAGACGCACTGGGAAAAAAAGTGTTTTCCCACTTCCCTGGCCAATGTCCTGACTATGGCACCATGCTCTGAGTCGTGCGAGGTGCATGCCTTTCCTTCTCATCCCACAAAAATCCCTGTCCCAGGGACACTCTTCACATTTCTGTCTTCTTGTTGCTGTTGTCAAAGCTGTGCCATTTCTGGTAAATATTCAGTTTAACCAACAGTTATTTTTAGATGGAAAAAAGCTTTCCTCAAAAATGTTTGTACCTGCTGTGCTGAACATATACTCACTCCTGCTCATAACCCCATTGCTTTGGAAGGATTGCTCATGGCAGTCTGTTTTTGTGAAACCCTCACCCTGGCCTGGTGCCCCATGATTTTAATTAGGGAAAATAGTAGCACAAAACTGAGGGGGACTTATGAATTCTTTGAGCCATTTCAGCTGCCACTCAGTTAAAACTCAGACCCTACAAACACAAAGCTGCAAGACATTAAGGTTGAAAGAAGCAGTTTTTAAAAAAATTCGGCATTTTTTCTTCAAATTGCTCAGAATTAGTAATGCTGATAACATGTCTGTCAGCTTTACAGAAAGAGGAAACTTCCAACACCTGCCTATGGAAATTTTTATAGAATTTTTGTTCATTAAATAGAAGCACACAACAAGTAACTATTATAATTTAAAATATCTGTCACTCTGTAAACGCAGAGCAAAGCCTGCTGATGCCTTGACTGACCTGACAGAAGCATATCCAGGTAGAAGAGTACTTCAAATGAAGAGGATAGGAGAGATGTCCATCTGTATTAGATACTGGCTTGTCAGGAATCCTTCTTCCCAGTGGAGCAGTAATAGGGCTGAGTGGAGCACCACTTCCTCCAAGCCAACCCAAAGTTAGGACCTCTGCAGATACAGGTTGGTCTCCTGCCCCCCTGCCAAGCGCAGCACTGCTTCAGAAAGGTGCTCCTGGGGGAGCAAGAAAGGCTGGCAGGGTAAGAGAGGCAATTTAACCTACTTTAATAGCCTTGTCACAGAACTGCTTGGTAATTACAGAAAATGTGTTCTGATTCAGTACTTATATTTTAATTGGATTTATCCTGGAAAATCATTTTGGAATTGGTATGACAAGGTTTGAATTGCAAAACAAGCTTTGCAACTACATTAATCAAATCAGCCTGCTATGGGAATGACTGCCTATTTTGCCACAGTGGGACTTTTTCATCGGTAGACTCAAGTGCCAAAATAAGCAGACATTATGTATTTATTCTCTAGGGGAAAGTATAGGCCAGTGTTTTCAATTCATTCTTTGAAGACCTACCCACAAAATCATATAGGTGTATGAGTCCTGTCAGAAGCTCCTTGCACCTGAAAGGACAGCATGGACACCTTCCATGTGTGGGTCTCTGGAGCAGACAGTCTTTTTCTTCAGCTGCAGCTCATCTGTTGGGAAAGCTCAGTTTAACATATAGCATCTTCCTCCACTAGGTGCTTGGGAATTCACCCATCCATGCCCATGGTGGTCTGTAGGGTCAGGAAGGTATGCAATGCTCTCTCTTCTGAATGTACGATGATGCTGGGGGAGGAGTGGCTGGAAATCTGTCCAGCAGAAAAAGAGCTGGGGGTGCTGGCTGACCTCTGCCGAACATGAGCCAGCACTGTGCCCAGGTGGGCAAGAAGGTGAACGCCATCCTGGTCTGTATCAGCAACAGTGTGGTCAGCAGGACCAGGGAGGTCATTGTGCCCCTGTACTGAACACTGGTGAGGCTGCATCTTGAGTCCTGTGTACAGTTCTGGGCTCCTCACTACAAGAAAGACATTGAGGTGCTCGAGTATGTCCAAAGAAAGGCAACAGAGCTGGGGAAGGGTCATAATCTTAAGACGAGCAGCTGAGGGAGCTGGGGTTGTTTAGCCTGGAGAAAAAGAGGTTCAGGGGAGACCTCATCACTCTCTACAATTACCTGAAAGGAGGTTGTAGCCAGATGGGGCTTTGCCTCTTCTCCCAGACAGCCAGTGATAGAATGAGAGGAAATAGCCTCAAGCTGTGCCAGGGGAGCTTCAGGTTGGATATCAGGAAGAATTTCTTCACTGAAAGGGTTGTTAAGCATTGGAACAAGCTTCCCAGGGAAGCGGTGGAGTCTCCCCACCCAGGAGTGTTCAAGAAATAACTTGACGTGCCACTTACTGCTATGGTTTACTTGATAGGGTGGCATTTGGTCAAAGGCTGGACTCAATGATCTTGAAGTTCTTTTTCAATCTTGATGATTCCATAAACATTGGGGAACTAGAGTCTGTGAGTGCCCCAATAGGAGGTAATGCTGCCCACCACCACTAAAATTCAGATGGTAACTGCTGCTCTACTATGATTATAAGCCCTTATGTAAACACTTCTGATGTGGATGTTCACAGATGAAAAAGGTCTTTGCCAAAGTCCTGACCTCAACCCCTCCACTGAAGAAGTAGTCTTGTTAATTTCATAAGATTACTTGCCTAAATACATACCACTCATGTGAAAAAAGTGTTATATTATTTAGCCCTAAAAAATTAGGTTATGCTAAGGAGATTGATATGTTGAGCACACAACTTTTTAACGCAGAATAAGCTAAAGGACCTCAACACTGGGATAGAAATAGAGAAGTTAGCACTCAGCCCAATAGCAGAGTGCCTTCGAATTGTCCCTGTGAATTTTACAGTTACTTCAGCTGAATGCTAAGTCTTTGAAAACTGGATTTATGTATGTTAATTTACAATTGTTCATTTAAGTATTTGCCAATGACTGCTAAAAGCTCTGCACCCTGCTTTTTACCCTGTTTATCTGCAGTCAGATGTTTAGGGCTCTCAAGCCAGAGAGGTCCTACATCCAGATATCATTGCAAAAAATGAAAAAAATATTGTGGATGTTTTTTTTTTTTTGGTTGGTTGGTTTGGTTTTTGTTTTGGGGTTGTGTGTTTGTTTTTGTTTTGGTCTGTTTTTGTTTGTTTGTTTGTTTTCTTTTCTGAAATTGCGTCTTTCAGTTTAGTAAAAAGCAGGGATGTTACTTGCTGGTGGTAGTACATTCCTTTCCTCTGTCATCACTGACTGCTCACGGGCTGTCACCTTCTAACAGAGTCCCAGAGTATTACATGTTTAGAGTTGACGTGGTTTTTCATGAAAGGGGCTTTATAAATATATTTAACAGTTTACTTTAATTCAGTGAGAAACAGTACATCATGGCTTGTTTCACTAAGGTATGAGCCTCTGAACCAACTTAGTCAATGATAAGGATAAGAATATATGGTTAGTTTTTTAAAGAACCTGACAAATCAAGTTGAAATTACTAGGAACAAAAGAGATATTTATCTAACTTTCTTTCTGCACAATTACTTTCTGTAATTGATGGGACTTTGTTTCAGGCAGTTTCTCTGGTAGTGAATACTGTCAAAGATGCAATGACAGTGAGGAATTCTTCCATAGTATATACTAGTGGTACTTTTTTACATATACAAGGCATAAAATTTATGGAATCTAGGTTTTTAAATTAAAATATAAATTTAGGCATTTAAGGTAATATAAGTAAAAAGGCCTTCAAGGTAACTAAGACTCCCTTTTAATTACAGCTTTATTATCACAGGCTTATTAAAATAGTTCTTAGCAACATTAATTTCCTTTCAAGACACAGAACACTGAATTAAAAGAAAAGTCATTCTGAATTAAGCGCTCAGATACCCAGTAGTATTAAATTTAATCACTAAGCATTGCATCTAATTAGTCCAGTTGTGGAACTACCCAATTAATGTATCCTTCTTATGGTGGAGTTAGTCTCAATTAAATGCAAACTACCAAGAAGGAACTAGCTATTTAAGTAGCTTTATTAAGACACCAGATTTTTTAACCTATTACTACCTAAACTTGCTACATAATGATGAAAGTGTATCTGTCAGTAAAGATGCAAATTTTATATCAAAGACTGAGAAACCTGTTTTACTACAAGTGTCCAAACAGTAGGTAAGTTATCTTAAAGAGTTAGAAGGTAGATTTGCTTTGGTATTGGCTTAACCTGACTGATTTTTATAAAAACAAAACAAACAAAAAGATGGAACTATCCCTTGAAGGAGTGACTCTGACAAACTGAGACTGAAGAAATCTTATTAATATAATATTATTGACATGGGTTGAGTGGCAAAGCAGCTTGCAAAACAAATTGAGAGAAACAGAAAATTTAAAAACACTATAAGCTTTAAATAAAGCATAAAACCATTTTGTGAGTATGTGTGTGTGGAGGACCATTACACAGAAGTCATTGTTTGATATATGACATATAATTACAGGAAGTTTGTAGAAGGTTCCATGATACCTGTCAATTATCAGCAGGCAGAAAATGAAGATAACATACATAATTCATCAACATACTGCCCTTTGCTGTTAAGCTGGCTGATTTAGCTCCATAACATAACTGCTTATTTAAAACAATACATTTAAATGCAAATGAAATACTGTTAACCTTTTCAAAATGTGTTCCATTGTTATACTGATTCAGATGCATACATATGCATTGCTAAATGTTAGCAAGGAAGACTTCACTACAACTACACAAATTAATAGGTGTACACCAATCTGTTGTATAATGAGGAAGAGAAGCTGTTGTCAATATCAGTCAGCCCTTATTTTCTTGCATGAGAGAATCTGTTAGCCAATTCTGATCTTCAATAGAAAACAATTACCATTTAAACTTATTGTAATGTTCTTAATATATTTATTTGTTCTGCAACTCTCACTGAAATTATTTTAAGATTTGCAAATATACTCTAAAATTGGTTTAAAAAAGTGTAGAGGCCAATTCAGATTGATTTCTCCTGCTGTAGCATTTGATTCTGCCTGCTTGAAGTCAGGTAGAAAAAAGCCATCTAGATAAGGGGTAGCAGAAAGCTACTTTTTGGTCTGAGTAGGAGTGCCCTTATTTAAGAATAAAAAAAGGTAAAAACCCCACATCTATCAAGATTTAAAAAAAAACTAATAGGAATACATAGGATCTGGAAATTATTCGTATCCATTGCCAGAGTATGAAGAGACAACAATTTGACATTTGGAGGGGGATAGACCTGAGACACGATATAAATTTGTGTACAGTACAGAAAATATAAAGGAGAGAGAAATTTACTGGTTTTATTTACTATTTCAGAATACAAGAAGGAGAAGGCACATTGTGAAATCAGGAGAATATTAATTAAAAAACTCATCAAGTGCCTTCTACATAAAAGCAAGGTATTTGCAGTAGGAGTTCCTTCCCACAAGGTGAGTGGGATCAAAAAGCTCTTTTGCACAAGGAGGATTTCTACCAAGTTTGAATTTTTATGAGTGAATGCATTCACACCCAGATATAAAGCAAGCTGTGGACATTCTCATTGCATACAAAGTTCCATGCTATTGTACCACAGCTGCCACTATCTGATGGAGGCATTTGCCTTAAAGGCTGCCAGTGCTGGGTTTGATTCTAGATAGGTAGATGTACTGTGCAGCTAGAATGCAGTGCAGCTGCTGTTACTGCTAAACAAGCATAAAAATTTTCCAAGAGGCAAATCTTTTCCATTCAGAAAATTATTTTCCCAGGAAGAATAACAAGATCTAGTAAATCAGATGACATGTAGAAACACGTGACATGAAAGTGATCTGAAAAGAAAGGTAGAAAAATAGGCATGGGATCTGTCCTCTCCACCTGGGCTGCAGTTAACAAAAGACCTTACCAGCAGCCTAGCCTTGGCCTGTAACCCTTTCCAAGCCTCTGCACTTCCGTTACTGGCCTGAATGAGGCCTTGAACAAGAATAATCTCTCTCACATCTGAAGGGCAAATCCTACCCATTCAGCTTAGTAAAATGTTTTAAGTTTTCAAAAGATTGTTGGTGTGAATAGCAAAAGAAGAGATTGATTACATCCCAACTTATATTAAAACATGGAACAACAGTCTACAAAACTAGGTTTGTGGGAGAGGCTGAGGGTGACTCCCACCCCCACCTCTGAAGATTCCCTTGAAGCCTAGATACTTTCTCCTTAGCTACTAAGGTGTTTATTCTCGCTGTGTGGGTTCTGGAGCTAACTGATTATTCAGTGATTGGGGCATCCTTCACCTAGACCCAAGAGAAGTTTCAGGTACAGCACCTCATTTTATATTTTATCATCCAAACTCATCTCTTAAATAAGATGCTGCCTATTTGTTCTAGAAAATGCAGAACTGAATATCCATAACTAAAATAAGGTTTTGGATATTGTGCTTTGGTTAGCTGCAAATAAATTCAAATCAATTTGTCAGCATTTAAAATACAAAGGGTTGCCATATTTGTGTCCAACACACAATATACATTATTTATCCATAGTAGCATTATAAAAAATAAGCAGAGTATTCTGAAGCACATGCATTTCTCATAAGTCATTTCTCATAAGCAGGTAAAACTGTACTCAAATGTAGGTGCTGAATAAACAAAATATTTATTGCACTCGCAAATTATCTTCATACTGTAAATGTAAAAAATTACTGTACTGCTGATTATTTCCCGTGTACACACAGAATAGTGCCAAAGGGCAGAACATTACCAGTCTAGTTCAACCACACCTCAGGCTTCTTGCAGGCACACTGAAACAATGATCTCCATACATTTTTTCTGTCTTTGATGCCCTTTCTCTGACCCTTGGTGATTACTTTACATATTTGGTCACTACGTGGGAACAAGACAGCAGGAAGATGCAGAATGTAAGAGCTGGAAAGCAGCTGCTGTTTGGGATGAGCAGAGGACATTGTCCCTCTGTAGCAAGATGGAGTCACCCAAATATGTTGGCCAGTGATCATACAGAAGTGAGGGTAAAAATAGATTAGGTTGCTCAAAGTACCATCCAACCCAAACTTGAACATTTCTGGGGTTGGGGCATCCACAGCTTCTCTGAGCAACCTGTTCCAGTACATCACCACCCTCACAGTAAAGAATTTCTTCTTGACTTCTAATATAAACCCATGCAGTTTTGGCTGGAGTAGTTAATTTGAATTTGTGTAGAATCTGGAATTTGTGCTGAACACAGGGCTGATAATGGGGGGATGTTTTTGCTGTTGCTGAGCAGTACTTACACAGGGCCAAGGCCTTTTCTGCTTTTCGCATTGCCATGGTGGCAAGGAATTTGACAGTGCAAGGGAAGTTGCGAGGAGACAGAGCCATGACAGGTGGCCCCAACCGATCAAAGGCATATTCCATATCTATCAGTACAGTAATGGAAGGGAAGAAGGAAGGAGAAAGAGGGGAACATTTGAAGGGACACTGTTTGTCTTTCCAAGTAACCATCACAAGGGATGGGGCACTGCTCTCCTAGAGATGGCCAAACACCTGCCCATGGGAAGCAGTGATTTAATGCCTTGTTTTGCTTTGCTTGTGTGTGGGGGTTTTGCTTTCCCTATTAAATTGTCTCTATCTCAACCCAGGAGTTTTGTAGCTTTTACCCTCATGATTCCTCTCTCCCCACTGGTGGGGGAGCGAGCAGCTACGTGGTGCTTGGTTGCTGGCTGGGGTTAAACCACAACAAAACCCTTCTACTTCTGGCTTAAAATCATTACCCCTCATCCTATCACTATCTACCACTGTAAAAACATCTCCCTGGCTTTCTTGTAGGCTCCCTTTAGGTACTGGAAGGTGCTACAAGGTCTCCCTGGAGCCTTCTCTTCCTCAGGCTGAACAACCCCAACTTTCTCAGCCTTTCCTCAAAAAAGAAGTGCTGCATCCCTCTGATCATCTTTGTGTCCCTCTTCTCAACCATCTCCAACAGATCCATATCTTTCCTGTGCTAGGGAATCCAGAGCTGGATGCAGTGTTCCACATGGCATCTCACCAGAGCAGAGCAGAGCAGTGCAGGGGGCAGAATATCCTCTCTGGGGGACTATAATAATTTACATCAGATGAAAATCTAAACTATCACTGGAGATACAGACTCACTGCAGGAATCTTAAATGAGAAATGCTGCCAAGTAGATAGAGCAAAAAGTCTGGAAAATCATTTGATCTGATTGTGTCAGTCAGACAATATGTTAAAGAAAGGTGTGACAGTCTGGGCAATGCCTGCCAATTTGTGAATATGATTTCATTATAATTTGAAGTGCAGATTAGACTCACCATTTTGTAGTATAAACAAGACTGTATCTACGGAGTTGAAACAGACTCCAAGAGTACCTTAGACAGGAATATTTTCAGCTTGGAAGAGCAATTAGACTGCTGCTACAAACAACTGCTATCACACCGCTTTGACATAAGCCTGGTGTGTATCTGAGGAAAATCTCATCAGAATTTAAAGAGACTTGGGCTCTTTCAGAAGAGAAACCCTCTTCAATCCCAAGAAAGTAAAACTGGGAAAAGAAGGATGGAGAAGGTTTTGCCTCCTTTCCCCAAAACCACAGATCAAATTTTTTTGTCTCCCAATGCCCATGAGAAATGGGGAAATGATAGTCAAGTGTAGTTGTGAGTAGACCAGCAAATGCTGTGCTGTTTTGAAAGGTTTCTCCTTGTGACCTTGTTGCAACACAAACAATAGCATCTGAGATGCAAGACTCTTAGCAGGAGAAGGCAAAAATCAACTGTGGAGGCATGAGGTATAAACTACTGTCTCATAATAGGAGAATTGCCAGACAGAGTCTTTCCCATGGAGAGGACACACAGAGATTGCAAGTTAAAGACAATTCTTAAAAGCACACAATAACAAAAATGGAATTCCCAAGGCACGGAAACATAGGACCACCCACCTGAGAGGTTCAGATACATGACATACAGAATACTTTATCTGATGCTTTGCTCATTGTGCTGGTTTTGGCTGGAGTAGAGTTAACTTTCTTCACAGTGCCTAGTATGGGGCTGTGTTTTAGATTTGTGCTCAATACAGTGTTCATAATATAGAGATGTTTTTGTTATTGCTGAGCAGTGCTTACACAGAGACAAGGCCTATTCTGCTGTTTTGTACTACCACGTGCAAGGAAGTTAGGAGCAGACACTGCTGGGACAGGTGACCAAAACTGACCAAAGGAATATTCCATACCATATGTCATCATGCTCAGTTTATAAAGGAAGGGGAAGAAGGAACGAAGAAGGAGGGATCTTTTGGACTTTTGGCATTTGTCTTCCCAAGCAACTGCCACAAGTGATGAGGCCCTGCCCTCCTGGAGACGGCTGAACACCTGCCCACCCATGGAAAGCAGTGAATTAATGCCTTATTTTGTTTTGCTTGTGTGCA
Organism: Myiozetetes cayanensis; assembly: GCF_022539395.1. NCBI lineage: Eukaryota > Metazoa > Chordata > Aves > Passeriformes > Tyrannidae > Myiozetetes > Myiozetetes cayanensis. Next base: position 47,208,957 of record NW_026087631.1, read on the forward strand.
GGGCTTTTGCTTTGCCTATTAAATTGTCTTTATTTCAGCCCAGGAGTTTTGTAGCTTTTACCCTCGTGATCCTGTCCCTGATCCCAATGGTGCAGGAGTGAGAAGCTGCATGGTACTTTGTTTTTGGCTGGGATTAAACCACAACACTTGCCTATAGATTTCCAGAGTAGTTTAATACAATATAAGAGCCATTTGATGTGAAGGTGGATAAGGAAGGAGTGAGACATCACACAGACACTTCAATGAGTGGCGATCAATGAAACTACTAAGAATATGCAAGGCAGTCTGAGAAAAGAGAAAAACTACCCCTAAAAGAGAATAAAGAATCTCTTCAGAAGTACAATACTATTTGGGAGCTTAGTGAGAAACTGGCTTCATCTGAATAGAAGCTAAGCTCTGGAGTTTCTGATACCAATGGCAGCAATTAGCACAACTCCAAGCTGGTCAGTGCTGCAGTGGGGAGGTGACCCGTGTTATCTACTACTTCCATGATACTACTGTGGCTCTTTCTTCTCTTGACTTCTTAAGATCATCCAACTTTACACCAAAGGTCTGTTGAGAGGGATTGCCATTAGGTATAAGGTTTAGCTTGGAGAAAGTTTAATACAAAAATTCAGATTATAAGTCATAAAGAAAAACTAGTAACAACAGAGATACAAATATCCAATTCTTGTTAGGGACTACTTGGAATGCTGATCTCATTGAAACATGCTCCCCAATATGTTTTAAATTTCTTACATAATTATACTCTATTTTCAAGCTCTTGTCACTGCACAGAGCTCCTTTTTGTGTAAGTTCATATTCAGGTCAAGTTCAGAGAGGCTTCATAGACATCAGAGACAAGACATTGTCCTTTTGCCAATGTGGTTTTGCCCTAAACTGCAAGCAGGCTGAAATGGCCATTGTAATGGATATTTGCATCTTTAATTACTTGCAGAAAGGAAGTTTTCAGCCAATGAAGGATATACTTTTGGTTTTCTGTGTACAAAGAGGGAACTGGTTTGCTGTAAATAATGATAAGCTAATGTTGCTAAGTACTTCTGCATTTTTTATTTGAAGAACTAAATACCACTTTGCAAACAAGAGTCAAAACACAAGTTGGAAATTTTGGAAAAGATAAAAAACCATGTGTCAACACAGACATACTCTTGTTGCCTTTAAAATTATACAGGCATAGAAAATCATACAAAAGCTGAAATACATACAATACATGAGCTGAAACTGTTAATCCAGAACGGTATTCCACCTTCTGTATATGAGCATAAGATTATATAGTGGCACAGAATCACCAGATAGACTATTAATTTAGAAGACTGAACTAAACAGGACAAAGGACTGTTAAAATTCCTTGTGTGGCTGGTTGTATTCCACGTACATCTTTAAAGCAGGTTTTTATGCAGTCTGGATCCCTTGCCACACTACACTATTTACACATATATCCTTTCTTAAACAGCTGCATCTGCCCTGAAGTTCCAGTACAAATGTCAGCCTCCACAGACAAAAAAATGGATCATGAAGGAAACCCATAAAAGATGTGAAGGAAGAACAAAAGCACTTTGGTGCCCATCAAAGGTAAGGCTAGAACATCCATTTTGACCATCCACGGCGTTGATGTGTTTTGTCACAGAACTCTCTAAGGTGCCCTGAACTACTGCTGAGTTGAGCTAGAATCTTTTGAGGTTAAAACTAGAGATGGAAAGCACATTATAATTTACACTAAACTGTTTCAATGGTTAACTGATCTGTATTTAGGGAAAATTGTACCACTCAGTTCTGGTGTGCCTTTGTTCACCTTCCAACACTCAGCAATCAGATCCTGTTAGGTCTGTCTAGCTGGAGAAGCCAGGCATCAAGTTTCTATTTCACTGCAGATACTTTGGGACTACAATCAATACAGATTTTTGTTTGATAAACCAAAGAGAAATACTTCCTTGTGTCATGTCACTTGAATCAATGACTTTTCTGACTCTTCTTTCAACCTTTTCTGTATAGCAAGTCTTCTTGAATCCTAAACTGCACAGGGCAAATTAAAGAAAAATTGTTTCAGTGCAAACCATTTAACCAGTATTGTCAATGCAGTCCCTAGAGTTTTCTTTCAGTATAGCCAAGAATTATACAAGGCATTTTGCCTAAAGTACCATACTTAAGAGTTCATTCGTTGTTACCTTCCTCAACAAATCTCTCTGCATGTCTTCATTCCTTCTTCAAATCCCCAAATAAAACCTCATTAACAGAAAAAAAAAAAAATTCAAACCAGCATTTTCAGTTCTTCTTAGGTTCAGTAAAATACAAATTTCTGAAGGTGGAAAAGGCAACAGCAGCATCAGCTTTACCATAACATGACTGATGATTAAACTATGGAAATTGTCTGCAGATATAGTTTTATTCCCTTTTTTGTTACAGCTGTACCGAAACATGTGAAAAGGTCATGCAAGGCAGAGAAAGGTTAACGAAGTTGTGACATATCTAGGGTATAAGACTTATTTAAAAATACTGGCTCAAGGTTCAAAAGTAGAGCCAATTTATAGCATGGAGATGTTTTAGCATTACTCTGAGATGCCAAAATAAAGTTGTGTAAGCATGTAACATAACAGAACACTTCAGAGATGATCAGAGCCAAAATACAGAAGGAAACCCAGGACAACAAACTGGAAGATTAGACTCCCCTAAAAAAAAAGGCTGTGTTTGCTAGAGAATTTTACTTTGAGAACACCTTGCCCAATTGGCCTTCAATGGCTTCAAATCTGTGTGTCTTCTCCATTTTTCAGATCTGGTGTTTGGTAGGCAGACTAAATATACAGGTAAAAAGGACATGCTGTTTTTACTGTTTGCAAACATATTACTTTAATAATTATCCACAAATCACTTGTCTGTTTGCCCCCAACTTATTAGAGCCATCTGGACTGCAACAATGACTTATTACATCTTCAATCTTTTGTGTCGTCTGTGAGTATCTTTAATAATTTTGTACAATGTTTGATGTAATTTTAAAAAAGCATTAAATAACACATAGCAAAAACCAATTCCTAAAATAACCTCAATATAAATATACTTGCTCAGTTAGGATCCTCCATTTACTGTTCTGGACTTGGCTGTTAGTTAATCAATACTATGCTAGTTAACAGGTCATATTGATCAAATTAGCATGACATAAAAAGTGTCATGCAGCAGTAAGTAAAATGTTTGGAGGTAGTCTAAATATTACATAGACACTATTGTTATGTAAACAGTATAGTTTTAACTGTGTTGTTAATAGAACTGTGGTCAGAACTGTTTCTCCTATACCTATACTGACCAACATTAGTTCTACTGATTTGCTTTGATCACTCACATATGTTACAAAGTTTTTGCCTATACAGTTGCTAGCCAATAATCATCTAGATTGTCCTCTTTACCCCTTTTATTGCTAAAACTTATAACAAAATATCCCAGTTTCAAATTTTCTGCAAACAGTATGGCAATACAGATAGTTTTTTGGTTGGTTTGAGTATGAACACTGAATTGAAGTTATCTGAATGTGTTACTTTAAAACTAGTTTTATTGCTTTGTGAAGTGATACAAGTTTGGGGTTTCCCTGTACACTTCAAAAATACCAAGGCATTCACAAGCCCTGGTCCTTATGGGAGCCTTCAACCACCCCAATACCTGTTGGAGGGACAATATAGCAGGGCACAGGCAATCCAGGAGGTTGCTGGAATGTACTGACAGTAACTTCGTTCTCCAAGTGGTAGAGGGCCTAATGAGGACAGGTGCTATGCTGGACCTTGTCCTCACCAATAAGGAGGGGCTGGTGAGGAAGGTGAAGCTCAAGGGCAGCTTGGCCTGCAAGGACCATGAAACGCTAGAGTTCAAGATCCTTAGGGCAGTGAGGAGGGCAACACAGGAAGCTCATTACCCTGGACTTCAGGAGATTACCCTTTGGCCTCTTCAGGGATCTGCTTGGCAGAATGCCATGGGATAAGGCCCTGGAGGGAAGAGGGACCCCAGAAAGCTGGTTAATCTTCAAGGCTCAAGGTCCTCCAAACTCAGGAGCATGTATCCCAACAAAGAGGAAGTTGGACAAAAGTACTGAGACCTGCTTGGATGAACATGTTGCTCCTGAACAAACTCAAACACAAGAACAAAGCCTACATAGGGTGAATGCAAGGACAAGTACCCTGAGAAGAATACCCAAAGATTGGCTGAGCAGCCAGGGATCAGGCTAGAAAAGTTAAAGCCCTGAGAGAATTAAATCTGGTGAGGGATGTCAAAGCCAAAAGAAAAGCTTCTATAGTACACTGGTGATAAAAGAAGATGATGGAAAGTGTGGGTCCTCTCCAAAAAGAAATGGGAGATCACATTACCCAAAACATGAAAAAGCCTGAGGTACCCAGTGACTTTTTTTGCCTCAAAGACTTCACTGGCAACTGCTCCAGCTACACTGCCCAAGTTGCAGAAATTGCAGAAGGCAAATGCACAGACTGGCATAATGTAGAAACACTGTCTGTAGGAGATCATGTTTGAGACCATGTAAGGCACCTGAAGGTGCACAGGTCCATGGGACCTGGTGAGATGTATCCAAGGATCCTGAGGGAACTGGCAGAGGAAGTGACTAAGCCATCATTCATAGTACTTGTGAAGTTGTGGCAGTCCAGTGAAGTTCTCACTGAGGAAAAATGGAAAAATTACCCCTATTTTTTAAAAAGGAAATAAGGAAGATCTAGGGATGATAGGCCAGTCAGGCTCACCTTGATACCAGGCAAGATCATGGAACAGATCCTCCTGGAAGCTATATTAAGACACATGGAAAATAAGGAGGTGATTGGTGACAGCCAACAATGGCTTCACTAAGGGCAAAATGTGCCTAACAAATCTGGTGGCCTTCTTTGATGGGGTTATGGAGGTGGTGGATGAGGGAAGACCAACTGACATCATCTACACGGACTTGTGCAAAGCATTTGAGACTGCCTCACATGACATCTTTGACTGTGAATTGGAGAGACATGGATTTGATGCATGGAACCCTGGTGTTAATGGTTACACTCAAAAACTTGTGAATGGCTCAATGTCCAAGTGGAGACCAGTTGATGAGTGACATTCTTCAGGGTCTGGAATTTTGAATGGCACTGTTTAACATCTTTGTTGGTGACACCGACAGTGGGATTGAGAGTAACCTCAGTAAGTTTTCCACTGACACCAAGCTATGTGGTGCACACATTGGAGGGAAAGGGATGCCATCCAGAGGGACCTTGAGAGCCTTGAGAAGTGTGCCCTTGCAAAGCTCCAGAAGGTCAACAAGGCTAAGTGGCAAGGTCCTGTACCTGGGTTGGGGCAATCCCAAGTACTAATACAGGCTGAACAGAGAATGGGTTGAGAGCAGCCCTTCCAAGAAGGACGTGGGTGTGCTGGCTGATGAAAAGCTCAATGTAACTCAACAATATGTGCGCACAGCTCAGAAAGCCAATTGTAATCCTGAGCTGCATCAAAAGGAGTGTGGCCAGCAGGTCAAGGGAGGTAATTCTGCCCATCTACTCCGCTCTTGTGAAACCCTACCTGCAGTGCTGCATTCAGGTATAAGGTACCCAGCACAGGAAGGACACTGACCTGATGTAGAGGGTCCAGAGGAGATCATGAAGGCAATTAAAGAGATGGAGCACCTCTCCTATGAGGAAAGGCTGAGAGAGTTGAGGTTATTTAGCCTGGGAAAGAAAAACCTTTGAGGAGATCTTAGAACAGCCTTCCAGTACCTAAAGGACTACAACAAAGCTGAGAAGGCCTTTTGACAAGGGCTTGAAGGGATAGAACAAGGGGTAATGCTTTGAATTGAAAGAGGGCAGATTTAGACCTTGGACATACAGAAGAAAGTCATTACTGTCAGGCACTGGCATAGGTTGCCTCATCACCTGTTGTGGACGCCCCATCCCTGGAAGTGCCCCAGCAACCTGGTCTAGTGGAAGGTGTCCCTGCCCATGGCATGGGGTTGGAACTAGATTGATCTTTAACATCCCTCCCAACTTCAACCATTTCATGAGAGAAAAAAATAGTTAATATATTTTTGTGTTTTACTAGCAACATTTCCACCATTTCTATAGATCCATATGATTCTGAGGACTAACATAATAATAATAATGGCCAGTCTTCGCGAGCGAAGATCCGGGGAAGGTCTTTACACCTTCCAGCCTGCGCATTGGATTTTTTAGGTGAGACACAGTGTGCGCGGAACTGAGCCCACCCTTTAATCCTAAGGTTCATCTGCCGGGGCCAAGCGAGCTTGGACGGTGGCAGTGAGGTCCTTAGGACGTAGATGGGTTGCCTTTAAGGGCTAACGAGCCCCACCTGCCCGGGAGTGGCCCTGACCGGGAATCGAACCCGGGTCTCCACGGTGATAGCGCGGCGCCTTTACCACTAGACCACCAGGGGCTGCCATAACCCTTCCTAAATGTACCACATTTACCCACGAAAGTAGTGAGGAACATGAATGATGCTGTGTTCTTTGCAAAGGTAGCTGCCGTTTACAGTACTGACTTCCATGAAGTAGAAACCCTACATAAAATATTCCATCAGACTAGCTAATGTGCTATCCCAAGATGGTGTGTTGTAATAACAAAAAGCAATCACTATTCTGAGTATCTGTTAAGAGGGCAGAGTCATCTTAAAATCTAGCCAACTTTCACAAGTTAGTTAAAAGTAGTTCTACATTTCCCTACACATCTCCTAAATGAGAGATGTGAAACTTATTTACATCAACATTTCTTTCCTGCTAGGTGACAGATGCACACTGACTTAAACAAAAACAGTGAAGTTAACCACAGACAAAAGTGTGGGTAGAGTAACCAGAGAGTTATTTTTGTTCATCAAAGTAGAAGTATTAGAAATATTTTCTAGACTAAGATTATCAAGAGTTTATAACTGGGATGGCAGGGGACTTACTCAGATCTAGAATTTCTTTTTACTTTCCTCTCCTTAGTCCCATTCACCCATACCTTTTTTCTTTATATGCAGATAGCAGAACATTCATCTTGTCTAAAAATTGTCATTCTTCTTTTTTTGTCCCTCAAGTCAACTTTGAAGAAAGATTTTAACTATATTTGCACTATAGTTGATCATAAAAGGCTAGTAGTATTTGTACTTTTTGGGTATAATAATAATGGCCAGTCTTCGCGAGCAAAGATCCGGGGAAGGTCTTTACACCTTCCAGCCTGCGCATTGGATTTTTTAGGTGAGACACAGTGTGCGCGGAACTGAGCCCACCCTTTAATCCTGAGGTTCATCTGCCGGGGCCAAGCGAGCTTGGACGGTGGCAGCGAGGTCCTTAGGACGTAGATGGGTTGCCTACAGGGCTAACAAGCTCCATCTGCCCAGAAGTGTCCCTGACCGGGAATCGAACCCAGGCCTCGGCGGTGACAGCGCCGCACCCTTACCACTAGACCACCAGGGGCTCCTTTTTTTTTTTTAGGTATACTTCAGACAAAATTATGCTTGTTATGTGTCTAGTCTGAATCACCACTGGCTATTAGTATTTATAACATTATGCTTTCACTCATCAAAGGAAGATCTACACAAATGATACCACAAATATTCTTGCTGAGATCAGCATAAGCTAAAACAGTAAATTTTGCATAATTTTCACACTGCACATGCTGAAGTGTATTCCCATACGGACTGTAGTCTAAAATGTTATTTTTCAGTTCTCAAGCTACCTTCAAAGAGTTGCCTTCTGAATGCTGATTTCAGCATCATGTTAGCAGATCCACACAAAGCATGTCCTGAATGTCGCCATAGTTACTCTCCATTTAGTAAACAGCATGAAATAAACCCACATTCAATGGCAATAATGCAACTTAGACCAATCCCCAAGTACTCTTCAAGTGTTTCATCTTCATGTACACGTCTTAAACTCTGAGTAAGCAGGATTGCAATTTCATTTCCAGGTTGTCACTGTGGGGGACATGCCTTCTAAGAAGTCCTCAAACTTAGCAGCAATTCTTCACTTCTAGGACTACCACTGCAGACAAGGCAAGAGATTCTGAGCAAAGGGAAAAAGTTGCCTTCTTTCCCCCAGCAGATGTGGTAAGTACATCTCATGAGCACCAGGTGGAGGCTGTCACTACTACATCAATTATTGGGAGAGGAAATTACAACTTTTGCAAGGCACCAAGCTATTTAAGGAAGTTTTTCTGGATGCTAGAATCAGGCCAGGGTCAATGCCATTTAGAGGGTGGAGCTGGCAAGGGATTGGGTTTATACAATCATCCCTCAAATCTTATTCACATTAGTTCTGCCCTTCTCTTCCTCAGTTATTCAACTTCTCATATCCTAGTGATTTCTTATTTTCTTTTTAAAGAAAAGATCTCTAGCAGTATGTACATTTAAAAAAAAAAAAAAACAACCAAAAATCAAAGACTTTATGTTTGCACAGATAAATTGAAAGTTCAGAGCAGGATGCAGACCCATCTGTGTGCACATGGTGAGTTTTGGTGCCTGTGCTGCTGCCCTGAGCAGCTGTGTGCTGTTGCTGCTCAGAACCACTGAAACCACAGAAGAAGGTGATTTTTGTGCTGCCTGTAACAAAGCCCTGAGAATCTCATATTAAAGTAACTGACTGGGAAGCCCTTTTGAGTTAGGGTACTGGAGGCATTCTGCCATCTTCTCAGACTGGGGAATAGTAACATAATGTTGGACCTTTACTACAAATGGAAGGATTCAGAGGCTTCATATATCTATCCTTGCCCAAAGGCTTCATTTTTGGAACCTCTTAAATACCTAAATGTATTTTACCTGAACACACCACAAGAGATTTCTACACCTTCTGCTCATGGTTCACATCTGCAGGGCAACTGATGGTGATGTCTGTGTAAGCTCACAGTCACAGCATGTGACACAGTAACTCCTGCAGCGTTTGAACCACACCACACACAGGGAACATATTAAATATTGATGGGTCCTTTCCTTTCCAAGGGTAAACCTGCCAAATTCTTACATCTCCTAATACCCATCCTGGAAGAGGCTCAAAGCACTAAGTTTTGGGAAATATAAGAGTAGACTGTGCCACTATTATTTTAAGTGTTGAAGTGTAGCAGAGGCATGTCTCTCAGCTCATCTTAATCCCTGGTGCACAAAAGAGAAAAAAGAATGTTCTCCCTTTCTATTCAAAGCAACTTCAAATGTTAGGTGTTGTTATTCAGAGCAACTTTAAAAGTCAGATGTTGTTTAGTCACAGACCAGTATAAAAAAAAAAAACTGAATCCCTGCTCCAAGAAAGGGATTCCAGTGAAGCCTTTAAAGCTAGTGAAGTAGAAGGAAGTATTGGTTTCTCTAATAAAATTTTACTGTAGGCTCTAACCACAGCTTATCTCTACCTACTGAATTTGTTTACAAGGCTTTGCTTGACATATTAACGCCGGTACAATTTCCAAGACTGCAGGACAGAAAGAACAGGAAGAGAGAAGATAAGTGGATGGAAAGTTTACCCATTTCATCCCATTAGTTGAGACAAGAGTGTACAATGTACTGGCAACAGTATAGTCAAAAGAAGATGGGAAAGAAAAAGAAGGAACAGAATTAGACGAATAGACAATTAAAATACTTACAGTTGGGGTATAAAATAAAGGTTAAAGTATATCAACATCACCCAGAATACATGTTAATAAACTGTGTTCAACCTTGAAAATTGAATGCTTCAAATGGATGCAGCATTCCACATTCCATGCTGCAGTGATAACTTAGTAAAACAAGTACACACCACTCTAATTAGCACTTGGGCTACCAAATTTCAAATACTTTCTAAAGTTCTGGAACAAATGCCCAAGTTTACTCAGTTAAACCCAATCCAAAAAAGAACTTAAATGACACTTTGCTTAACAATGGAGCTGACACCAAATACTCCTGTACAGATACTAAGATAAAATCTGTGTGGGGAAAAAAAAAAAAAAAGAAGTGAAAACAACTCTTCAAAATATTATAGCCTTGTATTTGGTCTTTATTAACTATTCTTCAACGTATAGTCGACTTTGACCAAATGAAGCTTAATGAGATAGCACAGTATCATTTTTTCATCACACAGAAAATGTTTGGTCTCTAATTTCATAGGGTGTCTGAACTATACAGAAGCCCTTGTATTTAAGGTGTTGCCTTGTAAGTTTGTCTCTGATACAACCTAAGAAAAGAGTTGTCTGTAAATCCTGAATGTTTCAGTTTGAGCAAAACTAGATGCAGGTTTGCAATATTGTTCAAGTATTTGTAAGCTAAGAATTTAAGTACCAGTAGGAATCAAATTTTACATTGACCATTAAGAAAAAAATAGTTTTCCCAGCGTGCTAAATGAAATCACTGGGGACCAAGTCAGAGCAAGCAGATATTGTTCCCAAGCTTTTTAAAAGAATGCCTGTTGTTTCAAGAGGAACCGTTAAAGTGTTGTTTAGCTATCTCAGCCTTTTCTTTGCCTCTATACTTTCTGTGTGTCCTCAGTTATAATTCATAAAGGCTGAGAAGTTCACAGAAGACTGGCAAACACATTGCTGGTGGAGGTGATCGTGCCACATCCAGAGGGTGGCCAGCCACTAGTGGGGCTCCCCAAGGCTCAGCACTGGGGCCAGGTCCATTTAATATCTTTATTGGTGAACTGCATGAGGAGATTGAGTGTACCCTCAGTAAATTTGTGAATAACAAGCTGGGTGGTAGTGATGACATTTTAAGACCTGAATTTTTCACCAAATTTGCTTTTATTTCAATACTAGAAAAATATAATCCTTTAAAAATAACATTTACAAAAGCCTATGAGAGGAACACACTGTTTTTGAGTGTTGATGTATTTAGCAACTCAGATTTACACTAGGTCACAACAAACTCCCAGAGACATTAAATCTAGAGTCTTCCCAGTGACAAGATTTTCTTCTTTTGACTTCTCGCAAATGGTAAATTAAATCTCTAAAGAAAGGTGAGACACTCTTATTCCTCTATTCCAAGAGCTTAAAACTCTGAACCCTCTAAATCAGTACAACACATTTAGTTTTAAGAAGTCACTTGCACATTATCATTTTTCTTGTAACAGTGATGCTTTTATCCCTAATAACTCAGTAAAAAACTGTCCCAACAGATATCCTAACACAAGGCTCCTTATAAAGAAGAAACAATTCATTCCAAGGGTCTGTTCTCAATAAATGTAAACTGAATGTGCTCATTCCTTAAGGAAATACAGAGCAGCACTAATTCACACAGCTCTAGGATTGTGGAACACACAATGCCCTCCCCTTGAGTCCACCACAGAATGATTTCATACGTCAAGTAGAAAGCCACAAAAAGGCAGAGGACACAGAATGAATGTCAAGGGGATTTAGCTCAGTTTAAGATGTTTGCCTCCTCTCATTATTCTAGAATACGGATAAAGCACACTTAGTATTTTAAGTAAATTCTCCTAAATGCTTTAGATTCCAGCCTCTGACTCCAGTTTTAGAATTATCTGGAATTTAATTAAAATAAAAAGCTGCACTTTGAAAGGGCTCATTCAGAGCTGCTGGTTTATTTTCACTTTAACAGAGAAACCCTAAAGAGATAGTAATATTTATCCTAGAGTATTTGATTTTTAATGCTAGTAAAATGCAGTTCTTTTTAAGTTCTTAAATTAAGAATAGTTTCTGAACATAATGAAGGAATCTATTTTAATAAAACATTGTAAAACCAAAGACATTGACCAATTACACAGCATCAATCTTAAGATGATAACTTCATCAACACTCATCACTACTGTCTGCTTTTCCTACATTTTGAATTTCCAGTGTCACTACACTGCAAACTGCAGTCATATTCATAACCTTTATCTATACCAGTGTTTTAAGCCTTTTGCATGATGTTGTAATACATTTGGTATTTGCAAAACCTACAGATTTCTTATAAGAACCAAAGTGCCTAGTTATCTAAAAAGGCACACAGAAACAGGATAAAAAAGACTTGGTTTAGTATTGGAAATGCTTTCAGTAGGTAATCAGTCTTTCTTGTTTGATTATTTTAGTGCGGTTTCCTCAAGTAATTTTTTCTTTCTTTCATAAAGCTTCAGCTCTAAGAACTCTCTAGCCTCCCTTCTGGGGTCTCCTCTATCTTTGACCCCTACCCTCTGAGAGTTCAAAAATATTTTATGCAGTGCATGAACCCAGACTTTTGTTCAGCTTCAAAGGAGGATAAGATTTTTTTTTTCAGATAAGATTTAACCGGTAGGTTGGCTTGTGCTGGCCAGCATTATGTTGTGTGCCATAATTTTTCTACATTTAGACCACTGTGTGCTTCCTACAAAGACAACTGTGCAGCTGTATGCGATCTTCCTTTTAAATCAAACTGCTAGAATGCTCCAGCCTTTGCTTTACTGGATGACCAAAAACAACTGCAAATGGTCTAACACTTTAGATTATTAAGAAGGAATTTCACTGAGTTGTAATCAAGGGTGTTCTTCCATGCAGCTCTTGGAATAGCCTTGGATTTCATGCAGGAAGTTAACCAAGTTCAGGCAGTTTTGTAAGGCAGTTTTGGGGAAGTTTAACCAAGTTTTGAAGCCATTCCTTCCCCTCTGGATAGCTCTGGGAGACAAACTTCCCAAAAAAGTGAGGTAGAAACAGAGGAAAGGAACGCTCAGCTTGGCAGGGAGGGTCTTTTTACAAGACTGAAAAGAAAAACTAACTAGCAATTAAAATACAGTTTGGGTATGGCTTAAACATTTCATTTTTTTTCCCTGGAGTTAACATATCTTCCCATTTGCTTTCAGAAAGCTGAGGGAACTCAAGGAGCAAAACTGGCTGGACAGAAGAACTTCAGCCTCAGACAAGAATTTACAAGTTGTTCAAGTGCTAGGCCCGTGCAGCCAGAGCCCATGGAGAAGCTTACTTGGTGCCTGTGGCGGAATGACAAGAGCAAAGATGCCATTACTTCTTGGTGTGCTCCTTAGCCCAGAAACAAAAGAGCTTCACCAGCATCCTGTATATCTATTAATATTTAAAGACTTAATGGGAAGTAGCTATTCCTGATGAGTGGTAGACAGATGAAAGAGGTGGATCTTTAAACTTTCCCACCTGTTTTTCTCTGGGATTTCTTTAGTGAATTTAAGATTTCTGACCATATCTGAAAAGAAAGAGGAAAGACTAAGTTGAGATAATTGACACAGGTTAATTCTGCTTATTATGGATGTTTTGTTGTTGTCATTCCTCTTACTCTTCTTATTTCTTGGTTTTTACTCTTTACTACGAGAAGTTTCTTTACTACGAGAAGAATTCTTCCAAGGGCATTAGTGTTATTTTTATTGCAGCGGGTCTGGTAAAGAACTGCCACTGCCCAATTTAGCAAAGTATTTTTACTGACTTCCTAGATGCTCATTTAAAAATGAAACGGGTAGAATAGAGAAGAAAAATTGCTTTGAGAGGTGAACAATCATTAATCTAGTATGGGGCGAAAACTAATATAACTTTCCTGTCCTCTCATACATATGTAATCATGAAGTTATTTTTTTCTACCTCCTTTGTATTCCATTTCTCTGCTCTCAGAAATACAGAGATCAATACCATATTAATAGTATTTGCATTACACCTCATCTCTGCCTGGCACCATACAGGCTCCCTAACATCTCCAAAATTTCACTGGAGTTAAGTTTATAAATCCAGCAGAACACTTGTAAAACACAGAAAGAAGACAGTTAGGTATGTATGAATTTATCAAACTGGCACCTCCAGAGTGTTTTGTTAAGTCCATAGCCAGAAGCACAACCATCACTTTAAACTCCTTCCTTACCCAGAAGGCAGCTTTCATGATCTAAAAAACCCCCCAAACTTGTAGTGTATGTATCTATCTATCTATCTATCTATCTATCTATCTATCTATAAAATAAACCATGCAGAACATAGTTCTGTCCCTGTCTGCAGTTTAAACTCCTTGGTTAAAAAACATCAGTAATTACTTTATTACACGCAAGTGGCAGCAGAAAATTTTAAAAAAACCACAACTCTATACCTAGATGAAAAAAAATTCTCTACCGATGACATTTCAAATAATTGCTACTGTCTAGGAGCTTAAAAGCACAAAGAAAGAAAAGAGGCCAATACTTGCATATTCTAAACTATCTTCAGGTTTCTGCCGATCTTTCTTTTAAAATTTAAGTCAGCAAGTCTAACACGGTTCATTCAATTTCTCATCCATTTTTAATGGAAAATGCAGTTACTGCAAAGCTCTTCAATCTCTTGATCAGAAAATAAGGTATTGTTCCAGTCTGGGGGGGTTGGCGGAGACAAAAGTAGATGACAAGTTTGGAGGTAAGACGACGATGTTTACACCTCTGAAGTGTTACGGCTGGCACGCCGCTCTACGTTCTTCCGCCGCATTCTCTGACGGAGCCTCCTCCTGCCGATGGCGGCTTGCGCTGCATCACGGAAAATGTAGTCTGTCTGGGAAAACCAGTCTGCCGGAGGGCAGCCACTCAAATTACGGCTTCTGCAGGGCACGGCATGCGAGCAAGTGCTGCTCGCCGGCAGTGTAAGTGTCGTTTTCAATGCGAGTCGCCAAACAATGCCACTTAAACAAGCTAAAGTTCCAAAATATTTAATTAATAGAAAATATTTGAGTTTAACTTTGGTTAAGAAAAATAAAACACATTGATTACTCAACAATGACGCATCAAAGCCTCGGCAAATCCCACTGCCAAGACAAAACTTCAAAATATTAAAAATATTTATTTTTAAAATGCAATTAATTACTGAGACAAAAATGCTGGTTGCTCCGCAGTGACAGGAATACCAAAGAGCCCCTCCGCGCAAGGGAAGGTGGTGTGGGCTGCTTGCTACTCCTGATCCTTGCCATGAGGCACTTCCATGCGGTGTTCCAGGAGCGGCGGAGGCGTGAGCGGCGCTCTGTGCTCCGGAAAACGGCGGCGTCAGTGGGATCCCCAGAGACCCTCAACATATCTGTTTATACACAAATACATACATTTTTCAGGAAGGACACTTAATTTGAGGCTCGGCACAGGGACCCAAATGGCGCGGTTTTTTAAGGATCGCCGAGAAATACCCCGGCCCTCCGATCTGTCGCCACATTCTCAGCACCCACCTGGGCAGACGCGGTGCCTTCATCGCAATCCAACTGATCCACAGCAGTTCCGCACAGCCCGGCCATTCACCCCGGGGCTCCCGGGCTCTCCCAAACCGGGACATCCGCAGAGCCAACCGGGAGCTGGCACCGGGACGACGGCGCTTACCGTATTATTTATAATCGAGAGAAAATAAAAAAATCACCCCCCGACAGAGCTCGGGGTTTGCCTCACCGAGGAACGTCAAGAGTTTGTTACAGGGACGCGCAGGGACTCCCGCCACACAACGGCTTCGTCCGTCCCGCCCCTGAGGCAGGAGTGCAGGACATTTCTGTCCCCACTCCGCCCCAGCCTTTATCGTATTTCCCGTCCGCAAGTCACAACTCTCCCCACCCTTCCGGCTTTCCCGGCAGAGGTGACCTGATTTAGGCAGCGGCTGCGGGCCCCGCCCCCGCATTCCATTCCCTATATGGCGGCGGAGAGGGGGCGCCGCCGGCCACGCCCCCCTTTTCCCACCGTGCGCGCGAGGGCGCGCCCGGGCTTGCGCGCGGTGACGTAAGCGGGAGAAGGGGCTGGGACCGAGGGGGGTGGGCGCGCCGCCTGCTCCCCCCTCCCCTGCCGGGGCCGGTCTATTTACGTTTCTGAGCTGATTTGCATAAGGCCACGCCCACAGCACCGCCCCCCGGGCCCCGAGGCCACGCCACCTTCACCATATTAGGGCAGAGTGGGGCGTGTGTCCGGGTGCTCGCGGGCCCTCGCCCCCTTCCTGGAGCCGTTTATAGGGTACAGCCACTTCCGCTGTCGGCTTAGAAGGGGTGCGATCATGGCGGAGCGCGGTCAGCTCCCCCACCCTGCCAAGCGCCTCTGCTGCAGACCCGGCTATGGCTCGGGCTGCAGGCCGGGGCAACGGGCGGGCGGCGCCGGGCCCGGCGGCGGCGCGCTCTGCGCCGGATCTTCTTCCGTAGCCGCCGTCGCCGCCCTGGGGCTGCTGCCGCTCGGCAAGACCCAGAGCCCCGAGTCCCTGCTGGACATCGCGGCTCGCAAGGTGGCGGAGAAGTGGCCCTTCCAGCGGGTGGAGGAGCGGTTCGAACGGATCCCGGAGCCAGTGCAGCGCAGGATCGTGTTCTGGTCCTTCCCCCGAAGCGAGAGGGAGATCTGCATGTACTCCTCCTTCAACACCGGCGCCGAGGATCCCGCCGCCGGCCCCGGGGGCGCCGCCGCGTCCGGCGGAGCCGGGGACGCCACCGCCGCTGCCGCCGACGAGAATCGCTTGCCCTTCCGCAGGGGCATCGCTCTGCTCGACAGCGGCTGCGTCGATAACGTCTTGCAAGTCGGTGAGTCACCGGCCGGCAGAGAGGGCACCGGCGGCCGGGGCCACGGGTCTCCCTCTGCGCGTCACCCGCCCGCCGTTCGTCCCTCCCTGCGCCCGCAGCTCTGCGGCCCGGCCCGTGCAGCCCTTCGCTCCCTGGCTGTACCGTGGGCCCGGCAACTTCCTCCGCCGCTCTCCTCCCCCTCGCGCCCGAGACGCGCAGTGACTCCCCTGGCTCCGTGACACGGACTCGGTCTCTGCCGGCCCCCTTTAAATCGCAGCCCGGCACCTCGCCGTGTCCGCTCCCGGCCTGTGTAATCCCGTTTGGCTCTGCCCCCCTCCCGGCGCCCACCCCCGGTAATCCGGGTCACCGCCTTACCCCGAGCCACAATAGAGAGGAGATGCTGCTCCCCCGTCCCGGGGGGGAGACTCCAGTGGAAATGAATCAGCAGAAGGACGGCCGGCGGGGGAAGGAGGGGGGTGCGGGTTGCGTCGCCGTCCAAAATAAAGACATAAAAGCGTTGCGAGACTCCGGCAGCGGGAGTGCGGGGGGGATCATGAAACAAAGGCATTTCTAGGGCATCGGCGGCGAGCCGGAGGGAGGGGGCGCGATCCATGCTGCCGGGGTTGGTGGGGCTGGCGTGGGGGCTTTGGGATGAGCCGCTTCGTGACAAAGCGGGGGGTAAGCGCAGGTCTTCCTCCTTCTGGAACAATGTCCCGTTCTTCTTCCTCCCCCTCAGCCCAGCCGCCTGCCGCTGCTCTTCACCCGCTGCGGGCATCCCTGGTTAACTCCTCCCTGCCAGTGTTTAAAGGGCTGCAGAGGTGGGTACCCCCCCTCCACTTTTGGGGATTGTCTGCCGGAGGCGGCCGACCTTCCATTCAGGAAATGGAAGGGGACCCGCCCCCGGCAGATAGCCCCGTCCGCCGATGGGTGATGCTCTTTGTGCGACCCGACCACTTTGTTCTCATTTTGATGTTGTTCATTTGCGTCTTTTTTTGTTTTCGTCCCAGTTTTCTGTCGCTTCCCCTCCTCCTCTGAAAACGGAAAGAGAGACAAAAGAGGTTACTGCTCGCCTTTTGTTGACGGCGGCGGCTCGGTGTGTGTATGTGTAGGGCGCCGGGATCCCTCCCTTCATCCTCCCACAAAAACCTCGGCCCTGCCCGCTGCGGGCTTGACTTGGCGGGCACCTTCCAAACGTGCCGTCAGTTTTTTTGCCGAAGGGAAGACGTGTCCCTGCTCCTAGGTTCAGTGCCCCTCCCTTCTGCCTAGGGGGACTTTTTTTTTCTAAATCTAATTAACTTTGTTATAATTCTCATCTTTTGGCTTTCTCTTTGCAAAGGTCTGAGGTGCATCTGTGGTTCCTCAGGACTAGCAAAACCAGAAGTAGGGCTTTTTTTGGTTTGGTTGGCAGTGCTGAGATTTTTTTTTTCTCTTTTGCTTGCACTTGGTTCTGTTTGCAAGCAATGAGGAGTGACAGGAGTGCACATAGGAAGGGTTTCTTGGCTGATTGCATTTGAGCCAGGAATTTACTGTGAAACTAAAGCCAAGGGGCAATAAATAAAAGATGCAATCTTCTCTAGGAGACAGACACCCAGCATGGGCTTTGCTTTGCTTGCTTTCAGCAGTGGAATAGGCCTCAGTGAGTAGTTGTGTGAAAGAAAAAAAGTAACTTTTTTGTATGTCTTCAAAGCGGGGGTGAGGAGGGCTGGGGGGCACTGAGTAATGCTGGTAAGGGTCAATGTGAGGAAAGAAAACATGCATAAATACAACTGAGGTGTTGACTGCTTCTTCTGGAGCCCTCATATGCATTCCAAACAAATGCTATACTTACTGCTGTAAATACATTTGCTTTGTTGTATTCCCCCCTCCCGCCCCCCCTTATGTGAGCCTCCTTTGAAAGTCTGCGCAAAAATAGTGGTGGAAACTGGCGATATGAAAGATGTCAGTTGTTTTGACAGAGGCCTTTGGTGAGGGAGTTGGGTAGGCTGCGCCTTGCTCTACGAAAGTTCTTGTGTAATTGGGTAGGTAGCTGTGTGTCATTAAGGCCAACTCTTGCTGACAAGATATTCCTTGTGAAGCAGAAAGGTGCAACTGTTAAGTCAGTTCAAATAGAGTAAGTTGTATTGGGCAGAGAATGGAATTGGTTCCATATAATGTGGCTGAATATGTGGCATTGGCGACAACATTGAGTTTATGTAAGTGCACGTTTAGTGACCATATAAATGTTAACTTATGTTCTTTGCAGTACGAGTAATGGAAACTCCGAAAATGTTTATTACTGTACTATAGAAAAGTGCAGTTACTGGACAAAGTAAGATTTGTTACATAATTTTAAGCGCATTACTTGTAACCTGAAGTATTATTATAAACAGGGAATGCAAGATTTGATTTCTGAGAGACGCATGAATTTCAGTTGAGTAGTAGTTAAGTGGAACTGTTTGCTTCTGAATTTTACATTTTAAATTTTCTAGTGTAGCCCTGAATAAACGTTCTGACAATTTTATCATGGTAACTCATTTCAAGCAAGAGGATTTAAAAAACCTTGTGTCCAAGCTTTGCTAAAAATCTTCATGTGATTCTTCATGCCCCCCAACTTAGTCTTGTGTCTTGTAACAAAAATCCAAAGTAAAAAGAAGATGGCATTTTAGTGATACACACAAAAGATGTTCTTGGTAATCAGGCAGTAAAGTAGTCTGCTAACCTATTTTGAAGTTGAGTAGTATCGTTGTAGCGTAATAATTAGCCTCACTTAATTTTGAAAGCTTTTTCTCCAAAGAAGTTGGCTTCAGAATTCCATTCACATCTAATTTATTGATGTATTTATAGCTTTTTGATATGCTTCAATTGGACATGAAGGATTTTCTTTTTTAGTTTGTTTATTTTAAAAAAAAATAGAGAATGCAGGATCCTAAAGCAAACTTTCCCAGCTGCATGAAACAGCTCTTCTACCATGCGTGTTTTAAATTTATTTCAAACCAAGTATTTTTAGTAAAAATTACAGTCTAAGCAAGGAAGCACTTTGTGAGTAAATACAACAATCTGGAAGGAAAATTAGAAATTGACTGGGTTTCATTAAGATTCCAGGAGCAAGCAGACAGTTTTAGGTGGTGTCTGTTTGGTTTCTGAGGTTAGTCCTGAATTAGTACACAGTATGGTATTGTCACAGCTGTGGCTGTCAAGGTTAGAAGGAGGTGTGATCCTTCAATAGCACAGCTGACCTGGTGAGAGTCCTTAATGCAGCTATTCTAGGAGAAGAAAAAACCCCTTGTGCCTCTGCTGGTATGCCTCTTGCTTAGGGAAAGGCAGACTGCCTTGGCTGTAGTGCTATAGAGCTCAGCTAGCTCAGCTCCACTGCTGTAGCTGCATCTGTGTTATAGGAGCGCTTGAAGCGGTTATTTGTTTTGGGGTTTTTTTTTGGATGTGTCATACAAGTACTCCTGCAGGAACCCTGCCTCTCTCTAATTTGAGGGTGGTTTGTTTTTTTTTTTGCATGGACCCTGCTTGTGCATACAGGCCTTCCTTAAAGGAGTTATATGGTAACATGTGGCTCTGTAAACTCCATAGTTGTGCCTCTTAGGTATGAATGGCAAGGGAGTGAGTTGGAGGGAAGGGACTACTAGGGAAGGAAAACAATATAAAGAATTCATTGACTGGCACGACAGCTCTAGAATATAAGGTTAATATTATGAGCTAGAAAACTACCTTGTCTGTGGAAGAGGATTCAGCCGAAGAACATCATTATGGAGCTGCAGGCTCATTTTTTTTGAAACATCTTCAGTGATATGTGATTGGGCGATGTAACTAAAATACTCTAGAGAAAAGGAAAGTAAAATTTCTGTGTTGTAAACTACTGGTTAAAGGTCTGTGTATGTTTCTTTTGTTGATTCTCAAATGAAGTTAAAGACTTGAGATTTTTTTTCCTGATTCTCTTTTAATGAGAAGTATTTATCTTCTGACTCAGAGGTGCTTTTATCATCTGTTATTACAGCTGATTATTTCCCTCCTTTTCCTTTTTTAAAAAATATTTTTAAATATGAGCTGAAAGTTGGTGATTACTTCCAAAATCAGGAGAAGTCATTTTTTCACCACGAAGAAGAGAATTCTTTAGAAGATCATGTGGTTAGCTGCTGCATGTAATTCTGATGGCATGTATATTGTAGTTGGCAAATTTCAGATCCTTTCAATGGATGATGATTCAAGTTAAGTTTTGGTTCTTCCTAGCCATCTTTACTAAAAAACTCTTAAAACCTTTGAAATTGTGTAGCAAGTAAAACAAAGGTCATTTCTCTTCTTTCGGGGCTCAGTTATGAGTGCCAGTGGTATCACATGAAACACCTTTCTATTGATAAAACTATCACCATCATCATCATCGCAGCTAGGCTTTGCGAACGAAGATTTGAGAAGGGCTCTACCCATGCTTGCTACAGGCGCACTGATGGCTAAAAAGGCCAATGCGAGATAGACAAGTCCGGTTGCAGAAGGCACAGCAGAAAGACTCCCCAAGTGATATGGATAAGACGTGATTCTTTCTGCGTTGTCTTTTCTCCTCGAGAGTGATCCTGCGTGTGTTCTCAAAAGCAGCAGCAGCGTTATAGATGGTGTGTCTCCAGGCCTCCCGATTGGAGGCCAGGTGGAGACCATTGGAGACCAATGGTGGTGATCAATATGGCCAAGGCTGAGGGATTGTTTCAGGCAGTCCTTGTATCTCCTCTTCAGGGCTCCTCTCTTGCGGTAGCCAGTGGCAAGTTCCCCATAGAGCACGATCTTAGGGAGGCAGCAGTCCTGCATCCTGGAGACGTGCCCTGCCCAGCGCAGCTGAGTCCTCAGCAGCATGGCCTCAATGCTTGTGACTGCTGCCTGTTCAAGGACAGACGTGTTGGTCACACAGTCAGTCCAGTGGATGTTTAGGATTGTACGGAGGCAGCGCTGATGGAAGCGTTCTAAGAGGCACAAAGTGGTGGTGGTAAATGACTCATGATTCAGACCTATGTAAAAGGCAGACAGTCCAATGGCTCTGTGAACGTTGATCGTCTTTTTACTTTTCTTCAGGTGTTTGTTTCGCCACACTCTTTTATGGAGTTTACCAAAGGCTCTGTACACCTTTGCTAACCTGTTGTCTATTTCTGCATCAATCTTACCGTCTGAGGAGATGATGCTTCCCAGGTAATTAAATTACTGGACTCATTTGAGCTCTGTTTCGCCAATGATGATATGGGGATGATGGGAGACTTCTTGAGGTGCAGGCTGGTATAAAACTTCTGTTTTCTTCAAGCTGACTTCCAGCCCAAAAAGCTCAGCAGCCTCTGTAAAGCAGGATGTTAAACGCTGCAGAGCTGCTTCTGTGTGGGTGACGAGGGCGGCATCATCAGCGTAAAGCAGTTCACGGATAAGATGATTTAAGGTCTTAGTGTGGGCCTTCAGTCTCCTTAGGTTGAAAAGGCTTCCATTGATGTGATATCGAGCGTAGATACTGTTTTCTTCATCGAGGTCTGCTGTGGCCCTTTGGAGCATCATGCTGAAGAAGACTGTGAGTAAAGGTGGTGCAAGAACACAGCCTTGCTTCACACCATTGTCTATGGGAAAGGGCTCAGAAAGTGCATCGCCATATCTGACTTGACCGCGCTGGTCCTCATGAAGCGAGATGATCATTTTGAGGAACTTGGGGGGACATCTAAACATTCCAAAATCTGCCACAGGATAAAACTATAGCAAGTATTTTATTAGTAAAGCTAGCACAAATGTTCTATTGTGCTTTGAGTTGAAGTGACAGTGTAGCAGACAAGATGATCTTCACTGATGCATGTAATATGTATGTAATTGTTGATGAAACCTGTGGAACAGATGGCTTTAGTAAAACTATGTATTTAATGAAAGTAATACTGAGTTGCGTGACTAAACTAAGGCTGTCATTAGTGGGAATGCAAGCACTGTGTTTTGTGTTAACTTTTTATGACCTGTGATACCGGATTGTTCTGGTATGTGTAGTTACCTTTCTCCAAGGGGAAAACATTGTGTTAAACTCCGCCTGTTTGAAGAAGACAATTTTGTCTGCCGAAAAAACAATCATGGTTTCTTCTGCTATCAGCCTAAGCTGGTGTTTGGCTAGGAAGGTATGAGTAAAATAAGTAATGCAGAGTTTGTGAATACAATATTGTGGTAGAGGGATTAACAAATGTCTGACTTTTTGCTGGACTTCTTTTGACTTAGTTCCAAGACTACTAGAGTCTTGCAAAAATGTCTTCATTGATTCCAGTTTCAGTTTGCTTTAAGAAATAACTACCAATATTTCCAAGTTCCAGAGCAGAATTAAATAAGCTCATTTTTAAATATTTCTTCCTGAAAGGGAGATATCTAATGCATTCCAGTTTCCATGTTAGATTTGGAATGTGATTGGGGAATGTGCAAACTATTTTCAGTGTGTGTGCTCTGATGTACTGTCCTTGACCCTAAATAATTTCTTTGGAAACCCTGAAAAAAAATAGGGAAAAAGAAGTGAAAAGGCTGTCTTTTAAGACCAGATCACTGAAGGTGGGAAAACTTTGTAAATCAGCTCCTGCCTTTTATTCAGTCATTCTAAAAATATCTAACCTGGATTTGAAGAGAACATAAGCATTGTAGACTGATTTCAAGATCTGAAAACAAAACCTTATACTAATTGTGAATTATGGGGTAAATGTAATAGGACAGCATCAATACTGCTCTAGAATTCATTTAATTTAAGGAAAAAAATTATTGCAAATTACTTCCCATCATGATTTTAAAAGCAAGGACTCTATACAGAAATTTTATATTGGTTATGTAATAAAATTTTTTGTTGCTTTAGGTCCCCTTAATTTCAAGACTTTCCTCACTTCTGAGAAAACAATTTTTGTTTTCAAAGTCAGCATTCTGTTTTAGAAAGTAATTCTGTCTTTGTATATGATTGGTGTGTAGCAGTGCTTGAATTTAAGCCAGTTGTCATACCAGCAAACTTATGCCTGCTTGTACTCTCTCACTCTCCCTGTACTCTTAAGATTCAGAGATGAACAATTTATTAAAAGCAAAATCTGTATGTGAGGGTAGGCTGGAGCTATTTAAGAGTTAGCATATGACAAACCATTTTCCTTAAAGATCAGTAACTAGTTGTGCATTTTCCTGTGTCACCGTTTTGTTGTTTTTTTTTTTTTTTCAACTTTTTAAAATTGAACATTACTTAAGACTCTGGTAAAGTTCTAATTTAAAAAATGTAATCTACTCCAAGTGAAACAAAGTATACTGTCACATGCAGCAATTATTACGGGTGAAGGGTAAAGTATGTTAGATGGCACGCTCTGTCTACATGGGTTCAACTTAAATGTCACCTTCTGTCTAGGTAGTCTAGTTATGTCAAGATAAAGCATGACATTTCATAGTAGTGTAACAAAATATGAGTGCAAAGCCACCGTAGTTTAGAAAAGTAGCTGACATCCCTTAACTTGCTTTCTCTTTAGCTGGTTTTCTTTATGGATTAGGTAGGAGAATTTACTCTATCTTTAAAAAAAAAAAAAAAAACAAGGTAAAAAGGACCACCCTATTTTAACTGACAAAAGCTGTCCTAATTATGAACATACTGTCTGTGACATAAACTAATCTGAAATCTCAAAAAGCTTTCATGTGCAGCAAGGGTACAGATTTAATGCGAATTCTGATTGCCTGGAATGCAGTCAGCCTGACAGCACGTGAGTACTACTCTCCAACAACTGTGCTTGTTCTGGGATATCTGTCTCCTTGAACTCCAGTTTTTCCTCTCTGTTTACCATCTAAGACTACCTGTGTAAAAAACTTCTTTCAGCTGGGTACATGTGCAGCCCTTGACATGCTATCATAACCTTCTGTGACCTGGATCACTAGAGATGTTTGGTACTGTAGGCTGGTTTGCATTCTCCTTACAGCTACATGACAATTAGCATGATTTATGTGATGCCCTTGTGGCACATTATGCTGACGAAGTAGTAATATTGCCTTGGCCCTGCTATGGAAGACCAGAAAGTCTGGAGAACTTGAGATGTAAGTCATAATCTTACGATAGTTGTTTTCTGACTTAATTCTGCAAATGTACAAACAGACTGGAGGCGTGTAGCCTTCTAAATCGTAGAGAATTCCTTTGTGGTTGAGTCAGAAATGATAAAAGGCCTGCTGTACAAGTTGGATGTGGATACTTATTCTGATGTGACACCATTCAGTATAGGCTGAAGAGTCTCCTAATGGGGAATTTTTACCAATACCTTATTAAACCTTTCTGAAAAATCGAAACACTTGAGTAATGTTTAAAGTGTATTTTAAAGTAATTGTTATGTGAACCATTTTTATATGTGCACCAGTTTCATAAAGGAGAGTTCCTCTTTTATTTTTTTTTGGGGGGGGGCATTTTTATTATTATTATTATTATTATTATTATTATTATTATTATTATTATTATTATTTACTCTAGCCCTCTATTCCTCTTTGCAAGTGAATGCATTTGACAGTCTTGAAATACCTGGAAATTTTGCTGTAGAAAAGCATGGGCAATGGCTGAGAATGTCTGATGTTAATTAGAGGGATGCAGTAAGTTTAAATTCACACTAGTAGAGGTAGCTGGACAGATAAATAAGAAGCTCATTTACTTGATTATTGTGTTAAAAATTCAGGTGATCTACCTTTATCCTGCTTTATTTAAGAATCTACCTGTTTACATAAGTCATTTTTCATTGTTAATTGGTGTCAGATCTTTAATATGTTATAGCATCGTTGGAAAAATAACTGGGGGGAAAAGGCATAATGAGAAGAAATTTCACATAAGTATGTCTTAATATTTATTGTGTCTTTAATTTTTTTTTTTATTTTACAAAAGTTAATTGCATTCAAGTGATTGTTTTAAAGGCTGGGAAAATGAGCTGTTGCATAGCTGTATGACTTCTAAGAAATGAGACACTTTATTGAACATGTGCCAAATTTAACTGCTGATAGTAATGCCGTGACAGTGCAGGAACTATGCAGGAGTTGTGCAGGTGACTACAGTGTTTAATTTATACTCACTAATGAAATAAAAAACATTTGACCATTGAGGCACCTAAAATTGGATAAAGTTTTATGAAGTTTGAGACAAACATACAGTCTGGAAGAACAGAGGATCAGGTTTGCATGCATTCTAATTATATAAGTGTTTTTAAGCTTGTATTAAAAGCAGGTTGTTGTGTTAAAGGCTTTAGCACAGGCTGTCATTTGTTTCCTTATGCTTAAAGTTTAACTCTTTCCTTTTCTAAACTAGTGACCTGTCTGCATAGCAGTGTTCCATCATGTGTGCAAGGCATAGAGGCAGCACAGACTCTTTTCCACAGTTCAGCTTCTAACTTACCCTTGTCATTTCCACTTATGGTCAGCTATGGCTATGAAAGAATGGCAGATAAAATCTGTGTTAAGAATTCATTACCTAATGCACCTACATTTTGTAATAATCTTCTTGAGATCTTCTGGAAAATGTGAGCAAATCATTGTAGTGAAGAACCATACAGTAAGCTATTGGTTGCTTCCACAGCAGTTACAGACTTTGCTTTTACTCTCCTGTTTGTGGCGTGCACTGCTTTGGGAGGGTGGAAAGTAGGCTTAATAAAACAGTTGTTTGCATATTTATAAAGCTGACCTTAGTGACCACATTAAACATAACTTGTGCTTCTTCAAGACAGTTCTGTGGAGTCTGCTGATTTTAAAAGTTCAAGAACAGGGAAAAATCGATAGTCTAAATGAATTGTTTAATATAGTAGCTAAAGAAAAAGTCTGGAATGCTTTCATTTTGAAGTACTATGTTATGACTAATGACTGCTGGGACAATTGGTTGTGCTGCTGCTGCACATGCAAAATGAGTCTCAGTTCTTCCATTGATTTTGATTGTAAACTGAAACCTTGCAAACTGACTACAGTTAGTGTCTTGAGGATAAAATATCCAGTCCATTATATTCTGTTTCTGGATTTAGTTTAGCTATATTACACAGAAGCCTGAAACTTCTTAGAGTAGGGTGATGAAGTTGATGTAAAATGCACAGCTATTTTTTAACTTCCTTTTGTTGCAAGCCATGATATGTGAGAGCACCATCATGCAGCTTTCCTGGTCAAATATGAATGCATGAATTAATAGAGGTGACTGTAGCTCATCGTGCTAATACAAGAATGGTAGGCAGTGACTAGGAATGAGTGGGTTGTGATGTAACATATACTGTGACAGTCTGATGGGATAAGGAAGCTGAGAATAACTTGATCAGTCCTACATAAAAATTTTAGAGATAGCATGCCACTTAGCTTTACTGAGAGTTTTCAGTGATCAGTCATTGTCATCTATCCTGGCAATACTTTACAGACTTGATTTCTAGGTAATTATGTAGATGATAAAGGTAAGTGGCTGTTTGGTGGCAGGAGTGAAGTGTTTAGGAGTAAACAAGAGTTTGTCTTACTGAATAATATGTGCTTAAAGAGAAGAAAGGTAGTGAAATGCTGAGTAAAGATGCTTTGTAGATAAGAGGCTAGGAAGAGAAGTGGGGAGGTGGTGATACCTGAGATAAGGTAGAAGTCAGAGACCTGATGTACTTAAGGAGGATATAGTTCTCTCTATAGGGTCAACTTTTGATGGGTGTTAGCAAAGCCTTAGAAGCTGATAGATTCTTTCCTACAAAATGAAACACAGTTTTCAAAAGGGAAAACAGATAAACAAAGTATAACTTAGCTGTTCTGTAGCTTTTGAAATAGTAAGATATGTTTTAAGTTTTGAAATGGGTGTTCCCTCTCTTTTCAACTTTATGTTCCAATTTCAGTTTTATAAATAAGATGTATCTGATGTACAAAGGTAAGCTCTGATTTTTCAGATAGCACTGACTTTCTGTGAATTTGAAGGGTGTTTGTCAGATTTTACTTTATTAGAAGCAGAAGCTGTTTCTGTTGAAATGGTGGAGGATTGACCGTTACAGTGGTAGAACAAAACTGTTGACTTCATTTTGTGCAACTGTTTGAAAGAGATTTATTCATAGCATGAAATATGCATTGATAAAATCATAAACTATAACTGAATTTCATTTACTGTAGGGCATAGTTAAATTGTAATTTAAGTCTCCTGAGCAGGCAATAAATAGCTTAGCTTTAAAGCATTGCATATTATTGCAAAAAGAGAATATGTGTTTTCTTATTTCTCCCCCCCTTCTCCTCCCCCCCAGTTGTCAATATTTGTGGTACCCACATTTATGAACAACAGATTTTATTTTTTTTTTCCCAGGGCTATATATTGTCCTGACCTGGGAGTAAGGATGGGGAGTGCAGTGAGGAAAGACAAGAATCTGATGAAGAGCGATGCACACCTTTATTAGCTCTTTTTCAGAACAAAAGTAGGAAGGGGAAAGAAGAAGAGAACTGTTGGAGTTGCTACAGTGTTGATCAGCAGGACTGGAGAAGTTTTTCCTGTGGATAATAGGAGACCATGTGGAAGACAAATCTGACATTAATAGGGATATAAGATAAATAGTAATGTTTGGTAACATAGGACAGATGTGGGTGTTGTAATCACAACAGCTAAAAGATCCGAAGTTTTGTCGCATTTAAAAGAAAGGACTTGTATATGCTCAGCGGGACAAGGAAGGGTGCTGATGCGATCAGAAAGGTAAATACTCACAGCATGTAGAGTAAGCTTAAAGGAGCAAGATGTCAGTAAGATCAAAGCTGCTATTTGTTGATACTGAAAGTGTGAAATGATAGCTAGTGAAATGTTGAACTGGATGAATGGAAAGAGATGTGAATCATGGGCATGAGCTTCAGTGAATCTTGCCTGTTATGAGGTCTGTCTTCCCCTACCTCCTTGAATAACAAAAAGAAATTTAGAAGTAGAGATAAGAGTTGAGAAACTGCTACTGAAAAGAGGAAGCAGAGGAAGATGACTGAACAATGAGACAACTAAGCTGTGATTTTTTGGAAGTAGAAGGAGAACCGCAAAAAGTAGTAAAGGTTTAAAATTCAGGGAGGGGAATCAACACTTTATAGAAATGCTGAAAGGTACAGGAATCTAAATCCAGAAAATATCTCCACTGAGGACCATGCTGAAAGCCATCCCACTGAGATGCACTGCAGGAAACAGCAAAGGCTCAATGGCAGAACCACATTCCAGGCAAAAGGGCCTTGGTGTATTCAATGACTTTGCTGTGGGAGTGAGATGGTGATGTGGGACAGGGTTGTGGTGTGATATCACACAGGCACCTCAGTCAAAAGTTAATGAGTGAATGAGGTGGGAGAATCAGTAGCATAAGAGTGCAAGAAGTTTGTATATTAGCCTGGCATGCATGTAGCTTGTTTGGTAGGAATGGGGTTGTCTGTAGTTGTGTTTTGGTCCAGAACCCGGGAGGTATAGCATGCCATTCAGCCTTGGTGAGGAAATAAATGTCATGAGCCTGTGAATGGAGGAGTGGGGTGTAAGTGAGTATACCGAAGTCAGAGCAGATCCACTTGTATTGCAACTGATGCTGAAGTGCCAGAAGCAGAATGGGAAGGCTGTGTTTGTAGGGTTGACTGGAGGTTGGACTGCTGTGGAGGTTGCCTGCAATTTAATCTGTGTTCAGTAGCTGGGTACAAGTAATGTACCCAGCATGTTCAGTGCAGGCTGGAGGGACCTTTGATGGCCTCATCCCCTGCAGAGCTCACTGCCCTCTCACCCTGCTCTCTGCACTCAGCAGCTCCACTTCCACAGGCAAAAGCACTGCTGGACCTTTGGTCAGTTGGCTTTGGCAGAAATGGATATATTTGCAAGCAGGGGGCTGTTGCAAGGTTTATGGGCAATATGTGCTGTAGATGTCTAACAGCAGTGCCCCAGTGTAGTGGTTGCAGCTCGCTGACCCTGACGTGGGCACGCTGGTGTGGCAACACAGGGCCTCCACTACCTTGAGCAGTGTGTATGAGCTCTTCGGAGGCTCTTGTACCAGTGTACAAAACCTAGGTTGTGTCCTAAAGGTGGTATGCTGAACAAGGGCTGAAATCAGTAGTCTGTGGTCTTTGTAAATATGGGTTTAAAGCTCAAATACAGGTGCAGTGTTTGTATTCTTTTTAAGGCTGACAACCTTAGGTTGCCTGACAAAGATCATAAATGATAAAGGCCTTACATTCTGAGAGCAGTTCTAACTATATTTCCAGCTGCAATTTAGCAAGAATTATCATTCTTGCCCCCGGTTTATTCTGGGGAGTGGGCATATTCTGGTTTGCCAGGCTTGCAGCCCTAAGGAAGCTGCTGATGTGGAAGCACAGTATGGCTGTAAGCACTGGAGTTCTTCTCCAAAAGCTCATTCCAGCAGATTTTACTACCTCTTGTTACTCAGTGAACTCCTCCTTGGATGGAGTACAAAAGACGCCTATCAAAATTGTTTAACATTGTGAAATACTCACCATGAATATGGTAAATGAAAGAACTGACTTACTTACTGTGCCTTGGCTCATATACTGCTCTGTTCCTCATTGCGTAACTTAGAACAACAAATGCACATTGCTGTGCTTATACACTTGTATTTTGCAAAAGTTTTTTGTGATTGCCATTTGCACATTTCACCCACGGTGATGATCGCTGTGTGTTATCCACCCTGAAGTTATGTAATTGCTTCAGGCTGGTTTAAATTCAGACTGCTGTCAAAGGAACGCTGCAGTTCTCCTCAGACTTGCAGCTTGTGCCAGGGCTTGTGGAGCTGTGTTGTGAGCCAGAGAACTGACGTTATGAATTCAGATCTTGCTGGGTGAGTTTCACCTGGTTTATTGGCCAAGAAAATGCTACTGTTGATGCAAGGGAGAGGAGATTGCAAGAGGAGGCACTGAGAAGGGCAGGGCTCCTTTCTGTGTCGGCCACACTTGGACTGGCCTAAAATGACCTAACTGCTACTTGGGGAAAGGAGATGGCTGCTGTGCTTGGGAATTTACCTGTGGCAAAAGGCAGCCTGTTTGTTTCAGAGACCTTAGCACAGGCCTTTCCCAAGCCCAGGTTGTGTGTTGGCCCATGTGAGTGAGCTGTTTTCCACATCGCTTCTTCATCAACAGTGGGGCTTTTTTGTGTGTTACAAAACCTTGACCAAGCCATGAGTACCTCTCCCACACTCTACCAGTGGTTAAAAGAAAGAGAGATAAATGTTTGCTTTGAATATAAGAAAGAGGAAAGAAATACCTAACCAGTTGTGCACATTCATATCTGTCTATATTTGCACAGCTGTTGCAAAAGATACTTTTTGCCTTCAAAGTTCATACTTTTTCTCTTGAGGCAGTGCTGAACTTCAGCACTACTTTCAAAGTAGTTTTTCTCCTTATTATGCAGTTGTTTGGTGACCTAATAGTGTGTTCAATGCTTATTTTCGTCATAGCTGTTGACTTCCGTTGCTAAAGTAAGCATTCAGAGCTTTTTGTCTGATGAGACCTGATGAGCCAACAGAGCTAGGAGCGAGGTGAAGTCTCTTCTTTCCTTCTTGAACTTTGGTCTGTTGCCACTTGAGTCTCACTGAAGGCTGCAGGGTTGTGGTAGTGTAACAGAGACTGTAGTTGTCTACCATGGTCTTTTTTACTGGTAGAATTACTTGAAAAAGAAATGATGGAGCATGACTTTCAAGAAGATTTCAAGCTGAGTTTGTAGGATAGGCTTGTGGGGGGGGTAAAAAACCCTTACTGCTTTTAAATTCAGTATTTTTATATGAACATCACCGAGAGTCTAAAGTAGCTTTGTGGTGTTCCAGTATCATTACAGCTTCCCCAAACAGAACAGCAATTAAGCAGAATGTTGGTACTTTTGTATAACTTCTGTAGTGTGGAAGCTAAATGACAGCTACTTTGGTAAGTGAGGTGTATTTACTGAAATGGTCTGTTTTCAGAACTCAAAGCCAGTGTATGATTTATTCCAGATGGACCTAACTAAGGTAGAACTTAGGCTGCACATAACTGATGGAGTTATGAAAGCCGTGTTCCACACTGTGCAGTGCAGATGAGGCCATTTTTAGGACAGAAATGGCTTCCCTTTACCATAAAGAGAGATTTCATGGAACTTCATGTGCCTGTCTGGGAGAGGGTGTTTAGCTTTCTCAACTGCTTATGCTGGGCAGGATCAAAGCTTATTACTGCTTGCTTTCAACAGTAGCCTGTTTCAGTGAGGAAGGATTCATCTGTGTTGCTCACATCCTAGAGCCCTTCTACAGCTCTGCCTAGATAATTGTGGCTGTCAGAACCGTTAAAGCATTCATGAGCAAGACACCAGGTCCTTCAGTTGTACAAAGCTTAAGCAGGGTACTTTACCTTTCTGGGTTGTCTCCTGCTGGAAGGAGAAGACATGCATGACCTGCATGACCTCCAACTGCTAACAGTGTCTAGATCCTTCCAAACCTTTGCAGGTGGTGTTTATTGTACATGTTTATCCAAGATCCTAAATGAAATATTTTTTGTTTGAGGAAAGGGAAGTTTATGTAGTCTGGAATCCTTTCTGCTCTATAGCAACCCTGCCAAGAATCTTATAAAATTGATGTCTGCTTATTTTAGGCTGATCACAGGTGCTTAATGTGATACTTTGCAAGCTGACAATGACTTCTGCAAGCCAGGCTTTTTAAAGAAGTGCCAGCTTGAACTCTTGTCTACTTAGGAGAATGGAATGCACTTAGGTGTATCAGTCTTTCAGTTTTTATACAAATCAGTATTGTTTCATGGTTGTCTTGTTTTGGACCCCTCCACCCCTATTTTTGCCTTGCTCTTTTGAAGATAAATACAATCAGGAGAAACTGGCTTTTCAGTACAGGGTTTTGAAGTATGCACAGTGCTGTTGCTCACATGAAGTTAATGAATAGGAAAAAGAACAATCTCCATGGATAATGCAAGAGGTTCTTTAAACACACTCAAATAAGACAAAAGTGTTCAATTTTGAAGCTTGGGTAAGTTACATTCAGCATAAGAAGCACAATCCCAGGAAGGCTGGAGGCTTATGTGGCCTGGGTGAGGGAAAAGGAGAGGAGCAGTGCTTGTAGACTTCCTTTATCTTCGTTAAATTCTTAAGTTATTTTGTCTACTATGGGTGGATAGATATGCTTCAGTTTCTATATTTGCACAAATCCAAGATTGTGATTCATGTAATTCTAGAAAAAGTATGTAAAATTTTTTTCATAACTAAGTTTTGTCTTCAGTGTGGGGAAAACTATTTTTGCCTTTACTTATTGGACAGTCAAAAGAGGGTTAAAACCCTGAGATTTTTATGCACTGCAGTTGAGTGAGCATACACAAATCTGCCAAGTGTAAAACTTACTTGGATTAGTGGTTTTTAATGGAACAGGCAGCTCAGACTGGATATTTAATCACAACTCTGGGGTTGAGTGAAAAACAGTCTACCACCAAAATCCAAAAGGACACACCTAGTTCTTTGCATACACTTTTGCTCACAAGTTCAGAATTTTATGAAACTGGTTCAGGAATCCTGACTTGCACTTAACCATCCTTGCCAAAGCTCTCCAGAAGCATTACGTAAATACCCTCACAGCAGCTGGAGGTGAGAATGCTGCCTGTGGGTGCATGGCCAGAAGCTGCTCCCTGTCAGCTGCTCACTGTAATTTCCTCTCTTTGGACTTTTATCTTTTACATTCCTGAAAGACAGCTGAGTACTTTCCACCAAGGGCTAAAGTCGTGTAGTTTACTTTCCAGTCACTTTCCAGACTGTCCACAGAGCACTTTCCATGGAGCAATGAATGTGCCACAAACTGTACCTCTGCATATTTTTTTTTGCTGCAGTAGGTGTGAAGTTATACAAGGTTGTTTGACCTAGCAGAGAAGTTTAAAACTACTCTTGGATTTCAAATCTAAAGATATGAGGAAAACCTAATACAGGGTTCAGATTACTAGGACTTCTACAATTGTTTTATCTGCTTAAGTGCTGTTTAAATTCAGGCTAGAGTTGCTGTTGGTTATGCTGTGCAGATGGTAAGTTTAGTTCATCTAGTAGTCTCCTTAAGTGTATCCATCTTTAACCATAAAACTGTGCAAACTAGGATCTGGGACTCCTGCAATTATTTTTAGCACACAATTTCTTCTAAATGCATCCCAGAAGAATGTAGTGTGCACAGTGATTTGGTAAGCTTCCCTCAAGTTGAATCTGTCACAATCAGGATGCAAGTCCTTGATCAGTTGTAGCGCACAATACTTTGGCAGAAAGAACAGTCACTGAGCCTCTAAGAGGTGTCCATTAGTATTATCTTCCCAAGAATAGAGCAACACCAGATAATAAGGAAAATAGATGTTGTGTGCATAATGATTGAAACTTTGGCTATTGAGAGGCCTCAGAACATTGGTCATTTGGATCACTTCTGTGAAACTTGCTTTTAGATAGGAGTGGCTATTCTTGACTTAGATCATTGTGAACACTTAGTAAATTGAGATATTAAAAGCAAAGTGTCAGTTTTGGAATCACTGGCATCCCTAAAAGAAGGAAAAATGTATATTGAATGATGAGTTATGGTGAATATACAGGTTCACACTGCTTCTCATTGAGCTTCATGATGGTTTAGTTCGTTTCTGTCTTCCTCCCCACTCCCATGTAATAGTGATGAGAAGGGAGTTTATTATAAAAAGACAGTTGAAATTTAAACCACCTATTTGTAAGCAGAATGTGACATTGGCCTCCACAGATGCAATGGTTGTGAACTTTTTGAAATCCTTCAATTCTTAATTGCTTGAAATGCGTTCCTGATGACTGCAAGCTTTTTCATCTTTTTGCATGGTTAGTCAGAATACAATTTGGTGCATCTTTATAAACCTGCTTTAATTTGATAAATGCAGAGAGCACAAAGGAGAAACCTCTGCTGAAGACTGGAGTAGCATTAATCAGTGTAGTCAGTTAGCAAAAATGTGTTTCCTCAGAAGAGCAGATATGCGTGCTGTATCTTGGTCATCATTTGAAGTTAATACTTGAAATAATATATCCAACTGGGAACTGTGCCGTAACTGCAGGTTATTTTAAGAGGGGGGAAAAAAAACATAGTAGGTGAAAGGAATCTGTGACTTTTAACAATTTCACTGAAAATTGTTAAGTTCTTGAGCATGCCTGAAAGGTGGAATAACTTTTTCTTCCGTTGACAGAGTTCAGAGTTAACATACATTATCCTGTTAGATCTACATCAGCCCGCCTAGTCCGCTTAAAGCAGGAACAAGAGCTGTGAGAAAACCTTCGTTAACCCTGTGTGCTGATGAAGACTCTGCTGTTCCTCTCATTTCACAAGTCGCAGTTACAGGGAGATCGCCCATTTTTGGCATTCTGTAGTTGATTACATTTATCGTGCTCTTTACACAGGCTGATTTTGAAGGCTAATAAAAATAGGTGTGGGGAGATGGACAAATTGTCCAGAATATATAGAAATGCTTATATGTTTTGGAGACTTTTGTCCATTGTAAACACAGAAACTACTTGCCAGCTTTTGTTTTCTGCCAGTGATAATAGATTTTCCATACATCCACAACTGTTTATTGTATAAACAGCTGAAAAAGCTCAGGTTTTCAGGGGTAAGGTGAACTGGCCTTAGGTAGAACAAAGACCTTTGGGAGAGTAGGAGAGACTTTTGTGGGTTTTTTTTTCCCCTCCTGGAACACCAAAGTAAAGGCAGCTGGCAATATGAGTGGAAATTAGAAACGTGTCTGGAAACTTAATTCCCCCAACTGTGGTGTTACTGAAGTGCGAGGATTTATTTTTACCTTACTACCTTAAAGGATGTTCATATTTAACAAGTACAACTATGCTTTTTAGATTGTGAAAAAAAAAAAAAAAGGGGTAATGCATGGAGAATAATTCTGTTAGAGCAACGGATGGGCTTGCACAAGTGGTGTGATTTGTCTTGTGGTGAGGAATGAGGGAATTGCTGGGGTTAAGCTAGATTAAATAAATAAACAAACCCTCTAGGTCCTGGGGCTTTTGGGTTTTCCTGAATTCAGCATTATGTGGGAGTGTTAGAGAAATAATAACTAAAAATAAGCAACCCCTGATGTTAGTAAACCAGTATCTGATATGCTTGCTTTTGTAATGCTCCTTCCATAGCCATGATACTGCTTACTTTGCGTATGTTATGACTTAGAGAACCTTAAAGGAATGCTACTCATCTCCTTAATTTTTCTGTGTGCCTCAACCGTTACCACAAAATCTTGATTTAGCTCTGAGAGTACTTTAGCTCGAGTGTTTTGTGTATTCTGCCAATTAATCCTCTAACTTGGCAGCAGTGCTTGGAGAGAATTTTCTTAAGGAGAAATGCATGTTCTGCTTTGAAGGAATGCTGCTACTAACATTTGTGACTGGGTTGGAGGAGAGCTGTGGTAGCAGAGATCAAACCAAGTTCTCCAGGCACAGAGAAGAGGAACTTGACTGCAACAGCATGATAACAGAAAAGCAGCCCAGCTGCACTGTGCAGGATAGATGACATATAGAAAGTAATATCTGCCACAAATGGAGCAAGGCAGTGTTGCACAGTTCAGCTGGTTTGTTTGCTGATGGTGAATTGCTTTGCCGTGGAGAGCAAAACAAAAAAGTTTTTATTACAACCTTCAAAAATTCTTAAAGAGCAAAATAAAAAGTTTTTATCACAACCTTCATAATTGGCAACTGGATGTTTTTGTCCTTTGGTTTATAAACAGTTATGAATCTACCAGTCTAAAACAATAACAGAAACTACTTTCTTTTGTAATTTGAATAACATTTCTAATATGACATACTACTACTTTTAAAATGCCTCCTATTGAATGTTCTGGGAGGCTTCCTGGAGAAAACTTATTAATGAAGTTATTACACTGTATTAGTTGAGGTTTATTTTTTCTTGTTCATTTTTGTGCCAGTCATAAAGTCTCTAAACTGCGGAGGTTCTAAGACCCATGTCTTGCATATAGAAGGCATTGAGCTTAATTACAGCAGACTTGAGTGTTTAGGCTGCTTTTACAGAGGACAGGATGTGGTGTGTTCACTGAACAATAGAAAACAATTTAAAATTTGTTACAGCCACCTTTGTTCTAAGCTTCTTACACTTGTTTTTAAACCACTCTGATTTGCAATTATTCAGCTATACTGTCTGTAAAGAGCAAAAGATTGTCAGAATTTAGAATCCTTTTCTTAAAGAGCATAATAATGTATTTTTGAAAACTGATATGTGCAGGGTTATCAAAGCACAGAATGCTCAACAATAAATGATCACTCAACAATAAGTGATTTGTACTATTCAAAATGTTCTTCTGTATGAGTGAGAAAGTTGAGCTGATTCTTGACATAGAAAGATAATAGATAGCCATCACTGTTCACCCCCCAACCCAAAATGACCTATCTCTACTGTAGATTTAACATTTTTTTGTTTCCTTTTTTTTTTTTTTAATCTTGCTTGTGGTTAGCTCTGTTAACTATTTAAGGCACCTTTTGCATTATGTAGAGCAGCATTCTTAGAGCTCAAGAAATCATTTTGGGTTCTGTTTGGCTAGATATCAGTATCATTATGTTCCCTTTCCTGCTCTTCTGGCACCCTTCTGAAATTTTTATTTGTGCTCTGTTTTACATCTGCTGCAAATGAATTGTGGAATAAAGTTTCTTGCCCATGACCCTCATTGCT
This sequence comes from Myiozetetes cayanensis, assembly GCF_022539395.1. Lineage (NCBI taxonomy): Eukaryota > Metazoa > Chordata > Aves > Passeriformes > Tyrannidae > Myiozetetes > Myiozetetes cayanensis. The sequence continues at coordinate 47,245,892 of NW_026087631.1, forward strand.
GTAGTTTTTCTTATCTCATGTAATTTGAAAGCTTCACTGGCTTTTCTTTAGTTTGATACTTAGATCCGTTCTTTTTCTTACTGTGCTTATTATGGATGGTTTCTGAAATTCTGCGTAGAAGGTCTTAAACCTTTTTCAAGGGGGCATCTGCTGTTCTTGAAATGTAGTTCTTCCTGTGAAGAGCTGTATACAGTAACAGTTCTTAAAAGTTTTAATTTACTTTTCCTTTGCAGTTTGATTGTCTCGGTAGAAACATGGGGCTTGGCTGAACTACACTGAGTCTGTACAGTATGTCACTGGACATTCTTGCTGATAACATAACTTTGGCTGCATCTGCAGTTGAAGAACATGAAATCTTGTCTTGCTGTGATGAACCTTAAATTGAGTTTGCAAGAATTACATGTGCTGTAAGGCATACACTACTAATGTGGAACATACTGAAAGCTGATTAAGTGATTGCAGAGGTTAAGTCTGATTTTCAGCAAAACCAGAAATGGCTGAAGTCAGATTTGTAGAGTATTTTATACCTAGGTCTGTGCCTAAGTATATAGCATAGCAACAGTTATACAGGTAATAACTTTGTGCATGTTTGTATTTGTTGACACTAAAATGTCTTAAGATTAAACACAATAAAAATAGGTCCTCACTGGTTTCTTTCAAGAAATTACTGCTTCATGAAGAATGAGATTCCTAAACAAAACAACACTGCCCCTTTTGAGCTTTTCACATCTTTCAGCAGGCATTAACCACTTTTGTGTTTGTGGGCAGTTGAAATTAAGCTTTAGAATTTTTAAACAGTTATCAATATAGCTTAACCCTATTGCCTTCTTGGTTTATGTGGTGGTAGTAGTGTGGGTGTTTTAGTTTTGGTTTGGTTTTTTTTAAGTGATTGGCTGAATTAAAACTCTTTAGTTTTTAGGCAGAATTAATCCAGGGAGAAAACTAGTTCTGTTTCTGGGATTTTGACCTCTCAGTCAAGACTGAAGAATATTGATTGGCATGCTTATAAAACTGATAGGACAATAAATACAAGCTCTTTAGGGATCACTTATTTTATCTGACTTCTTCCAAAGATTTCTATCTAGTTTAAAGCCAGGGCCTGGCGTATTGGTAAGGAAGTCACTATGATAGTAAAAAAGTGCTTCCTTAAGTTCAGGAGGAGCCTTCTGATTTTATTTTGGCTTGGCACTGGGCATCACAGAGAAGAGTGTGGCTCTCCCTTTAGGTATTTGTACAAATTGAGGTCCCCCTGAACCTTCTCTTCTGCAGGCTGAACAGTCTCAGCACTCTCAACTTCTTTTCCTATGTGAGGTGCTCCAGTCCCTACATCATGTTTGTGGCCCTTTGCTGGACTTTGTTCAGTATGTCCATGTCTGTCTTGTAATGGGGAGCCCAGCTCTGGACACAGCACTTCAGGTGTGGCCTCAGCCATGCTGAGCAGAGAGGGGGGGATCATATCCATTGACCAGCTGGCAACACACTTCCTCCTGCATCCCAGGATGCCACTAGCTGCCTTTGCTTCAACTAACAATTAAGAGAGCACTTTAACTTTTTCTGGTTTCAGACTACCCTTAAACCCAAACAGTAGTGAAATAAAAACACTTAAAAAGCAATCACAACTCCTCATTTGTCCTGCCTGTGTAACTGGAACAGTTTCCTTTGTAACTTTAAGAGGGGTTAGTTTTCAAGCTTGCAGCTTTAAAACCAGCTTTGACATCAGTCTGTTAGTGGATGGGGATTGGAGTTGGTGCTGCTTTCAGTTATGAGGAGCTACACCATTAGTTCATGTATTGTATATTCTTTTCTATTAGCATATTGCTTGCTAACCACTGGTTTGTTGTAGCTGTTTCTATGATTTGCTTGGATTTATGCTTAATAGAACTTGGTTGCTTTGGTTGTCATTGACAAGACTCTTGAGGAACGAGGGTATTCATGTAAAGTTTACCTGGAATGCCTCTTTTCCTCACTTCTCCGTTTCCCTGAGGTTCTTGAATAGAGCAAAGCATGGGTAAAGAGGAATTGAGGATATCTCGTGGAGAAAGTTTTGTTGTTATATCTTCTGCATACAATAAGAAACTCCCAAACTGTTGCAGTATGGGGGGCTGTAATAAAAGTTGCACTTTTATTAGAAGAAGAAAGCTCTGTAGTGCTTTAACCTTCTGTCTTCATTATTAGCCTCAGTTGAAATGGAAACACTGGTGTTTGCGGACAAAGCTCTCTCTTAGGATCTGTTCCTTCTCCTTTCTTTCCTCTCTTCTTCTTCTGTCCACCAACAAATGTCAAGATAGCTCGACTATTCCAGAATGTAAATATATGTTATGATGAATCTCCTACAACTAGATATTACTTAAAACCAAAAATTATAACTGCCAAATACATGTGAGTGGCTACTTTCTGGACAAATAGTGAGAAGTGTTTTAATATAGAATAGAGAATGCTGTGTAAGTGAAGTAGTTTTCAAGCCAATGATTATTTATCCTTAATAAGAATTGTATTTTTGCAGGTGCAGTTTATCACAGCTAGAGAAAGTGAAAAGAAAGGGAAACAGCTGCAAAATTACATTTGAGAAGTGAAATTATTTAATGTTTCTTCTTTTTTAACAGCAAACCTTTTCTTGGAAGTAGTCTAAGAGTCTCTCAGTTTCCACAGTCTATGACTTTTCCATGTACAGTAAGACTTGCAGAATAAGCATTTTCATGCTGGTGACAGGGTAACTAAATAGCAAGTGTGTACTGGTGACTTTTTTCCTTCACTTAAGAAAAGTTGGGGTTTCTGTTTGCAGTACAAGCCAGAAGCTAGCTTTCAAATGGAGTGGTAGACAACTGTTCTGTGCTCCCCTCTCTTCCTCATTTCATGCTGTTTGAAAAATTGGTTGTGTTTGCAGAAGATAAGTACTGCAGGAAGGATTTAAAAAAAAAAAAAAATTAAACCAGCTTTATTTCCTAAAGCTTAGATGCAGTGTCTGCTATTGTTTCTATTGTCATTATAATAAACAGCTTCTTTCTCTCATCTTTTGATTACACTTGAGAAATACAGGTAGGTTGTGTTTTAGAAGGCTGTTGTATGGTTAGAAGTCTGGAAAGCAGGTGATAAAATAGGTACAGATACCACCTTGCAGTCAAAGTCTTAGCCCTTACTCTCAGAAGTTGTGCAGCAATGATAGAGCATCATAGATGTTTGCAAGTAATTCCTCCTAAATAAAACAAAAAGAAAGAAATAAGAATGTGTTCTGGAAACAAGTAAGCAATTTGTGTTTGACTTTTAACTTCAATCTCAGAAATCTAATATATGCAAATTCTCACAGTCTAAAATGGTCTTTCTTTTGGGGAATTTAGGCCTAATTTCCTACTTCCTGTCCCAACAATGCAGACATACTTATGTCTTTGAACGTTTGTTGGAAAGCCTCAAGCATGAATGTGTAAGGATGAAGTCATAACCACAACCTAATTGTCAAATACTTACTACTTGTTGGGTATATCCATTAGGTGGACCTGAATTGACTTGGAATCTGTAAAGCTGTAGCCTTTCTTTGTAGTCTTGAAGACCTCTTGAGTGGGTGGACATAAACATGCAGGAAAAGGTCATGCTAGAGACTATATGGCTGACTTGAAGTGTTTTGTTTAGAATACATTATAGAATGTAATGTACTGTCGCTTTTAAGAGGATGTTAGAAAAATTCTAAGTTACAGAAATAGACGCTGTTGACCTTGAAAGTAATACAGAGAATTCATGGTATTTAAAGATAAGTTCATACATTGTGTAATGGATCACTGAAGATGTGTGACTAGGTAAAAATGTAAAATGTTTAGTATCATGCCAGACATAGGAAAGTATCTGAAATACAGCAGAGAATTCATTATTGTTATGTTAGTGACAAGTGAACTTTGTTCATTCACGTTTCCTACACGCTATGAACATGTTTAATGAAGTATTCATTTCACCAATCCCATCAATACTGAAGTTTTGCCTTGCATCTTGCTTAAAATGATTTCAATTCTGTCATCAAAATTGTTAAGAAAACATCTGAGTTCAAGACAGCTAGAGTAAATTTGATTCTTTCAAGATTTAATTTAGGGGAGTTTGGAGTTCTTTACACAGTGCACAGTGAAGTGAAATAGTAATGGAATTTAGGGACTGAAGAGCGTCTTTATGGGTTTGAATTTAAATACCTAACCAAATGAGGCAAATGGATATTTTCAATCCAAAAGGCAAAGTTGTTTGGGTCTAAGCAGCTTGGTATGGCAGGGCTGCTGCTGCAAGTATGTGGGTAGAGTTTTTGTTTTGGTTTGTTTTCCTTTTCTTTTTCTTTTTTTCCCCTGGCAGAGAAATTACAGAGTGATAAAATTCCTCTTGGCTCCTGTTCCAGTCCTCTGCCTCTACAGGACACTATTGCTGGCACCAGAGAGCAATGTAACTGAGACTATATCATGGTGTTTCAGACTTTCTTTTAAGTTCTGTACACTTCACACAGTTTTCTGATCTGTTTTGTCGAGATGACAATGACAGAAGGGTTCTCATCAGAAGGTGTAAGTAGGCAAATCAGTCTGTTTGCTCTGGCTGAATGTGCTTCAGATCATTTTCTCTGTAATTAGGAGTGGCAGGGTGGGCTGACCTCTTGTTTTTTCCTAAAATTTTTGAAATGCATTGTAGAGGTCTGTTAGGTTCAGGCTTTGGTGAGCAGACGTGCTTCCATTTGGCCAGAGCAGAAACCCTGTCTTCAGTGTCTTTAGGTTAAGAACGTGTTATTTTGTGCATAGATTAGGCCATGTCTCATGAGGTTACTAGGATGAAGCCATATTTCCTTCTCAGTTCTCTCATTTTGCTCAGGGGCAGTGAAGCAGCAGGAGAAACTTATTTGTGTACACGAGTACAGAATTCTAGCTAACACATTTCATTTGACAGTTAAATATTTCGCTCTCACCTGTAAATTATTCATGTCTTTGCCTTCTACAGTAATTCCTAAGCTTGTCCCTTCAATCAAAAGCCCTGAAACATGACACATGGAGCGGATTCTCAGTAGGAGTTTTGGCATAGCTTTGGCTTAGATGTTATAATTTATGCCCTTGCATAGTGACTTAAGTATGATATCAGATTTTCAGATAAAATCTGAGGTAACCAGTGCTGCCTAATTAAAAGATTTGAAAGGCTGCTCTTATAAAAATACTTTTAAAAATTTGGATTCCCTGAAGTAACAGCAATGTGAGTTTGAAGCACAGAACTTTGATTATGACTTAGTCCTTGAGAAATATTTTAGTTTAGGAGGAACAAGAAGGAAATTCTGCATAAATGTTGTTCATATTTCATTGTTGCTAAATTCTTTGTATTTAGAGCATAGGGGACTTTTCTCCAACAAAGTTGGCCATTCTGAGTAAACAGGTACTCCCTGGGGACCATTTTTTTTTTTGCCTAAAGATCTTTGGAGAAGATGACATGCAAGGTTGTTTGGTTTCTACGTCTCAATTTTGCAAGCCCAGTTTCTGGTGTTTTGTCTGTTAGGAAGCTTCAGGAGGCTTTCCCAACAGAGGTTGTTCTGAGGCTACCAAGAGGTTACGTGGCTACTGGTCTGCTTTGACCTTCATTTTTGTCTTCTCAGGGGGACTGCCCCTTCGCAAAGGTAGTGTGGATCAAGCTCCTTGAGACCTCGGTACTGTTGTCCTTAGCTTGGGCAGTCCTTCATGTTATTTACATCCTGTCCCTAACTTGGGAACAAAATCATGTAATGCATCAGGATACAAATGACACCCTCCCCTGCCTCCCTCCCCTCACAGCATTCTGTAAATACAGATAGAATTGAAGGCTTTGTTATTTTCTGAACATGTTTACTGTAGGTCGTGGTGTTGCTGTGATGACATCCTGCAAATTATGCATTTTACTAGTGTGCCTTTGTTTTCCTGTAATGGTAGCTCTTATTGGATAGTAACTATTACCCACATTTTTGGCATTTGTTGAAGTGGCTTTGAGTCACTAATGCCTCCTAATTTTGTCCTATAGATATTACATGTCAATTTTTCAATGCACTTGGCAATTTTTTTCCTTTCTTTTATTTTATGTTTTGTCTCAGCAATGTCATTTTTAAAAAAATGGCTTTTCTGTGTGGGTGCAAGACAGGAATGTTTCCAATTTTTTCTGAACCATAAAAATGTCAATAAGGGTAGTTACTCAGAAGAGTCTGTTTGAAACAGGTGACTTTGTAGCATCTTATGAGCTGTGTTTAAGTATCTGAAACTCATTCTTTTATTTCAGTTGTTTGATACACAATTTTAGGACTGTATCGCTGGAGCATAATATATTGCCGTTGTATTTTTATGTTTTATTTGAACGTAATGTGATGATGCCTTTTCAGTTGCTAGAGTTGCAATTCTGATTAGCCAATGATGCTTTCTTACAGGTTATTGCATTTTATCATGAACACTATATTGTAGGCACAAAAATACAAGAACGTTTGTAGTTTGAACCAGAACAGCTCTTATTAAGGGCTGGAAGATACCACAATAAACTTCAGCATGTTATGTGAGTGGGATTTGTGTCTCTTGTAGATGCTTGGCATTTCAAGAAAACAGGTTTAACCCTTGTTAAAGGTTTGCTAAACTGTTCTGAGAGTAACTAGCAGTATATACTCTGAACCATGTCGTAATGAATTGCAGAGGTTGGAACTTGGTGTCTTTCACTTGAAATTGCAAGGGATAACATTCCGTGTATTCAGAATGCTTGTTGAAGTACTTCATGAGTGGTGTGTTGTGGTGTCTTGTTAGCTAAAGGTAGTGGTGACAATAAAAAGTGTTCAGGGCAGATGTTTTCTTATCAGGTGAGTAATATACTGACATGTAGGTTCTGGACTTTTTACAATTTCAAAATGCAATAGGGAGAGAACAAATGTTACTGGGGGGGTGTGTGTTCACCTGCTGTCTTTGTATGGTAACTTGCATTATCGGTTTAACTAGACTTAATTACTTTGTAATTACTTTTTAAACTACTAAAAACTTTTAAAAAAATAATTGCTAAGATGTGTTAAGTGTTTGCAAGTACACTTTACCACATGCTGTGGGAACTCTGTATATACTTACATATGATTTAGGCCTATGATTGTTTCACATACATTTTTTGCACTGTCAGTATAAGCTGGAGTCACTTTCAGCTGCTTTGTTCTGTCTTCATGCTACTTCTTTGCTTGTACCAGCAGAATTGTTCTGGTTTGGATTTTTTCCTTTTTATTTTGGTGTGTGGCCTGGTGTGATGATTTAGATCAGGGAACTTAACCAGTGAAAGATAGTGGGGTTTTTATCTTTTTATTTGTGTGGGGTTTTTTTCCCTCCTAGCTGGGTCCATTTCTTTATCAGTTGAGTATATAAGACCACAGAAGGGAGTTTTGGTAAAACTTGATAGGACAGAGTAGGGGGCAAAAATGAATGTCAGTGTCTGATGGTCTTCTGTAGCTTCTGCCACTTCCCTAATGTGAAAAGTAACTGAGATGAGTTCATGCCTGCAGGTATGTTAGACTGAAGTACCATGTTCTTCCTAATCCTTAACCATTAATGAAATACTTTATTACCTTAATTCTCCTAGTCTGTGCTTATGCTAAATCTCTGTCCAAGGAAGAGCATGGAGTCCCCTTTGTTTGTGGCTTATAGTTTCTCCTACCAAGCTCTTAAATTATGTTTAACCTGGCGGATGAAGTTTTTCCAAAAAACAAGATGGAAGGAGAAATCAATAACCATCCCCTGCTACCCAAAACTAAGAGGAAGAATAAAAATACCTGACAACCAAGTACTCCTTTCCTTCAAGTGGCTCTTTCAAAGATATGGTTTACCTGATGTAGTTCTGCATGTAAAAAAAAAGACCATGTAAAAGCTTAAGTGAGTGTCCTCCTATCCTTGTCTTTTGCTTGTTGAAAAAAAAGAAACAAAAAGGTAATGTATAGTTCTGAAATATGTTGAAGTTGGCTAAGAAAAATGGAAGGAAAGTTGTTTGTTCCCTCTGCAGCATCAGTCATGCAAGTCCTTGCTGTAGAGTTCATGATACTGAAACTCTAAACCTGATAATCAAAGCTTTGTTGATACACTGTAGCATGTGCTTGAAAACGCTCAATATCTTTGCACTTAACTATCCACTGCAGTACAAACTGTAAGGGTGGGAAAAGGACAAACTATGGTCGTTTGAAACCCCCTTTTTTAGACCTCTTATGAATGAAAATTGGGTTTGTAGATATGACCAAGAATGAGATCTTTTCAAAGTGTGGAGATCTTTTCAAAGAAGAAAACTATGTCTTAGTCTTCAGAAATGAAATGCAAGGCTTCAGTTTGTTCTTAAGTAGAACTTGTGAAGAGTTGCCAGCTTTAAAAAGGGTGCAGCTTAGCACTGGAGTTTGTTTTAAAAATATTTGCAAGGCTAGTAATTTATATTTAAGAGCAATAAAAATAGAAGGTGTTTATTCTTTATAAGAACTGCCTTGGCCTTTCTCACGAAATGGAGATTTTTAAGCTGAGCTGTCCTTTGGCTTCCCTTTGCTTCCTTGTTCATGTGTTAGAAAAGGTTTTAACCTCTCTGGATTTTCTCTTCACTGTTAGAAGCTTTTTATAATCATTCTTATCTGCCTTACAAAGAATAATTTGTTTAGACTTTAAAAAACCATTATCTTTGGCTGAGGGTGGAGATTTCAGTAGATGACTGAAGGACCTTTTCAGAGCTTGTGTATGCTGCCACCCCAGTACTTCCCATTCACCTCTACCCTTACCCACCAGTACTGTATTCTACAGTGTTTATTATTTTGTCCTCTTTGTGCAAGATCATGTGTAAACTTATGTTACCAGGCAGCCCTAGCTCTGTAAAGTTTATTTTTAAATTATGCTGCAAGAAGATTTAGGAAAAAGGGAAAAAAACCACAAACCAAACACAACAACAACAAAAACAGAGGGAAGAGAAAGAGTGAATGAGAAAGATGTGAACACATGGTTTCTTTCAGAGGCTAAATAGGCAACTAAAGTGTTCAAAAATCATTACTAACATCTTCTCAAATCAAAAGGCTTAAGAAATAATTATAAAAAACTTAGAAGATAATTTTGAAATTCCATAGTTATTTGCTTCTTGTAATGCTTTAGGCGTTTGTAGTTTTCAAACTGTCCTTTGCATCTAAAAAGAGAAGCTTAAAAGTAATCCAGCGGATGAAAGGCAGACACAAATAAAACTTTACTGTTTTGAATAAAAGAAACTAAACAGCAAGTTGAAAACCATGAGAAATTTAGTATTGTGATAATTCTAGGAAGATTTTTGAAGATTACAGCTGCTGCCCATCCTAATATCAAGATGTTCAGCTTTTTCAGATGGTGAACTAGTAGTGAAACACAAATGTGGTGATACTAAATGATGCTAGGATCAGTCACTATCCATTTTTCAAATCCCAGAGAAAGATTTGAACATGATGCGGTTGGTTTCTCTGCTGATGACCTTTTTTGAGGAGTACTGAGATAACTGAGATGAAATATGGTGAAAACTATCCAAAGGACATAATTCTCTGACAGCATTACGTGGAATCACTATGGGAAAATGTTATAAACATGGTGGAAAATTTAAGCCTAAATTTAAAATGTCTGTCCACTGCTACATCTGAAGATAATGGTTATTTCAATTTTGTAACATACTGTAGTGACTAAAAGGCTGATATACTAATTGTTTCGCAGCTTGTGTTTTATCAGCAAAGATGATTTAGGGGCATTGATGGAACAGAAAAATCGGAGGAGGCTCACAGGGAGGAATTTTTTGGAGTTCACACAAGTACCACAGACGAAAACCTCAAACTGTGAAGGTGGAAGCTCAGTAACTGAAATTCCTTCAGTGCTGCTGTCAGTTACCCAGTGGAACGTTTCTGTCAGTTTTTGGAACTGGCATTGTTAGAAGGATTTCAGGAAGGTTACTACCTCAATAAATCCATGGTAGATACATGGATAAATCAATGGTAGATAGATGATATGATAGATCAGATACAGCAACAGATCCTTTCCAACTCAGTTATCTATTAAATATAAAAGAAGTTCAGAGATCATATATTTTGAAGCAGAGACCAAATTTGTAACTGTCAAGAAACCTAAAAGTTATGGCCTCCACAGAAAGTGTTGGCACCCCCTAGTGTGCCTGAGTTTTTTGTGTTGCTGTATGTGCTGATGAAATCTTGCCTTAAAATATGTATGTTGTGGCAGTTGCAGTAGCTATGGGGAACTTTTTATTCAAATAAATGCCCTGGTGCTTTGAAGGCATTGAACTGATTTATTCCATGCATTTAGATACTGGTGTCAGTTATGCATTCAGATAAAATACTTTTGCTTGTTGTAGTTAACTCCTCAATTTGTCCAGTTTGCCATGTCATGCAATCTGGACAAGATTTACAAAACTTAACATGAAAGGAGTTGTAGAAGTGTTCAGTGTTTGTTGATATTTAAAGTCCTTAATAGTATCCGTTAAAATTGTGCATGCCACATGTGTGGCAGTCTAATAACACTGTAGTTTCTGCTCTATTTTGATGACTGGAGCTTCTACACTGCCTAAGAGTGGTGATTACAGAAGGAAAAGGGACTTCCTCTTGAAACCATGCTTTAGACTGAATGGAGGAAGTGTGAGGGAAGAGTCATGCTTTTCTTTCACCCATCCTACCTGCTAATTCAATTTAGGAATACAGGTTGATGCTATGATCTCTCTTTCAAATTAAAATGCAGCATGAAAATATTTCACTACAGAAGTCAAAAGTTTTTTTGTTTTGCTGGAAACTGTCCCTGAGCAATGTCCTGTTCTAAGGAATACCAGGTAAGATGGTTATCTCCCTGTTCTGTTTTCTTTAAGTGGGAAACTTTAAAAATCAGAACTTTTTCCAACTAAGAAGGTGAACATCCATTTTGGGAAATCTAGCTTGTCATTTAAAAAAAAATGTAACTGTAAACTTAGGAGTCATTGTCAATGCTGTATTTGCCCCTCTTCAGGAAGGTCATGAATTTTTTTTTAATATTTTCCCCTTCCAATTTGGGTTATCTGACATGGTTACAGGCATATGATTACTTATGTTGTAAATGATAGTGGGGAGCTGGAAATAGCTGATTTAAACTAAACATCTGTAAAAGCTTTTCTGGTTTTTGTGTACAATTTTCGGTGAGAGTTGTACCTTGTCAGCAGTTTACTTGCTAGCTGAATTAAAAACTCTCTCTAATTTTACTAACAGATTATTTGCTTCAGGTTTGCAGTATATGTAATGCTGTGGTACTGAGATGCTGCTGATGCTCAAAAGGAGGAATTTTATATAATATTTCATAGGGTGGCTGCTGTTTTAAGATGAGTGCCCCTTGCTGGTTAAGGCAGCGTGTACTGGATAGATATTCACCTAAAAGGGCAAAACCTCTGTATGTTCTAGAAAGTGTTTTTGCATGGCACGCACTCTAAAACCCAGAGCTCAACTTGATTCATAAAGAATAGGGATCTGTGATGAGAAACACAACATTGTAGCAGATCTGTGAGTGCTTAATCTGGGAATTGTTGCATGCCGTTGGTGACACTTGTGCCTGTCAGTGCTAAACTAGTTTGAGCCCTTGTGTTTAACTTCTTAAAAACCTCTTTTGAAAAGAGTGTCAGGGACAGTGAGACTTAACTGTGATTTGCATTATTCTTGGTCTTACTTTGAAAACAACTCGTATGTGTTTGGAGGGGGAGAGTTTGAGCAGCAACAGTTCCATGACTGTAATGGAGCTGCAGTTGGGGAGCAGAAGTCTAAAAATGGGTTGTCATGTTCAGAGGGTCACAAAACATCATGGGTGGAGTGGTGGGAAGAATTTTATATACTGCACCATCTACAGAGGTCTGGAATAGGAACCCTTTCAAAGGTAGCAGGGCTATGTGAATGCAGTGTGGGAACTAAAGTGTTGTGACCTTCAGAAAGCTTCCTTCATTTTCCTCAGATTTGTAGAGGTTATTGGAAAACATTTGTATAGCAGATGTAGCTGGCGGTAACCACAGCTATTCTTAGCCTCCTCTCCACGTCTAGTTTTAGACGTGCTTGATCTGAGCCCTCTCTGAGGGCACCTCGGCGTGACCAGTGCATCCTCCATGCTCGCCCTGTACCGAGCCCCAGTGCAAAGCCAGCGGTACTCTGCCTGTTCTCTGCTCGTGTGCATCGACCATTGCGAACGGTGGCACCTTCAGGCTCCATGTATAAATATCATATATGAAAATGTGATTAAAATCAGAGCTACTGTCTCATGCCTAACTGTCAGCACGCGGACTTGGGTAGAACTCTGGAGGAAATTAGGGCTGTGTTCCTGCCAGGTTTGCATCTGCTGGGCCGTGCTGGGGCTGGCTCCTCACGTTGCAACCCGCGGTCCTGGGCGAACGGGACGGCGAGTCCCCGGTCGGTGCAGCGTCCCGGTCCGTGTGTCGGCGGAGCGCGGCCGCGGCCCCGGTGCTGCAGGGGTTAAAGGCGGCGGGGCTGCGGCGCTGTGCAAAGCCGTGCAGTGAGAAGGAAGTGCATTGCAGAATGCTGAGCTCAGTACCCTGGCTCCCGGCCAAGCCCGCTCTTGCCTCGCCACAGCTGAGGACTCCGTGAGTGAGGGAGTTCCCTCCCACCCGCGGCCTGTGGAGCTGTTCAGGAATGCCGCCGCCTGACGTCAGGGAGTCGAGCGGTTCAGCCCGGGGACAGACGGGCGGGCCCGGCCGCGCCCCCGCGCCCGCTCCTCCCCGAAATTCCATCCCAGGCTGCGGGAGGAAGGCGAAGTTGCTGTTTACCGAGAAAAAGCAAGTGGCACACACACGCATCGCCGACCTGGCGCTTTTGTATTTCGTATTTGATGTTGCAGGTGAGCCCGTGGAGAGCTCTGAGCTCTCGAGGTCGCAGGGCTAGTGGATTTTGGGGAGCGGGGTGTGCCCTCCGCCGCCGGAGCTCCTGCCCTGCCCTGCTGTCCGTCGGGTGACAGAAGCGCCGTAGCAATAAGGCACCATGGTGCCATCACAGCCCCGTGTTTCTTGAGTTAGGGGAGAGCTTATGTAGGAAGGTATTTGGAGGGTGGCAAAGTGTTAAGCTTTCCGTTAGAAACTAATAAAACTACGTTGGATTTGATTGCTTTCTGAGCGATGTTCTCTTCAGTTCTTTAACTGGGTTCAGGGCAGATCTGTGCTTCTGGATTATTATGAAACAAATGCAGAAAATGATTACAAAGAATCTAGGCCGTTTGAGAGTGACAGAAAGCATGTTTCACTATCAGCCTTACTTTCAGTAGAGATAAGTGGAACATTACTTAAATATTTCCCTTTTTAAACGGATATTGGGAAATAGGTTGAGTGCAGAGACTTCTTGACTGCCTTGATTCTTGCTAAGTAGGTCCAGGCAACTTTTTTGAAGCTGCTGGTCTTTTAATTCAGTTTTTTGGGGCCTACCTTTCCTCCTATAACCAGTCATGTTGTTTGTAGTCTTCACTATTAAAATATGCAAAAATTCTAGGGCAGTGTCTATCATTACAAGTCCCTGATCAGTGTGCACTTGTTGCAGCGGTCTAATGCTGTTGTAAATTAGACATAAAGGTTGCAGGACTCCATTCAGAATTTAAATATAAATACATGATGGACTTTGCTAACTAATAGTTCTGTGAAGGAGAGGTGAAGTGGAAAAAAACCCTCAAGAGAAGCCCATTTCTCTTTCCTCTTCTGCTTTTCCTATCCTGTTAATGATATTGCAGATATAGGTGGCATACCTGTTCCTAGTAGTGAGGAAGACAAATGAGAGGACAGTTAGCAGAGTGGAGATAAAAATTTCTGAAACTGTTAAAAACTTGTTCATGCAAGGCAGGTCTAGTTCATGAAATTAACTGTCAGATGGTGTTGTAGCCAAGTCTTAACCAGAGCCAAAAACGACCAGAAATACTAATATGGAAAAGACCTTTTAAAATTTGTTTGAGTCATCATCTAGTCAGTGGTTGGAGCTTTAGAAGTCAGAAATAGTAAATTTTTTCTGTACTGCTGACCTACTGCATGACTCTGGGTGAGTCACTCTGGTGTATATTGCTTTCTCCACTGTCCTTTTCCTGTCTTGTTTGTTGGAGATTATTATTAAATTTTGTGAGTGCTGCTGGACAGTGCATACCACAGTGGTGCCTCAAGTTCTGTCTGAGGCATCTGGACAGTAGTAATACAGTAGTGTGACTACGAGGAAGCCTCTGGGTTGCCTCTGTGAATCAGACCAGTTTACACCTCTCATTCCAGCAAGCAAATCTGGAATTTCCTCTTGAGTTATGAAATTACTAAGTCTAGTTAAATGCAGCATAAACTATATAAAACAGAAGTTTGGAGCTTTCAAACTTTCTAAATAGTGCAGGCTGTGTAACAGAAATTGCCTACAATGGGTTTGAGCCACGAGAAACTCACTCTCGTTCTGCATTTCTGGAAAGAATTGGCACCACATAAAATTTAACATTTACTTCTCAAATTCACTGTCAGAGGTTTAATTTGATGTGTGGAGGTGGATTTTACTAGAATATCTACCTAAGCATGATTTTAAAAAAACTTAGATCTATGAATTAGCACAACAGAAACTCTGTTGGTTGTGTAGTCGGTTTTCATTGGTGTCATGGTATATATGTTTCCTATATTTCATGTTTCACTTCTCTTAAAGCCTGTTTTTATGTTCAGTTATACTTCTTGTCCAGGTACCTCAGAGTCCCTTGTCATCCTGACTCATAGTGAAAAGTAACTTAGAAGCAGTTGACTGAGAGAGAGAGGCCCTTCTCCTTTAAGTAAGTGAACCCAGTAACACATCTACTAAGAAGTCCTGTGGAGCATAGCATTTACTGTAAGTCTGAAAAAAAAAAAACAAAAAAAAAAACAACAAAAAACAACCAACGAACCAAACACAAACAAACCAGTGAAACCAACCAACCCAAAACCAGACGTATAGAGGAGCACTGGTGCCAAAGTGGCACATGTTTTCCTGTTATTGCTCTGCTGGCTGATGGTCCTGTCTTGCACAGGCGCTTATCCATCTGTCCTGTGCAGTATTAGCAATTCAGTACAATGTTAATGTAAGTGTGCAGGAAGAAAACTGCAAAAGGCTTCTAAAAAAGCTAAAACAATGTAGTACATTGTTTTACTTGTACTGCTAGTACAGCTGTTTTGTCCCTCTGATAATGGGCAGAGAGTAATAGTCAAAAGATCGGACTCCCATGTGTGTACTAGCTGCTTTCCCAGGATGATTCTCATTTCTGTGACAATGTATTAAGTGCCATGTTGGTTTTTTTTCCTGTGTCAGTTATTTTGGCAAAAGAGTGATTGGACTAAATTTGTGTCCTTATTTTAAATTTTAATAACTGAAGACATTTGAAACACAACATGGACTTGCCTCACTTCTTTTTCAGAGGCATACACATGCAACTTCTACAGAAAGTACTTTAGCAAGGGCTCTGATTAAGACAGCACTTCTTGTTCCCCTCCTTTCTCCCACTAGGTCTTTTGGACATCGCATCTGGTGAACTCCTGCAGCCAGAGCAGCTGAGAGCAGAACATTCACAGCTGGTGGTTAAGTTAATAATAAATTAGGCAGCTATTTGATTAAGTAAGAAAATAACACCCAACAGAACCAGTTTCCTGAGTATTATGAGCAACCAAAAGTCATGTGTTTTTAAGTGCAGCAAAGGCATTTCTAGTGATTCTGACAAGAATACTTTGCAGAAGATGACAGTGAAAGTTTTCCAAGTGTCTCCTTCCTCTCCTCCCTCCACTTTTTTTCATGTACTATAGCACAAAAAAGGCTTTGTTTTGCTGCTGGTTTTAAATTTGCATGGCGTGGGGGTGGAAATACCCCTCTTAAGCTTTAAAATATCAGAATGGGTTTGGTAGTTGTTTGATGTTGGTTTGGGCTTGTTTGGTTTTTTTTTTTGGCCTCTCCTCTCTGGTTTGGTGAATCAGGAGGATGAAAATCTCTCGATTCTTGCCTTGATGGGATTTGGACATGGTAGTGGTGGCAAATAAACAACCTTTCAGTCTCATTCCCTTTGCTGTGTATCATTTCCTTTTCCATTTCTTCTTCCCCAGACGCTTGGCAGCTTTTGCTTCAGATCTGTCTGCCCAGCATCCCATATTGTCCCTACACCAGGATGTGAGCTATTGTGAGAGTGTAATTGGTGCCCTTTGCCAGGAGATCCTGGGGCATTGCAGGAGTCTCAACTGAGCAGCAACAAGGAGGAACTGAATGTTAATATGTCTGGGAACCCCATGCCAAATGCAATGTGTGGCTCTAAGAACTCTGTGGCACCACTTGATGAAGGTGGCTGGCTTGACTATGTTACGTACATTTTTCTCTAATGATTCAAATAACAGCAAAATAACTGTCCCCAGGGGACTGTGGCTAAATGAGTAAATGGAACATTTTCTTAAACTTTTGTTAAAATGTCCCTGTAGAAAGTTTGTTAACTTTGAAATCTTGTATCTTTTTGATTCAAACCTTGGTTTGAATTTTATACCCTTTTAATTGGAATTTTTATTTGACCATATTCCACTTTTTTACCTTCCTCTGTAAAACATAAACAGCATTTTATTACCTTTAGTAATAAATGGCATAGCTTATTGTGCTGAGTATGTGTGCATACCAAAAGCAAGACAACAGTTGGCATGGTGTGGATGTGGCTGGCCTGTGGTAGCAGGAGGCCCAGAGGTAGAAAAATCTAGCTCCTGCGCAGTTGAGAAGAATTTAGTTAAAGAGATTTGGTGTCCTCTTTCTTGTTAATGGCTTCTGATAGCTTAAGTATCGATGATTATATAGCACAAAACATGATATAATCTTGTTCTAGTCTTGAAGTATATTCGCAGAGCTGCTTGGTGCTAGCTGATAAATTCTTGTAATAGTGTGGTACTTACAGGGATACTGTAATAGTACATTGAGATACAATGTTGTCTGCATTCCTCTACTGCTTTGATATTTGTTATATCTCTAGGAGCAGACTGGAAGAGTAAGGTCTTGTTTTCAACTTCATGACATTTTGGAAACTTCTTGAAGTTCAGTTATGCTGTTTGAAGTGACAGTTGCTGCACAAATCCTTATAATCGACGTGTTGTTGTAAAGCTAACTGGAATTAAAAATAATAAGGAAAAATAATCACAAGTTTTGTTATAATTGCTTCTGCCTGTCTGGTATTAAACTACAGTGGTTTTAGTAAGAGTTTATTAAAAACCTATTAGCTGAAAAATGAGTAATGTAAAAGTACAGTATCTGTACTTTTGTGCTGATAATGGTATAAAAAAATAATTACTGTGTGTTCAGAAACAACTTCTGTGGGTAGCTCTGTACTCACTTTTCCGTGCATTGATATTTCAACAAATAACACAAATAACAATCACAGGAAAATGACAAAGCAGCACTTTATAAGCGAATCTATGCAGGCTGAGTTGTTTCTTTGCTCAGTGCTATTTTTTTACCCTGTTTTGGCAAAAAGCAGTGAGAGAGACTCTTTACGTTGACAGGTGGGAACGTGAAGACATTTTTGCCTTTGCTTGCCTCTGTAAGGATCTGTTGTATGAAATTTTTTTGTTGTCTTCAGAACAATAGCTGTGTTTTGTATTACCCATTTACATTTTTTACATGTGAACTAGTGCCTAGCAACATACAGGCAATGCTTTTGCTGCTACAGATTACTGTCCCAGAGTGTATACTATCTGGCTGTTAGGTGAGCAGGATTGTGAAGTGTCTGTGTCTCTATGAGTCTGTTACATCTGTGAATTGTTACATTTGGCAGTGGAGTATTTGAGCTGTGGGGCATCCTGAGTCTCAGAAAGTACTGTGAAAGAACAGAGAGGAGGTTGTGTATTTTTTCGGTTTTATGGTGAATGTGACTTGTTTTTCTTAAATAGAAATTTCCCCTTGAATAGAAATTTACCCTTAAAACCCAATTCCCAGTGAATTCTGAGTGATACTCTTTGGCAAGCAGAAAGTTTCCCAGAGGGGTTGCCAATATAAACATCTTGCGTGCGCGCTACTTTGGGTTCCTCCTGCTGTCCCACCTCTTTGATACAACTTAGTTGGCACTGGCTTGGCCAGCCACTGTTATTCAGGCTGCTGAAGTTGAGCTGGTGCTAGTGCTTGGGAATTACGGCATAAAATTAGTCTCTTTACCCAGCAAGACAACCATGTAGCGGGGAACATTATCTGCAGTTTGTTGTCCTGCTTCTGTCTACTGGGAGGGGGAAACGAATGCAATGCAGCCCAATGGATTTTTAAGAGCTGGAGGAAGCAAATGACCAGGTATGAGCTTTGGCTCAAACTGTACCCTGATTGGAATACTTTGAGTTCAGCATGATTTTTTGTGAAGAATATTTGCAGTTTTTTGAATGACCTTGTAGCTTATAAGGTTTTCACAGAAATGCAATTCTTAGTTTAGCTGGTGGTGGTTATGAAGAGTTGATGAAAACCACAGGTGCTTTTGGAGGTGTAAGGCCTGGTGTTAGAGACTCTGGTCCCAAACACTTATGGTTATCTAGTTTAAAAGCACATAGGCTTTGTTTATTACTTTTTAAAAAACCAACACTTATATGTTATATAAACAATTGTATTTATGTTATGAGTAATGATGTAGTTTATTAAAATCAGGACTAGCAAGATGAGCAGTATTGTGTTGATGGCAAGTCAGTGCGAAGTATGCTTGGAAGTTGTTTCCGTTATTGGGAATTTCACATTGTGAAACTTGGAGCTTGTCTCTGTGGAGCGGATGGAGAAAGTTTTATACGATATGCCAAAAAATATTTCTTCAGTAATTAAAGATTATTTTTTGTTTGCCACCATTTGAATTACCTGCTTCATTTTTGAGGTTTAATTAAGATACAGTCAGCTTGTGCTGACATGGATGTAAAATCAATTCCTAGTTTGCCTGAGGAAAAGGCTTTTTTTCCTTTTGGGGTCTGGCTATGTATTTTTTGTTAAAGAAAAAATCATTAGCAATTTAGAGAGCAGAAGCAAATAGCCATTTTTAAAATTCATGGCCTCAAATGTTAATTTGATGCTTTGAGGCATAAATGACCTTTCTAACCAGCCCAAACTTGTCAAACAAAGAAATTACAGAAATAAAATAATTTGTTCTAATACAACAGACTGCCTTTCAGGGAGAATTTCAAAACAATTCTGCCTCCGCCTTTTGAACAGCATTAAATTTTGTCTTGTGCTACATTTGAATTTAGATTTATGTGCATCGTTGCAGAGATGCTGAGGGAATCTAGGCACCCTGTGCAAATTCACCTACAGACTTCAGCTCCTAGAACCCAGGGCAAGTGAATAATGCTTTCACCCATAGCTACCCCAGCTGGTATTACTTAGCACTGGAAAAGCAGATAGGTGTGGGCCAGAAGCTGAGGGGAGGATTAAAAGGGGATTTCTTTCTTGCCACAGAACTGCAGAGTGAGGGAGAAAGAGCAGAGAAGTAAAACTAACGCTACTTCTTGAAACCTTTCATATAAGTATTTAGATTGCTGTATACACCTCCAAGGTCAGATTTTAAAACTAAGTAAAAGGATTTCCTAACTACTAGGGATTTCATTGAGACTAGAACTGTGATTAAGTCTATCCTGTACAAACAGGAAAAACACTGGTTACATCAATGATAAGCCTGTCATTGTCAGATTTACTAGAGAAAAGAAATACAGAAAAGGTCAAGGTGGAAGATACAAGGCAATATAAAAAATAAGTGTCTTTTACAAGATAATGCATTCTTTTCTACCTCTATGCAAGAAGATAAACTAAATTTGGTACTCAAGTAACATTCTTCTCTGTCAGATGTGCTTGTAACAACTGAAATTTATCTCTTGAAAGGGTGACATGTTTCTGAAGCAAGCACCACAGTATAAGCTCTTTCTTTAGTATATAAGTCAGTAGTATTCTGGTATCACTGTTCTTGTTTTACTGCTTGCCTGTTTTTGCTTACCTATATTTGTCTTTGCTAACATTGATCTACATAAAAAAAAAGATTATCTAATTATTGAATTTCTTGCAACTTCAGAAATTGAAGTATGTCCTTTAATTATTTGCTGTTTTTTCCTATTACTTACCTGAACAGAGATTTACATGGCACAGTCTGCTGTATAACCTATGTTTATCTATCTACAGCATAATCCTGATGTAAGTTTCTCACATAAATGTGAAAAGGTCACACTTGTCATTTTCAAATGCTCAGCAGCTGAGCAGTGTCATAAAATCTCTGGATCATATTGCTAATGTTCATTAATATTTGGTTACTTGAATCTTTTATGTTAGGTTTTATTTTATCTTAGGGATGAAAAGCA
Organism: Myiozetetes cayanensis; assembly: GCF_022539395.1. Lineage (NCBI taxonomy): Eukaryota > Metazoa > Chordata > Aves > Passeriformes > Tyrannidae > Myiozetetes > Myiozetetes cayanensis. Next base: position 47,266,169 of record NW_026087631.1, read on the forward strand.
CAGCTTGGTATGCAAATATTTGAGGAAAGTTAAAGTGATTCCTTCATTTTTTCATTGTGGGGTTTTTTTTAAGATCTTCGGAAAGTTGTTTTGTATAAGATGGGAAGAAGAGAAGATACTTACTTGTTTACTTTCTCTCTTGGCTTAATAGATTGTTCATATATAACCCCTAATGATAACTTTTCTGACACTTCAGGACCCATTCATGAAGGTATTTTACTTTGATAGACTCACAGATTTCCATGCATATTGCATGATCTTCTCATAAAATTAGGTTGTGTTGGATTTTTTGATTGCTTATGGTTCATGGTTCTTTTTGTTTTGATTCCTAAGAAGAAGCAGCTGTTCTTGTGGCCTGAAATTTTGTACAAAGCACTCAAGGCAGATCAGATGCTATACTTGGCCAGATGCTAAACTTGTGTGTATTGAAACATGTCACTTCTTACAGAGACTGAGTTTCTCTGACTCAAGAGAGAGAAGAAACAGAAGTCTTATCATTGCTTTAAAGAGAATTCAGTGTTTTTTTTAAACATCAACCTGTGAATAAATTTCAGGAAGAGAACAATGAGATCTTTCTTTTCTACTGCAGTGTCTGCAAGATCAGCCTGCGGAGCTGTTCTAGGCTGTAAAGTGCTTGATCAGTCTGCGATGTTCATTCGAATGTAAGAACAAGCTGTGATTGCCCCAAGGAATGCATATGCATATACCAAACCAAGGCAGAGTTGCTAGTGGAAAACTTAGGCCAACATCACATAACTCAACTTACTGAAACAAGTATGAACAACAGTTCTTAATTATCCCATAGCTTACTAAATTTGCAGTTGAGTCTGGTAGTTGATCCAGGTTGCTGTCAGATGATATTTTCTTGCACACAGACACATATACTTTTGCTTTAAATTTGTGCAGGTATTTCAGTTCTAGTTGTGCATATCTTAAGCAACTACTAGTTGCATTTTATTTGGTTATGTGAGTACTGACGTGAATAAGTATCTGGATGGAGCTTTAGGTGATGTTTTAAGCACAGCAGAACTTGGAAAAAAACCAAAAAGCTGCTGCAAGAATGCTGTCATTGGCTTTTATGCAGCCAAAGCTTATCTGGTCTCAGAGGCCGTGGCCTGGTTTTTTGGTTTTTTTTGGTTTTGGTTTTTTTTTTTTTTTTTTTAAGGAGATCGAATTCCTCTACATGCCTATAAGATATCTACACATTAATTTTCTGAAAATGCTTCTTCACCTGTTTGGCCTTAAGTGTGTTTTGTGCTGCCATGACAACTCAGTCACAAAGAGCGTTGAGTTTGTGCTTTCCAGGCCTGATTAATACAGTGTACTGCGATTAGGAATAGCAAAAAAACACAAAGGCTCTTTTCCAACTTAAATATTCCCATTGCTCTCAGGACTTCCCCAGCTTTCATTGTGCATTGTTTCAGGTTAGTCATAATTGAAATATTTTGTTGAGTGTGGCTCAGACAGTGGGAAAAGCCCCTGGAATTTATTGGAGCTTTCAGCCTCTGAGCAGCATAGTTTTGGGGTCTCTTTGAGAGGGATCTACAACTTGCTATGTACCTGAAGAACAACTGGACATACTATTATAACAGCATTTCCTATGTTGTATGTACTAGCACCAGTGCTTATCCAGCAGGAATTAAAGATAATACAACCAATATGACTTACTTTGCTCTTGACATAATCTTTAGTCACTATTACTTCTTTCCTGTGATAGTGTCAGTGGGAAATGAGTTTGTGAAGAACATTAAAGCAGTGAAATGGAAAAGACAGCAAAAACAAAGCTAGATATATGTAATTTTTTGGTATAATGGTAACTGGTTTGATAAAATAGCTTTAGAGTTTTCCACTGTTAAATGTGAATTACTAAATGACATTACTTTTTTTTTTTTTTTTTTTTTTTAAATACAGGTGCTGTAGAAATGTGTACACAGCTAGTGTTTGAATAAATAAAGCCTAGTAGCCAAATGGCAGTAATACTTAAAAAGTTGAGCGATATGGTTTGGGAAGCATCCAACTGGAATATGCTGCATTTTGCTAGGTACCTTAGATTTAGTACATAAGGAAAGACTTTAAACAGGTTAACACTGCACTGGCCTGCAAGAACAAATAGACTATGACAAAGAATAAAATAATGTATTGTATGTATTGAAATGTATTGAAACTTGTATTTGATTCTTTCTGATAGGTGATCCAAACTGCTGTCAGACTGTATTTACTTACATGTAAACAGATGTGCTTGTGCTCTAAATTGGGTTAACTATTCCAAACTTAGTGATGCATATTTTAAACAACTGTTAAGTACTATGTTTCAAATAGTTTCTGATTTCACCAAGACTTAAATTTTCCAGCAGGTACTTTCCTCGCCCCTACTCTATTTCATCTTCCTACTTGAAAGTTTGAGACTTGGTACATTTGGCTAGCTGCTATATGACTGGAGAACTTTGAGGGAAGAAAAGTATGCAGGGTATGCATGTTTAGGGTACTCTTCTCTTCTTCTTATATTTTTAATCTCTTGTGTAACTGCTTACAATGGTGCATTAAAACAGTCAGCTTATTGGTTTTACCTGGTTTCTAAAAGTAGGATATAGACTGGAAGGGTATTAGCATCAACTTAGACACACTAAAATTTACTGGGAGGTAATGAAATGGATCCAGCTCTTGGTGACCTAACTTTTTCTAAGACATGATCATCATCATGGCTAGGCTTCGCGAACGAAGATTTGAGAAGGGCTCTACCCACGCTTGCTACAAGCGCGCTGATGGCTAAAAAGGCCAATGCGAGATAGACAAGTCCGGTTGCAGAAGGCACAGCAGAAAGACTCCCCAGGTGATATCGACGAGACGCGATTCTTTCTGTGTTGTCTTTTCTCCTCGAGAGTGATCCTGCGTGTGTTCTCAAAAGCAGCAGCAGCGTTATAGATGGTGTGTCTCCAGGCCTCCCGATTGGAGGCCAGGTGGAGACCATTGGAGACCAATGGTGGTGATCAATATGGCCAAGGCTGAGGGATTGTTTCAGGCAGTCCTTGGATCTCCTCTTTAGGGCTCCTCTCTTGCAGCAGCCAGTGGCAAGTTCCCCATAGAGCACGATCTTAGGGAGGTGGTAGTCCTGCATCCTGGAGACGTGCCCTGCCCAGCGCAGCTGTGTTCTCAGCAGCATGGCCTCAATGCTCGTGATTGCTGCCTGTTCAAGGACAGACGTGTTGGTCACACAGTCAGTCCAGTGGATGTTTAGGATTGTACGGAGGCAGCGCTGATGGAAGCGTTCTAAGAGACGCAAGTGGTGGTGGTAAATGACCCATGATTCAGATCCTTATAAAAGAGTAGACAGTACAATGGCTCTGTAAACACTGATCTTAGTACTTTTCTTCAGGTGTTTGTTTTGCCACACTCTTTTATGGAGTTTACCAAAAGCTCTGTACACCTTTGCTAACCTGTTGTCTATTTGTGCATCAATCTTACCATCTGAGGAGATGATGCTTCCCAGGAATTAAATTGCTGGACTGATTTAAGCTCTTCTAAGACATGAAGTGTCATCAATAAATGGTGGCAGACTTCTTTCTGTCCTTATTAAAAGTGGGGTAGGTCTTCCTGCAAGGTTCCCTGCCTCTTTCTCCTCCCTTCCCCTTCTTTTGACGTGGGAAAAGTCTGCACTGTGCAACACTCAAGGCAAACAAGCCGCGTACCCCCTGCCCCCCATCATGTTTAGGCTGCCTGTTTTCTTATGCACTGCTCTTCTTTGGAGGAGGGATTACTCACAGGTTGTGCTGTTCGCTCCTACGTGAGCAACAGCGTGTGCTCTTTTCCTCTTTTTGTTTGCAATTCACCTTCTGTTGGTGTTAGACAGCCTTCATCTGAGGTGGGTCAGTTTGCCCTGCAAACTTTTTCCATGTGAACCTCTGCTTGTCAGAGCGCAGCAAATAGGAACCAGTTTTTGGCAGCTGCCAGCAGATGCCCTTCTGGGGGTGGGAGAGGCTGGGAGTCACAGGGGCATTCCTCCAGGATAGCTGTCAGCCTTGTTGTGGCTTAGCCCACTCTGCTGTCCATACTTTTTCAACTGTCATTCCTCAGTACAACACTGTTCAATCCACGATACAGGGAGAATATCCATATTCCCCACTCCCCACCCTGTGCAAATGATTTTTGTAGGTTATGAATATAAATAATACTCCAATGCTGCAAACACTAGCAAACTGCCTCTGGTGTGTTGCAAGCTTTTTCTCTACCCTTTTGAAGTGGTGGAGGAGTAGACTAGTGGTGTGAAGTATTCAAGTGTTGGAATGAGAGGCTTCCTTACAGGGAGGTGTTTTAAGTCCTGAGGACAGCAAAGCAAAACAGACCTCATAAGGCCATTGGAAGCACAGGTACTTAGTGAGATTGCAGTTATTTTCTGTCTCTTCGTTACCCTAAAAGAACAGTAAGAAGGAAAGTTTCCTCTGCTTTCAAGAAAGATGAAGAACTTTCTTACTTCTTACTGGAGAACTCCAGTAATAAGCTCCAAAATAATGTTGTTCTCTCTTCATTAAGACATTTTTACTTGCTTAACAAATAATTACACAAGGACAAAATAGTTTGATTTCAGTGCAGTTTACTGCTGATTTCACTATTAACTCTGAAAGAATAACTACAAGTAGTATTTGTTTGAGCCTGGTCAGATGATATAACATTTTAAAAGTAATGATTTCTTAAAAAACCACCATTTCACTACAGTAATAGATCCTGCAAATGTCCTCAGAAACACTTTGTTTGACTGTGAAAATGAACTCATATAAAAATTCCCTTTCCAAATGTGGTAAACACTAAGGTTTCAGGGACAGTAGATGAAAAACAAAGTTCCAGGAATTCACCTGAAATAGAAATAATGCCGTAGATTTTCCAGCATTCACTTATTTGGAAGAATGAAGAGAAAATAAAAAGGTTATGTCTTGTAATATCCTGGACAACTGGACAATTTTTTTCTATTCAGCATTTTTTCAGAAAGGAAGTATTTTCCTGCTTTAAATGGTGGTTTCTTCAGCTGTCTTGTTTTTCATGGTCTAGAAGGTTTGTAATTTCCTTTGCCCTCTCATGTAAAAAAGAACCATCATCTTTCAAAACAAAATATGCGAACAACGACATGCTTATTCTTGAAAAGAAAATAAATTCTATTTCTAACTAGTTTTGTTTCTGGCAGGAATACTTTAAAATCATATTACATATCCCAAACAGATCCATTTTCTACTTGATGACTTTTGTGTAGATGAATTAAAAAAAAATTATATAAATTAGTCTCTTTTAGTGGAGTCTTGGTTCTGCTTCATGATTTTGGTATTCAGACTGTTTCTCTTCATATGGACTGTAAGGGAGTTGTTGTCTTTGTTAAATATACCTGTGATGGAAGAAGTAGATTTTTGTTGTTGTTGTCTGTTTGTTCCAAAGCTGGCATAATTAATAATTAATAACTCTGCTTTCTGTCATATACTTCATAGATGTCAGTAGCTATGACGGTCCTTCCTCACTGATGGGAAAACCAGTGCCTCATCTTGAAGAGGTATCGATGTGATGTTTGAATAGCTTTCTGCTTTAAAAAGAAAGTTCATATATTTCTGTAGCAGCATAAAGAAATTAAATATTTATATTGTTTTATAGCATATGTTAAGTAGATCCAAAACATAGATTATCTGAGAATTTTCCTGTTGTTCTATTGCACACAAACTCTGTGTGTGCGCCTGTGTGTTTAAGGGGCAGATGATGGTGTTCTGTTCTGCAATTCCTCCCTGGTACAGTCTTCTCTGCAATCCATACTCTTGATCAGCAATGCAGTGCAGACAGCAGCCTGTTTAAGCCTGCTGATACCTTTATGCTCTCAGACAATGGGGTGATGCTCTGCTTTACAAAATTCTCAGGGTAGAATTTGAATTGCACATCAGAGGAGCCCTCGTATATATTGGGTGAGCAGAAAGGCTCAGTCCACCAGAGTCCTTTTTGTCCTTACAAATGAAGGATGTCTACTTTGCAAATAAAGAAAGAAGGGTTAAGAAAGCCTTAGGCATCCTTTCATATCAAAACAATGGGCTATTTGAGTATCACATGCTCATAGCAGAAAAGAGAAAACTAGATTGAGTCTCTGTCTGGCCAGAAAGGGCTGTCTGCCACTCCTTGCTCGTTTGGAGCTTGGAACAAGGAGAATGGATCAGTTAGAATTTTGTTCCTAGTATCCTAAAGCAGCCTGTGGGGATACTTCAGTGTAGTTATAGCTTCCAAATATTCTTAACGTCAAAATAGCCTGAAAACTAATTCTAGAGCAAATGTCTGCCTGCATAATCCTGAGTGCGTAGTTGAGATAAAACTTGTTCTAGCTATGTATATTGGGATCTCCTTTGCTTTGAATTTACATTCTCCCTTCAACAGAGAGCAGATTGTCATTTACTCTAAATCAGATCTAAAATAGTGTTTCTCAGAGGGCATCAATTCAGTTATGCAGAGTAGATTTATTTCCTGTACTTGGGCTGCTTTGGAAGTATGTAATTCAAGTCAAAATGTGAGGTGGCAACCAAAGGTGCTAGTGCTTGCTTCCTTCTAGAGTAGATGCGCAGTTATTTTTCCACCTGAAATACCTGTGTTCTTAATCAGTTTTCCCTGAATGAGATGTAGGGGAGGATTGTGGGGACTGTTTAAGATGACATTTGGCATAGGAGCATATTGAAGTTTTTCCTGAAGGGCATGAAACATCTGACATAGCTGTGCTAGTCCCACACTTGACTACAAAATGCTCTAGCTTAAAACTTTGATTTTTTTTTTTTTTTTTTTTTTTACCTCTGAGGTGGTTAGCTATGTCAACAAAATGATTTGTAGCTGCATGTGATAGAACTTAATGTTAGTTACCGTCTTCTAGAAGAAAGAATAAAGTCTGTTGCAAAAGCTGCTGCTTTAATACGAGTACTCACATTTCTGGTGCCAAGAGTAGCTTGGAGTATGTGTCCCACCAGTTATCAAGATATGATTCTCTTTCCAATTCACTTCATATTAAAACAGTGTAAAAGTATAGACTGGGGAGAGAGACCTGGGAAAAGAACTAAATTAGTAGTGCAGGCCAGAAGATTACCTCACCCTGAGTCCTCGGGTTTTTTGGTCTAGAATAGTCTATGTGCTGCTTGTTTGGGGCTGTGTTACAAGGAACACCAGGGTAAAGGCCTGTAAAAAGTACAGTGTTTTTCAAAGGGAATAATGATACTTAAGAGCACATAATATCTGAACAAACAGGCATTGAAAAGCATATAATTCTGCACATTATACAGTAGCATGGAATATACATACTAGTAAGGTAGCAGATACAGTAGTTGTGAAATTACTGTGTAAAATAGGAGTCTTTTGCAACAGGGTGCTGCTCTATGTGGGACTCCTTCACATGTAATGATTACCTAATTTTATCTCAATAGTCCATGAGTGACCAGAGGGGATCAGGGAGGGGTAGAGTGTTCCAACAACCCAAACCAGGAGGATGTGCTGAGATGTACTTTTAATGGAGCAACATTTCTAAGCTCTTAGGGGTAAAACTGATAAAGAGGGATGCTGTCATGGTTTAGGCCCAGCTGGCAACTAAGTCCTACACAGCCAACTGCTCACTTGCCTGTGGTGGGATGGGGGAGAGAATCAGAAGACTAAAAGTGAGAAAACTCGTGGATTGAGGTATGGACAATTTAGGGAAAGCAAAAGCCAAGAACACAAGCAAAGGATAACAAGTAATTCGTTCACTGCTTCCTATGGGCAGGCAGGTGTTTAGCTGTCTTCAGGAAAGCAGGGCTCCATCATGTTGTAATAGTGACTTGGGAAGAAAAACGTCATCACTCCAAATGTCTCCCCCTTCATTCTTCCAACTTCCTTATGTGCTGAGCATGGACACCATATGGGATAGGATATCCCTATAGTCAGTTGGGGTCAACTGTCCCAGCTGTGTCCCCTCCCACCTCCTTGTGCACCCTCAACCTCCTTGCTGGTGGGGTGGGGAGCAGAAAAGGCTCTAACTGTATGTAAGCACTGATCAGCAACAGCTTAAGCATCCCTGTATTATCAGCACTGTTTCCAGTGCAAATTTAAAGTAGTAGTCCATGCTAGCTGTTATGGAGAAAATGAACTCTACCCCTGCCAAAAACAGCACAGATGCTCAGCTGTTTGTATTCAAACTGAGGAATTGTTGGGCAAAGGGACAGGTGGGCATGTCAAGTGTGCCTGTTGCAGGGATGAGGTGGTGATAGGTTTAAGTGTCTCATTAGAGGTAGTAGATGTCTTGTTTTCTGCTTCTTTTCGTGTGTGCAACCAGTGGATAAACTAAAAATAAAAAAATGCATACTTGAGAATTGACACTGAAAAGGTGAACAATGTTTTCCGTCATCCCTCTTTCAGAACATGTGAGAATGCTTTTTGATCCAATTAATGTAGATCACAGATTGGGAGATTCAGCTAGCACTGCACATTTTACAGGCATTGTCTTGTGAGAGCTGAGAGGTAGGAGTTTTCTTCATAAGAAACAGGATTTTCTTGCTGAATAACTTGCAAGATGGGTATTCTAGATTCATTACTGACATAATTATGTGTTTTTAAAGTATTTTGGAAACAGACGGTCTGATGTTCAAATATTTATGTAGGAAAGTGACCCCACTTAACCTCAACAAAACATCAACATTGCTAGTTAGGACAAAGCTAGGTCTGTGAATCTGAAATTTGAAGTCTTGCTTGGAGAATAAGAAAGGCAGGAGATACATCCAAATATGGCATGCCACACTCTCATCCAGAGATTCAGACTGCAGAGGGGAAAGACAGATTTCTAAGCAAGTTGCTGATAATGCTTGTATCTCCTTATATCTCCTCCTTATCAGAGGAAGAAGCCTCTGTTTGACTAAGTAAACAGGAAAAGCCATATGAAGAGAATGGTAATCCTTGTTACATAGTCTGTTTAATCTCTTATGGTATAGTGAATGATTTGTTTAAACCACTTCTTGATAGATAAAATAATCTAAATCATAATTGACTTTCTGGAAACATAGTGCTGGTTAAACAGCTCTTTTCCTTCCCATTTGGCTGAAGAGGGTATTGTATGGACTTTGTTTAGGCATCATAATTTTAAAATATGGACAGCTCTGACACAGTATACCCAGTTGTCTTCCTTCAAATTACACTGCTGAGAGAGAACAGGGAGATTTGCAGAAAGGGATGGGGATGTTGTTGCAGGGGACAAGACAGAGAGCATTCTTTCTAAATACTTTAAATTTCTTTTAAACCATTTAAAATATGAAGAAAATAAATCTTTTATGTAAGGGCCCTGACTTCGAAATATTTCAGTTTATTTTGCTGAGACCTGGAATACTGACATGCTTAAAAATTAAAGGCCAAGTTTTCAGGTTATAGTTCTCTGTCATTGTAAGAGAGGCTGCATACTGACTAATTCTCTTCTACTTTTGTTTGTCTTATTGTGGCATAGAACTACGTCAAATACTAGCATGTCTCTCAATCTGAGTATCTTCAGCAACACTGAAAATGTTAGTGTCTTGCTGTGTAAATGCACTGTGATGGTACAGCCCTAGGCAGATGACAATCCTGTATTGTGCATCACTGAATTTAGTCTTACTTTATGTAAGCTGGACAAATACACGTGATTTTCTTCAAGAACTTGAAATGGTCTTCCTTTTTTGCCTTTCCCAAATATATTTAGGTAGGCTATGTTAAGAGTATAAACAAGAGAACCTTTCATTATTGCAAAAGGTAGACCTGTAGGTATGAGACCACTTGCATCAAAAAGGAGATAATAGCACTCCTACAAGAGCATGTCTGATTTGAGATAAGTAAAATTAACAAACATTAAATCACAAAATTAGTCAGGAGTGTACTTCCAGTGTCTTGTGGGTTAGGTTTCATGTTCATCAGCAAGCCTAACTCTTGACTACTGTAGAAGTCAACCAAAGCTAACAAAACAAGGCATTAAGCACACCTCCACAGGTACACCACCTACCAGTTTATCACAAATGCTAATATTTGTGGTATAGATAGGTTATCAAAAGCAGAAGCCCAGGAAAAATAAACTACAAGAAAAAGCAGGAATCTCATGAAAGCAGCTTGTTGCTTGGCTCACTGGTAGAGACACTTGCCATCCTTGAGGTTTTTGTCTTCCGTTGCCTTGTTTCTGCGTCTCCCCACATTACACTAAAAAAATTGAAATAAATTGTGGTAGTGTTGTAATTATTTCTTTTTCCTCAGTCAAAAGGTCGTTGTAAGGTGCTTCTTGGCTTGGCAGTGAAAGTTAGAAAGGTTTTATATTGCCAGGCATATATTTGTGTGCTTTTTGTTTGGGTCAGTCTAATAGCTTATGTACTGTAAAACTTGGTCTGGAAGCTGAACTACAGGATGCTAATTGCCAGTAACTTGCTTAATAAATGACAAATTAGATTGTATTTTGCCCTATAATTTGTCCTCCTTTCTTAGATTTTCTTTAATCTGTCCAGGAAGTTTTGGTTCCTTGATTGTGCAGTTCTGTTTTTGCTTCATCCGCCTACCTTTCCAAATTTTTCATTTTCACCTTGCTGGTGTTGGGAAGGTTTTGGTTTTGTGCGTGTGAGGCATGGGAAAAAAAAAAAGAAAAAAAAACTTCTGTTGCATCTTATTGTTCAATCCTATGCATGTTAATAGAGGCTTGAATAGCATGTTATGTGCTATCGTACTCTCTAGAATCTAACAGATAAGTGTAACTTCTTAAATTTCTAAGTGCTGCAGGTTAGAGGTGAATATTCCCAAGAACTTCTTGGCTTTTGGAAGGAAGAATGGTATGCCTTGTTTACTCAAAGAGAATTAGTGTATGGCTTTAGAGGAGGGGGTGGGCTTCTCTTTACCTCATAAAGAAAATTAACTTTTTTGAAGAAAATTGCATTCTGGTCTTGCCTATGTTGCTTGAGGAGCAACCAAGTGCTCTGAATTGGCTTGATAGAAGAATGTACATTGGGCTTCTCCACCCTCACACACCTACCCAAGCTACCAAGTGCTTGCTGTGCACGCAGGTCCCAGACGTCAGAAATGCCGAGGAATGTACCTATTTTTTGATTTTGAACAGATAGGTATTTCTGTTTTATGGATGTGAACAAATATATGAGCAACTTACACTGAAAATTGTCTCTCCCTTTGAAAATCTGTTTGTCTTACATGAAGCCTGTTCTTCTTTGTCCCTGTCTGGAAAGAGGTGGTGTGTGTCTGTATGGAAAAGTACTCGTATGTTAAATCTTATCACTCAGTCTTGATGGGGTGCACTAGCCATGGCTACTGCATTTTAATTTGATTCTATGGAGTAACAATTGAAATTGTGAGAAGTGGAGTAGGATCTAACTTAAGCAACGGCAGGGAAAAATTGTGAAACACAAGAATCTGATTTCATACAGTTATATCCACTTGTGTGGGTTTGGGCTGCATGCCAGTGTTATCAAGGATATTTTGGCATGTAATACAAGTGGTCTGTGCTGACCCTTTTTTAAAAATTACTCTTATTGTTATCACAGTAGTTCTTTGGGAGATTCCAATCCCCACTTGTGACTCCACTGCAGTTGGCTCTGGAGAGCTAGAAAAAAAGATACTTCCCCTGATGCTGGCTTCAGCCATGCAAGGGTGACTCACTTGTGATATTGGTAAGTTTTTAGACTTTAATTCTGGAACTCTTTCAACTCTGGTTTTAGTGGCTTTCTCTGTCTTGCTTTGTCAGGAAATACTGTGTTGTACGTCATTATTTTTGCTGGAATCCTTCGTAGTGCCCTGGTGACTAGAGGAAGTTGCTGGAAACATTTATCTTGTAAAATTTACTGTCCAAAATGAACTGAGCTCCTCCCAAAGTCCTACGTAGAGACTATTGCTTCCACACTTAAAAGCCTTTTTTGTCTTTTCACCTCCATTTTGATTATGGATGAAATAACAGTGAATAACCTGACTCTTGCCGTAATTCACAAACATTTGGTAGAAAACTGAAGCAATAAAAACACAGATATTCATGGATATTTAGTATACAAGTGGAAGAACAGAATCTTGGCCATAAAGAAAGGGTCTCCCTTACTTTCTGTGAGTTTTTGTGACGCTTTTCATTTGGTGCAAGGGCAGCATTGATTTCTTCTTTTTTTTCCCTTCCCCTTTTAAACAAAAGAAAATTATTTATTCCACAGTTAGTAGTGGAAATGGTAGTTCTCTCTTTTAGTCAAGTATAACATTTTCTGATGGAAGGTCAGTTTAGATTCAAAATTATGTTGCTTGTGCTTTTGCATAGCCTAAATTTGACTTGTTTGAGTGTGGTCTTAAATTACTCAGTGAAATGTTCTATGTTGTTGGAATGACCTAACTACCTTTTACTGCAGGATGTCTGTGTTTCAGGCATCCTGTGCTGAGTTTTTCAAACTGTAAGTATGACTGCGGAAATCCAGACACACTCTTTTCAGGAATTAGTTATTTTCTCATATTTTTAAAATCTCTTCCCAAGTTTATATCAGTGATTGCTGTTGTCTTCCTTTTTAGGACTTTGTCCACTTCTGATTAAAAATACAAGTTTGATTAAGCCCTTCTCAAGCATATGAGAAAGCAATTTTTTCTGATGACAAAGCAATGCATCAAACAGGATGTAATTTTAAAGCTTTTTCCTTCTTGCTTCTGTTGAACCTTTGTGCTGTTCTGTGGCCGATGTTAGCTGAATTCTGTTTGTCTTTGAAAAACCATATAGACAACTGCTGCTGCTAATTCTTTACTGTAGAAATTAGGTTGAACCCTAACTTCAGACAGTAAAGTGAAGCTGATACAGGCTTGTAACATAAGCAAAGGACATGTGGTAGCAGCAATAAAGAATGTGAAAAGAGTTGAGATCACTTAGTTTTGTTGCTCTTATTCACTTGCAGTGACTTTCCCATTTGTGATCTTGATACTTGTGCTGTAACAAGTAGTCATAGTTTCTCCCTGCAAATGTGATGAAAATCCAAAGTTGTAGTAAAAGCTAAAATGCTTTCTTTCACCTTGGGAGGTAGACACCTCAGGCTATGGGGGAGGAGTTTCTGCTGCTTGCTTCCTGCCAGAAGGATGGCAGCTTCTCCCTGCCATACTAGGAGTGAATTCCTCCTCAAAAACTGTTCACAAATGTCTTTGCACTGACTCTCTGAAGACTGCTCATAGTCAGTCCTTGTTCTTGGGCACTCTCAGTGTATTCTCAGGGTGCAGCTCCTTGCAGACTGTTTTTGCTTTCTCCTGTCTCAGGCTTTTCCCTTTGCAATAAACAAGGCCTGTGAAATTTGTCAGCAGAGTGAAGGTCTGTTTACCAAAATTTAAATGTAAATTAGTAATCTCTCTTGACCTCTTGTTTCTAGTTTTCCTATGGATGAGTATAAACTTGAGCATGATGCTGACCTATATTCTATTACAATTTAACTACAGACATTTTAGTGTACGTTAACAGGATGCTCTGAACAGCATGGTGAGTTAAAAGGTCAATTATATTGGAGTACCTCCATTTATGGGAGCCCCTGGTGGTCTAGTGGTAAGGGCGCGGCGCTGTCACCGCGGAGGCCCGGGTTCGATTCCCGGTCAGGGCCACTCCCCGGGCAGGTGGAGCTCGTTAGCCCTTAAAGGCAATCCATCTACGTCCTGAGGACCTCGCTGCCACCATCCAAGCTCGCTTGGCCCCGGCAGATGAACTTTAGGATTAAAGGGTGAGCTCAGTTCTGCGCACACTGTGTCTCACCTAAAAAATCCAATGCGCAGGCTGGAAGGTGTAGAGACCTTCCCTGGATCTTCGCTCGCGAAGACTGGCCATTATTATATTACCTCCATTTATAGCAATTGTCTTGAGTATTAGTTACCCTTTTCTTACCTCCTACCCTTCATTTTGCATTTTCTTCCAGTTTCTCTTTAGTATCACAGTAGTTTTGATGACCATGATTTCACAGTTCTAGTGCAGCAAGCTGCTATGACATATCCGGCCAGTTTCCCTCAGCCCAGCTAGCCTATTAAGTCTCCCTCAAAAGTTTCAGGCTTACTTTTCCCACATTTTGCAAAAGTTATGATTTCTTCAGCATAGATAGTAACCTGCAGCCATGGCCTGCTGGCCTTCTTGACCTCACAGGATTCTGTTGGCATTCACGGTTTAAGTGAATCTCAGCACTGTGTTTAACCTTAGATTGAAGAGGCTTGCCCTGCTTCAGCTCTGCTTCTGCTTTGTAAGCCATAAACATCATTTACCATGGCATCCTAGATCACAATTTGAACATCACTATGCTAGAGTAAAGTTTTGTATTACTGCTGTCCAGAAAGAACTTTTCTAAACATCTCTTGTTTACACCTAGATTTTGCTGCTTTCCCTGTGTCTACAAAGCTAACATGGGGTTGATTATATCCATATTTAATGAGTTGGAATGCAGACAGCTTTCAGGTTTTGCATAGATGTAATCTAAGGTTGTGAGCCAGTACTGGTGATAATGTCCTTCAGTAATTTGTGTGGTGTTCCTGATGGGGGTGGGGGGGCAGGGGGGAGGGGGGGGCAGGATGAGTTGCAAGTTGTTTAACCACAGGGAAACAGTGAAACCTTGAGGGACCTTGACGCCATGCTCATTTGGTGAATGTTTTGCTCAATGCCTCCACCTCCAAACAGCATGATCTGCTGCAGTCTGTAGCTATCTTGAAGCAGTCCAGGCCTGATATGGCTGTTGGGCAGCAGCAGGTTATTTGTTGTTTGGACATCCTTTCCTTTTTTTTCGGGGAAGAGTAGTCTAGATGGATCTATCCCATCCACAATCATCCACAACTCCTGCTTGGTGATAAGTGGCTGCTTCTGATCATCAGAGATATGATCAAGTTTGTCTTGAGGCGTTAGTGGAGGCCTTTGTCTAAAGGACATAATTAGTTGAACAGTTCTCAGAACTGCAGGTTTGGGCTGGAAGACCTGGAATACTGATTTTTTTTTTTTTTTTTAATGTGACTGTTGAATCCATGGTGTTGGGAAAAATTAAGTTTATTGTTCAAGTCACTAGTACTGTCACTGTTGAAGCCTGCATGTTTTTGGTAGTGTGCCAGTGGTAGTGAACCTTCAAGTTTTCAGTGGGGTGTGTGTGCATGGTCTTATTTAATGCTACTCCCACTGTCTTGCTGGCAAAAGTTCTGCAATATAAAGTACTGAGTATTGTCTTTATGGAAGGGAGTTGTGGAATCCAGGTGGTTGGTTGTTACAGATCATCTGTGTTTGGTTGCAGTGGTAATGCCAATTTTATTCTGGTAGTGACCTTTGAGGTGGCAGTGACCTCAAAACATAAACTTGTCTATACCCTGGGCATTCATTACATACAGTAAACATCTCGTGCTGCTGTTGTTAATTAATTTTTTCCCCCCTCCTTAATACCTTTGTACAGGGACGTTTAAGATACAATGGGTGTTTTCCATCCTAAATCAATGTTTTCCCTGTTTTATAAATAGGCTGTTAACATTAGCTTCAGGCTCAGTGGTGGCATGCAAAGTTTTGACTTCATAATAATTTCAAAGTGTGCTGTTCATCTGTTTTTAGAGTGTTCCAAAGTTCACACAGAACTGAATATAGGATACTACTTTACCATGTTAAAGGAAAACTACTTCTTAAAAGACAAAATTTTTAATGAGGTAAACATGGTTTAGACTTTTGGTTGTCTTGGGGAAAAAAATGCAACCACTGATGTAAGTATGAAAAATTAGCTAATGGGCATGGTTGGAAACTACTTTCCATAAGCATTTCTTGCTGTAGTTGTTGTTTGGTAGGCAAGATTAAGCAGAGGTGTTTACGTTTTTACACAGTGATAATATGTTTGCCAAGTAATACAGTAGTATGCTAGCTCATAGGCCTGCAAGTTATTTTAAATGATTGGTAAAGATAGAGTGTATGATTCTGATACCAATATCAAGTTATGTAGGGTGAGATTACCTTGCACACTGAAGACTACCCAGCTCCCACAATAAGCTCTTCCATTTTTTTCCCTATATGTAACTTCATCTGTTGACTTCTTCTGTGGATGTAAAACAGCTAATGTGTGTTCCTGACTAAAAGTATATATACATGGGAAAAGAGTCAGTGGTCAAGGAACACATGCATTTTCCAAATACAGTTGGTGGTATATTTCCTGATTTTAGGATAATGTGTGTGTAGTGGATGAGGCATTCTCAAAAGGCACATGGCAAAAAGCTATTCTACAGCACCATTTTTAAAGCTGTGAGATATTACTGTAATCCAGTTCTGACATTTTTATATTTTCTGTAAAATATAAACAATACCCAGTGGTGATGGATGGTTGCATTTCCATCAAATCCTTCAATTGCAAGTATAAACTTAAAGTGATTTTTTTGGGGTTGGTTTGGGTTTTTTTTCTAACCACTAGAATTACTGAACATGTCCCCCTCTCTTCCACTCTCCCTCCCTTCCCACTTCAGCATTTCACTTGGCTGGTTCTGGTAGTTCTTGTTCATTTTGGCCTGTATGTTTTCAAAATGTGTCTTTGGGCTTGGGTACATTGAGGATAATGTTTTTTAACACTGTGTGACAATAGAAATGAATTAAGCTAGTGAGATATCATTGATGATGCTTGTTTAGTGCAGTAATTTTGCTGTTTAGCCTCTTAGATTAGTGAAATCTACTATTCCAAGATTCCCTTGACTTGAGGAACTAAAAACCTAGCTGCTGCTGCTTCTCCACATACCACTGTTATTTCTCCTCTTTATTGCTTTGGAGTTTGAATTTTCTTTTGTTTTATTCTAAAGTGTTGGGTTTTGTTGTTGAGTCTTTTTTTTTTATGACAAGCATATATACTTGTGCTGGCAAATACTACATTGTAATAGTGCAAATTTTCATTTATCACACAGCTGTACAGTCACAGAATGTTTTTAGTTAATGGATTGGATGCCGTCAAGCAGATTTTGGCAAAAAGTGCTTTGTAAAATTCACAGATTTCTTAATGCTTTCCTCCTGATGGCATTTGGCACAGTCTTCTTCCTAAAGTACAGCAGCTGAGAACATTATTTTATTGGCTGTTAAATAATTTTTTAGGTATGTTTGTGGTGAGTGTTCAACAAAAGCAAAATCACTCTGTTAAATAGCTTTATTTTATACATTGTCTTAATGCTCCAACTGCTTTTCTAAACACATTTTTGCAGAATGCAAAGCCTCTGCACATTGAAAATGTCAGCAGGACTTGAATTGCTGGTCACATGCCGATTTGAAAACAGTAGAACATTTCAAACTGCAGCAACTGAAGGGAAAAGATGAAACATGCCTGTTCTATAAATAGCTTCTTTAATGAAAACATGCCTTTCCACCTGCAACTCTTTTGTTGTCTTTAGATAATTATGAATGAGCTGTTAAACTAAAAAGCGTTCTTCAGTGTTCTTGGAGATTTTTGGAATGGATAAGTATTTCCAACCAAGATTTTGTAATTTTGGGTAAAAGAAATTTTCCCTTTGAAGGGAAGTACCTCTTTAGGGTGAGGCCTTGCAGGTTTTAGCTGAAAAGACTTCTTCTGCACCTTTGGACCTCTGAGTGAAATGTTATTATATTCAAGTCCCCACACAGGTAATTCCCTCTGTCTTCTTGCAGGGGCATGTAACATCTTGCTTCTTGGCAGGCTATGAATTACTGCTGATGAACACCTCCTAGCAAAGCGCAGTGCATCAACTTTTTACCTGCTACTGACTTTTCATACTTTACTTGGAGAATATTAGGTGGTCAGGGTAAAAAAAGATTAAGGCTGTGTCTACAGGAGGGGAACAGCTCTCCCTGTTCAGTATACTGCAGTGTTGGGAGCAGTGGAGAAGGTGTCATTTGATGTCTGGTATGTTAATTATAACAACCCTACCGAAGCTTCTGAGCTGAAATTTCCTGAATTGTTTTCTCTGGTTATGTTGAAATGTTTTTAAAGGTTATATTTACTAACAATAATTTATTTCTTTAAAAACACACAAATAGAAAAAGAGGAGGAAAACAATGTTCCATAATTACAAGGCATTCCTGATGGGATAGTTAATACACAGCTTCTACATCTTTAACCTGCAGGGACAGCTGATATTTTTATTTAAACTCTCTGAGAGTTAAGAAGTGTAAGGTACGTTGACTCTATTAGTGCTGTCATTGTTTAGATGAGAGTCTGTGTTTCTAAAACTTGCTTCTTGCAACACGAATTCTTAAACTCGGTGGAGCGGAAGCCATGAGCCATGTTTGTGTCTGAAAAGGGATTTAAGGGCAGGTCTGCTTTTAAGTCTGAATATTTCTGGAGACCTTCATGTTTCTGGGAGGATTTTAACTTTTTGAATGTTTGAATTACATACTGAGAAATTAAAAGTGGTAGTATTGTTGGGATAGCTGGGTGGTCTCTTTCATTATTTTATATCCATGTAATGGAATATCTTTTACTAGGCCTTCTTCTGCTGGAATTAGTAGGAGTTCAGATACTTACTAAGAGTAGGATCAGGCTCTTTCACTGTACAAACATTAGACTTTGCCTCAGCTCATGGATTAGAGAGGTTTTTTTGTGTGCTTCTTAGAAAATTGATACTAAAAAAAACTCCCATGCAGTTTCTTTGGTACCATCAATCCAAATTTCCCTTAGTGGGAATGAACCTGAAACCAATAGAGCTAGTTAAGTTTTAACGAAGTTTCTCTTTTTGAGAGAAGGTCTTTGGAGGAACGTGCTGTGACTACTTAAAAACCAAAGGGAAAGGCAGAGGGAGAAGCTCGTGATGAGAGGGACAGTTCCACTCCCATTTTCTCAGCAAGAGTTGAGTGGAGATGAGCAAGAATGCTGCGTAGACCTGGGCTTGTTCATCCTCTCCCCTTCCTGTCTGTGCACTTGACAGTTTACTGCCTCTTCAGCCTCAATTCTTACCTGCTTTACCTGGTACACATTCTCTTGTAAAGTCAAGGTTAGTGTGTGCATGACTTTCTCCAGGATAGAGTATTAGACTACTGCAGTTGAATGTAATCCAGCCAGGAATGCTGACAGCACAGCCTGCTCTGAAACATACAATATAAACAAATGGAAAAAAATGAGGGATTTTCCTCTCTGTTTCCTCTAAGTTGAAGAACCTTTTAAAAATTACTGGGGGTACAGCATTTTTTATTAGACCTGTGTATATATTTCTTTTCTTTCCCCCCTGTCTAATCTTCATGTGACAATGCTTACTACAATACACTTTTCTGGTATTTCAAGAATATTACATCAGTTTTTGACTTCGAGGGAGTGTGGGTTTATATTGTTTCCATTGTAAGTAGCTAATGTATAACACCTTATTTGTTTCTATCCAAGATTTTATATGTACTGTCCAAATCTAATACTGGTATGGCATATGAGATCTAGTTGCTTTGCCCTGTATCTGTGCCTCTGACTTAATGCTTGAACTGAAATCAGTGTCATGCTTACGTAAAGTCAAAAAGAAACCCTCTATCACTGCTATTCAGTGATAAAGCATTGAGAGCCAAACCTGGGCCTTCATGTTGGGCAAACAGATGGGTTTAGGTTGGATCTTCAGCATTTAAGACCTTGTGCTGTGTCTACACATGGTGTCTTTGCTGAAGCAAACGTCTTATAGTATACCATATCTCCTTACAGTATAAACAAGCATAGCTCTTTTTCCTTGTGCTTTGTTATGCTGCATGGAAAACAGGACCATAGTGCAGATGTCTGGAACAGTTGTCTCATTCAGCGTTACAAATCTGACATCCTGTGTACTGGTAACTGCAGCAGTTTGTACGTCTGAAGAGCTGCACAGATGTGGCTGGGTCGCTTGGGGGAAGGTGAGCTTTAACATGAGCTCAGTGGTGGGAGAGTTGAAAGCAAAGAAATTAAATTACTTGTATCAGTGAGTCAGTTGAGACTAGGGCTTGTGTTCATGCCACTAGAGTGCAGTACTTCCCTCTCACTTATTGAGAGAATGGTTGCATTTACTGGTAGGTGCTGAGGCTCCCTGGTAGGGGGTTTGGAAAATTTGCTGCCAATTTACTGAGGTATAGGAGTTTCACCTCAGTCCTTATGGGATGTTACCGTGCTTCTGCAGCTGTCGTCTATCAAGTAAATATTTCTCTCACTGTCAGACTTCTATGAATGTTGTGACAGAATGGCAGTGGGCTTATAAACTAACTTTTTACTCCCCTTTTGATTTCATCTCATTGGAGATGAAAGCAGTATATACAAAGGAAAGGATTAATCATATTTGTAATTAAGCAATTCTTGAAGATGTGCTATTTCTCAGAAATAGCCAATGACTTTTACTCTACTAATAAAAGATTCTTGATAATGAGATATATTTTACCTCTATCATTAAGTTCTCTTTTTTTCCTTGCACAGGTTTCCACTTGAGCGGCACAGTAACAGAGCCTGCAATGCAATCGGAGCCAGAAACTGTTTGCAATGTAGCTATCAGTTTTGATCGTTGCAAGATTACCTCAGTGACCTGTAGCTGTGGAAACAAGGACATATTTTACTGTGCTCATGTTGTGGCACTCTCTTTATACCGGATCCGCAAGCCAGATCAGGTCAAACTGCATCTCCCCATTTCAGAGACACTCTTTCAAATGAACAGAGACCAACTACAAAAGTTTGTACAGTATTTGATCACAGTACACCACACAGAAGTTTTGCCTACTGCTCAAAAATTAGCAGATGAAATTCTTTCTCAGAATTCAGAAATCAATCAAGTCCATGGTGAGTTTGATACTTGTTCTTCCTTTTGCTTCATCCCCTCTTACATTGTAAGCTTTTTTGTGGCATTGAGGAACATGACCTGCGTGGTTGTATTTCAGGCTGAATCATTGTGATTTTATGGTGTTTACTAAAGAGGATTTTGTTATTGAACCTTTGTTTCAAGATATTTAGAAAACATTTCTTTCTCTTTGGAAAAGAGAAAAGAATAAACAGCTTGATGTCTCCAGCATTGTTAGTGTGTGCCCTGATATGCTTCATGCTTGTATTTTCCAGCTATTAAAAACTGAGTAGTGGTGTTCTCTATATAGTGGTGTTCTTTTATATTGTTTAAAAGTAAGTCTTGCCAACTTACCGCTAATGGTGTCTTTTTATTATTTTGTTCTCTGTAGTAATGTTCCAACATTTTAATTGTGTATAGAATCATAGAATTAACTGGGTTGGAAGAGACCTCCAAGATCATCACGTCCAACCCTTGATCCAGCCCCACTGTGATTACTAGATCATGGCACTCATCTTAAAAACCTCCAGGGACGGTGAATCCACCACCTCTCTGGGCAGGCCATTCCAATGCCTGATCACTCTCTCTGTAAAGAACTTCTTTCTAATATCCAACCTAAGCCTCCCCTGGCAGAGCTTAAGCCTGTGCCCTCTGTAATTTTGTTTTAATGGTAAAGCATAAAAGCAAGTAGGTGTTACTGGTTTTTTTGTTCATTAAATATATTTCTGTTAACCTTTGGGAATTTGTTTCTATATGAAGTCAGGAGAAATATAAATCCTGTATTTCAGTGCTTTTTTCCTGTTAGTGCTGAAGCAGCTACAGTATAGCAAAGATCTTGATCTTTCCCACTCTTTTAGCTGCATAGGGTTTTAATGGCTCTGTTTTTTGTAGTGAACAATTTCTATTTGTTAAAGGATGATGGATATGACTTCAGGCTTCTGACATGGCTTTTTAAATGGACCCTGTTGAACTGAAAGCAGGTAGTTGTGCGTTCGAGGTGACCCAACTAGTATTAGAGTACTGTATTCCTGTTAGGTCAGCTCGTAGAAATGTCCTCTTGGGTGACCAGAGCTGTAAGCATAAGGACAACTTAGAGGGGAAGAGTAAGTTATCTAAATACCTACAAATATCTTTTTCTTTTTTTTTTTCATTGAAGGAACAGGTCCTGTGTTAAATATTTAAGAGGCATGACCATTATTCAAAGAATTTGCAATACAAACAGAAGCAAGAAGAAAGAAAAGCACATGTATGTTATTTACATTGCAGGCAGAACAAAATGAGAATGTTTCCAGTAATAGGACTCATCTGCTGCGTAGCCGCTCTCCTTAGGGTGATCTGACCCTGGCAGGCCCAGACAGGTGATGTTGCAAGAAAATGAATTCAGGAGCAGTGCTTTTTTTGGCATTGGGGGTTGTGGGAATGTGGCCAGAGGCAAGGCTGTTGCTGTGTTGTTGAAGGTAATGAGAAGGTCAGAGCTGCCTGGTGACAATGGAAAGGAAGTGAAACTTAAAGGAGATACAGGACATTGAGCAGTAGAGGAAAACGCTCAGATTTGTGCACTGAGGGCATGTGTCATGTGAGAGCTGTTAACAACCTGAACATGAGGAGCTAAGGGGTAAGGAAGAATTAGAGTATGAGAGAAGCACAGAAGATTCAAAAGTCAAGGGTGATTAGAAAAGAGGAAGGCAGGGGTGGGAAACAAAGGACAGATGATGGCTATATTAGTCTGTATTAGCTATACTGTAGTTAATGTAAGAGAAATGACAGGCTCTTGCAGTGACTTGATTAATATGAAGTCTGCAATTATACTAATTGTAAGCATGTTAGTCTTTGTCAGCTATTTTCTTACTGTCAAAATACCTCATTACTCATTATTTATAAAGTATTTTTAGAGATTTGAGATTTATATCACAGCTCAAATAGCAAAAAGAATGGGAAATAAAAAACTAAGTTGATGATCAGTTACGAAATTTAACAGTGAATCTGAGTAGGTTAGTTTGATACCACCACAAAACTGAAATATTTCTTACATGTATTGCTGTTCTCCTAGTCAGCAAGATTGCAATATTATATTGACTGTCACTATTTCTTAATAAAATGCCAAAACCTAAAGGAGAAAATCCAAGCAGTGTAAGAAAATAAACTGCTATTACCAAAGAAAGCTGGGTTACAAAAGACATTCTGTAGTTTCCGACTTTTCTTCTCGGACACATAAAAACATGGCCTGAATTTTTTTAATGTTCACAATACTAAAAAATTAGTTTTTTCCTTAAATGTAAATGTAAATTCCTCCGATTATGTAGCAAGTAAGTGTTCTTCTGGAATTCATAATATAATTCTGTTATTTTGATCTTTAATCAAATTCCTTAAATTCAAAATAATAAAATTAACGAAAAGAAATCTGTGAAAAATACCCAAAAGAAATGTCTCTGGTTCTAATATCGTAGGGTGATGAATCTAAGATGACCCTTCACTCTATCCTATCTCTTGTACTTCACATGTTAAGTTTAATATGAAACTGTCCTGTACACCTGTATTGTGATGAACAGTTTGACCTCGCTGAACTGGTGTCTGAAGAGAAATTATATTATTAAATGCTACTTGAAGGCACAGATGGGTGAAAGGAAAAATTTGCTTGTAAAAGTAAGAGGAGACCAGGCACAGAAACAGCAGAAACAGCTTTGATTAAAGATAAGCCCTGAATCTGGAGTGGGATGAGGAAATTCCTTTCAATGTGACTTAAAGGTGTTTTAATTTCAGGGTGGTTCTGTACAGGACTTGAGCTGTTAAATTTTTAATTTTTCTTGCATGATGACTGTACTAGTTCTAGTTTTCATATATTTGCAGTAATACACAAAAGAAATCACCTCTTGAATACTATTTATTTGTATGTATGAATGGTCTGGGACATAGAAGAGCTCTGACCACAGTGTTCTTGTCTTGCTTATGAGCTGAATAATAACAGATGATTAGATGGAACAACCCTGCAGTACTTTCCTTTCACAAAAGGCGAACTGGGTAATCATTCATTTGCTCAAAATTCTGTGTTGTGCAGCATTTGATGACTGGTTTTGGCCTGATGACGCGGGTTTTGAAATAATCAATCACTTTGAGTTCCTTGGTGGATACAAATGATGCAATGTCCTTCTTGCTTCATGGCTGAGCCTCTCTGCAGGAAAAAGTAAGAGGATGCTGTTGGAAGCACAGGAATGTATTGTTTAGTCACTAGCTTCTGGAGAGACAACTGATTTACTGGGAATCCTCTTCTGTATTTGCCATTCTCTTTTCAGTTGGTGGTGATTACATTTCAAGAGTGTTTTGCATGGTTTTAGAGCATAAAAGCACATCTTCCATCTCATGTACTGACGTTCTCATGTGACACTGCTACAGCTGTGCATGTTCCTGATGATTTCAAAACTGCAGTTCTATAGTGTGTGTAACCTCCTGTACTGAAGACAGTATAGGAAAGTATTAATGCTGATACCCTGATGTCTGCACTGCAGAACTGTTGGCCTCACATTGGGTTTCAAGAGCTTTCACACTGAGTTTCAATGTGAAAGCTCTTATGGGAAGCTGGGTGTAACTTCAGATCCTGCTTAGATGAGACTTTTTTCCTCCCTGTTAATTTTTGTACTGTTGTAGAAGAGAAGGCAGTCAGGTGTGTATGCTAGGAAGAGAGCAGTCAGGATGACAATGGGTTATCAGCTGTGTTTGTCATCTTGTATATTTCTTTTCATAGGTATGAAACTTTCACTTGAATAAATTGGTTAGAAGGTCAAACTGTGTTCGTGAGAATTTGAGTAGAAATGGGAAAGTAACTGCAAGATGGGAGGAAAGAGAGATGGAAGGTCTGTTTTCATATTAATCTCATATTAGAGTTAATTTCTTATTATGTGCATAGTGGAAAAGAGTCTGTCTTTTTTGATATAAGGACATCCTGGCAAACCTATTAAATTTTTAACTTGTAACTGTCCTTTTTCTTTTTCTGAGTGTGTAGTGCTGATGTTACAATCTCTGCTCTTAGAAGAACTATATGGATTTCTGCAGAGTTTCTCCCATTCTCTGATTGTCCTACTTGCAAAAAAGGTCACTTGCCAGTACAAACCCACATGCAGATGAGCTTAAATTTAAGGGGGAGAACCTGGGAGAAAGCAGGTGAAGTATATTTGTCTTCTGAGTAGGAGAGATATCTTGTTTCTATAGTTTTTTCTGTATTTGTCCAGGCAAATATAGGTACATCCTCAGCAAACATATTAGCAGTGCTGGAGAAAGCATTCAAGAAGGAAACATCTATCAAAAAAAAACCTTCAAAGAAAATTTCAGAATATCTAGTGCTGTTCTTATATATTTTAAGTTCAAAAGGGGCAATCTAGAGGTATAGGTGAATATGTGTTAAAATGTACTTAATGTATTTAACTGAAATTACTGGGGTCTTAGTGGAAAATTGTAGGGTAGAGTAGGGCTGAACAACAGAATAGAATAGAATCTATTGGTGATCTACTAGTAAAGGGATTGTTAAATGTTAAAGAAGATAAATTATTTAAAAAATTATGAAATCTTTCACAAGACCCTGCCTAAATTGGAAAAATTGGTTGAGAGATTAGTTGCAAAATAAGAATGTACGACATATCAGGTGAGTTTCCTTTCAAGAAGGATGAAAACAAAGTACTTAAGTGCTTAGTATGCAAATTGTTTGGTGACCCAAATTGTTTGGAGTAGCCAAAACTAGAGATATCTCAGAAATTCAAGTAGAAGTAAATAAGTAGTACAATGTAAAAAAAAAATTGAAAGATCGGTAGCTGCAAAATGAAAAAGTAAAGTAAAATGAAAAAATAATTTATGAAAGTCATAATTTTAGGAAAGGTATTTTCAGACACATTAAACATAAATATAAAAATTGTTATATAGAGGGCGATCAAATTTTGTTAAAAGACATATAAGGTAAAATTATTTAAAATAAAGCAGCTTATCTATACTTATTGCTATATGTATGATGTTTGTGAGATGTGGACTTAAGCAGGAAAGGTTAGATATTGTTGGTAAATAAGTTAGTGCATTTTGCTGTATATGCAGAGGGAAGAGAGAATTTTTTTGAAGTTAAAAACCTACTGGGGGATTTATTAACTTTCTTCAGCAACTTAAGATCATCTGTCCTGTCTTCATATTTTGTGTTATTGGCACTGACAGCTTCCTAACAGTTGGTGTTTTTTCCTTTGATGCTGTGTGCTGCTGAACAAATGTTATAGGTCACCCAAGAGTTCTGAAGTTGAGTACAAGATGAAGTGGCTTATTGTCTAAACTTTTGGGGAATCAAAGCCATAATAATATTTTTGAATAATTAATTTTATGAGATTTTGTTTTATGTAATCATTGTTTAGATTAGGTTGAGCATACTAAGTTTATTTATCAATCCGATTTTTTTTTAAGTGGTTCTCCTTCTTAGAACTTGTGAGTTGATTATAGTTAACATGCAACCTACTGTGACCTTAAATATAAAAGGCTGCTAACCTGTTTTCAAATATTACTTGGGTGTTTAGTTTTACAAACAGTTGTGCACAATATTCTTGCTTTGATTGCTAAGATTGCAATTTAATAATTTTATTAAAAGACCATGAATATGTATAGATGGCTGTATCTATATACTGATTATAAATACTTCATTTATTGTATTTAACTGTAAGTACATAAAGTAAAGTGTATTTCAAAAACCAGTCATGACAGAAAAAAGCCAGAGTTTGGAGAGAGGGAGATTAATGTGTTAGAGTCTATAAACTGACACAGTTTAATTACAGGTTTTAATATTTAGTATAATTGTACAGTACTTTTCACTTTCATAGCTCAAATGTGAAACCCTAATTTATCCTCGTGACATCTCTCTAAACCACATAAGTAATACTTATCCCTAGATTACAAGCAGGGAACGGGATTTAGCCTTGGTACCAAACTGCACAGCAGAGTTTAAATTCATGGCTGCCCATATTCCTCTCTGCAGCCAAACTGTCCCTCTGCCAAGGCCTTGCAGTGCCACTTCAAGACTGTGTTGCACTCTGAGCAAAGCTACTGCCTTTGGGTTGAACCTTCAGCTCTGCCTGGTGTTAAGCTTGAGCCTTCCTGACGCCTATTGCTAGGCCTCCTTCTCATAAATCCTAAGGCCCTCTTGTTGCTTGTTCAGATAGTTCCTTATCTATTCACCCGGTCCCATGTTTTCAGAGGAGAAGGGGCAGTGTAGAAATCCTATGCCTGATCTGTGTTTGAGTGGGAGAGGAAACAGCCTAGAGCAATCACCTGACTGTAAGTGAACCTGAGAAGTGCCTAGTTAAGAGACATGGAGATGGTCATGTCTTGACCCCAGAGTAAGAATGACATGAGCAGTTGGAGCTGAGGCTTCCTTGGCAAGACCATCAGGATGTCTGGCTGCTGCGGTGGTGGGAAGGTTTGGACTTGTGCCTGATCACACATGGTTTCTCCCTACCTTGTTGGTCCATGGCTGTTGACTGAAGACTGCTCACAGTGTTGAAAAATCAATGAATTACAACTGTAGCTGGTGCTGCTTACATGTGCTCTGAAATGTCTTTGTACAACCTCATGAAAAATTTTGATTGTACTAAGTGTAGCCTATATAAGATCTTGTAAGAAAATAATCATTCTGAGTCAGATGTGTCTGTAGTACTGTGCTGAACAGCATCATAGAGCTCAGACTCTTGGCTTCTTTTACAGTCTTCTGGCCTCCTGGCTTGAAAATAACACTGGTGTGAGTATAGCAATACTGAGCTCCTGGGAAAGGTATATATGGGATCATATTGGGAGAAATAGTCTTGGTGGGGCAGTGCTGCTGGCCTGGGGCAGTGGGCATGCTTGTTTTGTAAAGGAATCCTGTTGTTAAAGAATCTGTGGTAGCTGTGTTGAAATTTAACCTTCTAGCACAAACTGACCGGTGAGCTTTTTGATAAAATGTAAACAGTTACAGAAGGAATTTGCTTTTTTCCCCTAAATAGGGAAGCTTAGCTGAGGAACCTTAGGCTATTTTTAATTCAGTCTGAAAGCAACCATACGAAGATTATGTAAAGATAAATATCCGTTTAGGTGAAGAACAAAGATAAATGTATTTTGTATACTATGCTTTTGTATAGTTCCTTTTCACTGCTCCTTCTGTGTTAGCACAATGAAATATTTAAACTATTTTCAAGGTGATACTGCAAACCTGGATCTGCAACAGCTGCACTACTTATTCTTGTGAGGCTTGATTTCCCTTTTTGTCCTGTTCGTTTCAGCCAAAGACTTACATGTATTTCATGTAGCTGATCAAATTGAAAGCCCCTTGTAACTAACATACTAAAGATAGAAGCACTTGCAGAAAGAGGTTTTTCATTCCTTGGGTTTTGTACTGTCTTGGATTTGATTCCTGTCTTTTGAGACACTATTTCCTGCGGTAGGCAGGAGAGTTCATTCACATCTTCAAAGACACAATTTCTTATTAATTTGACTATATATGTGTGTACATGTATGTGTGTGTGTGTGTGTATATATATATATAAATATGTATATATAGCAATGCAGTTTTCCCAGCTGTAGGCTCTGAAATTGGAGGCAGTTTAGGAAGTTGCTGAGCTGGAACATTTTTTTGTTTACTATCTCAGCAACTTGTAGACAAGACATCCCTCTGACTCTTTAAATCTTCTGATTGTGTTTCACTGTATAAAGTTTGCAGCACTTCCTTCAACCATTTAAAAGCTTCATCTCCATGGCATAGCTGCAAGTGTGAAATGGAGGCTTGAATCAATAGAACCAATGTTTTTTTCCTATACATCTGAAGAGTTGTAGCTATCTTTGCTTTTCAAATTCTCAAGACTTCTGTGACAAACCCCCATTTTTTTATAAATCTGTATAATTTTACTTCCCAGGCAGTATTCTTTTCTTTTTTTGGTTACATAGGTAATATGGACATGGATTTAAAAGATAGATATTGTGTAATGTGATTCAATTTCTGACATCTTTGCAAAACCTAATAAATAAACCTAGACAGAGATTACACAGTTGTGACAAATCCAAAATAAAAATGTTAATTTGAGTCTCAGGCATGCTTAAAGCACCTTACATCTGGTACAATGATGCCTTACCTTGAGCTGAGTCCAACACTCGTAGGTAAGTACGTTTCAGTGTTTTCAGTTTGAAGACTTTTTAGAAACTGTCCAGTGGAGGTGCAGGGGTCTTCAGAAAAACAGAGGTCTCTAGATGGTGCGAGAACTTGTTTTAGTTAATTTTATTGTCCTTCAGAAGAGGCCCCTGGGGAAGGTCACTGGTCTGAACTGCAAAACGTGAGCCTGTGGCCAAAATACTGCCTAATGTAAACCTAGTCATTTTAGTTGACCAAGCTAATTCAGGTAGAGTTGCTCTGAATGGACTCTGTGCAGATGACTTTGCCTATGTAAAAACGCTTCCTTTGGAAGCAGTATTGTCTTAAATAGCTGTAACTCTTATTTATGATGGAAATGCCTTTAGTGCTTTAAGACTTTGGATTTGTTTGGGGATTTTTTTACTCTTTGTTTAGCTTTGCAGAGCCATCACAGCTCAGAGGCACCGAGGTGATGATTCTCCTCATGTTCACCAATAGCAGCGCTCACTAGCAGTCACTTAAACCTGAGCAAGATTGCTGAAGGTACAGGAATTACACAGATGTTTTGGGGAGAGTGGTTTTAACATCACAGTTGTAGAAACGTAAATCAAAGTCTTAATTTTCCCTTTAAAATCATTTTGGTATAGCTGCTGAGATGGGAGGAAAAAGCCCTTCACCTTGATTTTAATGTTTTATTAGAAAAGAGAATATTATTTATTTAAATACCTATTCATAGACTGTAATTTCTAAGTGCTTAAGACTACTGAGGAGAAATTTATGTCTATTTTAAAAAACGTTTAGATTAAAACCAGGGCATCGAAAACAGGATAGAACACAAATCCAAAAACCTCTGCAGTACTCCTCTCCCCTGGACTCAAGAACCTCCTTTCTTTATATAGAACATAATGATTTCTTTTCTTACTGTTTGCAGGTGCTCCTGACCCAACAGCAGGTGCTAGCATAGATGATGAAAATTGCTGGCATTTGGATGAGGAACAAGTTCAAGAACAAGTTAAACTCTTCCTCTCCCAAGGTGGATACCATGGATCAGGGAAGCAGCTCAATTTGCTGTTTGCAAAGGTGTGTTGAGTACTATGATTCTTTTTCTCTCCCATGTTCTCAAAGCCAGTGTGTACTCGTTTGTATCTTACTCAAAGTACTGTTCTAAAACAAGGCAAAATCTTGGGAACACAATGTGAACTAAATGAGTTGTACAGCAGTGGACTGCAATCTGATGTGTCTTGATCAGCATAAGGGATATGAAGTAACATTTCAACTACCTACAGCTCTGCTGTTCTCTTCCTTCCCACCCCCAAAACATTAGAAAAACCTGTAGAAATCAGTTTTACAGGAGCTTGCATAATGCACCTCTGGATTACATGTGGAAAAATTCTCTGAAGAATTGCAATTGGATACTAAAATCAAAATTTTGTAATAATTGGGAAGGCAGACTATTTTTTCTACTTAAAAATTTGATGTCGCCCATATAAATTGGATTTCTAAACTTAAGTGGAATATTTAACATTGCAGGATATTGTCTGTACTGCAATTTCTTTGCTTTTTTTTCAAGTTTGTATTAAAAGACTCGTTTCCTAGGTGCGAGAGATGCTAAAAATGAGGGATTCAAATGGAGCTCGCATGTTGACGTTGATAACAGAACAGTTCATGGCTGACCCTCGTCTGTCGCTTTGGAGACAACAAGGAACCACAATGACTGACAAGTATAGGCAGCTCTGGGATGAACTGGGTAAATGCATAGACTCATTCAGGCGTTCATATGTATAATAAAGAAACAATTACATATTTGGAATTGAAAAACTGTTACTGTGGTACAAGGCAAAGCAGGTTAGAGTTTTCTGCAGTTTGCCTTGTTCAGTTAAGATTTGGTGAAATTGAATTTCTGATCCACAGCATGAGACATTTGCAGTTGGAGAGGAAACCTGGTATGAAAGAAGTACAATTCCAACAGTTTGTAAGTACTTAAGGATATAAAAGGAATAAAGCAAAAATTGGAAATGTAGCTACACAACTGAGGCTGATTATATAAGCTGCTGGTGCTGAACTGGAAAGGTTAAGGAAGAAATCAATTCACAACTAGAGAAGTCCATTACTGAGCAGGAAAGTAGATCAAATAACAGAAGACTAACATGCTTACTACTGATTTAGGGGAAAGGTGACCAGATACATGTACAATTAGGAGGAGAACACAGGCTGAAATGGGAAAGGAATATTTAAACTGGTGAGGTCAGAGCACACTTGCTCTGAAGTGTTCCATAAACGAGTAAGGTTTTCAACTACTTCTTCAGACGTTTTAAAAATTTGTAAGAATTTCATCATAGAATGGTTTAGTTTGGAAGGGACTATAAAGATCATCTAGTTCCAACCCCCCTACTGTGGACAGGGACATGTTCCACTAGACAGTGTGCCTAGAGTGCCATCCAGACTGGCCTTGAACATTTCCAGGATGGGGTATCAACAGCTTCTCTGTGCAACCAGTTCTAGTGCCTCACTGCCTTCACAGTAAACATTTTTTTTTCAGTATCTAATTTAAACTTAATATTATAGCAGACAAAGCTCTGTCAAGTCTGGATTAACCACAAGTGTAACAAACATTTCAGTATGTCATTTTTATGGTCCCTTGGCTTGCTGAGAAATAACAGTTTTTGCCAAACAGGGCACATGCCTAGCTGGACATATATGCAGCAAAATTGTATCCCACCGTACTGAAAACTGGAGGGTCTCATGCTTCACTGCTTACGTGGGTTGAGCTGGTAGGTGGTGAGAGAGGCAGAACCGTGTTCTCCGCAGCGGTCTTAACGCATGCTGTCAATAAACATAAAAGGTTTTGTTAAACTTTTGTAGTGGCTCCTGTTGCTCAATCAGTTTTGTATTAACATAATTTTCTTGACAGCAACTGTCTGAAGGTAGAGGAGGTGGAATCTATCTGCCTGCGGCATCAAATAAGCAATACTTTTGGATTACTTCAATTTAGTTTACCTCTATTTAATCACAATTCGAGATGCCATTCCCAAAAAGCTGCAGTGGAACTGTCAGCCTCACCATTACCTGAGCTGCTGTATTTGCAGTCTGAGGCAGACCATATTGTTTCAGTCATGAACTACTCTGTCACCTCGTAACAGTATCAAAATATGTTGCTCATGTACCGTGGTTTCAGATGCAAATATATTTCAATCACTTCATGTGTGCAGTAGGCAAAGGGTAGAAGTTGGTCCTTCTGCCTCCAGATAGTGTTTGTTTTGCTAAACTGTCCATTTCTTCTTCCCACCAGTGCTTCCACTGGTGCTTAGCAAGTTCCCTCCAAAATGCTGTTATTGAATGAATCTCTCCAGCTTCACTCCTATCTGATGTGAAAGTTACAAGCTTCTGCAGTGTTTTTACTAGGATTTTGCCTTGAGTGTCACTGTTTTCACATTAAACACATCCCTTTTTCCATGTGAAACCTGCATATCAAAACAAACAAACAAAAAAGAAAATAAAAAAGTGAATGTACTGGAGTTGAAGGAGATTTTAAGGGAGACCAGATTTACGATAGGATACTGCAGAAGGAAAAGCAGGATGGTCCTGGCAACATACAGTCTCTACTCCTAATGGAAGAGGTAACTCTAATATTGAGTTTACGGGAGTGATGATATCATTATGTTACAAAGTCACGTTTACTTCCCCTCTTGTCATCTTCTAAGATGTCAGAGAACCAAAATACTAATAGAGGGAGTGAGACAGGCCTTTGCACACTTACCTTTTTGTATTGTTGATTTAGAGCAATCTGGGAGTGGCATATACATATGTCTTTTAGAAAAATGTTTTGCCTGTGCGCTCATTTGATTTCACAAGTAGGTAGCAATTTAACATTGTAGTTATGGAGAATTTTAGGACATAAAAAGTACGTAAGTATAGGCTCTGTTCAATAAAGGTTTGCTTCCTTCCCCTTGTATGCTGTCTGCCAACTGCTAGGCATATGGCCACTTTGTCAGTTCTATCTTGGCATAGATTTTTAAGCATACTTAAATAACTTCAGCTTTGCTTCTTGACTGGGTCATTAAAGCCTTTCATTAGAACTTAACTGGTGCTTCCTGCCTGACATTGGGCATTGATAAGGGTACTGGAAGGACACACTGAGCTCTGATCAGAGTTCCTGTTGAAGTTTATGGTATATTGGGCTTGAATATTTGAAGGTGCTGATTTGAAAACAACAGCAACAAAACCCCCCATACCTAAAACAATAACAATAACAACAAAACCCCCTAAAATAAACTATTGAAACCACCACTCAAGACCCTAAATGAAATAATTCAGGTCTAATATAAATCTGGCAATTTTTTAGTACAGAGACCTAATTTCATATGCGATTTACAATTCAAAAGCATCGTATTAACAAAAACCGCCTTGCACATAAGTGGGTAGTTGGATTTTAAACCTCTAGATTGGGAATAAGAACATAATAACTATGCCCATCAGATTTATCTGTTGTACATCAAAGAATTGGATGAGCTAAATGCTACTTATGGAATGCCAGAGGTGTACTATTGAAAGGATCAAGATTATAGGTCAGTGCTCTAAGACTCCTTGTGTACTTCTTGTACTAGAAGAATTTGGATGTAATTTCAGTGATGCACTGGTGAATGCTTCCAGTTTGCACAGCAACACATGAATTCCACTTTGCAGAGTTTAGAGCAGAGTTTGAATTCTTCATGTTGTTGCTGTTTAAATGGTTCTCTGTACATAATTTTCATATCCTGATCTTTTGGCATTTGACTCTTGGTGACCATGGTTGAAGGCTTCAGTATGTCATAATGATTAATTATCTGAAACTCCTTGGTTTACTTTTTAATTAAATTGCACTGATGAGAGGGTACGGAAATACACAGTGGATGCTCGCTGATGCTTGTTGAACTGTGTGCTGGTTTAATAGTAAACCAGCAGGAGAAATGAACCCAACTTAAAAGAGATTATAAGTCTGAATTACAGTTTAATAAAAATAATACACTCAATACAATTATACAGATAAACTCAAAACTCAGATGTATGACCCAACACCCTGGGGCACAAACAGAATGGTGTTCCTTGGCCCCTGTGCTGAGCCCCACGTGGTCCCCCTGAGTCCAAAGTAAAAGGAAATGAAAACCTGTTGGTGAGAGTGATGGTCACAGTACGGTTGAGAGTGGTGGTTGCGGTCTAGTCAAGGTTCTGGTCCTCCTCTGGATCCAATGAGTGGTACCAGAAGTCCCAAGACCCCAAGATTACATACACTCAGGTTTGGGTGGGAATGCCCAGTACTTCCCCCAGGGTGGGAGTTCCACAATGGGTGATTGTGAGTCCTGTGATGTTTTTGGAATCCTTGATGGCTCATTAGCAGACATGACCCCTCAGGCTGGGTGTGGAGGCGGTACTGACTACCCGGAGGGGAGTTATCACACCTGAGTCATGGGTGTGAGGACAGGAACATCCTCCTATCTCACAGGCTTCTTAACACGCAGCTGATAGCCTGAGGGGTCAGGTGTGCTCTGAGCAGCTGCTGCAAATGGTCTATTGTTAACAGTTTCTGGGAAATGACATAGTGAGTGTAGAATACACAGTTTGAGTTACACCCACACAGCGATGAACTGATCCTGGCTGCTCTAACTAGGACAATCCATGAAATCTCTGATTTGAAGGAGAGGTCAGTTAACCTTCCTTGTAGTCTAAGGAAAAAAAAAAAAGGACCGTGAATCTTAGTACATCAAGAAGTTGTTAATATTCATCCATGGAAAATTAAGTAAAAGTTGTTTAGTCTCTGAAAAAATGAAAATATTTCCTTTAAAAAAGAGGAAAAATTGACTTTGCACTCCAGCCCCGGGATCATGATGGCTCCAAGGCTCTGCTTTGCAAGTAAATGTTGAGTACTGCCAGATGCCAGACATTGGGAAGAGACTGTTTTGTCGGGAAATGGGATCTGCAAGTTAATTGGTGTTTTCTGCAGGCTTCTGGCTGTGAAATGAAATTGAAAGCCCTTTAGCCACGTGGATAAAACAGGACCTGAATACAAATGGTACATGTCACCATCAGGGCCCACTGTGAAACAGTA
The DNA here is from genome assembly GCF_022539395.1 of Myiozetetes cayanensis. Lineage (NCBI taxonomy): Eukaryota > Metazoa > Chordata > Aves > Passeriformes > Tyrannidae > Myiozetetes > Myiozetetes cayanensis. The sequence continues at coordinate 47,301,049 of NW_026087631.1, forward strand.
GTGTTCCCATTCAAACACTGTGCCATTACAGATCATTTAAATATGGGAATTACATTTAAACTAAAAGCCCCATTTGCCTCTTATTGAAATTTAAAAGTCCTCTTAGCAAAAGCTAAGTGACAAATTAAATGAAAAAAGTGCCCACATTTTTAAAGCTGTAATGCAAAACAACCTTTTATTGCTTCTCATGTGCCACGAATGAATCATTATACTTGTCAACCCTAAACCAAGCCATAATTGCTACTGTTATCAAAGTGGGGCTGCTCTTGTGACATCTTAATAAAGCTGAAACTGTTAAATTAAATCCCAGATGCTTAATCTGATGAAAGTAGTCAAGTAGAAGAATCTAAGACAAGTATCTACTGCTTGATGGAATGGTGGAGCCCAACACATTGTCAACATGTAGATTACAGGATCAGATTTTTTTTTTCTTCCTTTTTTTTTTTTAATTGTGAACTGCCATTTTTTGGTATCTTCTTACCTTACTGCTTACCTTCATGGTGAAGAAACTTCATGTAATTTGCATGCTTCGAAACAAACATTTCTAGTAAATTTCCTCCATTTTGGTATGTAAGAATTCTTAAAGGGGAGGAGGGCTGGTTTCTTTAAGTTAAGGAATAGCTTCTTGTGGAGTAGAAATGTGATGGCTGTTTCACAGAGAAGAGGCTGTGTCCAAAGTGCTCTTTGGCAAGGCAGGGCAGTGGATAAAATTGGAGGATGTGTTCTGGGTTTGCATCATGCTGACCCTGGTTGCTCACCTTATTTTATGATGTTGAGGAGAACTTAAGTAGTACTCTGTACTTTCAGAGTATGTAGTATCTTCCACATTTTAATGCATAATCTTTTCCTGCCTACCTCAACCACCTGTTGGCATCCAAAGTTTTTAAGTATAGGAACCTCTCATGATACTGCAGTGAGCTTCATTTATGGGGTAAAGTTTTTTCCTAGTGACATCCTTAGAATCCTTTCTATTATATACTAAATATATTCTAGCATACTAACTGGGCTGTTGCTATAAAGGTATTTCTTGAGTGGAATAATATGTCTTTGCTGTAGTAGTTCTAATAGTCTTAATAGTTCTTCACTAGTACTTTGCCCTGTTACAGACCGCTTTTTAGATGTTGGATCAGGCTGATGGTATGTTTTGATTTCACACTTGCTGATATGCCAAAGGGCATTTTCTGGATTAGAATGATAAATTTATGTGTTAAAATTTGAACTAAAATATCATTTTACAAGATCATATAGATATAGTGATATAGAGAAATAGTACAATATATTTCCTGATAGATTATGCCTAAATTTTTATGAGTAGCACTTCATTCCTCATCTAAACCTTAATTCCAAATGTTGAGTTTGAGCAAGAAATCATCATAGATCGATTTGCCATGAGCAAACTAATGATCAAGTGTTAAATAGTGATTTTTTTAATTTTAATTTGGAAACTGCTAGGAGTTTTTCTGATAGAAGATTTTATAGTCATCTCTAGAAAACAACAAGTTTTCTTTTAACCTGAACTGAATGAAACTATTTTCCATCTATATTTTCATCTATATAAGGCATTCCTTTTCTGTGCAATTAGAGAGACAAACTTGTATGAATGGGACATGCCAGCTGTTCTAAACTTAGTGCATAAGTTGTTGTGCTTAGTACCTAAGTGGAAAGGGGAAAAGGATAAAAGGAGCTAGGGTTGTTGCTAGTATGCCTCTAGAGAAATTCCTTCCTGATGCCAGATTTGATGACTACTCCAGGGCTACCATGAAAAAGAATCGATAAACTTAAGCATTTATTACAGTTTTGTGGTCTAGTACCATTTTTCTGGAGCTACATACTTCATGCAATTCTTCTTAGAACTTTTCCCCATATTTTATGGTATTTAAAAACAAGGGTTTTACATTTCAAATTTATATTCCTATTGTTATTATATCATTGAATATCCTGAGTTATAATGGCATTGTGTTCTGCCTTATAGCTAAGGAAGGTATCCATGCCCTACACCTGTAGAAAATAAAGTTAATTTCAAATTTCTAAGTATACATTAGTCAGTTGCACATAGTGCATTTCTGGCCTTGATGTGAAAGCTGTGGATAGTCCTGTATTTCAAAGGAGGTGGGATGCAGCATTCTTGGAACCATTTCCATTAGACTTTCATCGTGGGACTTTCTGGGCAGAGTGGTAACTTACACATATTTGTACCTTAAACTGTATCATATCCAGTAAGCTGTCTTTCCTGAATTGATAGTTACTTTCATTTTGTTTAGTCTTAGCTGTCATGGCCCTATGAAACGTATACTTTAGTTCATGTGCTTAAGGTTACACCTGCTTTTTCACAGAACAAGCTGTTAATATATGTCAGTGTCTGAATGATTTGTGCTATTGGAGGCACTAAATTAACAGTAGGTCAGAGCTAGCATCACAAGATAATTTTTCTTCTCTAAGGCCTGAGTTATGGATGACAAATTGCTGTTATGGCCTTGCAGTGTCTTGGCTGTTCTGTCACCTTGGTTTCCCCAGTGAATGCAGCCAGGCAGCAGTTCTGCAAAGTTGGATTTTGTCCGTGTTTCCTGAGGACTTTTACCTTCCTCCTCCATTATGGACATTGCCATAATGGTATTTGAAATGAGGGTGTATGAGGCCAGAATATGACAGAAAGGCTTTGGTTGTTTGTTGGGGTTTTGGGGTTTTTTTAGGTAATTTCACAGAATATTGTGAATTAGAAGGGACCTACAAGGATTGTATAATCTAGCTCTTAAGTGAATGGCCCATATGGGGATCAAACCCATGACCTTGGTGTTAATAGCACCTTGCTCTAACTAACTGAGCTAATCCTGTGGCATTTATCAGATTTGAGAAATAATGGTCACAGTAATTACCTTTGGTCTGTAAGCATAACTTGAGGGGCTTATTTAATACCATACAGAAAGTTGCTTTTCCATTCAGTTTACTTGGATGGAAAGTACTTCAAATCTCTTTCTACCCACATTGAAACAGTTCTTGTAATTTTTATTCCTAAGCTGTTGAACTGATATAAATGTCCTAAAAAATTGCTGCATATGGAACTGGTACAAAACTCATTGCATCCCTGACTGTGGAATCATGTCTGCCAAGACTAAGGGCAGAGTTTTACTGAGCCAAGATGGTTCTTAGCATTTTTTTTTCCTTCCTCTCAACCTTCATTTTTCATATTTCATTAACACTAAGCTGCCATTTAGTTTTCCAGTGCCACTTCTGGTAAATACCAGAGCTAGAGAGAAGTGATAGATTCATGGGGAGGCATTACTGACTCTTCACTGATTTCTCTGAGCTTTACTGTGGTTCAGCAATCTAGCATTTTGATATTTTCCATTTTTCTGTTTTGAATGGATACTGGAAAAATAACTCAAAAAAATTGGAAAAGTAATTTAAAGTGAGAAGTGCCAGAATCTCAGTCTGCTTGGGCATGTCAAAGCGAGACAAAGAAAATCCTTTTTAAGGATATCCTAATTTAAGATAACCTATGTAGAGTAATGTGGAGCCCCTGGTGGTCTAGTGGTAGGGGCGCGGCGCTGTCACCGCCGAGGCCCGGGTTCGATTCCCGGTCAGGGCCACTCCCGGGCAGGTGGAGCTCGTTAGCCTTAAAGGCAACCCACCTACGTCCTAAGGACCTCGCTGCCACCGTCCAAGCTCGCTTGGCCCCGGCAGATGAACCTTAGGATTAAAGGGTGGGCTCAGTTCCGCGCACACTGTGTCTCACCTAAAAAATCCAGTGCGCAGGCTGGAAGGTGGAAAGACCTTCCCCGGATCTTCGCTCGCGAAGACTGGCCATTATTATTATTATTATTATGTAGACTAAAAATTAGCTGGAGAAATTTAACTAAAAATGAGCTTAGTATTTTGATTTGTGGTAGTCAGGCAGTAGACTCTAAGCAGGAACCGTGCTAGATTCTTATATTAGAAGTTGTAATTCAAGTATGCTGTTTTTGTAAAAACTCAACAATTGTGTTTGGGCTGGAAGATGAAGGTGACTTGGGAAATGTTGGAGTATGAGGGAATTCAGACTAGACAGTCAGAATTTGTTCCTCTGGCCAGTTACAGTGCATTATTTACATCCTGTGAGCACAGTTGTGGCAGTCATAATTCCGACTATGTGAAGGGAGTGTTTTCACTTGCTCCTCTCCACGTTCCTCTCAATGATAAATTTAGATAGAAGTGGCTTAGTAACTTCGCACTTATAGTTAATAGTCACATTAACTTTTCTTCTGAAAATAGATGGTAACTTCTGAGAGTGTATTACTAGTTAAAGTACTTAAAATATACATGTTTTGGGCAGGAACATACTTTGTGTTCACCATCTGCCTGAAAACATTGGGAACTACTTAAAATTGTGAAGAATTACATTAAGATACTCATGAAGGACTATTTTTGTAATGTATGTGTTAGTATTAGAAGTACTTTTACCTTCAGTTGATTAATTGTAAACAAATGATTGAATAGTTTTGTAAATATGACTCAAGTTAATAATTTGCAGATTCTTTATACTTTCCTTTAGCTTTGTAGACTAATAGCCTATGCGTTGCTACAGTGGTTAGGTTATAGGGTACTATTGATGCATAGAAGGGTATCTAAGGAGCATGTGACAGATCCTAAGTGATCTCTTGGGGAGATAGTAGTCTTAGACTATTACACTGTTAAACTGCACCTTTTAAGCAAATTCCTGTTCTTATATGAAACCCTTTGGTTGAATGACAGGGTGTCTGCAAGGATGCAGCAGTTTTTAAAACGTACTCAAAGTGATGGAAGTGTGTGGTTAGTTCCTTTTTCCTTGTGCTAGAAGTTGAAAACGTAAGAAGAGAAAGCAGAAGGTTTCAGTTACTTGACTCAGAGACAGAGCATATAGTTGCTGATAGCTTAGAAAAGAATCTCAGTATGTAAATACCTGTTTCAGCCAAATATACATGTGCCTTTAACCCTTGGAGCAGCAGCAAGAGAGAAAGGGAAACCTAAGGAATTAGGCATTTTAATTTGTCTCTGTCTTACTCCTCCACTCTCTCAAATACACACTCGGAGGTTACTGTGCAGAAGGGCAGTGATTACCTCTTGCCATCAGTGCTGCAGGTAATCTATTGCATTAATCAGCCAGCTAGTGTGAAATGCATGGGGAGCGATTATATTATCATACACAATACAGTCAGCATGAAGCACTTGTCAAGACCAATACATCAAAGTTTAATTCAGTAATAGAATGAATTAGAGCAAAATGAAACATTCTGTTCTCCAAGAAACATAATACCCATAGAAAGCCTTTTTTTCTGAGGGCTGAACAGAGAAACCAGAATGCAGGAATTTTTATGAATAAAATTGCAACTTGGATGCAACTGAATGCTGAGAATAGTTTTCCTTGGGGTTCTTATTGAAGAGAGAACAGCTCTGAAGTGCTTTACCTACCTTCTATCTCTTACCATTCTGTAAAAGCAACTGTTTATTGGGGCATTCTCCAATGGGACTTCTGTTCTAATGGAGATCTCTCCAAACCTGGAGAAGGGCAGTGGCTTTGCCAGTTATTCTGAGGGCACTTGTTCTTCTCCTTGAGAATCAATAAATACAATACAGTACCTTCTTTAAGGTTTCCAAGTGGCTGTCCCAGTGAAAGTGTGTTTTGTGTTTAAAATACAGATGTAAACCTCTTTAAACTCCTTTGCTGACACTTCTACTTTAAAGGGTTCTGCCTGCTAGTATTGTTTCTCCTCTGGCACTTCTAGTGGTGGAAAATGATGCCTTTGTAACAGAAATTATTAATCTCAAATGGGGCAGAGTGGCAAGTGTGCAGCAAATGCCAAAGCTGTTTTATTTGCTGTTCAAGGGTAATGATCTTGATTACCTGGCTTAATTTTCTTTGAAATGGTCAAATGCTACTAATCTTGTAGCTTAGTTTTTAAGAAAGAGTTGTGCATTAATGGGAAGGGCAAAGAAGTGTCACAGAGATATGCATCTGTTTCTTGTGTATTATAATTTTGAAAATGCATTGATTGGTCTAAAATATATCAAATGTAAAATTCCAAAGCAAAGGCCAAGTCTCAGCTGTTGACTACACAAGTATGGTAAATGAGGACATGGTGACCTAAGCTCAGCTATACAGCATCCCTGACAAGATAGCTTAAGGTTTCTAGGAAAAGCAGATTTATTGGGAAGTCTGTAATCCAACAGACAAATAGAATTGTATACCAGGTCATCAGTCATGGTCTGTGTCCTAGCACCCCACTGAAATTGTTTCCCTTACCACCTTCCCATTTACTGGGTCAAGAGTAAAATATAATGGGGTTTCTGAAAAGTGAAAAATGTTTAATCACAGTCCTTGCACTTCCTTTAGGTTCACGAATGCATGCATGCACAGGATATGTGGTTATTATGACATCTCCCTTTGACTTAATACTTCTTAGTGTTTTTCAACTTGCATATGTAAATCCTGATCAATGTAAAGGCATGCTGTCCCGTTTTTTCCCATTAATTCAAAGGTATGGATGTCTCCTGAGAAACACAAAAGCACTTTTGTTCCCTTGTATGTATAAGGAAGGCCTGCATTGTTAAAACAGTAATGTAACCCTTTTTTTTTTTTTTTTTTTTTTTGGGTGGCATGATCAATACTAAAGATGAGTGACAACTGTGCATTTTCAAAAGGAGGTCTGTCTGAACCAAAGATCTGTTTTGGCAAAGCTGGCTTGATTTCCAAGTCAAGAGGATTAGTGTTGGGTCAAAATAGGCTTCACTGCAATGTGACAGCTGTAATACTCATTCTCTTGTGAAATTATTATCAAATTGCACTTGCAGCATGTCTTATTTCCCAATTATTTAGTGGGGAAATTTTTTTGTATGTTGAATTATGATCATTTTGCCACTATGCTGTGAGGAGTTCTGTATTGGAAAGATGTAGGTTTGAGTCAAGGTATCCAAATATGAACTTTACTTCGGGTTTTGTAACATGCAGTTTGGGGTGGAGGAAAGATGTGTCAGCCTGCTGAAAAAACAGTATGAAAAAACACCTGGTGAAAGGGAGACAGGAAGAAGAGAGTGTTGAAAGAGAAAAACAGTCTGTAAACACAAATACTTGCTCTGAATTTTTGGTGTCTCTTTAAGATTTATTTTTATTACTTAATGAGACTTTTGTTCATATTGCATATGGCATTGGTGACATCATTAAATGTAGTCAAACATGTAAACTTAATGCTAGGAGTGTGTTTTGGGTAAATACTTTGGAGTGTAGACTGTTGCCAATAGGAGTTTCTAAGCTGAAGTCAGTGGAAATAGTTTCAGATACCTTTCTTGCAAATTAGGTAGTAGTTTTCTCCATTGGCCTCATCTGTAGTAAGGGATAGGCATGAGCAGCAGTTTCCCCATTCAGGAGCCATTTGGCAGAAAATAGGATATCTCTTATTTGAGGTTAGTATAAGCCTTCAGGTTGGTGGCAGCATTCAAGAGCCAGCTCAGGGGGGCTTCTGCTGAGCAGCATCAGAGTGAAATAGGAAGAATATCCTCCAGGCTTCTGCCAGTTGGCATGTGATAAAACTCTGGGCACAAGTGACATTTTCCTGAGTTTTCAGTGGTAGGAGCAGGACAGGAACCAGTGAATTGAAAGAGCCAGAATGGGGCAGATGTGAGGGGAGGGGGAAGGTGTTTAGGGATCAGGAGTAGGAAGGAATACGAATACTGGCAAATGCACCACACTTGGAGGCCGTGGGGAAGAGAAGGAAGAAGAAAATCCCCCCTCTCCCCCCCTAAAACCAAACCAACCAAAAAGACCTAGAAACCCAAATAGTCTGAAGACTGTGGGGTCATTCGCATTATGCATCCTTCTGCCGGATGTTAGGCTTTTTAGCACTTCCAAGAGCTGAGCCCAAGGCTCTTTTTGTTCCCTTTCTTCTCCTGGGGGAGTTTTGTCTTTCACTTCTCTTCCTGCAGCGAATGGGGCAGCCATGGAAGCTGTGTAAGATCTCAGGTGTGCTTGCAGCTTTCTCTGAAGTTATTGGGAGCACGGTGCAGTTGAGCTCTATTGAAATTTAAATAGTTTGTGTGGGTTTTATTTGGAATACACTTGTCCTTATGCTTCATTTACATAAAAATACTGGGCTTTAGAATGGCTGCTAACAATGTAGTTAGGCTTGACATAGTTTTCCACTTTAAACCACAGAAGTTTTTAAAGAATTTAGGTACTTTGGATTTTAGTTGCCCTTTCCTGCCTCATAGATGTATCCTGTGCATAGTGGAGCTTCTGAAGGAGGCAGATGAATTTTTTTGCCTCTAGTGGTGTTTCTGAGATGTGGAAAAAGAAAAGGCTACTCTTTTTTTTTTTAAGGGTATGGTGGAATCAGTAGGGAGTGTTCTGCCTTGCTGGATGATTAAAATACTTAACCAAATGTGGTTATGATATTCTACTTTGCTTTTCTTTCAGTCGGAAAACACTGGGAATCTGGTTACAAAGTTTTGGGTTTTTTTATTAGATGCTGAGAGGTAAAGTGTCTCTGTAGTGCCCTCAAGTGATACTTGATTTTGAAAATAAATAAGCAATCCCACTTTAACTATTCCCCAAGGCTTTCTAATGTGCCTCATCTTCTGCTTTGTTTTGCATATTGCAAGAAATGTAGTTGTACTGAATGCTAAATAAGAAGAACCAGTTGTAATTTGACTTGTTTTTAAGAGTGAAGTGTGCTGGCAAGTGTGTCTAAAGAAAACCATATGATCTGATTATAAAAAAAATATTTTAAAACTATTGACCTTATTCATTCCCATAACAAGTTTTGGACACTTAAATCCCAAACTGAAAACACTTGCTGTACTATATTTGATTAATGTGCAGTAATAAACTGCAGTAGTATAGTCTCTCTCTGTTCTGAACTGTAACTTATCATATTTTGTTGTGATTTTCAGATTTTTTTATATTAATTTCCAATTCCACATTGGTCTTGAATAGCCAGAGACTTGTAACCTTAAGGATCAAGCTGTGAGTCCTATGCTGTGGCTTACCTGAGTTACTTTAGGAACGAATAGGATGTAGTGGCCTGGTCCCTGGGTATCCATTTTGCATTCTTAGCAAGAGAATCCTTGAATATGAGAATTTCACTCTCCTAGAAGAACCAGCTGCATTTTTATTCTCTTTTGATTTCTTTTTTAGCCTGTCATGAGGATTGCATAGTCTAAGCATATCCTCACAATCTCTTGTAGTGTATAAGGCACGTTCTTAATGAGCAAATGAACTGTTACTAAACAGTACTTTCAGATGACTTTATGCTTCTGAATGATGAAGGGATAGCTGATTTAGAGAAAAATCTTTGCATTTGAAGATTGCCACTAGACACCCTAATAGTATTTATACAGTCTCAGGGAGCAGTTTCCAAAGTGGTGGTAACGTGTGATATGTCAGTACAAATTAACTTTCCCTTAGAACTCTCAAAACAGAAAATGTAGAACAAATTTTCTACTGTAACAAAGTTACTGAAGTACTTGCCATAAAAATGTCTTATCAAACTGCACAAAATCAGACTACACAAAACTCATGTTTACTGGTTATCTGAGATCCAGATGTTTTTGGGAATGGGTTACATCATCAAGAGTATTTCTGATGGATTCTGAGTGTGGAAGTATGTGTTTAGGAAATGTATGTCTTACTAACATGCTTCTTTGGTTCCTATAATGTGACGCTGGAAGATACATAATTCTCATCCATAGAAAACCCCTTCTGATACAAAAAATGGAAGATAAACTTGGTTAATGTTCTTCTGTAACTTTACGTGAATTCATTTCTGCCTTTTACTGATGTTCCTGTCTGATGAGCCATACACTGGGAACTCTGGATTTCTAATACAAAAGTCCCACTAATATTTCTTAATTGAGAAGGCTGACTTGGTACCATCTTTCAGCTGTTTCAGATTGACCACACTAGCCCCAAGCACCTGCGTGGGGAATTACCAGTCTGCCTGGTATTAAGTGTAGCTGGGAAGCAAACAGGGTAGCCTTTGAGGGGAAAGAAAGTATATGGTATATAAGTCTGCAATTAGTCATTGGCTGCTGCATTTTAATAGAAAACATAATTTAGCATTTTTTTTAAAATCAGGTGCTCTGTGGATGTGTATAGTCTTAAATCCCCACTGCAAGTTGGAGCAGAAGTCCAGTTGGCTAAAACAGCTGAAAAAATGGAACAGTGTGGATGTTTGTCCCTGGGAAGATGGAAATCATGGAAACGAGCTACCCAATTTAACCAATGCTTTGCCTCAGGGTGCAAATGCTAACCAAGGTGAGCCTAAACGTATGCACTGACTGCAACATACAATATAACCTCTATCTTATATACTCTAGCCTTGCAGAATTCAGCACTCTTTCCTAGGGCAAGTAACTTTCTTGTTGAGGACTGACCAGCCAAAAATTAGTTTTACTAATACTGTCTTTGCAGAAGAACAAATAAGTAGGTTTTTTATTGTACTGGGGCTGCAACATTTTCAAAGCAAGCATTTGTGTTAAGTCTTCTAACTTTTCACTTGGTGCTTCTAAATATTGTTGCATAAAAATTGGATGTCCTTGAATTATGTTGTGTAAAACCCTGATGTTTCTTTGCTTGACTATTATCTTGTATTTCTTCTGGTGTTGGGGTTTTTGTTTTATTTGCAGTTACAAAGGCCTGATAACTATTTAAAGAGAGATCTGTTGAAACTACATTAATCTTGTATGTGAGAAACTAAAGCAGCTCTTTGTGGGATATGCTCTGTATGTGTCATTTGCATTACCAGGTGCATGGAGGGTGTGGAAGCAATGCTGCCATCTTGGAGGATGTGTCTTTTCTTACTCAATATCATGCTTTCTAATCTAAAATGTGATTATCAAATCTGACAGAAGCTTTGTACAATCCTCTTCAAGCACAGATGGCTATTTTGCTAATAACTTGACAAAGTGCAGGGTATTTACTCAGGAAAAAACCCTCATAATCCTAAAAACCCTCAGTATTGATGGCAGATTTGCACTTAGTTGGGTTTTTTCTTGTTTCTTTTGCTTGAAAGATTACTGCTGAAGGAAAAAGCTTGGTTCATTATTAAATCTCACAGCTAGCCAGGGGCATGTAAGTTCATTCAGCAAGTGACTGCTTACAGAGGTATTTTGCTTCCTCATGATGTTCAGACCAATGTGAGCGGGCTAGTGGTAACTCTGACATAGCTTCTCAACATTCACAGACATAGTGCCATGTTAGTAGAAAAATTTTGCCATCGGAAGTTGTCTAGTAAGGACTATGTCAGTCCTATAGCTTCAGTACCTCACTGTATTAACAGTATTTGTATATGTTCATGACAAACAAGGTTATACAAGTGCTCAAAGGTAATGTCACTTCTCAAAGAGAAAAACTACAAATCTTTTGTACAGTTTATCCATCCCTCATCCTGACAAGTCTCGGTCTGAGGAGAAAAACTGGTCATGGTTGAGTGCCATATACTTTCTAGGTTGTTTTTAGGGGAGTTTGTACATGCTGTTGAATGTCCTTCACCTCTATTTGTTCCCTCTGCAAAGTCCTATTTATCATCAGCTGTGCTGGTTTCTAAGATTTCTCTCTGAATGTAAATGGATGGCACACACGTTGTCTGAGCTGTGGGTAATAATAGGATGTGAAAAGTCATCTGCAGGCTGCTTGGTGGAGAGGGAGGCAAGGCAGACTGCCATTGGCTGGGGTTTGGTGAATAGGCAGAAGATAAGAATACTGTGAATGAGTAAAAGCTGATGCAGCTTTCTGAACTTGTGAAAATGACAGATTCATCGAACAGACCACATAGGACAGTGTTTACTCGAGCCATTGAGGCGTGTGATCTGCACTGGCAGGATAGTCACTTACAGCACATTATCAGCAGTGACTTGTACACCAACTACTGTTACCATGACGACACTGAAAACTTGCTCTTTGACTCTCAGGGGTGGCCCCTCTGGCATGGTAAGTAGCTAAAGCAGAAAGACGTTTCCATGACTTGCTGCTTTGTTCATTTTCTGTGGCATTATTTTGGGGGGTGGTGGTGGGGAGATGGATGAAGAGCCTGGCAAAAAGAACAGAGGCTTCCTTGAAATGCTGTCTCAGAAGTAGTCCTTTAAGTCTCTCTTGCATAGTTTTAAAAACAAAATAAAACAGAAAAAAAAAAAAAGCAACCCTTTTGAGTAACCTAGCAAAACAGACCACTGCAAATATGGAAGCATTGCTATTCCTCAATTATCTTCTCTGTTTTAGAACATGTTCCTACAGCCTGTGCAAGGGTGGATGCATTACGATCTCATGGATATCCACGAGAAGCACTGAGGCTAGCAATAGCTATTGTTAATACACTAAGGCGGCAGCAACAGAAACAGCTGGAAATGTTCCGGGCTCAGAAGAAAGGTAAATGTGGGGAAGAGAAGGGCAAAGGACATGCAAGTGGACAGTAACACCAGACAGGAACTTCGCACAAGGAAACTGGTTTTGAAACTAAAGTGAATGAGGTGACTTTTAACTCTTCAGTCCAGGTAGTGGTAATGTCACATTCTGGATGTCAGATTTTCTGTAAGCTGTGTTGTGAGCTGTGCAGGGCTCTATTCAGCCTTCTGCAATATATCTGATATGATAGGCCTTTATCCCAATCCTGGGTTTTGGTTACAGAGTGAAAATAGTAACCCTGTGTAATTTACAGGCTTTTGAGCAGAACTTTGCATTTAGTGTGTCAGGTCTTTAATTTTTCTCTCTCTGACATAAAATTTTGCTGAACTCTATATTCTGAGGTGTAAGCCTGAAGTTGACATTGAAAGTAACGAGGCAAAATCTGCACTCCAGAAATTCATCAAATTTGGCAGTGTGTTCCAAGAGAATATCTTCTAATGCTTACAGTGTTTCTGAATAGAGGGGGATTGGTGTTTCTTTTGTTGGTTGGTTCATTGGTTTTGGATTTGAAATGCTGTCTCTTATAAAATATTTTGTGGTGTTTCTCTGATCACTACCCTTGGATTTTTTGAAGGAATGTTCTCCTTCAAATATAGTTTCTGTCATGTGATCCTTGCAACCCAAAATAATCCTGCACTGAACTTTTTTAATTTGAAGTGGCAGTGGAAGAAGAAGATGGCTTTGTGGTAGAAGAATGCATGAGAAAAACTAGAATTACTTTCTCAGCTGCTACAATAATCCCTTTGTTCAAAATTTTTTTACTTCTTATTTCCTACTCTTAAATGTGTATATCCTCATGCATTGTAGGTAAAAATAACAGTGCGAAGTCATATGTGTAAATTTTTGAGTGTGTGTTCAGATGTTTTCCCAGAAATAAGTATTTAGAAGATAAGGTATGCACCTAGCTGAAAAAAACTGAGCTGCAGTTCCTATGTGTCTCCATATTTTTTCCCATAGTACTCAAGGAAGAACATTTTCTTTGAGCACTGATTTTGGTAAGAAGGGAGGTGTCCGTGTCAGTGTGTGTTTGTACCACTGGCAGGTGTGAAGAGTCTGTTGCAAGTTGTGTGCTGGTTGTAATACTACTCCTCTTCATTCCCAGTTTCTAGGGCAGCACATACGCTTTCAATACTTGTGTTAATTTCCTTTCCCTTGAGCAGTTTCTATAGCTGTCAACTAATATAAGGCTATTATAAAACAAAAAAATGGAGCATGTGAAATGTGATCCATCCTACCCCAAAACAAAGAAGTTTGTTGTTTCTGTGTTGTCACTCACTGCTTTTTTATTTTTTACTCTAGTGGAATTTGTAAAAGATGTTCTTTTTATACTGCAAATTGTGCTGGTCTTCTCTGTAACTAGCTATTTGTAAGAAAGACAGTGATTTACTCATTTGTTTTTCATATTACATATCAGTGGATTCTTTAAAAAAACCCTACCTTACTGACAAGTATGTCTGTGTTTCATTTTGTAGCCCCATACGTCTCAATAGGCAGGAGCCTATTTAAAGCTGTGTGATAGAACATGTAGTTACTCAGAAATATGACATTCCATGAACAAGATAGAGTGGAGGCAGGTAGAAGTGTGACAGCAGAGAAACTGAGTGTCCATAATGACTTGTATACAGTTTTTAAATGGTCATCCATAATGTGTCTGACCTCTCATAGTTCCGTTGTGTCTATGTGTCTAGGAGGAAAAAAGTTGGGAGTTAGAGTCAAAGGAGAGTGTTGCCATATGACTCTTAATAAAAAAGGATTAGGAGAAATCACGCTTCCTCCAATTCACTGCACATAACAATTTTTTCATGTCCTGAGCAAATGATGGATGAGGGCTACAGAAAAAACTATCTGTAAAGGTATTTGTGGACTGAAATTTTAAAATGACCAGAAAATGATCCAATTAAAGAACAGGGTGGGGGGTTGTGTACCTCATTTAAACATTTGATTTTATTTTTTTAAAGTAGCTGTCATCCTGAGTTTAGTGAACTTTTTATATACATATATATATAAAAATAAATATAAATAAATAGATGCAGGGTAAGCTCATAATTTATCAAATTGGTCATATTTTAGAATACTTTAATTTATTTCAGTTCCATGAAATTATCTTAAAATGTAGAAGTGGTACTGTATCTTTTGGAGTGAGGAAATAGTTGCGAATATTCTACTAAAACAAGAATCTTTGTTGTAACTCTTCAATGGACATTTTAAGAAGAGTTGCTGGTATCAAGGAAGAAATTTCAAAAGACATTGCAGTCGAAATTTTTGACCCATAATACACTTTGCTAGTACTCAAAAAGTTTGGTTTCAATTCTTCCTCTTTTTTTTTATATCTTCTTTTACATATTCACAAAGGGCAGTGAATTCATGCTGAAAGATACTATTTCCTCTTTCTATGCAGAAGCTACTGGAAATACTTAAAATTCTGTACTGAGAGCATTTTGAGCAGTTTTACTTGTATGACTGTTTTGAGGGGCTAATGTGAGCTCTCTTTCCCTCCCTCCTCCCTGCATGTTTTCTGTCATAGAACTTCTCCACAGAGGAGTAACCTCAGTAACGAATCTTGAAGGTTGGGTGGGACACCCTTTGGACCCCATTGGCACCCTTTTCAGTAGCCTGATGGAAGCCTGCAGGGTGGAGGATGAGGGTTTCCATGGATTCTCGGACTTCACGGGTAAGGCCAAGCAAAGGGAGCAATCTTCTATATGTCTTCATTTACCAGAGGCGTTTTTCTGTCTTACCTTTTTGAATCAGCTTCAAAGCCACTGTTTTTATAGGATAAGAACTCACACTTGCATTCCTTAGGAAAACTCAAGGGAGAGAAAATGTTTAATGTAAACTAAGAAAGCACTTAAAAATTACCAGTTACTCATTCTTGAAGGCTATTCTGTATTTCACACTTGAAATAAAACCAAATAAGACTTCATAGCAGCAGTCCTCTCCACCTCTTTCTGAGAAATTGCAGGAAATCACAGGGTCACAGAGTTGCTGAGGTTGGAAGGCAGCTCTGGAGATCATCTAGTCCACTTGGTCTGCTTGTAGCAGGGTTACGTAGAGAGCACGTTGCCCAGGTCTGTGTCCAGTTGGGTTTTTTGAATAGCTTCGAGAGTGAAGACTGTACAACCTTCCTGGGCAACCTCCTGCAGTGTTCAACCACCCTCATAGTAAAAAAGTGTTTTCTTATGCTCAGATGGAATTTCCTGTATTTCAGTTTGTGCCTATTGCCTCTTGTCCTGTCACAGGATACCACTGAGAAGAGTCTGGCACTGTCTTCTTTACATTCTCCCATCAGATATTTATACATTTTGGTAAGATCCTCCTGAGCATTCTCTTTTCCAGGCTAAATAATCCCACCTGTCTCACTCTCATTATATGAGAGGTGCTGCAGTCCTTTAGTTACCTTGGTGTTCCCGCACTGAATCTACTCCGGAATGCCCATCTGCTGGGGAGCCCACAACTGGACACAGCGCTCCAGATGTGGGCTCAGTCACTAGTGCTGAGCAGATGGGCAGGATCCATTCCCTCAAGCTGCTGGCAACACTCCTAGCACAACCCTGGATGTTACTGGACTTCTTAGCTGCAGTGTACATAATACTTCAAAACAATGACAGAACACTTAAAACTGATCACAAACGTAGTCTGTAAATGGCAGGAGTTTGAAAGTAGTGTTGCTATATCAATACATGATTTAGAATAGGAATAGGATGTGTACACCCATTTTGATTTCAGTGTTTTCTTCCCAGGACTTTAACTGATTAATTCCTTATTCTCAGTCTCTTTCCACTGTTGGGGTAGCTTCTTAATACCACTTGTGTGGACAGAAACTGGATTCATCCCTTTACCTGCAGATCTTTTATATCCATATCAACAATCTTCTTGGGGCTTTGCCTCAAAACTCCTTTTATTCAATTAGATTTTCTTCAATAAATTTCTAATCTCCTATCCACCAATTCTGGAAGAACTTTAATTAAAAAAAAAAAAAAGTGGAAATCAGATTCTCTACAATTATTAAAAAATCAAAGCAACCCATGAAATTGTGTGTTGAAAAGTAACTTCTGCACACACATATGCAATCTTCCAAATGCATTCAGCCTTTCCACTTGCTGCAGTTGCCCATCTCCTGGAATAGGCTGGAATAGAGTTTTGTCATATGTTGTCTGTCAAGTGCCAAGTTAATTGATAGCAGTCTTTAAAGCAATTTATGGCTTGGCCTGTGTGGAATTTGCTTGTAATTGATACTAAAAGTAGGGCTTCTAATGTTAATTATATGCATTTTTATCAGAAACACTACTGTAACGAATTAAAAGCCTGAAAGGAGTGCTAGCAAAATAGAGGATACTTTAAAGATGTGGAGTTCCCAGGCCTATTGTATTTGCACAATTCTAATAGCTTCAACTGAAATCTATGCAGGTGCACAAGCACCTTTCCTTTCCTCTTACACATCAAGGCTTTAAGGAAATGCAGAAGTGGATGGGGAAAGAAATTGAAATGATCTTCCAATTTTGTCTTCATTAACCCAAAGCTAGAGAACTGCCTTTCTCTAAATTGTGCAGTTTAAAAATGAAAACTTTTATTTTTATTTGAGTGGATTATTTAAAACCCACTTTTTGTGTATTTAAAACTCACTCTTAATGTATTTCTGCCCCATAGAATGGGATTACATACTTTAGATTGGATTTTGAGACTGTACTAATAATTTAAATAATTTAAAAAAATTAATACTAACAGAGGAAGCATTTGTATATGTAGCATTGTAGGCAGATTATGGGTTAGAATGGTTTACTGATCTGTTTCTCTTTCTGTGTCACCCCTTACAGAGAACATGGGGCAATGCAAATCTCTGGAGTACCAGCACCTGCCTGCTCACAAGTTCTTAGAAGAAGGGGAATCTTATTTAATGTTGGCCGTGGAAGTAGCATTGATAGGGCTGGGACAGCAACGAATAATGCCTGATGGCTTGTATGCACAAGAGAAGGTTTGTCGAAATGAGGAGCAGCTCATTTCTAAGCTACAGGAAATTGAATTGGATGATACTCTGGTGAAGATTTTTCGAAAACAAGCAGTCTTCCTATTAGAAGGTAGCTGAATATAGATGCTAACTGCTCCTTTAAATTGTCTGGGCTTACGCAAGCACATGGAAAGAGTGTTCCTGTGTAAACTGCCTTACATGTTTCAGATGGTTTTTTTACTTAGAACTCCAGGAAAAATACTTTCAGAGTTCTTATGAAAATCAGACATACTTTAGATGTTGCATGACTGTAGAGGTATGGCATATATTGACCTGTAAACCTTTTGTTTTTATTTCGATTACATTTTGTTCTTTACATTTATTGTGTGTCATAATCTTAATAACCTGATTATACAATCCAGGCTCACTATTATATAATGCAGGCATCAGTTATTAACAGTTCTCAGGTAGCAAAATTCTAGGAATTTCTTGTATCCTGAGCATGGGACTGGAATGGCAGCTGTATAAATGTATGAAGATTTTTACCTCTATTCCCAAGTGAAGAGCTCAGAAATTTCACTTAGAATTGCTGAGAGAGAAATGTAACTTTTTTTGGTGGCAATTAGGAAAACTACTTGCCTTTGAAGCTTGTATTGTATATAAGAATGAAATTTGTGTTAAAATATTGAGGCTTAAGACCTGGTCTTGTGACTAAACTCTGACCAAGACAAACAATTTTTGTTTGGGAATTAGCGAGTGTTGCAATAAAATCTGTACATAGAAGTGCATACTTTTGCCTTAACTTTCAAAAAGGTTTAATATGTAGCACTTAAGCCTCACATTCAGATTGTAGTTTCATGGGTTCTGAGGTTGTCTTTCTGGTTTTTGGTTTTTTAAATGGAAGAAAAAGCTTTAAAGGAACCAGTTAGCCAAAGGCATGGTTCAGGTTTTTGAGTGCCTGCTCAAGGGGTGGAGGGTAGTGTGGTACTTCTCTAGTTCAGTTGGGAAATTGTTGCAAAGTACTCGGGTTTGCTTTCTTTTTGTAAGTCCTTACTCTTTTAAAACTTCCTCTTTTGTGGAAGAAGGGCAGTATGTTGCTTAGGGTTCTCAGCTGTAAGTCACTGGTTTTGGCCAGATTGTTAAAAGCTTGTGCTGTTGGAAATGGTAGAAAAGCTACACCATAGGGAGAGTTTCCGTCATGATATGGCTGTACTGCTGCTTTATGGCCTTTGGACAAGAACAGCTACTGTCTAGATCGAGCTATCAACTACCACACAGGATTCCTATGTATTATAGAATCAGTTTGCTGCATCTGTTTACTGGCAAGGATGCTTTATGAGGAAAAGACAGAATTTCTCTGACATATTCTATGATAATTCCAGTTTATGGCTTTGATCACTAAAATTCTTCTGTTTACTTGGAGTAGTAGAGCAGGAAATCTGCTAATATAACTACCTAAAAAATTGGCCATTGTGAGTAGTGTGCAACAATGGTCTTGCATTAGTGTGTGATGAGAAATCTGGCTCTTCTCTTAGTTTAGTTGACTCCATGTTAGGCAGAAACTGCTGGCCCACACGGAGGAAATGCTGTGCAGTGATTTAAGAGGCTAATTATATCATTTGAGAGTTTTTAGTTAAAGTCCTACAAATACAATAAGGAAAACTTAATGCAATATTAAGCTGATTTCTGTGCTGTTAATGCAAATTAGTACATGCTGTATGTAGCTACTTGAGTGCATGGGAAACAGAACATGAGACTGTTTTGCAAGAACTGTTCTAACTTTTTGTTTGACTGCTAAGTTAATGGGAGAATATATTTTCATATAGATGCTTTCTCTTGTATTCTTTATGTCCTAACTGAGTTTCTGGCTGCACCACCAACTGGCAAACATTTCATTTTCATTTCATTTCGAAGTCCTTTCATTCAAGCAATGCCAGCTAGCTTTGAATGGCTTTCAATTTAATTTTAAATTATTATGAGACACACTGTCACCTACTAAATCTTCACTGACATTTCCTTTGTAATAAGCCCTGGCCTTCAGAAATGCCCACCTGTGGAGCTTGGAATTTTTTCACGCCTAGCGATTCTTTATCATTGCAAGTTTTGCTAAAGCATCAGTCAAAAACATTGCTGATACAGCTTGGCTGTTCCTCCTCATCTGCTTCAGTGTAGAGTAAGGGCATGTTAGCTTGAACTGCTGCTGAAAGCAGTTTAAAAGCCACATGTGACTCCACAGTGAAAAAGTGAATTCACACAGCTGTCCATCCATCCAAGTGTGGTAGGTTGGAGTCTCTAGTAGAAGTTGTAGAAATTCTAGGACTGCTGGATGCTATCTGTGCAATAACAGTCCACTGATACAAGATTCTTAGTCTGTATCTTGCAACATTTAATGCCCAAACCTCTTGTCACTGAAGTAAAAACCGGTTTGACACAGTTTTCCTGTTAGTAGAAATAACAGTCTTAAGTTTGCAGGGAAAATATAGAAATGGGATTCATATGCACTATGAACATTTAGAACTTGGCAAATAAATAGTTGCATTTAACTCTGGTGTTGTTATCAGTCCTGTTGCTGCTGTTGTTAAGTTGAAATCTATACTTCACTGAGTGAGAAAAAGCCATTGCCTAAAAAAAAAAAAAAGGGGTAGTTTTCCCACAAAAAATAGAATTTTTGAGGTCATGTGGCTATAATGGACAAACAAGAACCAAATGGACTTTGATGCACAAACTGATCTAGCATTCTCTGAATCACAGAATTGTTCAGGTTGGAAAAGACTTATAAGATAATCGAGTTCTACCATTAACACAGCACTATAGTGGTCACTGTTAAACCATGTTCCCAGGTGACACTTCCACAATTTTACTGAACACGTGCAGGAATGGTGATTCCACCACTTCCATGGACAGCTTGTTCCAATGCCTGATCACCCTTTCAGTTAAGAATTTTTTCCTAATATCCAATCTAAATCTCCCCGGCCCTTGTTACCTGGGAGAAGAGCCTAACCTCCACCTGGCTTTCAGGTGGAACTTCTTGTCAGGTAGTTGTAGAGAGAATAAGATCTCCCCTAAGCCTCCTTTTCTCTGGGCTAAACAGCTGTCTCAGCTGCTTCTCACACGACTTGTGCTCCAGGCCCTTCACCAGCACCTCAATGTCTTTCTTGTAGTGAGGGGCCCAGAAGTGAACACAGGACTTAAAGTGTGTCCTCACCTGTAGCTGGTACAGGGGGACAATCACTGCCCTGGTCCTGCTGGCTACACTATTACTGAGCCAAGCCAGGATGCCATTCATCTTCTTGGCCACCTGGACACCCTGCTGGATCATGTTCAGCTACTGTAGACCTGCACCTCCAGGTCCTTTTCCATTGGGCAACTTTCCAGTTACTCTTCCCCAAGCCTGTAGCACTGGCTGGGGTTGTTGTGATCCAGGGGCATTGTGCACATCAATCCCTATGCATCCCATTGGGGTGTGACTGCTTTATCACAAATGCACCAAGAAAAAAAAAAAAACTGATTACAGTAGGAAAATATCTTTAATTGAAGTTACATGACCAATCACCATAGCAGCACCTGATCCCTCAAAAGTATCACTTGACATTAGGCATTTAAATGACTGTTTGGTTTGGACTTGGTCAAGTTTTGGTATATCTAAATGGTATTTAGCATACTTCCAATACATTGTGTTTATATATTTCACTGAAAATAGCAATATAACTGTAACTTTTTAAAGCAAACTCTGTCTTTGGATACCAGTTCTAACTGAAGGTATAGAGAATGCTTTTGAAGGTCCAGAAGTTGGGTTTTTGCAGTATATAAAGACTGACATTCTGTTCATCTTTCCTGCAGGTGGACCGTATAGTGGTTTAGGTGAAGTCATCCATCGAGAGAGCGTTCCAATGCACACATTTGCCAAGTATCTCTTCACCTCTCTCCTACCTCATGATGCTGAATTGGCATACAAAACTGCACTGAGAGCCATGCGGTATGTATTCACAGGTTGTCTAGAAAGAGCACCCAGTAGTGGATGGGAAAAGGGGAAAAAAGCTTGGTAATCAAGACCTAATCTATTTTTCTCGATTACACATTCTTCCCTTCAAGGAGAAATTATTTTGGTTCTGTCATCTATAAAAGTAATTGTTGTCTGTAGTAACTGCAGTATAATGATTTGTAAATGTTCTGTTAGTGTTTATTTACACCTGTAAACCAGGATTTCCTGTCACAAATCCTCCACTCTTGGAGCATGAGATTTTGTGTTATACAACCACTTTAGTGTATGTGTTTTCTCACCCCTGTGGTTTTATGTTTAAGATGGTATTGATATAAGGAAACAAGGAAAGAGGCATTTCACTGGAAGTCTCAGGATCATTTGTTGCTGAACCTGTTCAATAGGACTATTTGTTTCATTGGCCTTCTTTATAACTTAACTCTCAATGATAGATCTGAACCCATATGCTGTGGTCTAAGCCTGTGCATTTTTTTTTTGTGCTTCATAACGTCTTGCCCTCTTCTGGGTGAATGTTGGGATTTAAATGGAGTATATCCGATGACAACAAAATGTCTGATTTGCATTCCATTTGTCTTCAGTAATCAGGAAAAAGATGTTTCTCAGGGAGTGTTTAGTGGGTGCTGGCTCTATCTCAAGGCAGACCAGGTTGGTAATGGTGTCTAAGAAAAGCCTTCTGAATGAGATTTCAAGGACCTAAATTATCAACAATAAATCCTTTGTCCACACAGAATGCAAGGAAGAAACTGGCCTCATCTGAATTGTCTGGTTTCTGTGAAGAGCCTAGTAGTTGATGGTTGATAAAGAGTAGCCACAACTTAATACTAAGAGCAATCAAGTCCTAGAGTTTAAAAAAGAAAACATGTTAAGCTTTCCTGGTCATTATTACCAAGCATGATTGCACAGTGATTGAAGGACATACTATCCATATAAGTAGTATTTAGCTTCAACAAATAGTTTGTGCCTATATGATTTGGAGGTGTTTATTCCGGAACTACTTTCTCCAAATAGCTAAATAGGGAGAAAATAATTCTGTATTCAAAAGAATAAATGGGAGGCCGTGCATAAGAACAAAACATAGCTATTGTCAGGGCAAGCCAAAGGTCTGCTTAGCCTGTTTGGCATTTTCCTGGCTCCAAGAGATCCTAGTAATGGAAGTTATGTGAAAGAGTCTAAAAAATAGGAAGAGTGACCTCAAATACTTGCTGCTTATAATTAACATTTTAGGAAATACATTGAGAAGACAAAAGTACATTACTGATGAGCTATTGAGAATATTCAAATATATGATCAGAAAGCTGCCTGGACCGTCTAAGTATGCTTCTATTCTTTTATCTCAGGGTGAGTTCGTCAATAACTAGTTATATCACATCAGGAAGATAGTACCAAATGTGATAGCTGGGGGTTTTTTGGATCATTTTTTGGTTCGTTTGGGCTCTCCCCAGAAACCAGTCATAACTGAAAACTTCTTTTTTGAAAGTTTCCTTTCTCAACTTGAAAAACAAGCAGGACACTGAAAGATCCAACTGATGACATCTCCATTTAGTCCTGGGTAGCTCCAGCCCCCTTTTGCTGTAAACCTGACATCTTGGTCAAAGAAGTTACTCTTCAAATAGACCAGTATAAGAAAGAGTTGTCAGAGTCCATCTGGTAAAATCACGGGAGACATCAGTGCAGTCAGGGCTGTTCTCCATAGCCCTTGTGTCATAACTTTATAAAACAGATGAAATTTCAGCCTTAAACAGTAATCGGTCTTTTTGTAGCTTGATATGTGGCAGTCTTCAGAAATGTGGACTTCTATCTTGAACTGTGGTGATGGCAGATTTAGACTCTTCCTATTCTGTGTCTGCCTGCATTCCTCCACACTTCGCAAATTGTCCTGAGGAAGGTTGATTAGTCTTTCCATTCACACCAGTGTTAGTTCAGTGCATTAAAGACTCCCAATACAAACCAAATGAAAAAGTAACGTAATACTGCCTCAAGGGGGCAAGAATAAAACATGAAGATTGAATGTCTGTCTCATGGCTGAGTGGTTGAGTAGTCAGAAGATGAAAACTTGAGCATCTTTTCTTCCATGGCAGGGAGGAAATGGCTGTGGCAAGCACAGAAATCTCATGTGGAAATTAGTAAAGGTACTGCATAGAAATCTCTCCAGCTGTTCATGCTTTTAGAAGTGAAGCGTATTTCTTTTCTCACTTCAACTTTTATTAACGAGGTTAACTTCCCAAGACCCCAGTTAATTGGTTCTCCAGACATAAGCGTTTAATAGTGTCAGTCTGCACACAAGCCTGCATGGGTTAATGACCCATGATAGCATCTCTGGAGTGTTTAATCTCTCTGTTCAAAAACACCTGTTGCTGCTTAATTTTTTGAGTCCTGTTTCAGTGTGTGGAATGTTCAGTTTGAAATCAGTGGAAACTGATACCACAAAGCCTTTCATATGTGCACCTCAGGTCTGCAAGGACAGAGTTGTCCTACCTTGATGGTCACTTCTGTCTACAATTCTCTGCTTGCACCACTGAAACATGTGGAGCAAAACTTTGATGAATGTGGATCTGCAGTGACCTAGTTGACTGCTCACTTGGAATCTGAACTTGAATATTTGGCTTAGTTTGGCTGATCCCTTGTTAAGCATGAATTTCACCCCAGGCTTTGGGAGCCAGATCTTAATGATGATGTTTAATCACAAGGTAGCTTTACTAAAACCTCACTAAATAATTGATGTTCCAAGCGGGGAAAAAAAAGAAAAGGCAAGAATGCTGAATCTCTCTGTGCTTTTCTGATGTTCCCCAATCTTGCCATAACTGCATGAGAGCTACCAATTCACAACAACATTTCTTTTCACAGCAAAAGACCACAGAATCTGGCAGTGCAATTCAAAGTACCTAAAGATTTCCCCAAAACAGACTCTTTCTTTCCTGTTCTTTTTCTATTTACTGTTACACATAACCTAATAATCCCTTTTTTCATTAGGTAGTTGGGATTTTTACTGTTTATTGAAACTATCTTATAATTCATCTCTCCCTGCAACCTCACTCTATGCTTGGAAAAAATCAGCTGAAGAGTTTATATGTGTTTTATTCTTACACATGTAAAGAGGTGTCTCAGTGGTACTAGGGAATAGATTTTACTCAATACAAGAGTAAAAAAGGAAGGGTTTGGGGGATTTTTTGTATTAACATGCACATACACGTGTCTGAAAATGTTAATATAGCCTGCTGATAGTTATTTATGTGGTGTGTTGAATTTTTTTGGACCTGCTTGATGCCTTCCCATGTATTCAAAATTACCTTTCTCAGTGAATTCTTAAATGGACTATCGTATTCTTTTTCTAAATATACTATCATATGCTTCAGCACCTACAGAAAATTGATGAAACTTAAATCTATCTTGCTGTGAGAAAAAAAACCAAACATGTACCACAGTTGCTTACAGAACTTAGGTATTTATTTAACTCAAGAAATTTTAACTTTTGTTTAAACGAGGTTATTCCATGAGAAATATTCTATCACAGAAAAACACAATGCATTGGATTTTCAATATTCAGTAGTTGCAATTTGGTTGACAGAAGAGATCCAACCTTTTTTTACTCCCAGGTGACTTCCTGCTAGAAAATCACTTGCATATGCAAGCTGGTAGAAACAAACCTCCGGTAGTAACCCTCATCAAGAAGCTAAGCACTGGAAAGCTTTTCTTCTGGACATTGCCTTATTACTCTCATTTGATGTCTCATTAACCCTTTATGTCCTGAAACTACACTTAATTGTTTTGAAAAAAAGCGCCTCTTTTTGTTCACTCCTGCTTTTTGCATTGGCATTTATAGGGTATCTGGTGTACTTTCTGTATCTAGTGTATTGTAGATGCCATCAGTTCAGTCTCTGTGTGTGGAAGTATGCAGCAAGGCCGTGGAGACTAGCAGCAAGGAAAGAATGTAAATAAGAAGTGAACATCCAATCATATGTGAAGGCTGGTAATAATATATAGATAATAGAGCTAAGAATAGTTTTGGTATGTAAGATTCTACAGTCAGAGTGTGAGTGCAGCTGTGTGAGAACAAGATGTAATATACTGAATGAAGGAATAAAAAGCTGAATTTAGGCCATCATCATGAAGTGCCCAGTTTTAATTTTATGGTCGTCCTCAATATACAACAAACAACATTTGTGGGTTGTCACTTGGATTGTAGTAGTCAACAATAAATACGTTAATTTGAATTTTCTAAATATGAATGCTCTTTGTTGGAGAAAACTGTTGTAGATTGATGCATACTTGATTAAATTTTTGCTTCAGGATTAGTAAACAAAATCTGATAATAATTTTAAAGGAAACTTCCTCTGTCACTCCTATTTGGGACCCTAACTTTGGATTTTGGTACATTATAAAATGTTGGTAGGGTAAAGTTTAAGGACTTCAAAAAGTAGTCATAGTTGAAAAGTAGAATGTCCTTTTGGATGTAATTTCATGTCTGAATTAATTGCAAGGTGAAAATCTAAATGACTAGTTGAATATCTTTCTCCATTACTTTGAACATTTGTAAGTGAAGAAGGTGTGTTCCAAATATTCAAAAATATTTACAAGGTCTCAGTACAGCAAGAAGTGCTCAACTTTCCTTCCTTGGGGCTGTGGTTCAAGGATTGAAACACTGGTAGGAATTAAAACTTCACCTCTGTATACTGTGCAGAAAATCTCTGCTGCCTTGGCTAATGAGTTGCTTAATTGTCCTGTGAATTTCTGCCCTTTGATATAGTCAAGTCTGGCAAATGGAATATTAAGATTCCTCAAGAAAAGAAGTGGTTTTCCAGTATTGGGGGTTTTTTAATGTAACTAAAAAGGCACATTTCAGCAGGACCAGGGAAGTGTTTCTTCCACTGTAGTCAGTGCTAGTGAGACTACACCTTGCGTACTGAGAACTTGTCCAGTTCTGGGCCCCTCAGTTCAGGAAGGACGTTGAGGTGCTGGAGCAGGTCCAGAGAAGAACAACCAGGCTGGTGAAGAGACTCAAACACAAATCCTATGAGGACGGGCTGAGGGACCTGGGGTTGTTTAGCCTGGAGAAGACGAGACCTCATCACTCTCTACAACTCCCTGAAAGGAGATTGTAGCCAGGTCGGCATCCATCTCTTCTCCCAGGCAACCAACAGTAGGACAAGAGGGCATGATCTTAAGCTCTGCCAGGGGAAGTTTAGATGGGATATTAGGAAAAATTTTTTTACAGAGAGAGTAATCAGACATTGGAATGGGCTGCCCAGTGGGGTGGTGGATTCATCATGCCTGGAGGTTTTTAAGATGAGACTGGATGGGGCACTGAGTGCCATGGTCTAGTAATCACGGCAGTGTTGAATCAAGGGTTGGACTTGATGATCTTGGAGGTCTTTCCCAGCGTGGTTGATACTGTGATTCTGTTTCATAGACAAGGCCAAGTGTTCTTTCTGCTTTAATTTAGCTCATGAACAACCAAATGTAATAGTCGTTTAATGAAAGAGGATTTCTTTCATATTTCAGGTTGCTGGTACTGGAATCTACAGCTCCTTCAGGAGACATGTCCCGCCCTCACCACATTGCATCTGTTGTTCCAAACCGGTATCCTCGCTGGTTCACCCTAAGTCACATCGAATCCCAGCAGTGTGAACTGGCATCAACCATGCTGACAGCAGCCAAAGGTACATTGCTGTCAACTAGATGTATGCTTTTAATACTGCATGGAGTAAACAGATTATAAAACTAGTATTTAGGAATCCAAATTGCAGTCTGACGTGAACTTGAAATGGTTACAACAAGCTGAACTGGCTTAAACCTGTCACATAATTTTCTAGTATTTAAGCTAGCTAGGTGGTATCTAGATGACCTTGGTTTGAGCCTGATGAGACAACTTTTTGTTTTTTTGACACTTGGCATTGACTGTGAGACCTAGGAGTCAACAAGTCACTTCTAAAATTCACAAATCAAAATAACTTCTGACCCTAACACCATCAGATACTAGACGAGTTGTGTGCAACAAAAGGGGTGCATGTGTTTTATATGTATGTGATTTAAGTATGGAAGGTTTCTAAAAACAAGATGTGTGTAACTGAAACATCATACTATTGCAGAGCAATGGCAGGCTCAGTTATAATACATCTCCGGGGGTTTTGGGATCATGTTCTCTTTTGGTTATTCTGTTTACACCTTGCAGGTGATGTTCAGAGACTGGAAACAGTGTTAGAATCCATTCAGAAAAATATACACTCCTCATCACACATCTTCAAACTTGCCCAGGATGCATTTAAAATAGCAACACTCATGGACAGCTTGCCAGACATCACTCTTCTGAAAGTTTCTCTGGAACTGGGCCTTCAGGTATTTCCCTGGTTTGTTGTGTTAGTAGAATAATATAGTTGTTGTATTACAGCAGAAGAAAGGAATTGGAACCAATGTTGGTGGGTATAGCTTTTAAGCACAGGAAAGGATACTCTCTTTGGGTTCTGTCTAGAAGTGTTTTAAAATTCTGCTTCCTGATGCAAAGCTCCGTGTATTGGTAAACATAGACCAGGGGTCTGCACAGCCCCTCTTTGCACCATTTAGGTGGAAGAGAGAGCAGTCTTTGCCTACAAGACACTCTTCTGTTCAAGGGTGAGAGAAGACCAATGCAACGGTCTGGCTAGATAGCAAAAGTATTCTACTTTTCCAGGAATGCACTGTATTTTCTGTGTGGCCTTCAGGAGTTTCTTACTATTCCTTCTCTTCTTTCACCTAAATGAGGATTGGTACATGCTTGTTGAAAGTCAGGGTCAACCATAATGACCTGTTGCTAAGGCAGACTGTGCTGACAACAGCCCTCTCATTTCCATCACCAAAATCCTATACTCCACAAGCTGTGGTGTAGTCAGATGCATCTGACTCAGCTTGAGGTGTACAAGCACCTCAGATGAGTTTTCAGGCTCTTCGGAGAGACTTTCTAAGCTAAAAGGAGACAGCTAAGTAGTAATACTTCCTGACACTTTTGAATCTTGGAGTTTACATGGTTCATTTCAACAAAAATTAATACCTTCATCCTTCTTCAGGGAATTCTTAAAAAAACAAAAGCAAGGCTCAGAAAACCATTTATTACTTTGCTTCAGTAAATAAAGCTCCAAAGATTTCTGGGGCAAGGATACTTTTTATGCTGAAGTAAGGTATTATTTGTCTATTCTAGGCTGTTAGAAACCAAAGCCTTTAACAAAAAGCTGAGGTTCTGTATGCTTTTTTAGCCTTCCATACTTTCCAAGGTCACTGTGGAAACCTGCTTGTTTCTTGACATCCTGGAATGTTTCAACCTTAAATGTTTGTTTAAGTGAGAAAGGGAAAAACCCTTAGAGCTGACCTGTGTGTCACTTTAAGTGTTCACCAAGTATCATTCAGTGGAAAAAGCACACTTCGGATATCACGGTATTCATGGATATTCTTGTGTGGTTGACAGTGTCATCAGAATGTCTTCAGTGAGGTCTAGTGGAAGTAGTATCATAAACCCATACTTTCTCCTCAGTCCCAGGGTTTCAGTCAGATTGGTGTAGAACTCATCTGACACTTCTCTGTCCCAAACTTACCAAAGGTGTTTTAAGAATCTTAAAGATTTGCTTTCCAGAAGGAGGATGCATAACACTTTTCTGGTAGCAACTCCTGGCTGTGTATTTTTCTACAGTAATGCTTTTCCTGCCAAAAACTTAGTGTCAGTACTGCCTCTAGTGGCCTACCAATTATTCCCCTTTCTCTTCCCTTGACTTAGTTGTATTTAGATTGTATTTATTCACTGTCTGGTATCTGATAGTTAATACGACATTTATATGCCCTAGAAAACTCCTTCTGCTCTTATATGGTAAACTTAAACAGCAGTGCCCTCACAGGTATACAGTTCTACCTTAGCTACAGCAGTGATGGGGGATGATACCAGCACTTTCACAGCTCTGTCACTGGGATCTCTGAGAGAGCAAAGTCTCTTACGTTGTTCAAGATTTGAGAATGGACTCCTGGACTCCTGGGTTCTTTATCCTGTTTCCAACAGCAGCATGTATTATGTGACTCATCAGACGGAAGGCCTTTAAAATTGGCTGTGAAAAGAGTTCATCAACATGGCTAAATGGACATGGAGTATCTTATGTGTATTCTGTCCTTTGGTACCTTACTGGCGTAGACACTGTAAGATCTGTAGGTACAGGAGGGGCTTCTGCTCCTCTGATTTTCTGTTGTATTTACATCAGTGCAACTGTCACTGCACACATGCAAACACATAATGCTGACAGAACTGCTGGGCAAATCAGTGGGGGTTATTCACACATTGTACTGTCTACTCTTTTACATGGGTCTGAATCATGGGTCATTTACCACCACCACTTGCGTCTCTTAGAACGCTTCCATCAGCGCTGCCTCCGTACAATCCTAAACATCCACTGGACGGATTATGTGACCAACACGTCTGTCCTTGAACAGGCAGCAGTCACGAGCATTGAGGCCATGCTGCTGAGAACACAGCTGCGCTGGGCAGGGCACGTCTCCAGGATGCAGGACTACCGCCTCCCTAAGATCGTGCTCTATGGGGAACTTGCCACTGGCTGCTGCAAGAGAGGAGCCCCGAAGAGGAGATACAAGGACTACCTGAAACAATCCCTCAGCCTTGGCCATATTGATCATCACCATTGGTCTACCCTGGCCTCCAATCAGGAGGCCTGGAGACACACCATCTATAACGCTGCTGCTGCTTTTGAGAACACACGCAGGATCACTCTCGAGGAGAAAAGACAACGCAGAAAGAATCGCGTCTCGTCGATATCACCTGGGGAGTCTTTCTGCTGTGCC
Organism: Myiozetetes cayanensis; assembly: GCF_022539395.1. Lineage (NCBI taxonomy): Eukaryota > Metazoa > Chordata > Aves > Passeriformes > Tyrannidae > Myiozetetes > Myiozetetes cayanensis. The sequence goes on from NW_026087631.1 coordinate 47,331,205, forward strand.
TTCTGCAACCGGACTTGTCTATCTCGCATTGACCTTTTTAGCCATCAGCGTGCTTGTAGCAAGCGTGGGTAGAGCCCTTCTCAAATCTTCGTTCACGAAGCCTAGCCATGGTGATTCACACTGATTTGGCAAGTGATGTCCTTTCCTCCCAGACCTGTGAATGAATGAATGAGTGAATGAATGAGTGAATGAATGAATGAATGCATAAACTTACTTCCAGTATGCATGATGAACAGGTTTTGCATTGGTGTAGGAGTTAATGATTGCTTGACCATTTCTTGCATCTCTTACGGGTGGTGAGATCTTCTGGTCCTTTATAAGAAATTCATATAAAAGTTCATCAAGACAAAGTCAAGGTTACTGCATGTCAAAGAGAGCTTGGTTTTCAGATAAGGTCATGTAATTCCCAGGGACCACTCATCATTTTCAGACTTCTTGACTTGTTGAGAAGGTGTCTTAATTGATAAGCATACATCTTGGATAGATCTTGGGCAGATGTGGAGTTCTCTTTTAGGAAAAGGTAGCTCAAAAAATGAGCAGTTCTTTGGTTGCATTTGTTACAGTATATATCAAGAAACTTTTTGTTCACAAAGAAACTATTCCATGTCAAACAACTAGATATGGTACTGTTTTTAATCTCGAGTTAGGACTGTCTACACTGGATCTGTTATTATACCCACTGCATGTGCTGAAGGCTCTTGTGACTGCTGATACTTTTACAGAGAAAGAAGTCATCACAGAAAACTTTCAGAGGAGTAATCATTCACACTAGGTTTTTTACCTGCTTACTTCCCTCACCAGTGGCTGAAATCAGTCTATAACCCTGTAATTTCTCTTGGATTCAGCTTGGGGGAAGCTGAAAATTCGTCATGGTTTTTGGAAGAGTGTTAGCCTTCAATTTATGTGACCTACAGTGCAGGAGGTCACAGTTGCCTTCCCTTTGATGGACAATGGGACAGTTATGTTCACTCCGAAGTCTGTGCCTGCCTGGTTTTTCTCCAGGAAGATTTCAAGCAAAGGCTGGTTCTATGATTTATCTTAGACTTAATTGACTTATCTTAAAATTTTAATATTTTAAAATGTGTTCAATTGCTCCTTATAGATCAGTGTGCTTTCTTTCAAAATGCTGTTCTCCAATCTAGCACTTAGGCTCCTTATCAATCTCTGCATCATCAAATTATCCATCTACAGCATAGGACTAAAAGAGGTGGCAGGTGTAACAAATATGGCAGAGCTACGTGCCACTTTGAAGTGGCACTGAAGTAGGACTGGGAGAGGATATGGGTTGAGAACCCTCTTACAAATGCTGATGACTGCAAGCTGTTTTGTAAGTGCATTTGTTAATTTTAATATGTAAAGATGATTATTGAGAGTTCTATGGTTGACCTATTATGTGCTTTATTTAATTGCTACAAACAGTAATATCATGGTACAATTACTGATATACTGATGCACTGATATACTGTGCATAGAGGGAGGAGAGATTATATAATTTGAGTAACTGGTAATTGATTTTTTTGTTGTTTGGGAGGAGGCTTTTTTGTGGGGTGGGTTTTTTACTTCTCCACAAATAAAATGGTCTCTCTCTTCTATCCTTAAAGGATCTGCAGTTGGAATTACTTTCTGCATGCTATTCTAATTTTTTCAAATTTTTTGACATATCAACTGAAAACAAGGTAACAGAGAGGGGAGGGCAAGAAACTGCCATTTTGAACTCCAGTGTACTCAAGTAACCCTAATTTAAGGCCTAAAGAGCCTCGGTTTGCAATAGGATTAATTTGTATTTTGTTTGTGGTGTTTTAACAGGTGATGCGGATGACGCTGTCCACGCTGAATTGGCGACGGCGGGAAATGGTGAGGTGGTTGGTAACATGTGCAACTGAAGTAGGTATGTTCTGAAATGTTTCTCGTATCAGCTACTCTTAGAGGGGCTTGATCTTTCTTGTCAAAACCCAGGTTCTGTAAATGCCTCTCACTTCCTGTTCATCTGTAAAATTCCATTGGTGAGAATGCATTATGGCAAGGATTAGTGGGTATTTTTAGGCACAGAGGAAGTGAGGGAATAGTTGAGTAGTGCAGCAGTGTGACTTCTTTATCCCATTAAGTGGGGTGTGCATAACCTATAGGAAGTACCATATACAAATACTCAATACCCAAATATCCAATACAGCAGTGGGAGAATGGTATTCTCAGCAGCATGTTCTGATATTTCTAGGCTTTGCCATAGATTTCTTATGTGTCTTCATGAGGCATCCCTTAGCTTCTGTATTATGGTTTACCATCTGCAAGATGAGGATACAGAATCTGAAAATGAAGATGAGTGCATTAAAAACTGTGAAGCTGTTAAAAAAAATTTCAAAAATCAGCAGCTGTGGTAATGAAAACAATATAAGAACTTACGATAAGGGAGCAAGGGAGCAAGTTTTATTGTCAGTAAAGGTATTTCTGGAAAGCATGCTTTTCTATCGTATTTATTCCGTCTTCATATATCTGAGTTGGATTGTATTGCACAGATGCGTCTTGAATTTCAGAACTTTAGAGAATTGCTGCTGCTTGTTCTCTGGATTAGTTTATCCTTTGCTTTATGTTTAACTGGGAAATTATTGTTGTCAGTAGCTAGCATGGGGGAATAGAGCTTACCTTTCATCCAGAAAGTGGTTTATGTCTGCAAATTTTCGTACAATGCTCTTGTTTTATTGCTGTTATATCTTTGCTAAGATGATTTTTGGTGAGGCTGTCTTACAGATATTAGTGTCTGAGTATTATGTTGTGCAGTTGCATATCAGCAAATAAAATACTGGGTTTAATATTGCTCTAAATTGGTTTACATATCCTAATACAAGTGTCCCATAAAAAACCTATAATATCATGCAAGGTGCTCTTGAGGCTTAATGAAGTTGGTAAAGCTAGGAATCTATTTAAATGAGATATACCTCATTTAAAAGGTCTTCTCTGGCTATGCTGACTTGTTGCAGATGAGTGGAGGGTTGCACAGGAAGCACCAAAGTCTTAGAGAGAAAAGTAAGACCTCTGTGTGTGGTTTAGGTGGGTCACAGATATATCTAAACTCCCTCTAGCAATAATAAGACACTCTAGTTGGCTATAAGGTTCAATTTATGGAACCCATCAGTCACTGTTTTCTCCCCTTGCTAAACACACACATGCTGGGAAGTAGAGTGGTATGAAGGAAAACACCTATTTCAGTTAATATCCAGTAGTTCATATTGCTCAGAGTATTTCCCTAATAAGGATCTTGATGCTTAAGTGCTTATGAATTTGATTGATTTAAGGTGTGTTTAGTAAGTTCTGCTAGGTTATGCCGTGGTGTTGTACTAAGCCATTTTGCATAGTTTTCATATTCTTTTGTGGACATGCTATGACTTGAGATGTACAGTGAGAAAAGAAGTTGAAATTGCTCTGTTGTGCAGTGTGAGGGCTGCTTTTGAATGATGTAATGAGACCAAATGAAACATTTTATCCAAATATTAAATAATAAGCAAAACAGCTCAGGTATCACACAGGAATTAAACCTTATCTTGCAGGCTATTTTCATTATTCTCTGAGTTTTGGTGATTGTTACCGTTTGCAATGATTGCAGAGTTTGCACAGCAGGCTTTGTTTTAATGTCCTCTTCCACCACACTCTCTGGTTGAGCCCTTCTTACGGGGCCTTACTGGTAATCTCTTAGACTTTGCAACAAATGTAATCTCTTGCTGTACACCTGTGTCTGCTAGGTCTTACCAGTTATGGCTGATTCCTTCTTTCCCTCCCCAGGTGTTTATGCACTGGATAGTATCATGCAAAACTGGTTTACACTTTTCACTCCAACAGAAGCCACTAGTATTGTTGCTACAACAGTGATGTCCAACAGCACCATTGTCCGTCTGCATCTGGACTGCCATCAGCAGGAGAAGCTGGCCGGCAGTGCTAGGACGCTTGCTCTACAGTGTGCCATGAAGGATCCTCAAAACTGTGCCCTCTCTGCACTGACCCTATGTGAAAAGGATCACATAGCCTTTGAGACTGCTTACCAAATCGTTCTAGATGCTGCTACAACCAGCATGAGCTACTCACAGCTTTTTACTATAGCACGGTACATGGAGCACCGTGGTTACCCCATGAGGGCCTACAAGCTGGCCACTTTGGCCATGACACATCTCAACCTGAGTTACAATCAGGACACACACCCTGCCATTAATGACGTTCTGTGGGCATGTGCGCTCAGCCACTCCCTTGGGAAAAATGAGCTAGCAGCTATAATACCTCTGGTGGTCAAAAGTGTCAAGTGTGCAACAGTACTGTCAGACATTTTGCGTCGGTGTACTATGACCACTCCTGGCATGGTGGGACTTCATGGGAGGAGGAACTCTGGTAAGCTAATGTCACTGGACAAAGCCCCTTTACGGCAACTCTTGGATGCCACAATTGGAGCCTACATTAATACAACTCATTCACGTCTCACTCACATCAGCCCACGACACTATAGTGAGTTTATAGAGTTCCTCAGCAAGGCACGAGAGACCTTCTTAATGGCTCATGATGGTCACATCCAGTTTACACAGTTTATTGACAACCTAAAACAAATCTACAAAGGCAAAAAGAAACTGATGATGCTGGTTCGTGAGCGATTTGGTTGACAAAAATGTGTGAATGAGGGGGTTGGGGGTGGGAGTGGTGGTTTGTTTTTACTTGAGCCTGCTTTTGTATCCTTTTTAACTTAAAGAAACAGAGCCACACTGGTATTATATGTGTATAGTTATATTGAGTTTGCAAACTAAACTGTCATGTTGTGAAAGTTTGTGTGTTTAATTATTTTTCTTTTTTTCTGTTTTGTATGAGAGAGGTTAAAAAAGGTTTGGTTTACACTGAGTATATGTTGTCAAGTGGCAAAAGCCCACATTGCTCTCCTGTTCTTTCTGTATACGTTCACAGCCTCAAAAACAAGCATATATTGCAATGGCTTTAGAAACCAAACAAAACACCTCCATCCTGTGATAAGTACCTCGAATGGATTCAGCTTTACTCCTTTGTAACTCATCCTTACATTTCAGCATATTTAACAAACCAACAAATGAAATACTAATAGTTAAAAGGCTGACCACGTGGCTTTGCAGTGCTGTTCATCCAGACGCATGGCACACAAGCTTGTGCATGTGGAAACTTAGCAACTGTCAACATACATTCTCAGGGATTTATCAAAAAAATTAAAAAAAGAATGAGAGCATTTATTGTACTGTATATATATTATAGTATATGTCTGAATATTGAAAAATATAACATTAACTAATTTATAAAAAAAATTCTATGTAATGCAAAATACTTGAAGCTGCAGTAGCTTGGTTTTAAACAAAAAAAAAACCTATCAGAAGGACTAAAGTGCGCCTTGCTTCAGAGTTGGCTCAGGTGGTGAACTATATGCTGGGCATCTATGCAGAGCCACCTTTTGGATTGCATGGTTGGACTGATACCTATTGGGGAAAATTTTATATATATATATTTATACAACCTGTGTATACATATATATGTATACACATATACACACATGCTTGTAACAGGCACTATAGTATAGAGGGACAACAAAAAATATACAGCCAGAGCAGCAAGCCTTAGCATTAAGAACACAGTATGCCAGAACTGGGGTTTGTGCCTCCTAGCCTATGAAACTTAAAGAATATCCTTTTTGACACAAGACACAAAACATTTTCCAAAATAATTGACATGATACATTACGCCTTTGCAGTGAGCTAATAATAAGCTAACCTTTGTGCACAAATAACATATATATTATATATATATATATATATATTCTGCATAGGTATTTTGACTTTGTGCAGGACAGAAAGTTGTGTAGGTATGACTGTTCTACTTTTCAGTTTGTTTTTTTAATATATTTTATTTTCTCTAGAATTACTCAAACAAAAGCAGCCTTCTATCTTGCCTTGTCTTAATGCTTTAAAATAACCAAACTGGAGATCTAACTACCAAACTGTTCATTATATTATTAAGTACCAACTTTGGTTACAGTATAGTGTCTTTACTTTAGCTGATGGTTCTGTATCCTTGTGCTTTTTAAAGCAGTTTTTGTTTCAGTGCAAAAGTTGTCCAGTGTCTCTTATTCCCTTCATTAGAGAACATGCTAGAGGTATGTTTGTAGGTATTTTTGTTTAAAAAAACTACTTCATGCTCTCCATTTTATTTATTATAATAGGTAAAAAGGTTGTACTTCATCACCCATGTAAACATTCTCATGAAGTTGAAAGTAATTAAGATTTGATACACTGATATCAATTTATTTATGTAACTAAATCACTGTTTTATAAACTTGTTAATGATCAATGATTTTTTTGTTTTGATTAAAATTAGTTTTTTGAAAGTTGATTCTGCCTCCTTTAATGCTGTCTGTTAATGGAGCTGTATTCTGTTACAGATAGTTCATAGATCTTGAATGCCCAGGTTGCAACTTTGGTGCATTATGGTGGTAAGCAATATGATCATCAGGCCCAGGAAATACATTTTGTGTTTCTCAAATATTTGCAGAGGATTTGGAATGTTAACAGCTGCTGGTGGTAGAAGACCTGGTACTTCACAGGAGGGGCTAAATGCTGCCTGAGTCTGCAAATGTGTGTTCTATACAACAAACAGTAAGCCTTGACGTATTGCCCTGGGAGGATTTGTTGAGTGGGTGGGGGTGTGTTCCCACTAGTGAGTTATTTGGGTGACCGTAAGAGTTGAGATGCACTGCAGATATATTCAAGGACAGTTCTTTCTGTTTGTGGATTGGCTTTTCTGAAGTATTTTTGTGTATTTTGAGTCATGCAGCTCATCCCACATAGCATGAAGTTCTTGCTCACCAGCTGATATCTGATGTTTTTGCTTTTTTTGAGCCTTACTCTATCAGAATTGTGTGAATTTTCCAGCCCTCAGAGAATAATGGAATATGACATGGTTGAAAACCAAAGAGGAGCTTTCTGCTTTCCCACCATTTTTGTCGTTTTAGGAAAGTTACCTGATATTTGACTACATAACCTAAACATCTTCAAATCCTTTTTTTTTTTTTTTAATATCTTCAGCTGAAAAGATAATTAATATCTTCTTTCAGAACTGTTGGAAGTTTATTTGGCTTGTTTTCGTGACTGAGTAAAGTCTGTGCCTGCACTGGTGCAGCATAGTGCCGTTCATGCCATGTTAAAAGCCCTCGAGGACTAACAGAGGCTTGGACATCTTTCTAGTAAAAATGTCTCGATATGTACTGCTTTTGGTTTGTGGAGGTAGGAGGAATCCAGGAATGGAATTCCACAGAAAAACAAAAAGCCTGAGGGATCTTTTGGTGAAAGCCAATCAAATATTTCTATAATTCCTGACAATGCATATGAATTTGGAAGTGTAAGAAAGCCTAACCAGAATACAATGTCTCAAATTCTTTATCTTCTCTTTAGAACCATGTATTTGAGATACACAACTGAATACCACTGCTGTCATTGCTTTCAAGTGTTTGAGTGGTTCTCATCTTTAAACGAGAGCTTCTTTTAAATCCAGGTTTGCTATTCACTAGTGATGAGATCTGAATATTATTATTGCATATCATAGGCTACCATTGAGTCTTCATTCTTCTGGAGAGTCGGGTGAAGTCTTGAAGTATGTGATATAATTTCTGTATTATGAGACTGTTTTACAGCCCAAGAAAGTGACTTTTACCCATAAGTTTGTTTTCAGGTTACCTGTAGTGATTCTGCCAGAATAGAAACCAAAGAGATTTTCCTTACCTAAAATACATTATCTTTGTTTAACTCTTCAGTGTTTCAACACTTCTTCATTTCAACTTCCATTTTTTTCCTACGAGAGAGAACTGCACAGCTTTTCAGCACGAAAAAGAGAAAGAAGAGAGTCTCAAGGTGCAACTGAAATCCAAAACCACTTCACCTGAAGTGCTTCATGTCTTATTATCAGAATCTTTAATTTTTATGCTACAGCAATGGAGCAAAATCTGGATTGCTTGTACATGACAAGTAATTTTTTAGATTGTATGATTGTGAGTAGTATTTTCAGGCTGGGGCTGCAATGCCAAGACTGGTACTGTATTTCATTGTGGTTATCCAGTAGAACAGATAGAGCTCTTTCAAGAATAGTGCATCTGCTAATAGGTGCAATGAGCGCTTTGAATGACTAATCGACATTTCTTGCAGTACAGTTGAAATTTTGGAGGACTCTTTTTACTGTCAAAAAGTTAATTTCACTTCTTTGTATTTTTAGGGCTAGAAGATATTGACTACTTTGTATTATTAAATTTCTCTTCAATAGAAATCTGTGTTCCTTCATTTTCTTTGTGTAGCCGTATAAGGTTTCTTGCTAGAGACTTTCAAAGGACTGTGAAAGTCACTCTGTAATATTCTGTCAAATTAGTTTGAGCTTTAATTTTCTTTCAGGTTTCTTTAGTAGCAATTCAGATTTTCATATAACTGAGTGCGAGTAACAAGTGCAGCAAAACTGAGGTGGTGCTTACACAGAGGGGAAATGTTACTTTCTGAGGTATAGTTAAGAGTGAATTTGCACTAAAATAAATTTTTCTCATGGAGATGCCTTCAATTTGATTAAAATGTATATTTTTACTGATAAATCATACAGCCTTCCATTTCTGCTTTAAAAACAAAAGTCCTAGGGGTTCATCTAGTTTTAATTCAAGATATAATTTTGAAAATGGCAATGTAGCTAATACCTTTAGAGAACTGGGAAATTTTTACTCTCTGGATTTAAACCATAAGCTGTCCAGAGCAGCTACATTTTATTTAAGACTTTTTAAAAGCCATTTGGTTCCTTATAACCTCGAGTTAGTGTCTGGAGAAAGAATCAGACACTCTAAGAGAAATACTTTTAATTCAGTGAGAAAAATAAGATATTTTGGCAAAAAGTTTTACAGGAGTAAAATACAACCCAGAAAAAATATTTCACTAAAACACTCCACATAAAAACCCATTCCACAGAAAATACTACAAACAGTCAATATACTAGCTTTAGTAAAATACAATTCATTGATTTTAAGTTACCCACAAGAGAAGGAAGAGAGCAAAAGAAGAAAACAAAAGGTAAAGAAAAAGAGAGAGGAAAGGAAAAATGATTACCGACAAGATCTGATGGTTCACGTGGTGCAGGTTGCAGGAGAGAAGAGAGAGTGCATTCACGTGGAGTGTCATGAATTTATACAGTTTGGTTTTCCCTCACAAGCAGGTTATCCGGTCAGTGCCTTCCCGGCCAGAGTGAGTTATGCTGTAACCAGTCACAGGCTCCAGGGGTGTGGTGTGGGCAGGCATCCAGGCAGGTCTGCTTTGACTGACAGCCTGGCTACACAGCCTTCAGTGACACCATGTGCTTTGCATGGTCTGCAAGGCCTTCTGGCTCTGCCACATGCCCTCAGGTGGACAAGCCCTCTTAGCTGTAGGTTATGTGTTCTGAGTAGGCCTTATGTAATAAGGCATGCCCTACCATGTAACCTGCAGGTCTAGGCCCAGTCCTTCCCCCCATACACACACACTCACAGTGAGTTGGTTCCAACCCATATCAATAATTCAGTGAGATTCAGATCCAGTATCTCACAGAAGTACAGTATCCTCAGGTATCTTCCTCTGCGGTTTTGCATAAAGTGTTCAAGCAGTTTTCCATCCTTTTAAGTGTTTTCCCCCTTGAAAGTATGTATTTTTTGCAAGGATATGTGGGGAAACAAGGACCACAAACCACAGAGTGTTTTACTTGACCTTTGCCCTGCAACAGGCAGACTATGTTGAATATGAAACAAAAAGCTCTGTAAGATTCTTAATTGGAGAGACAGGGTCTCAGTTAAATGAGACACAAGTGTTTTGCTGAGGATGAGTTATGAAGAAGACCCAAACTCCTCCCTCTAAGCAATTGTAAATCCAAGATTGAGTGGCTCCAATTCAGGGGGAAAAAAAAAGTGTGGAAAAAGGAAGAATAACAGCCCTTTATTTAAAGATATATGTGTATTGGCAGAAACAACAAAAGAAAACAACCAAACAATACTCCTACACCCAAAAAAATAATCCCCTTTAAAACAAACAAATAAAAAGGTAAACAGTTCAGTGTGTGCCCTTTGGTGCAATTCTAACCACAGTCAGCAGGGGGCGCTGTTGGACCACTTATTGTCGCCATGTGGGGAGACACTCTCCTGGGTGTACTGGAGAAACCGAAAATGGAGGTCTTCCCTCCCCCCACACTGGGAAAGGGGAGAGAGAGAAGAGAGAGAAGAAAAAGGTCCTTCCCAACAGGAACTCACTCTGTCCTGCTGGCCGAATTGTGCGGTATAGTTTTTTTCCCTCTCCCTTTGATGTGCACAAGAACTGCTGCCAAGAAAGAAAAGCAGGAACGAAGGAGGGGAAAACCTCCTGAAACAGTTTCTCTCTGATGAAAATCTAAGCAGAATTCAGAGGTGGCAGCCAGGCAGAGAACAAAGCCACCTCCAAGCTCCTAGTCTGACCTTGTTCCAGCTCTGGCCACAACCTGAACTCCTCCCCACCCATTTCCCAGGAGAAAAAAAAAGTAAAAAAGAACTCCTTACCCCTCCCCAAAGACAAGATCCTGTGGGCCATCAACTAGGAATTTGATCTTACCAGCCACTTTTTTATGTTACTTAACTGCCTAAGCCACAGTCAATCTGCACATTCAACATCCCCTTCACACAGTGGGCAGAGGGAAGGGGAAAATTCCTGCTTAGTTTCTAAGAACCAGTAAACCCATGACAGACAACAAAGTGTCAGAGACAGCTTTACTTATGAGAAGAGGTAGTATGATTTGCCTTCCATGCAGAAGTGTGCACTCCATACTGCACAGGAGAAATGAGTCTTGCCTTTGCTGACACCCTGGGCAGTTGGCATCAAGCAGCATCCAACTGAAATGTTTTCCATCCATCTTTACAGTTAGTATCAGTATCCCTACAGTTAGTAAAAGCAGGGAATTGTATTCTCTGAGAAAAAGAACCTCTTATAAAAAGAAAATTACATCAGCTGATGATTTGCAGACAACTTCAAGGTCATAGGATGAAACTATATTTACTACAAAGTTATTTTATTTAAAGTTATTATTTATTACTACAAGTTATTTCTAAAATCAACCTTGATTAATCTTTACAGTTCTTTGGGTAGAGAGCAGTTGTGGCTAGGAGATACCACAATCGTGAACTGCCACAGGAGTCACCCAGTGAGTAATCTTTTACTGAGTTTTGTGCCAAATGCATTTCATTTTTTTAACTTCCCTTTTCTTCCTCTTTGTCTTTTTGCATTTAAAGGGCTTTGTATTTGAAAAAATGTTTACCTGAAAGGTGATGTTCTTGTGGTCTGATGATGTAAAAAATGCAGTGAAGCAGTTCTTGGTGACTGTGGTCCTTAGTGTTGGAAGTATTTTGTGGAGCAGTGAAAGAGAAGGGTTGTTCATCATGCTTACTTGGGGGCTGGTGAGTTCAGTGAAGACCTAAGGCAGCAGCAACAGCTGTCTAACGAAACCAGCACTGTTTGCCTTTCTGTCACTCTGACCTTGGAGTTGTTTGTCCGACCACAGAGAAGTCTTGGTTTGGCATCTCAGGCGTCAAAGGCAAATCACTTTTCATAGCGGAATTTTGGAAGGTCGAAAAATGAATGAGGATGATTGAAGACAGAGTAAATACTCCTCTCGTGAAGCTGCTGGAATTACATAACAGCTAACCTTGGCATACACTTTTGGGAAACCTATTATTTGTAAGAACAACAGTGGCAAGAGAAGGAGTGCCAAATTCTGCCTTGGTCAGTGGGCAGGAAAAAATCATCTGGAGTTGGTGGCCTTCATTTCCAGATGACCTACACTGCATTAAACAGCACAATAACTATTTGTAATGCTCTCTATTGCTTGGCTTTTCCAATGCACAGGGAAGAATCAGGCAGATTGTAACTTGTCAGAGGCAAGACCCCTGTGTCAATACAGATATCTGACCCAGTGCATACTTGGTTCTCCAGCACCCTGCAATTTTTACCTCAGTGAAGACACTTATCTCCAATTTTGTCATGCTGCAAGATCTGGGGACTTTCAATTTTGGAAGATGTGCCTCTCCAACAATCCTCAAAAATCCAGGGTCTAATTTAAAAACATAATGTTTTAAAAGAGCTTTGATACTGTTTTGGGAGCAGTATAGCTTGGCTGCTACTTAGTCATTTAGGAGTTCTTTCCTATTTGTCCAAATCATATAATGAGAAACTGAGAAGCCTAATAGGCATGTTCAGAAATTTTAGTGTGAGATGATAGCAAAATACTGAAAAAAGACTGCCTTACGGAGTGGTGATTGTAGAGGTAGACTGTACTCTGAGAGTTTTCAAGCTGCTCTGAATCTCTCAGTCTTTTATAGGAAGGCTAGTCCAATTGAGAAAGACCTATCATTGCACAGTGGCTTTGATTTCACAGCCTGCTTTTTCCCAGCTATCACTGTATTCTCCAGCTGGAACTGGACTTTTTGCTATGTCAAAGGCTTTTTTTTTTTTTTTTGCTACTTGCATGGTGTTTTTGGTGTTATACCATGTTCTTCATCGTGGATTGCATTACTTTAACGTACAAACAGTTTGTCCAAGTTGGGTTGTTTTGCTTTGTCTGGAAGCCTTGGTAAGTTCCTGCCTCTCAGAGGTAGTTAGGGGTTATTGGTGCTATTCTCAGTTGAGGAAGAAGTGGCACAGCTAGAGGAAGCAACAGGATTCTACTCTGACCTTGATGTCACTAATTTTGTGAGCATTTTGACTTCCTTACAGAGCAAATGCAGGCCTTGTAAAAGGCATTTGGTCTGGCATTTGGTCTTACATCAGAAAGAATAAAATCAAGAAAACAATAAGTACTGACAAGAGTTTGGAGTGCATCATTAAACATATACATGGCCAAAGCACAAGTTATCCACTCCTAGAAAAGTTCAGACAAACCAGACAGGATGCCAGTTGTTTAGTACCCAGATTGTCTGTGCATAGATTGTGGGGGGGTGTGGGAGATACACCTGGATTCACTAACGTGGCACTGACTGTGTTTAGAGTATGAAAACACTAGTCTATGCACCTGTTTGTCCTGCTGAATTGGAGAACAACAGGTATTTCTGGCACACTTGCCACATTGGCAGTCTCCCTGAGCTATCTCATTGCTCATCCCTCATTACTTACATTTATGTTAGATGTTACCAACAGCAGTCTCTGTTTACTGTTTTCTGTGTTACCCATATCTCTGTCTTTTAGTGAAGGGAAATAAAATGAATGGCATTTCTAGCATTTGGATTGGTGCTTGAGAAGTGCCGCTGCACTGATAGCTCTGAGCAGGAACCTGAGCTTTAGCAACTACTGAGTTCAGGACCTAAATTAGCCAGTAATTTCACAGTGGTTTTGTCTTTGCTGCCATTCAAGTAGGTAAGCATGTTCATCAGAGGGAAATATACACTCAGCCTGTGAGTCTACAACTAGTAGACATGTTTGTTTCTGTTCATAACTATATATGCCCATGGTTCACGGGTTATCATTTATAGGCATAAAAAGAAACTGAAGAAACTGCTTGTTTCCTCTTTTCATTAGTACTAAATGCTTCTCTACTGCATAAATGGTGGTGAGGATAAGGCAGCAGGTTGAGCTCTTTGCAGGGCATGCAACTGAGGTTACAGATATTCCTTACAGCCTCCTTATGTTGTGTCATCCCATCTCATTGTTGACTTAGAGTTTTTTATTTTTTAATTTTTCTAGATTTTAGAAGTAGTTGTACAGTAAATGTAGACTTTAACATAGCTGCATTTTATCCCTTACCCTTAACACAGTAGTTACACATGGCCAACCCTGTTACCCATTCCCATATCAATCCCTCTAAATTCCACTAGCCTGTTTTGTCTCATTTTCAAAGTAGAATTGTAGAGAACACCCTAAAATCTGCACAAGAAGATATAGACATAGGCACAATGACCTTCAAGACCAGAGCCCTGGAAGGACTCCAAGAAATGCACATGATTTGATGAAGATGAAGATGAGGAAGAGGGGGTCCTAAAATTCCCCCCGAGTCACTTCCTGAAGGGCATGTCTGGGGGCAGAACCGGGGTGTGGCCGGTTGGGGATTGTATGGAAATCATTATAAAAGTTTTAGCACCTGTGTTCAAGACTGCGCACATGGTTTTTATTTCTGTAGCCTGGAGGCTCATTAAAACCTCTGCTGCTTATCTTAACTCCTACCTAGTTTGGCCTCCATTGCCTTTTAGTCAACACCATCCGTGAGCTGGAGTGACTGCTGCCTTTATGCCTTTGTTTAAAGTGAAATGGTCTTTTGTGCAGCTCTTAGCTTTCTGTAGATGTTTCAACTTGCCAGCAATTCTGGTGGTTTTCTGTATGTAAGAATTCTGAGAAATTAAATTGCATGTTTGAACTGCAACACTGTGGATTTGTGATTAAATTCAGAAACTGTAGTTTTGGAATTTTGCTGTAAAGTAGTTCAGTGCATCCTTGATATCTGGATTTTCCAAACAGTGATGATTTTCATCTTGTTATATTTAACATTCAGCAGCAAAACTGTAGAGCCCTCTTCATTTTACAGAAAGCACATAAAATACACAGGTCTCTGGAAGCCGCAATTTCAAAAGACTAAATAAATTTGGATTTGTGGGTTTTTTCCTACAAATACTTCTTATCCTATATACTGAATGAGTAGCATGAGTACCATAGTTCCTATGGTAGATCTCAGGTATCCCTAATGTGAAGATGAAATGTAAATCTGAACTCTCTTTTGATTTAGGTCTCTGGATTAGCAAAATATGGGATCAGACAGCTGAGCTTCTGTGTGTGAACAGTCACTGTGAGGTCAATGGTTACCTTTCGTAAAGTACTTCACTAAAAAGAAGGTTTAGAAGTGCAGTGCTGTGCACAGTGTGCTCCTTCAGCAGCTGGCAGCTGGGTCACCTGTGTAGTAATGTCCTATGGGACATCTGCCCAGAGCTGCTGGATTGACTCTCCGCTTCAACACCTTGCTGCAAAGCTCCTCCAACAGATCTTGTGAAGAGCCTGTTCTATTCTGCCTGGAGGGAACAGAGCATTTCTGGGAGCACTTCTGGGATGCACAGCGCTTGTCAGAGATTCAGAAATGTACTATAGAAATATATATAGAAATAGGAATATGTTAGGGAAGCTGTAGATTGAACTTCCAAGCTTTCTGAAATAGAGAAGCTTTTAATCTAATTTCCTTTGTTTTCTTTTTAAGGGCTTAAAATAAAAAGCAGAACAAGAGTGAAAAATCAAACTGCTTCTTCGCAGCTCTGTTTCACTCACTGATTTTCTGCAAATTTGTCAAAGCTCTTTTCAGCTTAGTGCTTAAAAAATTTCTCCTATTGAAAGATAGCTGTTGTAAGTGCCTGGTAAAGTGGGTTTTCAGACTGCTGCTTGCTTTCCAAATTACTCATTACACTCCTGCTGCAGAAATGAGTGGGGAGAAAAAGGAAGTTTCCCTTCTTAGGTGAAGCTCTCCGGTAGTAATATTATAACCCGCAGAAAGAGTGAATATGGTCTCACAGTAATTACTTTTAAGGTTTGTAGAACAAATTATTGTGGACTACAATATGAGAGAAGTAAAAGCTATGATGTCAGAGGCTGAAGACAAATCATTCCTTTGATTCAAACAATTTTTGACTACAGAATTGCATTCAAGACCAAGATGCCACCATTGCTTTTATATATGCATTTGTGTGTGCACACTTTTTTAAGTCCTGGTATAGAAACAAATGAATTGAGACTGTTCCTGGCATATCTTTACAGTTAAGTTATAAAACACTTTAAAATAGGGGTTTTTAATGGAACACCGACCCATCCTTAAATATGTTGATGTGAATAGGCACCACCATAATAAACCCCATGAAGGTTTTAAAAGATACATGGTTGGTTTTTTTTTTTTTCTGGAAGAGGATAGACTGGCTTTTGCCTGAAGTGAAGCTTGGCATTTCTGTTCTTCAAACCATTTAAATTTTCAGTGGCATCTGAGAAGCCCCAGGTTTTATTTAACACTTGAGATGGTGCTGGTATGTAGCAAAATGTCTGATATCTAAAAGTTTCTACAATTGCAATATAAGAATGACAGCTCTTTTCAGAACATGTAGTTTTGCCTACATGTGTAATACAGTGCATAGTCTTTCCAGCTTCTTCCTTACTTTTTATTTCCTGAAATAAATCCCAATATGGAGCAACTGTTCTCTTTTTTGTGTTCTAAGTGCAATAACTACACCCACTTTTGTTAAAATTGCTCACATGATAAACATACTTTCTTGTCATTAACTTTAGTCTTACTAATTTTCTTACAGATATATAGGTTTCTACCTTTCCTATAATCAAGAGTAGACGGAAACACACTGCACTTTTTAGCACTGGCTGTAGCTAAAACTTTTCAGCTAAGCTCTCACGACCTTCCCTGTTGCTAGGAAGAGGCAGCCAGCTCCCAATAGTGGCAGGGAAGCTCTGCCGCAGAGCTGTGCCGCATCTTCTAGTTTCTCAAGGCTTTTGAGTTTGTCTTTCATACTCAAGAAGGCAAAGCAGATCTGTAACCTGAGTGCAGTGTTACGATTTGTACTTGAGCTGTGATCCAGTGAAACATACTAGCTCCAGAAAGCAGCACAAACAGCAAACAGCAGCATTAAACACAGGAGTGCTGCTATTCTGTTGAACATTGCTGAGCCTTTGCTGGGACTCACCACAACAGTCTTCCCTTTTTCTTGCCTTAGATCTAGAAACAACATATTTTTTCAGTGGTTGGTTGTTGTGTTATTGTGTTTCTTTTTTTTTCCCCGTGGAACACAATGTTCCCTGGCACAAGGTCTCCTGGTGTGTGCCAGCAGCCCACTGCAGCCTGGTGCCCAAAGTGAAAAATGTGGCACAAAACTATGTTGACCGTAGGGTGAAAAATTGCCTGAGAAGGCTCAAAGACAAAGCAGGGTGTTGTGTGGTCAGACATGGGACCACTCTTTCACGTGGAAGTGAAAAAGGACCAAGCTGCTTTGTGGTGAAGTTCTCAACTGGCGAGGAAGACACTGAAAAAATGCTTTCAAATCAAGAGTAGGTTTAGATACTTGAAAAAAACTTTACTTTGAAAAAACTGTGCAAGGGGTCAGGCACTGAAAGAGGCTGTCCTTGAAAATTGTGGATACCCCATCCTGAAAAAGTTAAGGGCAGAGCAACCTGGTCTAGTTGAAGGTGTCCCTGCAGGGTGGTTGGACCTATGGGACCTTCAAGCTTTCCTTCCAAACCAAACCACTTAATAATAATACCTGTGACAGAGAAAATGAGGTGACTTGCCCTGTTTGTGTCTTCTGAGCTGTGGTGTAATCAAAATTTATTTTAACTTGGGCATTAGAAAACAGTCTAATTGAATACAAGCTTGCTTTCTGCTCTGACGGAAGTGCAGTATCACACAATTCCTTTCATTTCTTAAGTCCCTCTTGTCAACCACCAAGGATTTTTCTAATTTCCAGCATGCAGAAGGTGGCTCAGGGAAGATAGGTGATGTGTCAGTTGATGGTCAGCAGAGTGGGGAGCAGAGCAGCCTTCAAAACCTCAGGCATGAACTGCAGGCTAGAATTGAGCAGCTCAGGGTGACCACAAACACAGCTGCTCTCAGCTCATGATGGTGGCAACTCTGTCCCTTCAATAAACCAGCTCAGATGTAGTATTTCCAGTTATGATTTCACATCTATGTGCATGAGGAATTCCTTGGTGCAAAAGTTAGGTGTAGTCTGGGACATAACCTAGAGAGCCATTGAAACCTAACCAGTGTCCTGAAAGGCTGCAGCTTGTACATGAGCATCTAATATTTTGTCTTCTCCAAAAGAGCACCAGATACTAAATTCAATATCCTGAAGCTCCATGATCTTATTTGTTAGGCTTTTTTTAGTTTTCCCTCTAACCTGGCTGCCTTCTGCGGCTGTCCCAGAGAGAGGTGACATTCTCAGGTTACGGCCCTATTCTTCACTATACTGTGACTCATAGCATGTAACTCAGGTGGCAACAAAAAGCAAAACCTGTGCAATGAATCTGGTCTTTACATGAGGCTGTACTTTTGTGAATTGTGGGAGTTTTCCTCTGTAAACTTCAGCACTGCAAGTGACATTAAGAAACCTTCTGTTTGTGTCAGAGTAATAAAAAATACAGCAGCTGTATATTATCTAAATGAATCACTCATTGTGAGCTGCTTTATGGCTTCATGTGAAAATTAAAAATACCTGAATTGAAGTTGTCAGGTAAATGGTTTTATTATGACACTATCTAAAGACCACAGCATGGGTGCAGGTGTCCTTGTGTCACCTATATCTCCAGAATAGGCATGGGAATTGGCACAGCAAGAATCCTTCGATGCAAAACTATGCAACACTTCCCTGGTGCCTGCTTTCCTTCCTGAGCCTGATACCTTTCCAAGAAAGGATAACGGCTGCTGCTGCGCAGTATATTCTGGTTAGTCAATCTATATCTCTATTGCTCAGATAGTATCAATGTGGCAGTATATGAACCTCAGATAAAAATTACAAAAATATAATTTAGGTAGTAGTTTGAAAAAAAATTGTTATAATAGTTGTGAGTTTCTTTACTGTTTGCCACAGAGCAGAAAAAAATTGGAGGGATCAGGAACAATAAGCTGCCTAACTTTCTGACACACCTGGATAAAATCAACTTTACCTGAACAACATTTGTGTTAGCACTAGTGTCATGGGTTTGCTCTCGACCAATTTTTTCTCACCCCTACAGAGTTATTATTCGTTGAGAGAAGGTTTATGCAGACAAAAGAGACCTGATTGGAGAGAATAATATTAGGATTTATTACTAGTAAGATAAAACTAAAGAACTATATCTACAACAATTCTAATTAGGTAAAAGTATTACGTATTTACAAAAATCGCCCTCCCCCCTTTGTATCAGTTCAGGAGGACAAACAGTCTCTTTCTCCATTTCGGAAGCTTCAGATCTTTTAAATAACTTTGCAGCACTTAAAAGTTCTTCTATTATCTCTAGGACAACAACTCCAAGTGGTGGCAGCTGGAATTTTTTCTCTATCTAGCTCTCTTCTATGTTGGCCTCAGGGCTGGGCCTACCCCCCATCCTGGGCTAACACCGGAGTCTGGGGGGTTACCCAGGCCCTGAAGGGTCTTCCATGGACTGCAAGGGGACACTTGCCTACCATGGATCTTCACCACAGAGTCACAGGGGATAATGGCTTTTGAGTCCACCCCTGTTTCCTGTGGAGTCCCTTCCCACAGGAGAACAGTCCTTGATAGACCTCTCCGACATAGGTTCATCTCTTGGGCAACAGGTCTTCTCTTCTCTGCTGTCCCTCAGGGTCACAAATTCAGCTGCACTAGCATGGATCCCTCACTTGGATCCCAGCATCTTACCTGAGCTGTTCTGCTCCAGTGTAGGTCTCTCTCCATGGCCTGCATGTCTCCAGCAGGACTCTGTTTCATTTCAGGCTTCTCATGAAGTCTCAACTTCCTTGCGCATCAACTTACTTCAGTGTAAGCTCCTCTATGAGCTGCATGGGGGTCTCCTCACCCCAACAAACTTCCACAGGTGGCAGGGTTTTATTTTTCAGTCTTTTCCCTACTGAAGGGAGAGAGAGAGACAGAGAGAGCAAGAGAGGGGGAAGAAGCAGCCCCCCCTTCGAACTTCTCTCTCCTACTGCTGCCAGCTTTGACCTTGGAGGTCTGTTATCTACCTACTGGAATTCCTTCTGCAGCGTTTCTCGTCCAAGCAGTCAGTAATTCTCTAAAGTTTTGGGGTTTTTTCTACTCTGTTACATGAGAGAAGGGGGGCTTCAGTACCACACCTGCCCCTGGCCCAGCGCTGGGAGAGGAGGGTGGAAGCCCTGGGCAACTTAGGGTCTACCTCCTCTACTATATGGCTACTAATTTTATCTGCACAACCACCTTCTCTTCCGTTTTCTAAAATATATAATTGACAGAGGCATTACTAAAACTTTTGATTGGCTTTTTCTACAGAAATCCACCTGGAGAAAACCATTTTCAGCCCCAGGGGAGCTGGGGGAAACCCATGACACACTAGGTTTGTCATCCATGTGTTTTGGTTCAAAAACAGTGGAAAAATGGATGTTTTATCCTATTATTCACTTGTCTCAATGTACCATGTAAAATTAATAGCATAGTGCTTTCAGATCCTGAGAGAATTAGGGAGTATCAGAGACAACAAGGATTTAAATATGTAATGGGAAGTAGGCTGCATTCAGGGATTCCTGTAATAAAGATAATGGAATATGGAAAGGCAAGAGGGTCAGCGAGTTTTTTTTTTTGTGTTATCTGCTCTGTAGAAACTTCTCTAATAATTGATACAGTTACAAAACATTTATATCCTATCATGCTTGCAACACGACTCAGGTATATTGATAGGAATGACCTTTGCCATGACCACATTCCCAGACTGGGCCCCTCTGAGATCTATTGTTAGTAATGCTGATTGGAAATTCAGTTTAAACACAGTCTGGACTCAGTAAAACTAAGTGATGCTTCTGATTAAGCTGCTCTGAGTGACTAATTGGTCATCTACACTGTTTCTGAGGGGGCCATATTAAAATTATTGCCTCAAATATGGCTCATTTAGCTGAGGTGATTTCTTCATCTGACCTTGACCATTTTTTTCTCTCCTTAGTGCCTTTCCAGAAAGACCCACTTCGTACATGACCCAACAGCCAAGGGGCTTACAGGAAAAAGAGGTTGATTTCACCCCAAAGATTTCTCTCACATTAGAAGTTCAACAAAACACCCTTGAGCTCTGTGACTGGAATCTATGCTACTTAGACTAATTCATGAGTAATACAAATTATGCCCAGAAAGACCAAAGTCAACATCAACTGCTGAAACTCTTTTTGGGAAGGGGGAATTCTAACTGGCTTCATAACTCATGCATATATGCTTGTATGCCTCTGATTATTTCAGCCAGACCTCCCTGCAATCACCTCTTCCACTGATATTCTTTTAGCACAGGCAGTGAGCAAAAATAGTTAAGTTATAGCTACCACAAATATTGCTTGTAACATTTTGCATATGTTATGGCAACTTTTTAAAAGTGTATTTGCAGTATCTTCATTTATCTTGGAGATGTGAAGTCATGTTCTTCAGCATAAACTACACAAAGTGGGCTTGCTCGATGCCTGGTCACATAATTTCTTTGGTACCTAAGTTCAACGGAGCAATAAATAATATTTTCCATATAATGTTTCTTTTATTTTCACATATTTCTATATGATCAAATGGGAAGGAAGAAACACTAAATTCAACTTGTAGAAAATGAGAGGAATACAATGAATATATATATGTATAGCACTGAAAGAGAAAAAAATCTTCATACATGAAATCTAAGAAATTCATCATCATTGTGCAGGACACATGCACAAAACCAGAAAAAATGCAACAGTTAGAGTCACAGGAGAGCTAGATAAGAATTTAGTGTGGGGAAAAAAAAATCACCATTTGCAACAGAAATGGAATGCCCTCTGATACATCTGAAGATGTTCATGATTTATTGGAAGTAGTGAACCCTTGCTTGTGTGTTTTCAGCAGGTTTTCGAACTAACTCCAGTCATTTTCGACTTGCAGTTTTGCAACTCCTTCTTGCAATTGTGTGATGCTTCTGTGAATAGATTCTGAGTGATCAGACAAATTCTTACAGCACATTCCTTGACAAATTCCTTACAGCACATATCCATGCCCTGAGGTCATAGCTGTGGTAGTTTTAATCTAGACCTTCCTTCGTGACCAGTTTGTAACCAAGGAAGGGGCAGGGTTCCCAGTATTCCATATGATTTTCATGTAAATTGGGGTATAAATATGAAGGGAAGAAAGGCCTTCTGTCTCTTCTCTTCTGGTGAGGTTCGGGAACAGTGGGTCCCTGCGTTGGTCTCGCTTATCTAAGGCTGAGGCCTGCAGTGACCACTGGCCTGACACGTGGAGGATTGGAGAGTGCTGGCCATGTCTGCCAATCCTGCTTTCCTAAGGGACGTGGTGAGATTTCTTTTACTAGTTATTTTGCTAGTTCTCAGGTTTGATTGCATATATCTGTTCGGTGTCCCTTTTTGTCCCCTTTTGCCCCTTTTTTCCCCTTTCCCTATCCCTTCGGGGGATGTTTGGATTTCCTTTTGCTGTGTACATAGCATCTTAACTGTATATAACTGTAATATACATAAAATATATTTTTTTATATAACTAGCTTGATTTCGGGTTCTTCAATTTGCACAGTTTTTTTCCTTTGCCCTGGGGGAAGAAGGAAGGGGGAAGGGGAGGGAAAATTGCTGCTGTGAGTTCGGGCATTTGGCAGGGAGCCAGGTCTGAACCATCACAATAGCAGAAGTCAATTGTGGCTCTATTCTGCAGTACAGCATGTCTAATTGGGTTAAAATCTAAAAGTAGTTCGCTTAGTACCTTGCTTCTTACATGCGTTTGCATTGCAAACAAACATCCTAGTTTGTTTAATGTGGCTAATATTTTCGCTATTCCTACAGGGGAAAATAGTGAAGAAAAAATTTGGGATTTTTTATCCCAATAGGTCATAATATTGTCACATTCTGCAGCAAAAGTGTAAGTAGAGCGTAGGTGTCCCTTTGCCTTAGCAGTGTGCAGATAATATCAGTAATATTTGGGACCAGTAAGGTCAGTCGGCCAATTGTACACTGTCTTTTGACTGCATATGTTGGAATTCACGGCCATGCTCTGTCCTCGCAAAGGAGAAATAATTCTGGAAGACTGCGGCATCTGGTTAGAGTAACCATCTGAATGGTTTCCACTATTGTGTTGTTGCACCACAGTGATTCATTTTCATATGCATCACTATAGGCTCCCATGGTTATCGCTCCTCACATGAGGTAACATTTGTGGTGAATTAAGGCACGGACTCCTCATGTAGTGAGCAAGAGAATACATTTATTGATACAGCAAACTCCCCTTTTATACTCCTCTTTGTGCTTTTCTATATATAGTTACTATTTTAGTACATTGGCAACTCTTATAGGTTTGCAAGCCACAGTGTTTACACAGATGAACAATTTAGTTGTGTCCTTCGATATTGCAGTTCCTCATCCTCCTGTAAAGTCTCTGTCTACTGCTCCTATGGTTTCGTTCCAACAAGGGCCAACAGGTCACGGTCTCTCTCTTCGACTTGAGGAGTTTCAGCCAGAGGCCCAGCTAAAATTCTGTTATTTTTTTTCCCTCCACAAATTATAGGTATTTGTAATGCAGGGTGATGATTTCCTAGCTTCACATCTCTTTGCATAGTCCTTTATGTGATCCACTTGAAGTTGACCATTATGTTCCTCATAGCCTTTTAAGAACTGAGGTAATGTTCATTATGTGTTCTTGACAGCAGGATAACAGCCACCCTTCCTGCTTAAGAGTTACTCTTCCTGAATGAGCCTAAGCTGCTTTTTTCCTTGCCAAGCTGGTTTTTCTGTTGCTCTACTGAGTTAACAATTTTGATGAAGTTGCCTGCAGATTCCATTACCCTGGTCCCTTATGGCCTGTATGCCCCATACATTGTCATGTGTGTTAAGATTTCCTAGTAAAGGGTTCTGCTTAGATGGTAAGTGAATATACGGATGAAAATTTAAAAGCAAGATTGAACGTGCTCATTTAATCTCATCAGTATAAACATTAACAATTTTCTGACCTTTTCCTGTAGATAATGTAAAGCCCTTCATCAAGTTCACTGTGATTTAAAATTAAGAACAACATTCCTTTTAGGTTGGTTCATTGAAGTCCATATATGAGTGAATGTTCAGGTTCAACCTCAAATTTTCCACCGACTTCTAAATTCTTAACCTGCATTCATAACCTTCTTAATTACAGGAAGGTTGGATGCACATGACTATTCACTGATCCCTCACAGGGACTCTTTATATGCAGAGGGATAATATAGTTTACCTCTTACTATTTTGTAGTAAGTATCATTTACTAACATGGCAGTTTTATGAGAACATGCTTTTTGCATGTTTTATTCTGTCTTTTCTTTCCAAGATATTTTCTTATTTACTTACTGAAATACTATCAACATCTAGGATAAAGAGATATTTCTTAGTACCTAAAATTTATACTTCTGCTGCAACATCAAATCTTCTGCATCTGTTCTTTACTTAGGCTACAGCTCTGTATTACAATAACTTGCACAGCATCCCTTATCAAGGGTGATGCAATCAGGACTTTGGGAAGAGAGTTTTGACTTTAGTCAAAGAGGTGGGAGAGAATTTAAAAATATGTTTTCCTTGTATTCCTGCAGGCCCAGGAAAAAGATTGAGCATGTTTCTGCCTCTGATCTGCTCTATGCCTGTCTTGTGCTGGTGGGATAAGAGTCTCCCTTAGCCTGAAATGGAGTTATTTAACTTGACTAGCAGAACTGTCATTACTGACTGCTCTACATTTATAGCCCCAGGTTTTATTTTATCCTCCATTTCTGCCCTGCAATTTCCTTGGGGTCCTACACAAGACCAGATCATTACACCAAATTGCCATGATGGTTAAGGAGAAGATTCTTAACAACAAATCTCCGACCCAAGCCCCACTACCATTCCCTTTTTCTGAAGGTTTCATGAGTTAAAAATTTGTTTGTGTTGCCTCTTGGCCCTTCTTGTGACTTTATGGTTACCAGAAAATCACACGGATTCACTCTGCTGGTGCCTCTTGCTTATCCTGTGTTTCTTTAGACTTCGCAATCCCCTTACCTTCCCTTTCCTTCTCATCACTCCCATCCAGCACTGCACGAGCATTCCAAGGTCGAAAACTCTGCTGTGCTAGGCCACCCTGCATCACGGGATTTCTGTCCTTCCCCATGGTCAGAAATCTCTGTTGGAGGTGGCTTTCTAACTGAATACTAACATAAGCTATAAAGCTTTGTAGAAGGATAGGAAACGTCCCAAAATCAGGCATAGTTTTAAACCCTTTGAAGTCTTCTCATGCTGAATTAGGAACTGCATTACAATTGGGAAGGAAAATTACTTATAAAGCAGTTTTATTTCTTTAATTTTAAGACAACTCCAAGCTTTTTTCAATCCTTCTGCCTTTTTTACCTAATTTGAAAAAAAGGACAGCTCTTCTTCCTCTCTCCCCCCTCCAAGAATCAAAAGAAACATCTTGTTTGAGGTTAAACTAAACCTTTTCATCCACTGTGCAAAAAGCAGATAAAGTGCATTAGGTTGACTTTTAATAAAAATACATTTTTGCAATGTCACTAACAAACCAACTGAATCTATGATTCACATAGCTGAAGGGAAACATCTGCTTTGAGTCAAGAGCAGAAAAATTGACTTGATGCTGCATTTGACTTTCGTTATCCTTGGAAAGGGAGGATGCTTGAGTCAGCTAAAAATCAGTAACATTCTCAGGAGCCCACCTCCTGATGGCAGAGGTGCAGGTGTAAGTGACAATCCAGAAGTACCAGTTCACGTTACTTCCTTCAGTCCTACTGCGGTAGCCTCCATTTTCTATGCCCAAGTGAGCCATGAGTGTGGTGCTCTTTCCCAGAAATAATACTTTCCTTAGCAATGCTCCAAGCCCTACTATTTCTGTGAGGAAATGACCCAAGGTAGCTCACATGAACAAACCTGCCTTTGGTAGAGTTTTGTGTTCAGTTTTTAGGCTGGGTTCTGTGTTACAGGTAGAAAATGAGTAGATACAAGTGCTTGAGGGAAGCATGTTTGAGGAAGACATTGCATTGCCCCTAAGAAAGAAACGAGACAAATCCATCCTTTCCCTATGGGAGACTTGCCTTTCTTCTGAAGGAAAACAAAAAACCATAGTGCAGCGCTTACAGCCCACCTGCTCTGTACCCCTGACACAATACCCAAAGCCCTTTCTGTTGATCTTTCTGTTGTTTAGTTGCTCTTTCTTCTGCTCTCTCTGGTTGTACTTGGTCTAAACTCAGTGATGAATAGAAATGATTAAAATGGAAAATATATAAAAAGTTGGGATATTCTTGAAAGATTCCTTTTTTTAAACTTAGAGTCTAGTGAAATCTACCAAGGGAACAACTCCCAGTTGTCTCAAGTAGGTTTTTCTCAGTACCAATGGAAGTTTTCATATCTTCTTTCATAGGGTGCTTTTCTAATCTCATTTCAATCTCAGGTAAACTCAGATTCACTGTGAAATAAAAAAAGGCATTTGCACAAAGTGGATAGAAAATGCATTGTTTCCACAACAAGTTTTTTATCCCATTAATCTATTACACTGTTGCCATGGAGATTTTGGCAAAGCCAAGGTGAAGAGTACTGATGCCTGCAGCTCTGCACAGGGTGACTCACAGGCGACACAGTCTGTAATGCTAACACATTCTGGAGAGCAGTGCCTGTGCTGTTAGGATGCCTGTTGGGCTCTTGGCCCCAGCCATGCCAGGTGGATGGAAGCACCAAAAGACATTGAATCCCCTCCCAACCTCAGTCAAAATTAGTCCTTTCTTTACGTTGGGCGGATCAGTCTTCTGTCGTAAAGCAAGACTGTGTTTGGCTGCTGAAGGATCAGTGGTGAGCCTGTAAAGATAGCCTGAACTTAATAAGAAAGGCAATCATTGTGAAGGATTTTAGTAACTCAAATTATTCTATAATAAAGTTTATTTATTTTCACCTTATCTCTGAGCAGTCTTATCTTTGCAGATATTGATTTTTATTGCTCGGATGGACTTAATTTATTTTCAGTCTTGGAGATGAATATTTATTTTTAGTAAATTCTATTTTAGCCTTTTTGCCTTCATATTTTTCCCTTATGAGTGGTAATGGAAGATCTTATTTCCCATTTTTTCTGAACAAACAATGGTACAGTTTGTTGTGAGCTACAATCATGATAACAGATCAATTCAAAGCATCTCACCTTCAGGGTGCAGTAACTAAGCCCAGGACTGAGAAACAATAAAAATGAGAAAAAACCCCTGCCTCTGAGACTTGATAAAATATTTTTGTTCCAGAGAGCAAAAAGCTTCCCTTCTCTGTTTTGCAGACCTCATAAGGCCCTGCTCAGGTTTCTGCATAGTTAATTTGTCAGTTTATAGTATAAATTACCACGTTAAGTTAAAGCTGAATTCTTCCAAACAGAGAGGGCTTGAACACCTGAAGTGTTTTTGTAGTACAGGGAAATAGTTTTGTCCTCAAGCCATGGCAATTAAAGTGTTAGGGGATACATGACTATTTCATTGGACATTGTCAATGACGGCCTATGAAATCATCTTTTATCACCATTGTGTACCATGCATGTCCAGATGTAGGATAAAACATGCATGAGTTGCCTGCAGCCCTGAAAATAATTATACTCATTTGCCAGTAATGTAGAAAGTGCATTCAACCAAGTTACCACCCATCATAATGGCACTCCAATTGCATACTGATTAAGTTTAATGTCAGAGACAATGGTGTTGACATCAGAAACAGAGGGTGTGGGGAATCACCAGTGCTATAAAAATAAAAGCATGCAGCATTTCACTTATTGTAAATATCAAGCAACTTCTGGTGCTGACACTCAGCTGTTTGGTTTAAGGCTCCCAAGATTACAAGAGGTTCTGCGGAGCAGAGACTGAAGACTATTACATCCACCACTTATGAAGGGCTTCTCTACAATTAAGTGTTACGTGCTATGTATATACACATATCCCTGTGTAGCACCAGAGTCACACACTTGAAGTCTTTCTTTTCAATGGACAACACCAGAATATGAGTGAAAAATAAAATGTACTTGATAAGATCCAGTGATTGGTGAATAGGTTTTTCAAGCATAGAATGAGAATAAATATAAGTAGGACATAGGAGTATATTCTGTTTATTTCAAAGAAGAAAGTATCTAGCTGTTTTAACAGCAGAAATCATCCAAAAAGGATACAGACTTTGTTATTTAAACCCTACAACTTGAAAAAAATATTATTTGGCAAAATACTTTTCCGGATTAGGTACATTATTTTTAAATGAAATATTTTATAGTATTGTTGAGTTTTAAACCACCATCGGGTAAAATAACCACTCATAACAAAGTGATGTCTAAAATTTTTTCAGATGCATAATTTCAGTTATATATGCAGAAATACTAGCTATGGTGCATGTATAATAATGCACATATGCCTTATATTTGAGCAGTCTCCTGGATTGCCTACAACTCACCATGTTACTTTTCAGGCAGTTGTCTGGTGTTGGCGTCCCCCAACACCACAATGGCATGACGCCTCCTCTAGCTGGAGCAAGAAGGATTTATCATCAAAAAATAGGCTCCCCTTGATACAACAGGTACCAACCACCAACTACAAGTTACCTTTTCTGCCCCTGTATCTAATTCTCATTCATAATATTTCAAACTCTTTTAGCTGTTCTTTAGAAGAGAGACATTCACAATCACGTATCGGTGTGGAGGGGAAACTCTTCTGCCCCTCCATCCTCCTCAGTCTTTCCGAGAAAACGTGTAACCATTGATAAGTGCCCTCCTGTAAGGGGATTTATTTCATCAGCTTTCAGTGATGGCAAGTAGTTCATAATGTTTTTAGACCACAGTGAATTCCAGCTCCATCTCTTTTTCCCATGCTGCATGTATTGCTGTATAGACTCTTCAGCTGGGATACTGCTCATGTCAATTTTCAAAGAAATGCCCTTCAATTCCTTTGAGGTATTTTCAGCTGTAATCCCCTATTGGCTCCTACTACCTCATCTCTGTAAGGATATTTTCTTCTATAATAGGTATCTTTATACCAGTGTCACTTTTACCTGTGATGTATCATACACATCTCTGCAAAAATTTGCATTATAGAGGTGAAGTTTTCCCCTTTAAAAGGTAAGAATGTCTTAGATATTTCTCAGCTTTCCAGACAAAGAATATTTCCAGGTGCCATCCATGACATCGGAAGGTCTTCCAAGATAACTCCTCTAAAAAATCAATACTTCCTTGTGTCGTACACATGATGCATCAAAGCATAGACATTTAAATTTCCATGTAAATAACACCCAACAGACTTGTGTAAAATAGACAAAAAAATAAAATGGTTAATTTAATTTTCTAATCTATTCTTTTAAATCTAATTTTTTTAGGTGTCTTCATTTCAATAATGAACTCTTTTTACGTGCATTTGCTTTCCCATTGGTTTTCTTTAGAGCTCCTAGTGGGAAGGGCGAGATTAATCTTGTTTTGCCTTAATAGCTTTAAGCTTTTGGCATGCACTTCCACCATCACCATAATGCATAATGAATTACCTATAATACCTTGGGTTTTTTTCATAAAGAATTTGGAATTTGACTAAAAAAAAGGGCAGACACCTTCAAGAGGAGGTATGGTTAGCTCATTAGGCTGTGCTGATATCTAACTTCACGTGTGTTTGACATACATCCGAATGTGGGTGGATGCATACTCTCGATCTAAAGCCAAATACAGCACTCCCAATGAGACAGTGTGTGCTTCATATCATGATCAGGGGAGATTCTTTCCCTTTGAACATTTTATCTGCATGTACAGAGATTAACGTATTTCTCACCTCCTGAATCTTTACACATGGTAACTTCTTGCCTCAATGGTCAGTCTGTGGACCCTCACAGCATTTCTCTTTTGCACTTAATTTTTTATGCTGCATGCAGAACAATCCTGCGAGACACAAAAAACATATGCTGCATCCTGGAGGTTGTAGGGGAGCCATGTGAAATATTGGGTGTCAGGTTACTTAGTTATTCTCAGTGTAGGAACAGTATTTTTTTGCAGATTGCCTAACCAGAATTATCGATTTGGCATACAAAGGGAACTGGCTTAGCTCTCTCTCTTTAGTCTTCTTTTGGAGACTGGAGTTTTTTCCCTGTCATAAGAATGTAAAGCTTAACTCAGTAGTGACTATACTGCATTGTAGTAATATTGGCAATATTTCCACAATATCAGATGAGATAGTCAGAAAATTTGGGTTTTGGGTCAGAACTACTTTTCTTTTGTTACAGGTTGCGCTAAACAGGGAAGTTTTCCGCTCAGATTTTTTTCTTATCTGCAAGAGGCACAGGAGGATTTGCAGCATATGACTATCCATGAAGTTAAGGACTTGCACTGTAGGAGATTACATGCAAAATGTCTTGAGGTGAGATTTTCATTTGATGGAACTTAGGCCTCCCTACAGAACCTCTATCACTTCGTCCAACACTTTTTATAGTGTGGCGTTTGCTGTGGAGCGGCATAGCCCACCCTTAGGCCATGCAGATTATTTTGAAGTGACTGGTTCTTTTTGAGCCTCACTGCTTTCTACAAAACAGGCCAGGAATATTTGCTGAGAGGTCTCATATTGCCATTGAGAATCAACTCTTATGTTCTTGAAAAGAGGTGAAGTGAGAGAGAGTTTCATCACCTAGATAGACAGTCTGGTGCCCAGGCAGTACAGGGCCCTTGAATGAGCTTCCCCTCTCTCACTGCCTCTCTGCTTCATCATGCCCCTAAACCGTCCATGACAGGTAAGCCCAGGAGAAAAAGTCTGCCTTGTTAATGCAGGGTCATTTTTGTGGCTGTGTTTCCTACACAGTCTGACTGACCCCAGGGAGTTTCTCTAGCAACCCCAGATCTTCTACTTCTCTTCCACTGTACCTCAATCACACACAAACATATTTTTGCACCAAACCATGGGCAACCTTCACATCTGGCTTATAACAAAGGCCAGTAAGGAGTGGAATGAGAACACACTCTCTGCCTGTCAGGATGTTAAACCTGCGAACCTGATCTTGAATTAAAGGATAAAAACTGTTGATTTTAAAATGGACGTTGAATCACCAGTATGGATTAGAAAATTGCCCATTCTTTTAAGGTGTTCTGAGGACCTGATCATCTACTTTGTCCTAAAGGTAGACTAAAGGAGATCTCTGAACTCGAATCTTAGGAGAATGAAAATAGAGGTAGGTTTATTTTATTTCTTCAGCATCATCTTTTTTAAATTAATGCTGACTCTTTTGGAAATACAAAGTAAAATGACTTTTTTTGAATTTTACATAAATTGACTTGTGTTCTCATGACTTTTACACTGCTGTTTAAACTTGAGCAATTGCTGTTCCGGTGCCCTAAATTCATGTAGTAAGAGAAGAAGCGGTCTTTCTATCTTCTTCTTTCTCTCACATCTGCTATCAATGCCTCTCTTGCATAAGATTTTGCAATCAAATTATTGACAAGTAGGTCAGACAGTCGGTTGACTAAGTGGAGAGCTACTTACAAAAAAAAAAGCACACCATTTTTCCTCAAAATATTTTTATAGGTGCAGCAGAGTTGTTCTAGGGTCCTAAGGTCTTTCTGTGTAGCTCAAACAAGAATGGTAGAAGCATTCTGAGTGTAACAAAAGATAAAGTTTCAGGGCTGCCAAGCTCCCAGAATTTTGCTCACAAAATTGAGGTACAACACCATTTTTAGGTTTCCTAACTAGGTTTCCTAATATCAGGCAGAGTCTTTTAAAGTATCTGTGCTTGTACTTTATTTTTCTGGAATACTTTTTCTGGAGTAGTATTTGTCTTAATTAGCATAAAATTAGCAAAATACCAGAATAAATCTTCTTCAAAAACATAGAAGTATTGACAATTCTTTATTTATCAGAGCATAGCCAGAGCCATGCTATTCACAGAGGTCCATTGTGTAAAAAACCAGATATTTCTTAAAATTTTTATAATGCACACTCTCATGCTTCTTCTCTAACAATATTTCTTAAATGGTTGCAAAAGATTCTTTGAAGTAGTTTCAATGAAGAAAACAAGAAATTTTTGGAAGTGAAAGATCTTTATAGTTTCTTTAAAATCTTGATAAAATGTTCCATCAGAGAATTAAGTGCATTCTCTGCATATGTTTCTAAATTCTGAATTACAAGACCTCTGCTCTGGTTTGACCAGGAGTTTCTCTGGTGGTTTTTTTAGAGAACCAAATTTTTCTTCTGATGCATCGTTACTGGAATATCATCTCAGTGATTGCCAGTGCTAACATCATTTCCAGTAGACTTTAGAAACCTAAATACCTAAAGGTCTTCCTAACCAGTTTTATATCACACACAATGAATTTTTTACGTGAGATTTCTTTGTATAAAACGTTGAGAAATAAATAACATTTCAGTTTAAAATGTTATCTCTATGCGCATTTACATGTTTTTGCTTTCTATCCATGCTCTCCCTTTAGAGATAACTAAATCTGAATGAACGTTATCCACCACTGAAAGAAGAGTCAATGTCATTAGCATGATTTCATGATAGAGTATCATCTAGTATCATCACTAGACTAACTTAACCTGATGAAATAACAGTAGCCAAAAGTAATACTTAATTTTTCCATTCCCCAAATTTTTTGACTATTTAGCCTCTACTTGACAAAATTACTGCAGAACACCTGTAGTAACTAGAAAAAACTTGATCCAGTGTATTTTTCTACAGGTCAAATAACAAAGTCCTCTGCCACTCGTGCAAGCTTATATATCAGCTTTTTGCAAAATTTAAATAGAAGGCATTGATGTTTGATATTTTCTGGAAGTGATATGAAAAAACGTATTCTGCCTTTCAAAGATGTCTTTTGCATTTGAGAGTTCAGAGTTGACGTGAGTTTTCTGAACAAACAAGTGTCTCAAAGAAGGGGGAGATCAGGAGTAATGGAGAAATGAGCTGCTTCAGTATCCATCCCTGTGTCCACTTTTACATCTGAGGCAACTCAAGCCAAATGGAATTGATCAAAAAAATCCTCTTACATAAAATGATGCATAGCAGGCACTAAACTCTGAAACAGATTCTATAATGTGATGCTGTGGCTCACAGACTGGTGATAATTGGCAAAAGGTCATTAATTAGCAGAGAGTGGGAGAGTATATTCAATATGCCACCGTAGAGCACAACAGTTGGAGCACTTTCAGGATGGCAAGGCTGAGAAGGTTGCTCTTGACTAAAAGGAAAGGCTGGAAACCAAAGAGGAAAACCATGAAATGAACCTTCCTTACTTCGCTTTCACCTAGGTTCACCATTTGAATTCAGAAATGCAAAGTTCTTATGCCTTCCAATGGCATTTTGGTTCTTCATTTTTAACCAGAAATTATACTGTCAGTTAAGTACTGCCATATGACAAAATTATTTCTTACAGTCTATGAAAAAAAGCTTTTCCCAAAAATTTCATTTTACAGTGAGTATGCTCTTCTAAAGACGACATAATATAGGCAAGGCAGCTTTTTTTTTTTTTTTTTCTAGATAGCAAAGGAGCCTTAAACACCAAAAACACCCTTTTCGGATTTTTAGGAAGAGCAGAAATTTCCAGAAAACAGTCTGCTAATCTTTGTTAGGAGAATACTCCTGAGAATACATTTGCAGTCCCAAAGGATCCATATACAGTGTGTCCAAAGGGCTCCATTCGGTGTGTCCTGACAATTTCGTCCTTAGTAGTCATCCTTATGTAGAAGAGTGTTTTGACACTTAGAGTGCTTTATAATAATCATACTCTTACGGCCGCAGAAGGAGCCCATTCACACTATGGGAAGACCACTGATATAAATCTAATCTATTTAGGTTTTTCCAGGCATTTTTTCCTCTTA
This sequence comes from Myiozetetes cayanensis, assembly GCF_022539395.1. Taxonomy (NCBI): domain Eukaryota; kingdom Metazoa; phylum Chordata; class Aves; order Passeriformes; family Tyrannidae; genus Myiozetetes; species Myiozetetes cayanensis. The sequence goes on from NW_026087631.1 coordinate 47,364,717, forward strand.
GAAACATGGTAAAGAGCTGCATAGTTCACATGTAAAATTCTATTCACTGTTAGCAACACCACACTGCAATAACTCAGTTGAACCACTCTTTGATATTAAGTTTCATAATTCTGATGGGGTTCTTTGTTGATGTTTCTGCATAAAAAGAGATCTTAACACTTAATATAAAGCTTTTTTTTTACTGAGAATGACAAATATGAAAAACACAAATCTCTTGAAAAAAGCTGTGCTCTCTTTTAAGATGCTGCTAAGACCCTAGGAACGCTATTTCAGGATTACCTTTTCAAATGATATTTCATTTTCCCCACTTGATTTTGTCTGCTTTCTTGCCTAGCTTTCATAAATTAAGTCTTTCTATTTTAAATCCTTCTTCTATATTATGATAAGGATGTGCTTTCCACTTCTCGGAAATCAGTAACGGGTTCCGGAAATCCAGCTCTCTGGATCCCCACAGTGAAATGACAAAGCATGGCTCACCCAAATCTCTTGCAATTCCTCTAGTTCTAAATTAGGTTTCTTCTCCTTTCTATATCTTCTGTTTTCCTTCATCCAATACTTAATAGCACATAAATCAAGACAATTTATAACCTGCCTCCAGCAAAAAAAACAATTTGTCTTTACATTTTCTTCAAGTTCTGGTAATGTCTGCTTGCAGGGCCAGGTGATAATCTCAGGTTTCATAGTGTCATTCCGGAGTAGTTTAATCAACAGCAGTGAATTTACAGTGTTGGTTATAAAATTATAGTGAAACAAGAGACCGAGATTTTTCTAGTATCTTCTCCTGGATTTTATTTTTTTTCCATTTCCAATCAGTTCTGCCAATATTTTGCCTTGTAGATTTTTCCAGTTGGAAGTCATGCAAGTGAACATGGAAGAGAGCAGAGAAGAGAAGAATGAAAAACAAGAAAGAGAAGGCTATTTGCAAAAGTTTGAAAAGTTTTCCAGAGAAAAGCGAGAGGAGTGTTTTCAACATTATCAGACAGTGTAGATTCAGTCATTGCAAAGTAGCTGCAGTGGCTAAATCACAGACTATCAACACTAATATATCCCACTGTGATATTTGCTTTTTTACAGCACCATGACATTTTTTATTTGTATTTTTCCCACCCCCTCACAACATTGCACTTCAATTTTTTTTGTCAGTGCTTTGATATGATTTATTTTTTGCAATCCGTTTTAATTACCACTTCATGAACCTCTTGCTTACATAAGCAATATGCTGATAGCCCAATTCAGCTGAATTTTAGTGGTAGTGAGGGAGAACTTCAAGCATAATTTTTTTCCAGCATTTAGCATGTGTATCAATACAATTACTCAAAAAGCCTCTATATTGCACTCCCTCTGTTTTAAAAGAAAAAGATTTTGTCTGAATATGACCACTCACACAAATGCATCTGTACACTTAGGGGTATCTATAGTCTGTGCTGAGAGGCCTTTGCATGTCAGTGCTTCAGAAAAATCACAGCGCTCACCCTGATGTTTTATAAAATTAGTAGTATCACTGACAATTTTATTTCACTTCATGCAGGTTGGAATTAAACAAGATGTACAAATTCTGCCTTATGTTTTGGGAATAAGAATGGGAAAGGGAGAACATGAGGGGAAACTACATGGTAATAAAGTATTTTTTTGCAAGTGAATGTGACAGTGAAACCCTTGGGTAATGCACTTCGTTAACAGAGATAGCTCAAATGACTTTAGAGGGCACATGAGATAACAAAAGTAGATCTGTACTTGAATGGTAAAAGTGCAGTAACTTAACACAACCATAATTCATACATTCCAACTAAGCATTGTACTAGAGGCACTGCAGTACTAGCACTGTCACAAGAATAATACCAGCACGCCTCCTCCTTACTGTCATAATCCTCTTAAAAAATATAGATAAAGGTTTTAAAAATATGATACTACTCCCTTAAAAAAAAGGTTTTGGCAGGGTTTTTTTGGTCATAGTACTGTACTTTCTACTTCTCATCATTAAGCCATTATCATTAAATACTGAACAGATTAATGTTGCATTTTCTATGAAACTGCTTCAGGAAATACTGAATCTTACCCGTGGGATCCTCTTGAATAATTCAATTTCATTTTAATTAAAACTCTGTTAGGAATTTAGTACCTATTTTCCCTGAAGATACTCATCAGAATGTCAAGTTACTGGAAAGGCAATCCCACAGTAAAAAAAAAATTATTTATCAATTTCTGCTTGCAAGGAAATATTTTCCTCCAATTTTGTCAATTCTTTTTGTTTACATAAATAATGAATGAAATATTAAACTTGTGCATAGAATGACAGACTTTTTAAATTAGAAGAACCTGAAGAAAAAACAAAAAACCCCGAAATATCCAACGTAGTCTTTTTTTTTTTTTTACTTGTTCAAGTGTGACTCAAAAATGTTTAGTTAAAAGTTGAAAAAATATGAGAAAATTACTTCCTTCACCTAGCTTTTTCGAGGCAATTCTTTTGCCTTAGAGAAAAGCAGTACGCGGGTGCCACCAACAGGTGAGCTGCAGCAATATCATTTGCAAATTTCAGTTCTTTGTAATTTGCTGGAACTGAAGCCACACTTACAGCTAAATCTTGGGCAACACTGTAGTTATATTATTATAGCCCTCTATGCCTAGCAGGTCAATGCATTCCCATGCTAAAATTAAGTGTTCTGAAATGAGAAAGTACCGAGTCCAGTATCACATAGAATATAAGTACACTGCCACATTACTTTCCATAATCAGCCAGATTTTACAGATCATGTTTCCGATTCTTTTTAGTAGTTTTATTTGTTTATATTCATTTAAAGGAAAACTGGCATTTAATCAAAATTAATTTTTAATTAGAAATTATTGCTCACAACTCATCAGTCAAAATTATAAATTATTTATAATGGTTCTTCCTATAAAATTGAATGTACAGTGCAGTGTTAGTCAAAGAGAAGACAGTTAAATATCTGTTGTTCATTGTCTTCTTCCCTTAAACTGTCATATATATCCTGAAGTTATAGGAAACTGTATATCTCTGTAACAGGCAAAATAAGTTTAAAGCTTAATATTGACCCACCTAAATTAGGTCATTTGTTAATTAGTCTAGTCTAAATAAGCTTGTCATGTAACATCATAAAAGTACTCACATAAACTTAGAGGAAGCAATTTCTCCCTCATACATTGCTCAACAAAATCTAAGTGAAAGAGATAGAGCTTTCAGATACATCTTTGGAGGAAAACTAACCAGATCTGTAAAGATGTTTCCTTTATTGCCTGTTGAAAACATATGGATTGAGATCATGGCAATTGAGGAGGAAACCATGGTAGAAAGAAATGTAATAAACTGACAATAATCCATGTCACTGTGCCACTCCTACAGAGAAAGTAAATGATGCTGACCTCTGGAATAGGGAACTAGCTATGAAATTGAACAATTTTCTCTTTTTTCTTTCAGTAATTTGGCAATGGCTGCCAGGAACACTAATCAATAATAGAAAGGCTGAAAGCCTGTGTCCTCTTTTAATATAAAATGAGTCTTAAGTGTATAAAAGCCCAGTATAACAAAATCACTGTCCTCCAAATTCATAAACATGTCATGGAATTTGGTGATTTAACTACGCTAGAAAATAGTCTTTTTCAATGGTTATGCATGGAAAAGTCATTCACCTGCAATAGTTACACTGCTTTTTACAGCAGAGGAAAACTTCTTGGTTAAGATAGGCCTACCAAACTAATGCAGATTATGTCATTCTTGGTTCTGTAGTAAACTTTTTAACAGCTGATTCTGCCTATAGGACAATACAAAAACTTTTAGACTTCTCAGCAATCACACATACAGACCTACTGTATGAAAAAAGAACAAAAGTTCGATTTGCAAAACTTAATACCAAAACATCTAGAGAGAGAAGACACATCAAAAGAAAGCATCAACAATATAATAAATGGACAGCATATAAAGGACTCTGGGATGCTTTGGAGATATTGCTGAGATATTTTTAATCACTGAATTTACCACATAGAAAAATATAGAAAAAGAAAGATTTTTAATGAAAAAATATTGAAGGTAAAAGTTGCTGTAGGAACTGGGGCCTAGATTATTTTGGTTTTTGTGGTGTTAATAAGAAGTATGATGTAATAATGTACCTCAGAACTGACAGAGAGGAAGAGTTTTGACTTCCTAATTTCAGGGAAAATGAAAAGTATGAATATTTTTATTAGCATCACTGAAATTTTGTCTAGAATGAGGTGTACCTATTCAGTCTTATGCAAAATTAATTTTCATATTTCAAAAAAAGCTTCGCTGTGACCTCTCGGGCTTTTTTTTTTTTTTTTCCTTTTGTTTTACTGGTATTTTAATTTCTAAATTTTTAATTTCCTTAGATTACTTAATGGTTGATTTCATAGTCTACCATAATTAGCCATGGTGGTGAGCAGCAGAATGATGACAGTAGGGAAAGAGGAATATTAGCAAAAATAGAACCCCATCCATTACAGAGTAGGGAGCTAGATTATCACAAAATCTGCACTAGTCAGTTAGGGATTCAATTTCTATAGATGTTTCTTCACTATTTCATATTCTACACTGCATAGAGGGGAACAAACACTTTTACCTCAAAGTTCAACTATATAATATGAAATAGCCTTGTACTTTTACAGCTTTTTTTCCTGTGATATCTTTTCCTGGTTGCTTTTTAAAGATATTTCCTTTCCCGTCACAGAAATGTAATGCAATGGTGTTTCCTCAGCCCAAACAGCCACCTTGGTTTATTGCTGAGAATTGGAAAAAAGTTCACTATCCACTCTCCAGAGGGTGCTAACTCAACCTCCTCAAATCCTTTTCCTCACCACTGGCACTTGAACAGTGCTTTGTCTGCCCAGAATTATTCTTGCTTTCCTTCCTGCCCTTGGCTTCTTCCTTCTATTCTGAGTCAACAGCACAATTAGAGTTTCTCCTGCTCTGAGTCCTTTAAGTTAAAGAACT